>NC_138042.1:24129394-24722653 GCF_964106645.2 Podarcis pityusensis
AGAAGTGGACAGGTGGAAGCTGATTTCTCTCTCTCCCTGCAAACCACCCCCAGCAGCTCCCTGAAAAGTCTCTGCAAAATTACATACCATAATAACAAACAAAAACAATACCCCCCCCACACAACGGAGCCCCCTTTATCCCCAAGATGGGGTTGCAACCACTTGTAATTTCATGTAACAGGAATAAAGACTTGGCCTGGATAGATAAAGGTTGTGATATGAGGATTCAGCCGGGATTCAGCCCTCGTAAACAGCGTATGGGTGGAAATTGGTAAAAAAATGTCTGGGAAGATCTGGACGTTTGGCAGCCCATGTTGGAAGTATAGATTTTGGTGAATTTCATTTAAAAATAGCTCAAAAACTTTTTTTGAGATTTTGCAAAGAAAGCTCAACTATGTTGGCCAAACTTTTTGAAATATGGCAACCCTATGATATATGATCAGAGCATTGCTCACACTTACTTGTATGTTCGTATTCCACTGCCCCAGAAACAACATCTACTTGTGGAAAGCGATCCACCACAATCCCATCTTTCTTCACAACCCCATATTTAGGATTTCGAGCGAGCATGAACATCAGCTGCATGTCTTCACTATCTTCATCAGTAGCATAAAGGTTCTCCGAGGTGATGGCCACTGTCTGACCCTCTGGGCATTCGATGGAGGGAATGAGGTCAGCATTCATGACAGGAGGTTCATCATTTACTGGATTCACCTGGAAAAAATATGCTTGAGAGAAAAACTGTGCTGGCCATTCATTTCTGTGTGTAAGCATGGTTGCAAAAACGGGAAGCTATGACAGGATGAAGGGGATGTTTTATTTACAGCAAAGAGTAAATGCTGGTAGATTTGGGTTCAGTTAAGCAGAACACCAGCTACTGACACTGCTGTTGAAAATAGGGATGTCCTATTCCATTATTATTATTATTATTATTATTATTATTATTATTATTATTAATGCCTAGCCCATCTGGCTGAGTTTCTCCAGCCACTCTGAGCGGCTCACAACACATATAAATACATTGTAAAACGTCAAACATTTAAAACTTTCCAATACTAAGGAATAGAAATTTGGGGGAAAAGGACAGATTAACAAAAAGCAGGTAAAGAAAACATTACAGTTATAGGCACTGTTGTGCCTACAAATTGTGAAAGCCCATGTATTCACTTACAGATAGGCTATCCTAAGGCAGATCTTCGCATTTCATGGTAGGAAATTTGGATTTGTCAATGTTTCTAAATATAGGTGTCTCATCTCCACGTGTGCAAACATGAAAGGGAGCACTGACATAATATATTAAGAAAAGAAAAGTAGCTTTGGAATTACAGATATTGAACAGTGGGGGAAGGAGATGTTTAACCTTTTCCCAGCCCATATATTAACTCAAAATCCCACCTCCTAACCAAAGGGTTATGGGGGGAGGGGAGAGAGAGAATTCTGGAAAGTACAATTTTGAGCAAGGAAATGGGAAATGGTGGGCCAGGAAAGGGTTAAGCACCCCTCCTTCTACTACTTGTCTTGAAAATGAATTACTTCCCAAGCTTATTTTTATGGCATCCATATTCCATCGCATGCATTTGGATAAAGGTAAAGGGACCCCTGACCATTAGGTCCAGTCGTGACCGACTCTGGGGTTGCGGTGCTCATCTCGCTTTATTGGCCGAGGGCGTACAGCTTCTGGGTCATGTGGCCAGCATGACTAAGCTGCTTCTGGTGAACCAGAGTAGCGCATGGAACTGCCATTTACCTTCCCGCCGGAGCGGTACCTATTTATCTACTTACACTTTTGATGTACTTTTGAACTGCTAGGTTGGCAGGAGCAGGGACCGAGCAACGGGAGCTCACCCAGTGGCAGGGATTCGAACCGCCGACCTTCTGATCGGCAAGTCCTAGGCTCTCTGGTTTAACCCACAGCGCCACCCATGTCCTATGCGTTTGGATCTAACCCCATAAATGTACGCTTAAAAAAAATATAAATTTTGATGCAGCTATTAAAAAAATGGTGCAGGTTTTTTTTTTTTTTTTTTTTGCTGTCTAATACAGAGAAGAACATATCTTTCAGAATATCTGAATTTCTTGCTGAGGCTCTACAGATCCATGCTACATTTTAAAGGAGGTATGGGAAATGATGTATCCTTTAAAGGTTAAGGACTATAAATGCAGATCACTACTATTATTATATTATTATTATTTCTTATGTGTATATTGGCTGTTTGCTAAAACGCAATAAACTGATTGACTGACTTGATGCAGCACCTGTTTGTCTCACTGAGGGACCAGAACTGTAGAAACATAACCCTCTGCAAACACCCCTAGTGTACTGATATCTTCCTAATTTTTAAAATAATGGGCTTTATACAACTCGACGTAAACCTACTGAAATGGATGGACCCAGTGCTTTTTTTCTAGAAAAATAGGGGCCGGTATTCACCATGAAGTTGTTACAGTAAGTGTCACATTTTAAAAAATAAATTAAAAAAAGAAGTGCCGGTACTACGTACCCTTCAGTACCCCCAAAACAACAACAACAACAAAACAACAAGAACAATGCACCGAATGGACCTAAGTTAATCACACCCATTCATCTCCATGTGGCTACTCAGAGTATGAGCAACACTGACTAAAACATCCCAATGTCTCCAACCTGATTTTTGACTTTTAATAAACTAGGGAGTTTTAGCAAACGATGGTAGGGCCAAATATATACAAAACACAGCACAGTGTTTATTTGCAAGTGGTTTCAAGTCCTTTAAGGATGAAACATTCATACGTAAAAATAAAGCATCTCTCTTTTGCTGATGCATTGCATTTTTCAGCATTTCATTCTGAGTGGATTCATCCCTGACAGTACAGGAAAAACTGAAAGGTGCAGGTATCTCTTACAATAATACCCATCAAACAAGTATAACATAAGCCTCAAAAGTGCAGAAGAATCCCTATCTCGTCCAAGACCTCCCAGTTTCTAAAATAACCACAAAGCCCCCTGAAAATTGTCATCTTCCAGAGAACTAATATTCTGATGAATCTCACACTGACCTGAACTTGCAGAATGAACTCAAAGGAATTGATACCGTCTGTAGCTGCAAGCAGGATACGGTCCAGCAGAACCTCAGAACCGTCGTGAAGATACCTGCAGGGATAAGATTCTGAACTCATTTCATATGTTTGCATTGTTACGACTGCTGCCATCAGCACCACACACCTACTACAATGTGCAGTATATAAGAATTCACAGTCCTTGTCCAGAGATCTAACAGTCTACGTTAGTAGTTAAAGATAGAGGGGAAAGGCAAAGAAAGGGGATGGGGCATCAAAACTTAGGAAGGAACATAGGAAAATGCATTATACTGAGGCAGAACATTGGTTCACCTAGTTTAGCACTGTTTACATTGAGTGGCAGCAGTTCTTCAGGGTTTCGGACACCCCTAGCCCCAACTGGAGAGGCCAAAGATGGAATCTGAGACCTTCTGCATGCAAACCACTGAACTATGGCCTCCCTTGAGTTCAGGTGGACTTCTGAGCGCCTGAAACCACTGTCTGTAGGAGAAGCTGGGATACCAAGCAGTTGTTTTGTTTGCCAACCCTTACCAGGCCAGAACCTGAGGCAAGCTTGCCTTTTGCCCAGTGGCTGAAAAACATTGCTGCTCCTTTCGGCAAGGAGTCTTTTGATTCGCAATAAAACCTAGTGCCGATTGACTGGAATAGATGGGATTGGCATTTGTGTGCTTGATAATCCAATTTCTTACTACTTTATCATTCTGCAAAATAAATTAGGGTATTCATTTATTTCAATTTCTATACCGCTTTATATTTTTAATAAAAATCTCAAAGTGGTGTACAGCATATTAAATCAATATAAGAAAAAAACAATAGCCGGGTGATGTTCCTCCGGCCTCATGAGGAGCCTCTTCAGTAAGGCTGGTGAGTCTGGCCAGGTGGAAAGGGCCTTGTGGGGAGCAGCCTTCACACTCACAGCCGGGTGATGTATTTATTTGCATGTTTATAACTTGCCCTTTCATTTAAAAAAATCAATAAAAAAAAAATCAAGTGCAATATACAACGTATAAAAATAAAATCAGTAAAAAGCATCCACAAAACCATAAATAATATTATTTCCAGTACTCTCTTCAGGGTATCAGACAAGGGCCTTTCCCTGTCATACCTGAAGAAGCCGGAGGTTGGCATTATGGTCCTCCTTTCTCTTCCTCCTTCACTGGAGTAGATAGTAGTGGTACTGATACCACCACAGGGATTAATTTAATGCTACACTGGGCATACTTCACTTACTTACCTTCAAGGCTTACTTACTGCCTGTTGTGTAACAACAGCAGCAACTATAAAGCTTCCCTCCCTCATTAAATTAGGTGGCTGAAAAAAGAATCCAGGAATGGGTATGAAATAATCTTTGAGTTCGGTTTTGGTACTGCTCACAGATTTAACAGGTGAGCGTTCTCAGAGAATGTCACCCCACTAGCCCAGTATTTTTGCCACTGGTGGCAGACCTTAGGTTTGTAATAATGAAGTACAGTGGTACCTCGGGTTACAGACACTTCAGGTTACAGACTCTGCTAACCCAAAAATAGTACCTCAGGTTAAGAACTTTGCTTCAGGATGAGAACAGAAATCGTGCTCCGGCGGTACAGTGGCAGCGGGAGGCCCCATTAGCTAAAGTGGTACCTCAGGTTAAGAACAGTTTCAGGTTAAGAACGGACCTCCAGAACGAATTAAGTTCTTAACCAGAGGTACCACTGTACTTCTTCATGCAGCACATAGCTAAACTCACTCTTATCGGAGGCAGTGATGCCCACCAACTTGGATCACTTTGAAAAAAGATTAGACCTATTCATGAAGGAAGAGGCTACTGGCCACAAGGTCCAAGTTCCACTTGCACTGTCAGAAGCAGCATGCTTCTGAACATCAGTTGCTGGGAATAAGTTGTTGGGCAAGATCTTTTTATGTAAACAAAACAAAACAAAATAGGTCCCACAAGCCTGAAGTCTGCCCTCTCCTGCTTTGCAGTGGAGTGGAAAAGGCCCTGTCTCAAAAAACAAACACAAACAAGCATATCAGAGATGATGTTCTGTACTAGCCTTCACTGGCATTCTAGCTTTGTATCTGCAGGGAAGTGTGTGTGCGTGTGTGTGTGTGTGTGTGTGTGTGAGAGAGAGAGAGAGAGAGAGAGATTCCAACCTTTGATCCTCAATCTACAGGTGAATTGCTGGAGTTCATCAAAACATACATCAGAGTCATTTGTTTCTGCTCTCAGTACTGTTTTGATTCATGGGCTGAATTAGCAGAATCTACAGCAATAACAGAGCAGGCATATATATATTCAGGGCCTTCTAACCTGACTTTGGACAGGTGCAGGTCTTCACAGGTGAGCCAGTCCCCCTGATTCATAGGAATCCCAGCCAGCTCAACAGCTCCATGAAGAGGTGGCCTTAGCAGATGTATGCGGATCTTCTCCTGTTTGGTGTCCACATCTGAAATCAAAATGTGGCCCTCTGTAATGGTACATGACCCCCCTTCTTCTACTTTCAAGTTGTTTGTGAACACCTGGACAGAAGGAAAGAGAGAAAAGTTCCAGTGTTCCTCTCAGAAGATGTTTTTGTTGATCCTTTTACCTTGAGCTAATGCTCTGGTCCATGGGGTCAATAAGAGTCGGACACGACTAAACAACAACAATATTTTTTTACCACATCATTTTGCACAGCTGAAAAAGGGGAGATGATCTACCTACAGTATTTGCAGGATGGCCACAGTGCAAGCTTTATACAATTGTAATTAAGTCAGGAATACGATTTTAGAAAAAGAAAGAAACTAGGGTAACCAACGACACACACAATATATATATATATATATATATATATATATATATATATATATATGTTGTGCTTTGTGAAATTTGCCCCTGCTTGGCTACATTTAAAGTTAGTGAGATCCCATAAATTTAAAGAAATATTATACAGTAGTATGATGAATTTGTGAGCAGAATTTGAGCTATGAGCAATAGAAGTAATTCGAGTATATTATTGTGGTTATGATTTGATAGATAGAAGATCAGGTGCGGCAGAAGGAGAAAAACAACAACTCCATGGAAAAAGTGGTGGGAAGCCAGAAAAATAAGAGAAAAGACAAAACTGTGTTTTGACTGCATATGTTAAAAATGTTGAAACAATAAAATATATTTTTTAAAAAAGGAGGGATTAAGCACTCCCATTACAGCCCACCAGTTTTTCCATGCAAATGATACAATCTGCCCTGTATTCACATTAATGAAAAGCCACAAGCTTGGGAAACACATGTTTGTCCAAATAATGTGTGGTTTCTATTCTGAGACAGTAGGATGGAAAGCAAAACATATCCTTCTTAAATGTGTTTAGGGAAGACATGATCTAATTCTAGAAATATTATACTTTGATTTCATCATTCAAGAGCTGAAACAACAAAAAGGAAAAAAAATTCACAAGCCCAAACAACAGTTTCTTCTTTTTTAGCTAAGTTCAACCCTGAAATATGTCGAATCTCTAATTTTCTCTTGTTCCTGTTAGCATTGCAGTCATACCTCCGGAGCTTGATTGTCTACTGGGACAATGGTAATGTTAAAACAGATCCCCTGCAAAGTGTTGCCATGTCGATTTCTGACTGAAAATGTGAACTGGATATACTGAGGCTCAGGGCCAATATCTTGCAACGGTGGCATGTAAGCAACTTTCATGTGGTTTATGGCATGCTAGGAGCAAAAAACAAACAAACAAAATGTAAGGGATATATTCACCCCCCAATTCCCATATCTAAACTTGAATTACTATCCACGGCATAGTATACCTTGTATTCAATACAGTAGGGGTGGGGAACCTACAACTTCCATCAGCCCTAGCCACTTGGCCAAAGGATGATGGGAACTGTAGCTTAGCAACATCTACAGGGCCACAGTGTGCTACTCCTGGTAAACATAAACGGTATAGTAATAAACTCCACTGGTTTTCTAATCATCATATACCGGCGGGTATATGGCGGTACAGTGGTACCTCGGGTTACATATGCTTCAGGTTACATACACTTCAGGTTACAGACTCAGCTAACCCAGAAATATTGCTTCAGGTTAAGAACTTTGCTTCAGGATGAGAACAGAAATCGTGCTCTGATGGCGCAGCGGCAGCAGGAGGTCCCATTAGCTAAAGTGGTGCTTCAGGTTAAGAGCAGCTTCAGGTTAAGAACGGACCTCTGGAACGAATTAAGTACTTAACCCAAGGTACCACTGTATACAAATTTAATAAATAATAATAATAATAATAATAATAATAATAATAATTACAGTAAGATATCATATACAGTCGTACCTTGGAAGTCAAATGGAATCCAAAACACCAGAAAACCAAACTGCGGCTTCTGATTGGCTATAGGAAGCTCCTGCAGCCAATCAGAAGCTGCAGATGTTCGGGTTCCAAAAGAACGTTCGTAAACTGGAACAATTACTTCTGGGTTTGTGGCGTTTGGGAGCCAAAACGTCCGAGTTCCAGGGCTTTTGACAACCAAGGTACAAATGTATGAAGTGAGGCTACTGGGTGACAGAATTTAACCTTGATAACTAACCTGTGTGAATGATAACAGTGACGGAGTAGCAGGATCCTTAATCAGTTTAGGAATGCTGTCAACCATAAACAGTTTCCCAGCATCCATGTGGCTGCACAGAAAGGTATTGTCATAATAGAGAACACATATGCAGAATCATATAACTTTTTAAATAGGAAAAGAAGATACAAATGTACATCCCAAAACTAATTTCTCTCACCAGAAATAGTCACCATCTCCCCATTAGGGTTATATATTTTTTACTCTGCCCCAACCCCCCCCCCCAATTATTTCCTGTATCATAAAGGGATGGACTTTTGCTTAGAAACACTGAAAAGGGGACTAATTCTTCTCAGTTGTGAAAAGGTCACCCTGAAGTTGGAATAACTGTATTACTACTCATAAATATTAGCACTTAAAAAAACCACAAAAAACTTTATGGAACTCTTTTGAACTTTTACAGCGGTCTGGTACTTCCTAAAACTGTTTTGAACTTTCTAGAAGAATCCAAATATTGGTCTATATAGAAAGCTTTGTGGGCAAACAACTAAACTTAACTTTTAATATTTGTTTCAGGGGCAATATACAATGTCACACAAGAACCTCGGTTTATTCTAAGCAATAAGAAGTGATACACAATGTTTGAAACATTGTACAAGCATTAGAAAATGTGCAAGCTCTACTTTTCCTGTATTCCTACATGCTATGCATGTTACATAATATGTTATAGAGTTGAATATACAAAAATCGATTTATTGATTTCGGGGCGAGCTTTTTTCAAAAGATTTGGAAATGACACTTCATTCCTTTGTTTTTAGGCAAAAGTTCATCTAACAAAGCTACAGGAACATGAGGTTGCAAAAAAGTTATAACCCTACTCCCCATCTCTACTGTTTCAGATAATTTTACAATGGATTGGGAAATCAAAGCAAGCAAAATATGAAATGCAATTAGGATGTGTATGCATGTAGCTTATTGCCTTTTAACCTTACTTTCCTGTCATTTCATCCATCTATCAGTGCTATGTGAAGCCACACCTTGAATGGTGAACTGATTGTAGGGTTCATGCTTTGCGGTCTATATACAGTTGTTTGGACTGTGCTTGCTGCTTCAAAAAAGATCTGAGCAGTCAAATAGGAGACATCAATTCTCAGAACCTAGGGCTGCCATACGTTTGGGATTTCCCTGATTTCCTTGGATTCATACGTCAGAAATAGCATCTGAAAATCAGTACAAATGTCCAGGAAAACCCAGGCTTATGGAAATCCATGTCAGAAGGCGTAAAAATATTGGGGGGGGGGGGGTTGCAGAAAAAGCTAAACAGCTTTGGCCCAAAAAACAACTCAACAAGTTTTGTGTCCAAATTTTCAATTTTTTTTTTTTAAAAATGGCAACCCTACAGAACTGCACTTTCACATCTTCTCTCAAAGCAGATTTGAAATTTGGGGTGTGTGTGTGTTTTGCTTTCTGCTGGCTCATTATCTTCTGACCGCTGCTGTGCTTCACCATATAAGTTTGCGTGCATTAACCGTTTTACATCTGTTCATAAATTAAGGATGGAAAATGACAGTGGTAGCTAGCAAGACCTGAGACTGGCACCACGTGGGCAATGCAGAAGAATGGGCTTTGGTCAGACTACTTTGAAAACATTCTTAACTCCCCTATCCGAGGAACGCAAATACAAATGCTAATTACTAATCAGAGTTTTGCTAGGTCATCACCAGCTCTGCCATGCAACATTTTGAAAATGCACCCTTTTCTTATGAGAAGTAACCGTTCACACAAGCCTTACTGATGTACAGAAGAGAAGAATGGGGGAGAAGTTATAGTATAGATGATCTCCCTTTCCTGCGCTTCTCTGTCGATATAACTGAGATGTTTCTTTGTTAGATGGACGATCTCAGTTTCCTTGACAGTTAGATGGCGGCTCGTCCCTGAAATTTCTTTGGGAAGTTGATCATCTGAAGGAATTATGTGCACTCTGACTTCCTAGTGTAAGGATTTAGAAAACCATTATATAGTGGTGGTGGTCAGGACACCCAGGTCATTGGAAATATTGCAGCAAACAGGCCATGGTGTTTAGACAGTGTTAGACAATAAGCATTTAGCATCTGCTGGAAGAAACGACAAGACAGGAAAAGACGCTAAAATATTCCTCAAGTGTCCTGTGATTCAATAGATTTCTGTTAAAGTCACTATTTGAAAACTTTACAATGTATTTTTTCATGAGATCTTAAACTTGGGTTCTAGAACTGCCCATGACTGTTGTTTTTAAAGATGTGTACATACAAGTTCAATTTGTTGAAACCCAGACAGACAGAACAGACAGACAGACAGACAGACAGACAGACATTACAAATAAATCCCAGCATTTTCTGTTATCCAGATTTTGTCTAATTATTCAACCTATTAAGGAAATTTCAGATTTTCTGTTTGCCTGCTATGCAATCCCTTCCCTGAACATTGATACATAGCCTTGAAATTTGTGAAGCACTTTAGTAATATAATGGGCTGAATCCTTCTGGTTTAAGGAAAAGTAGATGATCACATTTTACTGTTCACTCCTATGTATGTTTACTTGGGATTAAATCCCACAGTGAACATGTTTAGGAGTGCAGTCCATGATTATAGATCTATTTTATTGATTTGTTTCATTTGCAAAAACAAACAAACTATGCTGCCAACATTAAGTGAAAAGCATAAAAAGTCAACAATAAAATGACATTCATAAAACACAGGTGTCATTGTGTTCTCCCTCGTGGCCTTGCAATATATCTCCCAATGACATACCTGAGTTTCTGAAAGATTCGGAGGATCATTACAGTCACACAGAACAAATTCAATGGAATCTTCAAATATTTCTCCTCCTAAGTGGTGGTAGTAAATGATCCCATTGAATAGATCTTTCTGAAGAAATTTAGTGACAGGATAACCTGGTGAATCACAGAAGAAAATATATTTTAGACCTATAAGAATTAGGGCCTTGTATTTAATGCCATAATGGTGCTCCTGTGAAGGCTTTGTGGTTTTTCTAAAATAAAAAACCCAAGTATTTTACTGATACCTCCACTATGGAGAAGAATATGACCCTTTATAATAAAAAAACAATGGTCAAACTCTCTGCCACAGGCCTCAGTTATCTTCCATTTAGCACGTCTGGCATTACCTTCTCCCTTAAAGCTGCCAGGGATCTTTGGACCATGAAAATATCCTTGGCTGCCCAAGTCCTTTTTAATGAAAAGCAAATAAAAGAAATTTCTCCTGAGAAATAAACATTTATGAGGAAACGTTTGCTGTGCAGTTTTACCAACCAAACTCAAAGCAACTCAGTAGCAGTCTTGGGCATGACTGAGGTGTACACTTTGGTTTTCTTCATTGGCTAGGGATTCTTAGACAAAGGACTATAGCATCTAGCTTGCCTGAATGCAAGATAGAGGGGATTTGTGAGAAACTAGCCTATTGTAAAAAGGTAACAGTTACATTTGCTGCACTGCCTCCCACTGGCATGAATGCTGCCCGGAATGGAATGAGTTTCTTAAGCTTGAAAAGGCTCTCAATCCCTCGACTCAGGGCTGTCTTTAACATATGTGCCATCAGAGTGCAAAGGTCTGCCCAGCGCCCCCAAATTAACTTTTATTGAGCTTTTATGGGGAGGAGGGAAGCCCAAAGTTATTGACCATCAACGCAGCAGAAAAGCTGCTTTTATTTCCTACGGAATATTTGATACTACGGAGTAACAGAGCAACGGAGGAGGGGGCTGGGGACTTTTGTTCCATTGCTTTTCACTGCAACTGATCAAGAGGGACTGGTTGGCGCCCCCCAGAATTTGGTACCCAGGTGCCCCACGCCCCTTGCACCCCTGGGTAAAGACGGCCCTGCCTGGACAAGAGTCTCATCTTAAACAAATTCATTATGCAGGGTGCTCCCAAATTTATGCGCATTGCCATTAAATCGTGTGTGCACACCACATCTTGTGATTGATTACGCAGGGTGTGGCTTAACTGGCATAATCAAACCAAAGCTGAAACTCACAGCCTGTTTACTAAGGCCTGGAAAACAGTTGAAATCTCAAGCGTTAAAAAGGGATATGGGAATATATCTGAAAGCAAGACATAGACATAACACACACACACACATACACACACACACACACACACACACATAAGCAGAAAGAAAGATGCTCTCCCCCCTTCAGCTTGTCTAACATTTTACCAATTAGGTCTGGTCCAGGTTTCTTCATGATTTCTCCTGCCTGTGATGCTTTGGTTATATTGAAGAGTATGTAGTCATCGCTAGAGTCCATGTCGGAGGCTTGAAGCATTGAGCCTTGGATCAGAATTGTCTGTCCTTCATGCACTTCTATTTCAACATTACTGATGAGAAATGGAGGGCTGTCATCTTTAGGCAGAATGTTGATTGGAAATTTGTGGCGACTGCTGTGTCGGTTATCAAAGATCCTGAAGACAATATAGTCCTTTGTGGAATCACTGTCATCGTGATGGTAACGGACAAGACCATCCTTAAGGTCTGAGACTGTGAACATGAATCCCTTTCCTCCTGTCAGACAACAGCAGGAACATGATTCATAATGGGTGTATGCTTTTAAAAAAGGTAATACTACTTTAGAAGGTGTGAAGCTTATGAACAGAAATGATTAAGTTTATAAGAGGTAGAAATTGGAGGGTGAAGACCAGGAAATCATAAAAGATTTCAGCCCTGTACAAATTCACTCACTGGGTCACCATTGGTGATCATCCCTCCTCATGAATTGCAGAAAACAATCTTTTTACATAGAAGAGAAGCTTCCAGACTAGCCAGGCCAAAGAATAACCACCATTAAATGAATATGATTCCTTCACTACAAACATCAGAACTGGCTTACTGGATCAATGCTGGTTTACTGAGTGACAGACACAACATCGTTTTTCTCTGGAATGTTAGTGAAGCAAACAAGAACATATTGCAACAGAATCCAAACTATGTTGTGAATGCAACAACATATAGGCTTCCATGTCACAAGAGCACATTATCTGGAAGAGTTAATGAGTTACCCACACTTAAAATTGCAGAATAATAATTTTGCAACATGTGGCAATTAAAATGCACCAAACAATTTCCCACTATTTTTTATACAAATAACATGGGGTGCAATTTGACATTCTATCCCTTTTTTTGGTGTGCTTTTAAAAAATGTACATGAAAAATGTGCATTTAAATTAGATATTTGTTCCCTAAAATACATGGTTTGTTTTTAGGTTTTGTTTTACACTTTTCAATGCATTCCCCACCACCTGAAATGGAGGGATGATCACCAATGGTGACCCAGTGAGTGAATTTTTAGTTTTTGTTTTATGTTGTTATTGTTTTAAACTGTTTCCAATGCAGTTTTAAAAAAACTGCATTGGAAAATTCATAAACACACATAATCAGAATGACAGCTGCATTCCAATCTGCATATAAATCTGGGACCTGCAAATTAGGTTTCTTTGCTTTGAAATGCAGACCAAACACATTTCTCCTCTATTCCTAGTATCAAGCAGAGGGTTGTGACCAATATTAGTCATACTCAGAGTGGACCCATTGAACTTGATTTGCACAATTAACTTAGGACTGTTAATTTCAATGGGTCTATTCTGAGTAGCACTTAGTTGGATACAACTCAGTCTTTCCCATCACTGGCTAGCTAATTTTTAAAAACTGAGATACCAGGGACTGCGCTTGGAACCTTCTGCATGCAAAAATATGTTCTCTACCACCAAGCTATAGTTCTTCTGCTAACCTTTAGGGTCCAAAGGTTTAAGAAATACACAGATGTGTCTTTAGTAACTTCATGTGGAGCCAGTACTAGACTTACAGCTGTGCAGAAGTCATACAAAGGCATTTGTCAGAAACCATGCCTCACCAGGGTGCTGTATAGTTCTCACAAGTGCTGTCTTGTCTAGGGTTGCGATACACCTGGAATTGCCTGGACATATCCAGAATACTGCAGTCAGCAGAAATCGGTGTCTGGACAGAAATCGGTCAAATGTCCAGAAGAAACTCAACAACTTTTCTGTCTGAATTTTCACTGTTTGAAAAATATGGCAACCCTAGTTTTGTCATGAGCCCACTAGTGGCTTCCTCTTCAAATCCTCATTGTCATGGCAGCTGAAAAGGTGAATTGTTGCATGAACTGCACTGACCTATAGTAACATCTGTATATAGACATAAGGGAGGACACAATACCTCTTAGAGTGAGCTGTCCATGCTGTAGACCATCAACAGTGACTATGCGAACACCATTGATGTCGTCATTATCTACAATCTGAAACTGCTCCCAAGTTATAGGGCGAGACTGTCCTTCCAGGAGATCAAGACCTAGAACAGAAACCCTGAACCTGTAATTTATTCAGAACAGTAAGAACAATAAGTGCAACCCAGCACTAATGGTGCATTCCTTTCTATAACAGATGCCTACCACTTGCATGGGGCCTTTGATTAAACCATCAAACAACCATATGGTTTACTCAAAGGTCCCATGCAAGTAGTTGGCGTCTGTTATAGAACAGAATTAATTTCATCCATATAGAGCTCTGGAGGTAACTCTTTGAAGCCTCATTTAGCACTGACCCCTTCAAGAAACTTCACTGGGGACAATGGCAGACCCTCCAATTGTCCCTATTTTCCAGGTAAAGTCCCAGATTTACAGAAGCCATCCTGGTTTCTGATTTGATCCAGAAATGTCCCACTTTTCCACAGGACATCCCTATTCTCACCAGAGAAATGTTGGACGGTATGGAGTTATCTGAACCCCGAGCCATCTGAAGGCTTTTTAATGTTTAATGTTTTATTATGTTTTTATGTATGTTGGAAGCTGCCTAGAGTGGCTGGAGCAACCCAGTCAGATGGATGAGATAATAATAATAAAATAATAATAATAATAATAATAATAATAATGGAATAGGACATCCCTATTTTCATCAGAGAAATGTCAGAGGGTGTGCAATGGCTTTCAGATCACATGCTCATTTTGATTCAACAAGGGACACATGATGCACATATGAGTTGATATCATGAACCTCCCCTGGGTCTTCCTAGGAGGCAGCACAAAA
The DNA here is from genome assembly GCF_964106645.2 of Podarcis pityusensis. NCBI lineage: Eukaryota > Metazoa > Chordata > Lepidosauria > Squamata > Lacertidae > Podarcis > Podarcis pityusensis. The sequence continues at coordinate 24,144,061 of NC_138042.1, forward strand.
CTAGTGTCACACTGAGCCTGGTTAGCTTAGTTGTGGTGCTAATAACCCCAAGGTTGCAGGTTTGATCCCCATAGCTGCATGTTCCTGCATTGCGGGGGGTTGGACTAGATTATCCTCAGGTCCCTTCCAACTCTACAATTCTACGAGTCAACAAGTCTATGACAGAAACAAACTCAGGGACAATTTCTGCAGCTACCTTTCCCCACAAAATGGCATATTCCCATGTGGCTTCTCATTTAAGAAAGCTAAAGAACCTACGGAAAGAATATTGGTTTGTTGCATTTGACCTCTGCAGCCACATCCTGTCTTTTAAAGAAAACTATGAAGCATAATATGAATTCTCACCAGTATTCCATGAGACCCGAGGAGCATTTGTGTGTGCCGTTCTAACAGAGATATGGATAGTAATTGGTGAACTTCTTTCAAAGTACAAATCATGAACTTCAAACTCCACCTGTTACACAAAAATGGAAACAGCGTTTTCTAAAGATTACCTGGGAAGATGAAACAGCAGCTGACAGGTAAGAGACTATTGCAGAGTGGGGAACCCTACAAACGTTGCTGGGCTGTTGCTACTGCCATCCCTGACCATTGGAGATGCTGTCTGGGGTTAATGGGATTTGGTGTCTAACAACATCTGGAGGGCCAATTGTTTACCAACCTCTGAACTAGAGAAATCTTGAAAGATCTTGAGCTTAAAATAACATAGGAAAACAACCACAGAGAGGTTTAGAGTGCTAAATGGAACCAGAATGTTTAAAAGACCATATGTTTCCCTCCATAATCTCCCATATCCCCCCCTTTAAAAAAAATGCTGTTCCCTGTACGTAGTCAGTTTGTACAATTTAATTCTTAAAAAAATGTTTCACACGTGAGACATTCATTTTAACTTCCACAAGAGGGAGCACTAATTATACTTCCGTAGTATTTTTGCAACTGAAAATGCAAATGCTAGGGATTCTTTAAAATAATAGAAATCCACCCCCCTTTTAACCATTTTTTGAAAGAAACAAAACCAAACCAGAAATAATTAAGGTATTAGATAAAAATAGGCTAAATAGCAGCTTATGGAACACATTTTCCCTAAGGAAAGGGCACTGATGTCTCTGTTCCAACCATACTCACTGCCATTGCTATTTGCTAAAATTTAAAGAGATGACAAGATCCAGTCATAGGCCCCCCTACCCAAAATCTGATTTAATCTCTTTCACATCAAGAAGATCTAAGGACAACAGAGTGAATGAGGCGGGAGTCCTTCTTTATCAATTGGCCATTCGTATGAATTTGAACATCCTAAATGGCAACTGCCCTCCGGACGTGCCAGGTGAATTCACTCATTTGGGCACAACATCAAATAGTGTCCTAGATTATCTTCTAGTCTCAGAAGACCTATTTTCAAACTTCTTTTATCTCAAAGTAGATAATGTACAATCCAGTGATCACCTACCTCTAGCGGCCAAGCTAACGCTTGACTGGCACCCGGTTAGCGGAACACACCCAATTCATGTAGGTTTAAATGCCACAGCTCAAGTAAGAGGCATTAAATGGTCCATGAAACAGGCCCAAAAATATGCAGAATTCTTCCAGAGGAATAGCTCCGAATCCCTTATTGTTTCATTGGCGGAGCTGTCTGAACCAAATAGGATACTGGAGTGGTTCTTCCACTTCTCTGCAGATTTAACTAGCTTCTTTACGATGCCGGCTCACCTGGCTAACCGAGATCAACCCAGGTTCGGTGCACCTTGGTTTGATGCCAAATGTAAGCAAGCTAGACTCTCTCTCTGTTGTATCTACAACAGATATAAAGCCTCTGGAGCTGAAACTCTCCCCCCAGAGTACTTGCAGGCCAAAATTGCTTACAAACAGGCACAGAAGTCAGCCAAGCACGAGTGGCAGCTAAGACGTTGGCAAGCGCTGATTGCTGCCTCTAAGCTTCGCAGCTCTCGCGGTTTTTGGAATTTAATCAACAAAAGATCGAGGAAATACCCATTGACGGTTATCCCAGCCCCGACATGGGAACAATTTCTAAGAAAATATTTCTCCCAGACAGACATCTCTAACATCCAATCTGATACTCTCTCAAGTCACTTGCCCATATGGCCAGATACTGACCCGGAGGAAATAGTAGATTTAATTGCTAAACTGAAAACTGATAAAGCCCCAGGGCCCGATCTGATCCCGGTGGAAGCTATTAAACAACACCCAATATGGTGGGCTAAAATTCTAGCAAAAATCTTTGATGCAATCAATGCCACGGGCCAGATACCTACATCATGGAAGGAGTCCATCATAATTCCTATATATAAAAAAGGACCACCAGAGGACCCAGGAAACTATCGTAATATCAGTTTATTATCAATCATCGGAAAAATCTACACTCGCTTCTTGCTAACCAGACTAACCCAATGGGCCGAAGATTCCAATCTGATGGGCCATGAACAGGTCGGGTTTAGACCAAATCGCGCTTCTATTGACCATGCTATAATTCTATATCATTTGGCGCGGAAGTATTCTTCCCCTACTCATGGTCTTCTATGTGCCGCTTTTATAGACCTGAAGGCAGCTTTTGACAGTATCTCTAGAGAGCTGTTATGGGAAAAACTGGCAAAGTGGGGCATAGAAAAAAGGCTGTTGTGGCTATTGATTAAATTACATGAAGGGACGGCCGCTAGGGTGAGGTTAACACCTGAGGGCGATCTCACAAACTCAGTTCCAATAAACAAGGGGGTACGACAAGGGTGTATCCTTGCCCCCTATCTTTTTAACCTTTATATTAGTGACATGAGGACGCCCCTAGCTGAGGCCCAAACCTCCATTCATGCACCCAGGCTTGCAGACTATCGCTGCCCCTTATTATTGTACGCTGATGATGCGGTGATCCTCTCTTATTCTCGAATCGGTTTGAGGAGGGCCCTTAAGATTTTTGCGTCATATTGCCAAACAAATTTACTTACTATTAACCATTCCAAATCTAAAGTCCTAATTTTTTCCAGGAGTCGTAAACTGTATAGATGGGAACTTGAGGGGAAGCCAATTGAACAAGTTTACAAATTTCAATATCTAGGAATTTACTTCCAGTATAATATGGGATGGAAAGCGCATATCACATATTTACAAAACAAGGTGAAAGCCCTTATCTACGCTCTACTACGCTTCTTCTTTACTGAGGGGGCTATGCATGTTCCATCCGCCTTAAAAGTTTATAGTGCAAAAGTGGTTGCAACTATGGCCTATGCGGTCCCTTTATGGGGCGCCTTTGTAAACCTCTTGCCTCTGGTGACATTGCAAAATCTTTTTCTAAGACGCCTTTTGAAACTACCCTCCTGTGTAAGCAACTCTGCCATTCGCTTAGAACTTAAGACCCCCTCCCTTGAGATTCTGATGTGGAGACATGCCTTTAATTATTGGCTGTCCCTTTGGCATAAATTGCCAAACTACCATCTTATTCAGTGCCTTTGGAGAGATGAATTCACCAGCCCATGGGCAACAAAAATCCATTCCAAACTGTTGTCTTATGGAATCTCTCCTTCCGATATACTTAATTTAGATCTAATTACAGCTAAAAAGGTCATCAAACAAAGACTGGAGGAGGTAGATTTACAACAAAATCTTACCACAGGTGGAGGTACATGTTCCCCGATATATCAGGGCATTACATCTATGTCCCAGATACCTCGATATCTGTCTACTTTATCGGCTGCGTCGCATAGATTCGCATTTGTTAGAGCCAGATTTAATATGTTCCCCTCAAATGTGCTGAGCAATAGATTTTCTAATGGTAAAATCTCTGTTTTGTGCGCATGTGACAACAAATCGATAGAATCCCTTTATCATATCTTGTTTAATTGCCCCTTATACAATGTTCCCCGATCAAGGATCCTGAGTTCAATCATTCTGGAAATTGCTGCTAAACCACCTGAATTACATCTAGCTTATCTACTCCAGGACATTGACTCTTATAGAACTTTACAGGTTGCTAGATTCCTGATCTCAGTTCTGTCATATAAAAGACTTCATGGAATGCTGCATGACTATTAAAAATTCAGTAAACTCTATGCACCATCTTTATCTTCAAGGCCATAACACGGTACATTTAGAGATTATGCGTTGAAATATTTTAGTTGATATTTTAGATTGTAAAATGCTATTGATTTTATCTATTGATTTTTATCTATTGATTTGTTTTACCTTGTGGGCTTATAGCCGAATAAAGTATTATCTATCTATCTATCCAGTCATAGGTGATATTTATCTTTTCTGTTTAAGCTCTCATAAGCATTTATGCATCTCAAATACTTGTAATTCTTTTCTAATGTTATTAAAATGTATAAGTTCTCCCATCTTATCGCCTCTCAGCATCAACCATTCCTCACACAGCATGCACAACAGAACATGACAGATTCCCTGAAAGGATTAAAGGACGGCATTGGATGAAAAACATTGGTAATAATAATCATAATGATCATAAAGCAACTATATAACTTTCAAATGCTGTGATCCAAATTTTTAGTAACTTGGGAATTTATAAGGAAAGTGGGTTTCATGTTTATTAAGGGGCAAATAGCCCTCATGATTCTGACAAATTAATCTAGGCAGTTGAACAAACTTTAATGACACACAGAGATGGTTCACATGTGCATGCAGGTCACCAGATTCCTCATGATTTGATAACTTAACATTTGATGACCTGTAATACAATGTGTGAAATCACTCTTTTGAAAAGTGCTGTGATGTAACCAGAGAATGGGTCAAAAGTCCAGAGTCCCACTGAACAGGAGCCCCCTGTTCTGAAATGAAGTAACACAAATTGCAGTCTATAGAGAGGGGGTCTAACAAGGCTATTAATTCCAGAGTCCAAAATTACCTAACTGCCACCACCATGACTGGAAGTCACTGATCTGTTTCTGGGCAATGATACTCAGCATGGTACTCCTCCTGCTGCAAGGTAGGTTAGGCTAAGACAGCCTTTCTCAGCCTTGGATCCCTAGATGATGTTGGACTACAACTCCCATGATTCCTAGCCAGCATATAACGAATGATCAGGGATGATGGAAGTTGTAGTTCAAGAACATCTGGGAAATCCTGGGTTGAGAAAGGCTGGGCTAAGAGATGGCAACTGGCCGAAGGTCACCCAGTGACCCATGCAGCTGAGAGGGGATTCGAACCCCATTCTCCCAAGTCATAGTCCAACACTCCAGTCATTGTGACACATGAAGGGGGGGGGCTCCCGTTGCTCTGTCCCAGCTCCTGCCAACCTAGCAGTCCGAAAGCACACCAGTGCAAGTAGATAAATAGGTACCACTGTGGCAGGAAGGTAAACTGCGTTTCTGTGCACTCTGGTTTCCGCCACAGTGTCCCATTGCACCAGAAGCGGTTTAATTATGCTGGCCATATGACCTGGAAAGCTGTCTGTGCACAAACGCCAGCTCCCTTGGCCTGAAAGCGAGATGAGTGCTGTAACCCCCTAGTCACCTTTGACTGGACTTAAGTGTCCAGGGGTCCTTTACTTTTATCTTTACCTACACAGCAATGAAATTCCCAAGTACCCTATTCGACAACAGAAGTGGAAAGAGAAAGGATTGCCAACGAAGGAGGAATGGCTTGTGAAAATGGTGGAACGTAATGGCATAAAGAGGACATGATGACAAAGTTTTTAAGGAGTAATGGAGACCACTGATAATCACCAATATATGAAGTTGCAGGCAGGATTTGATATACAGTCAAACCTTGGTTGTCAAACACATCTGTTCTGGAAGCCCTTTCAGCTTCCAAAAAGTTCGACAACCAAGGCACAGCTTCCGATTGGCTGCAAGAGCTTCCTGCACTTAAGTGGAAGCCGCGTCAGATGTTTGCCTTCCGAAAACATTAAAAAACCAGAGCATTTACTTTCAGGTTTTCGGCATTCGGGAGCCGAAACATTCCAAAGCAGAGGTGTTTGGAAACTGAGGTTTGACTGTGTAAGCCAGGCATAGGTGAACTCAGCCTTCCAGATGTTTTGGGACTACAACTCCCATCATTCCTAGCTAACAAAACCAGTGGTCCGGGATGATGGGAATTGTAGTCTCAAAACATCTGGAGGGCCAAGTTTGCCTATGCCTGGTATAAGCAATGGATTACTGAAATATTTGATGGTAGCGGGATTTAGATAATAAAAGTATGTGTATTATAAAACAGCTAATAAAAAGGAATAAACAAACAAACATCAGGACAGTAGGAGTGGAAAGCCATCAAGAAACCGTATATTTTTTTTAAAAAAGTCTTTCTTGATAAATGCTTTGAAATCTTGTGAGAGACTTCATTAAAATCGCTTTGGTTACCTCATAATTTCTCCTCTCTGTGTGGCTGTTGTTTGGTGGCTGATAAGCAATAAGCATATCATTGAGGCTGTTCCATGTGAAGGATGAGATGGGCCTCGTGTGGTCTTGCAGATGAGTGATGTAGCCTTCCCGGGGTGGTTTGGTGATGTTGAAGATGAGCAGGGATTTGGCTGTTTCACTGTCTTCAGCATCCAGTATGGTTGTTGACAACAGGCTCAGAATGAACTGGTCTGCTTCTAGGATTTGCATAGCCATGAAGGCAGCTTGGGGCGGCTGGTTAGGAAATGCACCTCCAATGTGAACGGGAAGCCAAGCATGCTCAGACTGCGGAAGAAGAAGCAGGTGACAAAGTAAGCATCTAATTATGGCTGAATGTTCTTCTGGCAGCCTAACCCAGTGGTGCCATCCAGGTGTTTTGGACTGCAATTCCCATAAGTCCCAGCCGGCATGTCTGAGGCTGGTGGGACTTGTAGTCCAAAACATCTGGAGGACACCAGGTTGGCAAAGGCTGGCTTCACCTAAGCCTGCATCTGTCTATGCCAAAGTTCCTTCCTATAAGGCCAGGGGTCAGCAACCTTTTTCAGCCATGGGCTGGTCCACCGTCCCTCAGACCATGTGGTGGGCCGGACTATATTTTGAAAAAAATATATGAAGAAATTCCTATGCCCCACAAATAACCCAGAGATGCATTTTAAATAAAAGGACATATTCTACTCATGTAAGAACACGCTGATTCCCAGACTGTCTGTGGGCCGGATTGAGAAGGCGATTGGGCCACATCTGGCCCCTGGGCCTTAGGTTGCCTACCCCTGTATAAGGCCTTTACCTTGTAGATGGTCTTGCTTCTGCTGTCTGTGAGATCCAGCCTGATGGGAATGTAATCAATGTTGGGCGAAGGAGGGTCCAAATGCTGGTACCTTAGGCCCATCAGGAGAAAATCTTCACAGCTCACTTTAATATTCTGTACGGTCTTCAGGCCCGAAACACAGCTCCCAGATGGACACTTTTCACCTCTCCTATGTCCTAATGGCCCAAAGGAAATCACAGTGGGTTTTTTCTCTCTCAAGAGAAACATGGACAGAAGATGCAAATCAGACACCAGAAGCTAGGAACAGTTCACCACTGAAACACCTATGGGAAGGAATGAGGGGGCTATGAAATGTTCTGTGAATAATTTTAATAGCCAGCTCCAGTTCTATGTTCTCTGTGAAGCAGGTGGAGTATCTCTCTGTTCATAGAATGCACTCCCAGAGAAGCCCACCAAGGACACTTGCCTGAAGTCCACTCTTATTATTTTTTAGGCACCATGTTAAGGCACATCATTCTATTGGCCATGGTACAACAATAAGTAACCAAACAAACCCCTGTGTTGCAAAGAAAACGTCAGCAATGGCTACACAACACGATGACCATGTACATATGCAATAGACAATCTTTTAGAGAATTCCTTCAAACCATAACAAGTCCAAAATGAAATCTTTAGTCTCGAAGTCCCTGAAAATCTTTAAATGAAGCGAGGTACCAGACTTTGTATGATAGAAGACAAGCTGTGAAGCTTTGTGTATTCAGCAAATATGATGTCCAACACTGAACAGTGATTCCGGATATTGACTACTGTTTCGTAGAATTCTTCGTCAGTGTGGTGGGAGGATATAGAATTGCTTCATAAACCCATCTTATTTCAAATGAATGTATGTAAATGAAAATATAAAATGCTGTGATTATCAAATAATGGAGGTATTTAAATTGGACAGGAAAATTGGCTTCCAGGTGGAAAGATCCAAATTAGAAACAGAATTGTTAGAACCCAAGACTAAGAACTTGTCAAGAATGTATAACTTGCTGCTGAAATGGAATACTCAAGATGAAACGGTAAAATCGGCTATGATTAAATGGGCACAGGACGTTGGTCATAACATTATGTTTGCTGACTGGGAACAGTTATGGACCACAGGTATGAAATTTACGGCATGTAATGCCTTAAGAGAGAATATTATGAAAATGATATACAGGTGGTACATAACCCCAGTCAAGCTTGCGAAAATCTATCACTTGCCCGATAACAAATGTTGGAAATGTAAGGAAATTGAAGGTACTTTTTTTCACCTTTGGTGGACGTGCCCAAAGATTAAGGCGTTCTGGGAAATGATATATAATGAATTAAAAAAGGTATTTAAGTATACCTTCCCCAAGAAACCAGAGGCCTTTCTCCTGGGCATAGTGGGCCAAATGGTGTTAAAAAAGGATAGAACTTTCTTTATGTATGCAACAACAGCAGCAAGAATACTCATCGCAAAGTATTGGAAGACACAAGAACTTCCCACGCTGGAGGAATGGCAGATGAAATTTATGGACTATATGGAATTGGCGGAAATGACTGGTAGAATCCGTGACCAGGGAGAAGAGTCGATGGAGGAAGACTGGAAGAAATTCAAAGACTATCTTCAGAAACACTGCAAAATTAAGGAATGTTAGAGTGATGTTGGACTGAAAACAAGTGGTTTCCAGCTGTACAGGTTAAAGTTAAGGATAGATTAAGATTAAAGATCAAGATTAAAGATGTTTAAAGAAATGGAAATTTGATAATAAAAGGGAAAAATTTAAAGCTATATGACATTAAGATCAATGATTAGGTTTAAAAAAGTTGAAGTTATATATTTTAACGTTTTATTAAATTAAAGATTGGGATTAAAAAAGTGGAAAAGAAACTGCTGGACAAATAATGTGGATTGGAATACAAAAGAGGGAGGTATGAGGAAGTCCAGAAAATAAGTAATTTAAAATTGGAAATGGAAAAGAGAGTTTGTTTTTAATTGTTATGTTTTGTGTTTTTATTGTTAAGTTTTGTATTGTTTTTTGTGTGTGTTGCTTTTCTTTTTTGTTTGTTTAAAACTTTAATAAAAAATTATTAAAAAAAAAAAGAAAATATAAAATGCTGTGGAGCTGTGCTCATGTAACAATGTACATGGTCATCATGTTTTTTTTTTTAAAAAAAATTTTATTTTTTTTAAATTTTATTTATATCCCGCCCTCCCCAGCCGAAGCCGGGCTCAGGGCGGCTAACAACACTAAATGTTGCATAGACATTGCTGACATCATTTATTGGGCAGAGGCAGCAGCTTACAAGGGCGATTGGGGGAACTAATGTTGTATGCATGACGACAGGACATCGGTTGGAAGGAGCTGGGGCAGAGCCAAACACAGTGGCCATTCAGCTTTAATGGCTGGTGGCTCCTCCTCCCATGATGTTCCATCATGTGTCACGTCATGCCCCTCCCCATAATGTGGAGGCAAGTTGGCGCCCCTGTACAACGTCATCACTGAATGAAGATATTTGTGATGATATAACAGGCGCAGAGAAACAAAGTGTACATACCGGTTGTGGGAGGGAAACTATGAGGCTGATCTCCACGAGGTGGTTCTTCTTCTTCTGATCCTCTGACAAGTTGCCCATGGGCTGGTAGGAAAGTTTCTACAGAAATCAGGCTTATGGTACAATCCAAGTTTATTTTCCTGTTGTAGTCTAAAGTAATTACGTTCTTGTTAATTACATTGGACAGGCCATGAAAGCCAGCGACCTGTAGGGCACTTGAGCTCATCTTGATAATATTACAATCTGGTTCAAGTAACTTTACAAGGAAGGGAACCATTTCGGTAAATGTCTCAGTTTCTGTAAATCTGCAAAGGGCAAGCAAAAAGACAATCAAATTTTAGCAAGCAAAAGAGTTGGGCACATTTTGGAATCTACAACATTTGGTATATTTTAATTGGAACCTGTTTGTGGGTTTCCCAAAGGCTTGTCTACTCTGATAATACAATGCTGGGCTATATGGGCCTTTGGCCTGATCCAGCAGGTTCCTCTCATGTTCTTACAAAATTCAGAAAACCTATTTATGCATTGAGGTGGCTGAACTCTTATGAAGCTCTGTCTCAAACTTCAAGATTCATCCCTATAGTTATGCCAACTTATTAATTCATCAGGTAAAAAGGTAAAGGTAAAGGACCCCTGTACGGCTAAGCCCAGTCAAAGGCGACTATGAGGTTGCAGCCCTCATCTCACTTTCAGGCCGAGGGAGCCAGTGTTTGTCCACAGACAGCTTTCCGGGTCATGTGGCCAGCAGGGCGAAACCTCTTCTGGCGCAACGGAACACCGTGACAGAAACCAGAGCGCACAGAAACACCGTTTACCTTCCCGCCACAGTGGTACCTATTTATCTACTCGCACTGGTGTGCTCATGAGCTACTATCTTGAGTTCATGACCTACTATCTTGAGATATCCCATTACTGGAGCCATAATTCTTCCCTGCTGACAGTAGCAACAGGCACAATCAGTGTTAAGTAAATTATCCATAATTTTATTTATGGGCCAAGGAATAGGATGAACGTACGTAATTTGTTTAATGCATTTGGTTTTGCAACCAATGGGCACCTTGGATTTTTTATTTTCTTCTTTTTTGCACTTACTTTATTTATTATTAATGTTGCAATGCATATATGAAATCTTTACATATTTATACATATACATTATATCCATAAATTCACATTTTCACATTTCATTATGTACCAACATTTATCCATTTCTTATTTCTTGCCCTGTGTCTTCCTCCACCCGTGCGTGACTTCCTTGTTATTATTATGTAACTTTATTATTGAGATTGTAATTTTGTATCTTAATAATTAAACATTCAATCTTCTATATCTGCTTAGCTTAGCTTAGCTTAATTTAACTTAACTGTGAAATCAGTATATACATATCAATAAATTCTTGTTGGAGCATCTTTTGGTTATGTATTCCTCTACACATTTCCATTTCTGTTTGAGATTTTGATTAGATTGCATTCTAATTGTTGCTGTCATTTTTGCTAATTCAATCATTTCATAAAAGTTATTTTGCCAATCTTTCAATGTTGGTACTTCTTCTGATTTCCCCCCCCCCTTTTTTTTTTTTTGCAATCAATAACCTTGTGGCAGCTGTTGCATATAAAAAGATTCTCTTCATGTCTTTTGGGATGTCATTTGTTATAATTCCTAAAAGAAATGTTTCCGGTTTCTTACCAATTGTTGTTTTAAACATTTTTTTCAGTTCCTCATGTATATTTTCCCCAAATTTATTAATTTTATCACATCCCCACCATACATGATATAAGGTATCAGAGGGATCCTTATATCATGGATTTTTTATTTTCTTTGTGATGCGATATAAAAGAAAACTCAGAAGAGATAATTCACTTAGCATTACCTTTTAATATTAGGTGAATGGTAGAAACATGCTTGTTCTTTCCTAAGAAACACCCCCTGAGACATCACCCCAGTGCTGCTTACCTGTATAACCTCAGCATGACTAAGTCTTCATTGAGAATTGGGCATCCGTTGTGAGTGTACTTGACTTCATTGGGAAGAAAATGGCAATCGAACACCTGTTGAAAAAATAGGCTTTGTTTAAAGAGGGGGCAGCATATTTCAGATGTTTTCCCTTTGGCTCATTTTGGTTTGTCTCGAAAAAACGTTTTGCAATGCAAAAGTGATTTACATAATTACCCTGTGGTATATATATATATATATATATATATATATATATATATAATGGGTAGATAGCTTAACAATGTTTCTGGGACTGTGGGGAATTAATACAGTTATAAGTCGCCACAATCTTTGAGCAATCAGAGACTCCTGGGGTTCCAAGAGCTTTACCCAGGGCTCAGTTTCCTTGGAATGAAAGACAATAGAGACTGTGGTGTCTTTAGCATATCTGATTTTATTTACACATATATACAACCACTTGAGAATTTGGTATAGTGGTTAAAGAGTCAGACTAGGACCTGGGAGACCAGGGTTCAAATCCCTACTTCCTTACTGAGTAAACTGGGGCCGGTCACTGACTCTCAGCCTAACTTAAGTGACAGGATTGTTGTGAGAATTAAATGAGGAGGGGGAGAACCAAGCATACCACCTTGTGCCCCTGGGAGAAAAAGGTGGGATATAAATGCAGCAATCAAACAAACATATCTTCAGAAGATATGCTTGTCTCCCTTATATTTTATGTAAAGCGGCCTTCAGTGCTTTGTGATCATATCATGATCCTGTACACTGCAGCATTCTTAAGATAGACTTCCGAGTTTTCCTAATACACAGACGTATAATACGTATAAACAGAGTATAATAAGGAAGGACAGATCCTGAAGCTGAGGCTCCAGTATTCCAATACATGAGAAGAGAAGACTCCCTAGAAAAGACCCTGATGTTGGGAAAGATGGAGGGCACAGGGAGAAGGGGACGACAGAGGACGAGATGGTTGGACAGTGTTCTCGAAGCTACTAACATGAGTTTGACCAAACTGCAGGAGGCAGTAGAAACCCACAAGTAAACCCAAATGGGACAAAAGTACAGTGGTACCTCACAAGACGAAAAACTCGCAAGACGAAAGAGTTTTTCATTTTTTGAGTTGCTTTGCAAGACGAATTTCCCTATGGGCTTGCTTCGCGAGACGAAAGTGTCTTGCAAGTTTGTTTCCTTTTTCTTAAAACCGTTAATACCCGTTAAAACCGTGCTTTGTAAGACGAAAAAATCGCAAGACGAAAAAACTCGCAGAACGAATTAATTTCGTCTTGCGAGGCACCACTGTAGAAGAAAGGTGATATGGGAAATATGTATGATGTGGAAAGAAGGCATAAAAAACCCCTTTGTATGTTTACCATCTGTTGATGGTAATTCTTGGAAACTGAACAAGTCCCATGGTATGCTGTGCATTCACATTTTAGTCACGCCATTACTACATGGGGAGCAATTAAAAGGAACCCTTGCTTGTGGTTAAGAGCTGTACAGTGCTGGGCTTTGCCCTGGGGGTCTTATCTAAAATGTACATGAACAGCTGACTTACCTCCTGGTGGCTTTTAATAATAGTTTTTAAAAAACCAAAGCAAGCACAAATTAGAAGCGTTTGAGGGCAAAGTGCTGTTTCATTCAGCAGCAGTGGAGAAAAATTAGAAATCAGCCCTGAGTACTCACGGGAAGGACAGATAGTGAAGCTGAGGCTCCAATACTTTGGCCACCTCATGAGAAGAGAAGACTCCTGGAAAAGACCCTGATGTTGGGAAAGATGGAGGGCACAAGGAGAAGGGGACGACAGAGGACAAGATGGTTGGATAGTGTTCTCGAAGCTACCAGCATGAGTTTGACTAAACTGCGGGAGGCAGTGGAAGACAGGAGTGCCTGGCATGCTCTGGTCCATGGGGTCACGAAGTGTCGGACATGACTAAATGACTAAACAACAATAACATCATAATAAACAGTGACATGGATCCAGTTATTTGCATTTAGTTCCCATTTAACTCAATGGGATTTATGTTGAAGTTGGCAAGAACTAAAATTCAACCAACTTAGTCTGGAGGCTCAAGCCAACTGGGACTATGGAGCCCCAAATTGTATATCGGATATCCAACCACACATTGCTGCTGCTGTCGTGCTCTCAGAGCATTTTCATGCAAGTTCCGACTCACTGCAATTGATTTGGACTACAGACAGTCTGCTTTGGCCAGAATACTCATTCATATTACACTTGCCTTGCTTTCACTATATTTTTCCCCTATCCAAAAATGGTCCAGGGCATTTTTTGTAACAGAGTTAAATAATAATAATACCCCACCACACACACACACACACACACACACACACAGGATGGCAAAGACATAATAAGCTAAACAATTTGTCGCCATTAAATTATCCCCCTATATCTGTCACTTGGTGGGGCCAGCATCACCTTGCCTAATGGTAAAGGCAGCCTCGCCTGCATTGACATTAGGCAGTGCATTCCCACCAACCCCGCACAGGACACAAGGAAACACATCTGAGCCCGTCTCGCCAATTTCGTCTCACAAATGCAGCCAACGCAGGAGAGAAACCAGATGCACCTCTTAGTCAATGCAGGTTTACATTTCTTCGAAGAGTTGATTTAAAACAAAGCCAATTTAAGCCCCGCATGTGGAAATGACATCAGATGCTCACTGAAAGAGTGCTAGGAAGTCAGAGAAGCAATTTAAGGCTCACGTCTCCAAATGCTCTTAGCCCTGAGAATTCAGCTTCCTTCTAATGGAAGATGTGAGCTGCAACATGGTACAGCCAATGCTATCCATCAGAGAACTATGGCCATAATAGTCATAAATTGTGTTTTTCCAGAAGACATCATTAGTTCCTCCACTTAATTGATAACGAGGGAGATAAATAATGAAAGCTTTTTTCCTCAACATGACTCTTGCCGTAGACAGACAATGATTATAAAATAGACACAATCTGCTTTGTTAAAAGGAAACAGCTGTTTTATGCTTCCTAATATGTTTTTCTTTCATATGAACAGGCAGCCATAATTGTCTATAAATTTAACAAGTAAAACAAAGGAGAGCTAAATCTTTTCCTAATTACTGTCTGGCTTTGCTTTTATTTCCACTTCAACTACTTTTCAATTACAATTTGTAATTAAATTGTCACACATTCCTAGCACATTACTCACTTTAACGACAGCAAAGGAAATAATAGGACAGGTTCTTGCATAATGCAGTGTTTGCTGGTTAAAAGCACAATCTCTTTAGCAAAACAAGGGCAAGTTCTGCTATTGGGTGGGGGGTGGGGGGCTGGCAGTTAAGAGTTGCTAACTGACCAGAGCATGTTCTGCTTCTATGCTATTAGCATCAGCTCAAAATGAACCGAAGGCATGGCAATCAGCATTATTACCTGATGATAACTGCATATTGCTATTAGGCATAGGTAAAGGTAAAGGGACCCCTGACAGTTAAGACTCTGGGGTTGCAGCACTCATCTCGCTTTACTGGCCAAAGAAGCCAGCGTTTATAGCCTCCAGGTCATGTGGCTTCCAGGTCATGTAGCCAGCATGACTAAGCTGCTTCTGGCAAACCAGAGCAGCGCACGGAAACACCGTTCACCTTCCCGCCAGAGCGGCACCTATTTATCTACTTGCACTTGATGTGCTTTCGAACTGCTAGGTTGGCAGGAGCAGGGACCAAGCAACGGGAGCTCACCCCGTTGCAGGGATTTGAACCGCTGACCTTCTGATTGGCAAGCCCAAGAGGCTCTGTGGTTTAGACCACAGTGCCACCCGCGTCCGCTATTAGGCATAGGGATATGCAAAAAACAAACAAACCCCACAACCCTATGTCTAAACTAGAAGTATAGAGGAGGTTACAGATATACTGCATGTCATTGTTCCAAAATCCCTTGCTAATTTCCAGTGTCATATTCGTTTTTTAATCATGGCAGCTTTATTCACAGTAAAACATCCCCACATAATGCTTCATCTTAATAAATGAAGAATACAAGTCCTACTGGAGCAAAAAAGAAAAAAGAAAAAAGAGGTCTACCTAGACCACCTTCCTCTTCTCCACAATGGGACAAAGTTTCCACCTAGATTGCTGTTTGGTTCTTAGGGCTAGTTTGCAGAAATTAATTTCTTTTAAATGTATGTGGGTAGCCATGCCCACTTTGGGCCGCACCCACCACTGGCATACACTCCTAGGCTTGCCATACATCTGGAAAATTCTGGACATGTATGGAAATTGGATGCCTAAAATGGCATTTAGGGGCAATTATTGAATTTTAAGCTGAGATGCTTCTGTTGCTGCTGGTCATCTCCCTATCCGAAGGCAGCCGGTGCCTTTGAGGGTCCCCCTCCTGCAACATAATGAGCGCAGCCAAATGGAATGGGCGGGGCTGGAATTTTACTTTTTGAAATATGGCATGCCTATGCACTCCTAGAGAGCTGGCCGATGCCAAATCAAATTTGGCCACCAAAGCTGTTGTAGGGGGCTGCACCTCTGCTAGGTAACTAGAAGGACTTCCTTTGTGTAGAGAGCAACAAGTAAGAGATATTTGGCTTCCTCTAAAATATATTCATCCCATCATTTGATGAGGCAGACGGTGAACATGTATTAGTCCACATATGGGGTGAGCTTGGTGTATCTCTGAAAAAGGGTGCAACTGGCTGGTGCACGAGCAGTATTCATTGAAGCAAAGTGACCAGAACAATGTTCTCGTTGATCAATAATAATAATAATAATAATAATAATAATAATAATTTATTTGTACCCCGCCCATCTGGCTGGGTTTCCCCAGCCACTCTGGGCGGCTTCCACAGAGACCAAAAATACACAAAAAAGTCACACATTAAAAACTTCACTGAACAGGGCTGCCTTAAGATGTCTTCTGAATGTCAGGTAGTTGTTTATCACTTTGACATCTGATGGGAGGGCGTTCCACAGGGCGGGCGCCACTACCGAGAAGGCCCTCTGCCTGGTTCCCTGTAACCTCACTTCTCGCAATGAGGGAACTGCCAGAAGGCCCTCAGCGCTGGACCTCAGCGTCCGGGCAGAACGATGGGGGTGGAGACGCTCCTTCAGGTATACTGGGCCAAGGCCGTTTAGGGCTTTAAAGGTCAACACCAACACTTTGAATTGTGCTAGGAAATGTACTGGGAGCCAATGTAGGTCTTTCAAGACCGGTGCTATGTGGTCTCGGTGGCCACTCCCAGTCACCAGCCTAGCTGCCGCATTCTGGATTAGTTGTAGTTTCCAGGTCACCTTCAAAGGTAGTCCCACATAGAGCGCATTGCAGTAGTCCAAGCGGGAGATAACTAGAGTGTGCACCACTCTGGCAAGACAGTCTGCGGGGCAGGTAGGGTCTTAGCCTGCATACCAGGTGCAGCTGGTAGACAGCTGCCCTGGACACAGAATTAACCTGTGCCTCCATGGACAGCTGTGAGTCCAAAATGACTCCCAGGCTGTGCACCTGGCCACATTTTTATGGGCTACTTACTACATAAGAGTGAAACTTCATATTGCTATAGCCAGAAGAATATAAAAAGAGCCCAGAGAAGTCAGAACAAAGGTCCATCTAGCTCTGGATCAGGTTCCCACAGTAGCCCTCAGGAAGCTCATGAACAAGGCAATTAGGCAGCAGACTCCCCCTAGCCACTGATATTCCAAAGCCAAACTAGGCATATGGGATTTGCATGACTGCATAGGTTGCATACATACCATATGTTTAAACTACACGCCTTTCCCCAAAGAATCCTGGGAACTGTAGTTTGTTGAAGGTGCTGAACCTCGGGCTCTCTTTGTGTGTGAACTACAGTTCTTAGGATTCTTGGGGGGGGGGAGCTGTTTACTTTAACTGTTTGGTGTGCACATAATCCTCAAATCAAACATTTCCCCACCCAGCAGCAGGAGCCGCCGAGTATAATTTTGTGTGCCTGACACGTTTTTGTTTCCAATACCAGGGTGGCGGAAGAAAACACACATGATCACTGCTCTCAGTGCCAGCCACGCTGCTCTCAAAGCATCCCATTCTATTTTGTATTAGTAACCAGATCGAGAAAACGTTGCTTTCTCCACACAGGTTCCCACAAGTAAACCCAGATGGGACAAAAGTACAGTGGTACCTCACAAGACGAAAACCTCGCAAGACGAAAGAGTTTTTCGTTTTTTGAGTTGCTTCGCAAGACGAATTTCCCCATGGGCTTGCTTCGCAAGACGAAAACGTCTTGCAAGTTTGTTTCCTTTTTCTTAAAACCGTTAATACCCGTTAAAACCGTGCTTTGCAAGGCGAAAAAATCGCAAGACGAAAAAACTCGCAGAACGAATTAATTTCGTCTTGCGAGGCACCACTGTAGAAGAAAGGTGATATGGGAAATATGTATGATGTGGAAAGAAGGCATAAAAAACCCCTTTGTATGTTTACCATCTGTTGATGGTAATTCTTGGAAACTGAACAAGTCCCATGGTATGCTGTGCATTCACATTTTAGTCACGCCATTACTACATGGGGAGCAATTAAAAGGAACCCTTGCTTGTGGTTAAGAGCTGTACAGTGCTGGGCTTTGCCCTGGGGGGTCTTATCTAAATGTACATGAACAGCTGACTTACCTCCTGGTGGCTTTTAATAATAGTTTTTAAAAAACCAAAGCAAGCACAAATTAGAAGCGTTTGAGGGCAAAGTGCTGTTTCATTCAGCAGCAGTGGAGAAAAATTAGAGATATGGTAAGTCTGCTTTGCCCATCGATATATAGGTGGAGCTGTATGCAGTTGCTTCAGTTTGGGAAAAGATGTATCAAAAGCTTTTAACTAACAAACAAGCTTCATTCACAATGAAAAGCCACTGAGAGCCAGTGTGGTGTAGTGGTTAAGAGCAGTGGACTTGTAATCTGGTGAACTGGGTTTGAGTCCCTGCTCCTTCACATGCAGCTGCTGGGTGACCTTGGGCTAGTCACGCTTCTCTGAAGTCTCTCAGCCTCACTCACCTCACAGTGTGTTTGTTGTGGCCAAGGAAGGGAAAGGAGATTGTTAGCAGCTTTGAGACTACTTAGGGTAGTGATAAAGTGGAATATCAAGTCCAAACTACTCTAAACTACAATGGAAGCCAATGCTATGTTTGAGAATGGCCATTCCGCCATTCCAAAGTCCAGTTACTCCCAATAAGTCATCCCTTTTCCTCCTCTTCCCAGCTCCCCAAATTGCCATGCCATGATATTTCACATACCTGTGGGGTTAGTTTCCCAACCCTCTGCGTCATCGGCTCGTTCATCACAACTTCCACTTTGCAAGCGTCCTTCTCTCGGGGAATGGAAAACTGCAGGTCCTCTTGCAACAGGAAGATGGACTGGCCCTTCATCACTTTCACCCCACGGTTGACGTTGACAAAGGAGGAGTGGATGCTTCTCAGATTAAGTGCAAAGAGCAAAAGGAGCCAGCTGTTCCCCAAAGCCTTCATAGTGTGGTTAGCAAAGGAGAAAACTCTTTAGGGAGAGCGGGTTGTTTTCTTAGTCCTTCCTGGGAAGCTTCACCACCTGATCATGGGCATCAGGCTACAGTGTCCTCTATGTGCTTCATCAAGAATATTTCCTGCATAATGGAATCTGGACAAGGAACCTTTTCAAAGAATCCTCAGGTAAATAAATTCATGGATCAATCCCAACATTTAGAACAACGGACACGTTTTTACCCAAAAATCTAGGGGGTAGGGGAAAGAGAGAGAGAGAGAGAGAGAGAGAGAGAGCGAGAGAGAGAGAATGACAGTAATGAATAGGAAGGTACAATGCATTGCATCTGTTGCTACAAGTGAACATCATGCCTTGACATCATACACAATCATATTTCATTTCAGACAACAAATGAGCTATGTTGATGGGAGACAGGCAGCTGAAGATCTTTATCCAGGCTGCTACAGCTCCCTATCTACACCCCACATGCTCAGACCAGGCTGCAGCAATTCAGGTATCTTGTGTAAAGGGGGAAAAAGGTGCCGTACTCACCATGAAGTTGTTATACACTTTTAACATTTGAAAAAAAGGTGCGGGTACTTGAGTACCCCCAGAAAAAAGCACTGGTCTTGTGCATGTTACACAAAGCTGGGAAGGCCTGAGATATTTTGGGCAATTTTCAACCAAAATGTCCCCAAAGTACAATGATTGCTGCTTGCAGTTTGGGACTTGAACCCTCTCCTGCCACCAAATCTGCTCCAGAGGGTTAGGGGAAGCCCAAGAACAGATTGAGGGGGTGGCTTTTTTGTGGTGGTGGTAATGCTCTATTGCATTGATGTTGGTGCCTGAGGTAGAAAAATCCAAATCACAGGGTATAATATAATTAACAACAACAACAACAACAACAACAAAAACCACCAGGCATTTGGGTGCCATTTAATGTTACCCTGATATTTTCTGCTTGAGGTAGGTCATCTCATGCTGCCTATGAATAGAGCCAGACCTGATTATGGACCGGAGATCAAAAGTCATAATCATAATCATCAACTCAGATTTCCTCATTGTACACCTCTGTCACCAGTTTCACTGAGAGATATGGAAGCTTTTTCCAAATCTGGATCTCATGCATTTATCAGATAGTCCTGGGGAAAGCTTTTCCACCCATATCAGTGTTCACCCATGAAGCTCTACAGACCCACCAAGTGTCCCTATTTTCCAGGGACAGCCCCGGATTTACAGAAGCCATCCCACTTTCTGATTTGATCATAGAATGTCCTGCTTTTGCTTGGGACGTCCCTATTTTCATCAGAGAAATGTTGGAGGGTAGGCAGTTAAGTGACCCCCTAACCAAGGAGATCAGTAACTATACAACCTTTAGAAGACACCTGACGGCAGTCTTGAATAGGGCAGTTTTTTCATGTTTCATGTTTTATTAGGTTTTTATATGTGTTGGAAGCTACCCAGAGTGGCTGGGTGGGATATAAACAATGTTGTTGTTTCTGTTGTTATTATATAGGACATCCTTATTTTCATTGGAGAAGTGTTGGAGGGTATGAGCACATAGGGAAATTCACAATGGTACACACCATAAATTAAGTTGTACGTAGGGTTGCCATATGTCCTCTTTTTCCAGGACACATCCTCTTTTCAATGGGTAGAGTTCTCATAGCAATCAAAAGTAGAAGTCAGCAAAAGTGTCCCCTTTTTTTGCTCTTGAAATTATGGCAATCCTAAGAGGGGAATGAGGAATTCAACAGAAGACTGTCACTTAACGGTTGACCCATGCTCCTCTTTATAACACACAGTTCTGTGCAGATCAGCAGAGAACCTAAGAATAGCTCTACTGAAGCTGATGGGAGCTGTAGCTCCAAACAGCTAAAGGACACAAGATTGGTGAAGTCTGGTTTAGTCTATGGCACTGCCCTCCAGACGCTTTCCCATGAATTCCATCATACCACCCACTCAGCAGACAGATGAAGCAGATCCTCTTTGAAAGGCATGGAGTGTCTTTAATTATACAATAATAGTGATCAAGGAAATGTGCTTTGATCCCACACTCTAAGTTTTATATGCAGTTAAAACAAATACCACCCCATCAAGACTACAGTCCACAGAGCATCTTATTTAATCATAGGCTGGCAGCTGAGCCCTGCATAAGTTTTGTTTCATTTCTTAAGTGAGGTAAAGGTAAAGGATCCCTGGACGGTTAAGTCCAGTCAAAGGCCACTATGGGGTTGCAGTGCTCATCTCGCTTTCAGGCTGAGGGAGCCAGCGTTTGTCCACAGACAGCCTTCTGGGTCATGTGGCCAGCAGGACTAAACCACTTTTGGTGCAACGTGACACTATGATGGAAGCCAGAGCACAGAGAAACGCCATTTACCTTTCTGCCACAGCGGTATCTATTTATCTACTTGCATTGGAGTGCTTTCGAACTGCTAGGTAGGCAGGAGCTGGGACAGAGCAACAGGAGCTCATCTTGTTGTGCGGATTCGAACCACCAATCTTCTGATCGGCCAGCCCAAGAGGCTCAGTGGTTTTGACCACAGCGCTACCTGACCCCTTTCTTAAGTTGTCATATACAAATCCTGCCTGTAGTAATTAAAAGTGAGCAGTTTTACTTATTAATTAAGGGGGAGATTGTGTTTTCTTATTCCCCCAGTAAAAAGAAACCAAGAACCTGCATGCTCTGCTTCTTTCGATAAGTTCACAGTGGGGTTGAGTGCCTTAGAAGAAATGCATGCTGTGCCCATAACTGGTCTTCACAATTCTGGAGGACTGTGAGCAAAGCAGAAGGATGCACCCAAAGCCACGCCACAGGTGTTCCACTCATGCAATGGATTTCCCCCTCCTCTCCTCAAATCTGCTCCAGAAGGTCCCTCAACCCTTTAGGGAAGGTTTTGAGGACAGGGGGCTGCAGGGGAGAGGAGATGAGCAGGGAAGTTGTGCAAGCACAAGTGGGACATTTGATACAATCAAGAGTCTCAGTGTTCTGACCAGAGCCATCCTAAACTGGCTAGGAATGGCGCTTCCCATCCCCAGTTCAATCTTTAAGAAAAAAACCCTTCCATTTCCCCTTCTGTTGACACCAACGGGACCTACATACTTTTTCACTCTTTGGGGCTGTGTTTGCGTGTGTGCCAGGGAAATAAAGGAGATCCAAGACTTCCCCCATCACCCCCTGCGACACACATATCTGACCCACCCTGTTTCTGGGTCCACAACCCTTAGAGCACAGCCATTCATAAAGCAGTAGAATTTTCCACAGCCATAGCCTCTGCCTATGGCTCTCCGTCTCTGCCAAGTGATCTATCATATCCTCTATGCCCTCAGCCACAGTCCCAGGAAGTCTCTTTACTCTATTGTCTTCCCTGTGTCTCATTGTATATTGCAATATCTGTGGAGCAGGAACCTGTCTCCTTTCCTCTGTAAAAGACCATGTGCATTGATGGCGCTATATAAAATACCAATACTGGTAGTATAATGAAATGGGAGATTAGATGGCATGTGAATGATGCTGACCTGCTGCTAAAAAACTTTCCTCTATTTATTTATTTTTTACCATGTCCCTAACTATAGGACTCTCTCTCTCTCTCTCCCTCTCTCTGAAGGTTATTCGTAAACTCTTTAGCAGGCCATGTTGTGCCTGCTTTCTATACACTCAACTATTCTGAAAGAGCACTGATAGCCTTATCTTGCCTGCGGTGACTTCATGTACTCAGGCAGTTAAAGTTTATCTGAAAATCAAAGGAAACACAGCATCCGTTTACCTTCACAGCCAGCTTTTATGGAACACTTTGAAAGGTGGCCACAGGCATTACAACAAGAGCAGGCTAACTAAGATTCTTTGTTAGGAAGTGTTTTTTTAAAGCCTCTTAAATGTTGCCTATTCAGGCTTTTTACTTAGCTGAACAATGGGCTGCTAGATCCTTTGCGAAGGCTTATGTTGCCATTTGTGAACAAGGTACTGTACTTCTGCCATCAGGTTGGGCTTAGAAGAGTTAACTACAGTAAGCACTAGAGGCAGTGGCATAGCATGGTTTGCTGGCACCGGGGAGGCCGGGCATGGAGGGTGAACAGAGCCCGCAGTGCCAGCTCAGCCCTCACTCCTGATGCTGTCGGAGCGACCCCAGCCCCAAGTCACTTTGAGATCCCAGCCTCACAAAGCGACTCAGGTCTGGCAAGGGGGCATGAGAAGGACACATCAGTCATGCGCCCTTCAGAGGGCAAGGCTGGGATTGAAGGGCACATGGCTGTTGCATCGTTCTCATGCTGCCAGGTGATCATTCAGAGCAGTTCCCAGACTTGCAAAGTGGTGTGGGGCTGGCAGAGTGGCGTGAGCAGCCCCCCCCCCGAAAAATGTGCCCAGGACCATTGCCCCAACAGCACCCCCCCACACACACTATGCCCTTGACTGGCAGCAGGCAGCTAGATGGGGAGGGGAGGAGGACATGGAATTGTCATTGTGAAGGTTGCACTAAAAATTAAGGAAGGTAGTGGTAAAGAAAGCCCAAGAACTGTTTGCTCATTTATTCATTCATGCAGGGCATTCATAATTTCCGACCCCCATCTAAAATAAAGGCACATGATGAGCACATTTTGCTGAAGCTAAGCAGATCAACAGTGCCTGGATGGATCACTATACAGAGCTGCCTTCAGATATCTTCTAAAGGTTGCATAGTTACTTATCTCCTTGGCTTGGGGGGTCGGATAACTCCATACCCTCCAACATTTCTGTCCTAAGTGGGTTTACTCAACAGTTAATCAACAGAGCTTACTCCTTAATTATTGAGTTTAGGATTGTAGTCTAAATCCAGTTTAAAACTCTATGAGACATTAAGCAGCCTGTTATGCTGGACTGTAGCCCATACTTTGCTTTAATAATGAAGGACAAGCTCCTTCATTAGTTATTTCATGGAATTATAGATCTGCAGAGTTGGAAGGGACCCCATGGGTCACCTAGCCCAGCCCCTGAAATGCTAAGGCAATTTGGCAGCTTAGAATACATTTCATGTCATCTTGTGTAAATTTAACACAGTCCCTTTGAAAAGTCCTTCTTTTGCAACACAAAAGTCTTCTGACGCTGAGGAGGGAGGAAAGGGAGTGTTTTTCACTAGGTTTTATCATTACATACACATAACCCCCATCCCCTTGGGGCATGCTAAACTGTTCAGGAAGTTAAACTGTTGCCA
This sequence comes from Podarcis pityusensis, assembly GCF_964106645.2. Taxonomy (NCBI): domain Eukaryota; kingdom Metazoa; phylum Chordata; class Lepidosauria; order Squamata; family Lacertidae; genus Podarcis; species Podarcis pityusensis. The sequence goes on from NC_138042.1 coordinate 24,168,328, forward strand.
GTAAATATGTTGTGGTACATATATATATATATATATATATATATATATATATATATATATCTGGACATTTTTGCCCCTCTTTTGAAATTCTGCTAAAGGGAAACACAGTGCTGTCTGATACAGTGCTGCTTGAGAGTGTTGGATATGGGTGCCACTGCATTTCTCAGTCTCACCCACCCGTTTATGGAATGCCTGGGAGAAAGAAGCAAGAGTATTTCTTCTTCCAGGTTTCTGGGGATTCTATATAGAAACCATTTGGAACATAGGCAGCAGAAGATCTGACTACGTGCCTCGTTGTGAAGAGAGAGTGGGTGCAAGTGATGAATTTGATTTCTCGGTGATCTTGTTAGAATTTAAAATGGTCACCCGTGAGAATGGTACCTCAACCTAAACAAGTATTATATTCTTCAACTATTTCACTTAGGAAAGCCTCTTTGGCAAACACAGCACTGCGAGCCTCACAATATTCACAAGCACACACCATGCATTATCTTGCAAACATGAAATCCGTACCGATTCATTTATATGTGCAGCTATCAGATAGGAAAGAGGGAGGAAGAGGCAATAGTACTTACAGGTAGCAGTAGTCCTTGAAGAACTCCAGCTCAAGAAGACAGCACAGCCTGCGAAGGATAAGGAGTCACTGACCCAATAATCTCTGGTTTAAAGGACTTGCAGAATGAGAGAGAGGGAAAGGAAGAGGGAGAGGGAGAAATCCAAGGAGGTGGGGTGGAGGAGCTGAAATTCCAGTCTTTCTGGTCAGCTTGCTTGTATCCTCCTCCACCCCCCCCCCGCCCTGTACTAAACATCCACATTAAAAAGGACTTTCAGCGATAGCTGGCTGCAAGACAGCTGCTGGCTTGAAACCTTCCAGAATACAAAAGCTCCAGTGCTCTCTACGATAAGGACATTCTAAAGATGCCTTCAAGTGTTTACACTGAGCTATTTTTTTTTGGCAGAGAGCCCTAGAACTTCCCATTTTCTTCCTTGCTAGTTGACTGCACTGAAGCTGCCTCTCTCCACACAAACACACGCCAAAGACACACACACACACAGCCAAAGAGGCTATGCTGTTCACTCGCAACCACCACCTCCCTGCTACTTTTGTACCCCTTGCATCAGTCTGTCACCCCTCTTTCTGAGGCCATCGTGAGATTTGCTAACAAATTTCAAAGTACTGAGGAGAATGTCCTGGCTGCCACTTGGCAACTCAGCCATGCTGAGTGATCCCTAAAAGGCTGGCCGCAAAGTACCCACAACGTTTCTTATCAAAATCTTGTGATTAATATCATGGTTGCAGATGGCTTGAACTTTCAGATGCGAATCTGAAAGGACATCAGGCCAAGATACTTTTTTTTACAGGAAAGGCCTCAGAATTAAACTCTAAATGGAATAGCAGTGTGAAAAAGTTGAGAGGACAGTCTGTTATAATCCCACTGCAAGTGTAAACAGAGAATATGTCTCATTCTGAAAACAGACATCTTACCTCTGGGCTTTGTTAAGGAGGCACTGACTGGACTTGAGATGCCTGCCTTTCCATATCGCCTCACACACAAAACCAAAAGGAAACTCTTTAAAGAAAATGGCTCATTAGAGCAAAGCAGATGTTCTTATTTTTCATTAGGAAAGGTATAGGAATACAGGAGGTTGCCTTATATGGAGGTCAGGCCATTGGTTCATTTAGCTCAGTATTGCACATGGGCGACAAGGATTCAGGTTGCGTGCTTTTGGGTTGCGCACCACGCCAAACCCGGAAGTTCCGGAATGGGTTACTTCCAGGTTTCGGTGCTCACACATGCACAGAAGTGCTAAATCGCGCTTTGCGCATGCTCAGAAGCGCCGAATCGCAACCCGCACGTGCACAGACACGGCACTGCGGGTTGTGAACGCTGCAGGTTGCGAACGTGCCTCCCTCATGGATCACATTCGCAACCCAAGTATCCACTGTACAGCTGCAAATATAACATTTTAATTGCATTATACAAATGTGACACTAGATGGCAATGGTGAGCTAATGGCAAATTCAATGTTATTTTTAAAACTTTTTAAAAAGCGTTTTCACAGCATTTTTTAAAATATTTGTAGATTCCACCCAGCTCTCCAAGGTGTCAGACACTTTTCTCCAGCAGTGCCTAGGAGACAAGGGATTGAAACTGGCACCTTTTGCATGCAAAACACAGGTTGTCCCCCGGAGATGCATGCCTTCCTCATAACTATGTAACGCACACCCTGCAGCATTCCTCATAGGGACATTTCTCACACCCTAGAACTGGCCCTTCTTAACCCATCATTTTTGTCCACCACCCTCCAACAGCCTGAGAAAACTCCTTAATCCCTATTATACAGTGGAAAATAGGATGTCAGACGCCTCCGCTGTCGTACGTTTTGGTTCCCGGATGCCAAAAACCCGGAAGTAACTGCTTCGGTTTTCGAACGATTTTTGGAAGCCGAACGTGCTATGTTGCTTCCGTTTTGAGTTTCCCCGTTGCATTGAGGCTTCCACTTTCAATTTTCAGTTTTTGAACATTTTGGAAGTCGAACCGTCTTGCAGAACAGATTACGTTCAGAAACCAAGGTTTTATTTGTTTTCTTTAGTAGATTTACAACAAGAAAAACACATACCAACAAATAAATTTTAGAGAGGGGCAAGATTAGATGTGGACACATGGAACATTTAATTCCTTAAAAACACCAAGACTCCTTGAGCTCCACTTTGCTCCCCATTTCTTCATGCCCAGGGAGACCCTGCCCTCTGCCAGCCCCTCACAGCTGGCACATCACACTGGGCTGGTCCCTGAGGGCTGCAGCCTCTCTTCCTCCTCAGCCTGCTCTCCAGCAGCTGCTACAAGCTGCCCAAGGAAGGAGGCTCTCAGCAGCGGCCATGGAGAGGCAACAGGATGGTCCCTCAGTCCCGAAGCTACCACCATCGCTTGGGACAAGTGCTGGCTCCTCCTCCTTCCTGATTTCAGTGGCGGCAAACTGGCAGGGAAAATAGGGACATTCTGGATTAAATCAGAAGCCAGGACAGCATTTGTAGTTCTGGGACTGTCCCTGGAAAATTGGGATGCTCGGAAGGCCTGTGTATGCAACCTGAAGCTTGCCCCCCAACCAAATATCATTCATGTGAGAGGTAAGGAAGCTGATACCAAATGGACTGTAAAAGTGGCAGAACTGGAAACAAAAGGGGACTTCTGGTGGAAATATTGTACTAAAATTCATTTGTAGATGCAATGCACTTGGTCCTTGAGTTGCCTTTCTGGACACTGGCTGTTGTTAGAGCAGTGTTCTGAGTGCAGACATATAATTTATCCTAAGCAAGCTGAAAGAAAAGAAGCAGCTGACAGCACAATCCTACCTGCGTTTACTCAGAGGTAAGTCCTCCTGTATACAAGACCTACTCCCTAGTAAACATATTTAGATGGTATCCCAAAGAAGGGACCATGTAAATGAGACTTTCAGCAAATGTATATATTCAGCCAAATCACATGGCAGAATTCTTCTTGGATCATATCACTTCAGATTGCATATTTTGAATGCTCCTACATGGGGGAGGGAAACCTTACATGTAGGAAAAAAGCTCTTTAAATGTAACAGAGTACTGTTAATAAATCTCCAAAGTTTAAGTCTGTGTTAATGTGTACATACCTGTATGTCAAGGCAGGGATAACGTCTCAGATTTTAGAAATAGACCTGATATTTATGAAATTCAATACATTATTTCTGCATGCTACATTCTCTCTTCCTCTTTTACTGCTGCATTTTGTGGACTAGCTTTCTCATCAGAGCTGTGAAAACGTTTTAACGTGTTAAATCTGCCGGACATAATCAACATTCATATATATCCTGTAACTAAATCCTTTTGATGGGTGGTCTCCCTCTCTATTATTCATCCCCATGCTTGGGATCTGGGTTATGTCTGTTTAACAATAAGCATGTGTGCTGTCAAAAAGCCCCACGTAGTGTATTTTCTAGTTAGAATATCACTTTTAGGCAGTAGCAACAGTGACACATCTTGCCAGGTTCAATATTCATAAGTGCAGGAAGTTTACTTATTGTTCCCAGTCGTACTGAAGTTAGTTGCGATCATGTCCCACTCCAAGCTATGAGACTTGAAGTTGTGATTAACTAATGGATTAAATGGAACTTAAATATACTGTATACATATATATATATATATATATATGCAGTCTTGAAAATTGCTATTCAGAATAACTGACATCAAGAGTTCAAGAGTTCAACTTTGCAGTAAATCTTGTAGCTAAGACTGTGTACATAAAGGACTCAGGTCGATGAGACACCCGGGTATGGTCCTAATACTAATTGCATTGGGACATTCAGTGCATATTATAGTTCCGTTGGATATGGAGATCTGTTTGTTTTGATTAGATTATATTCTCTATATTCCTTCATTGTTGGATACTTAAATGGAACTTAGACATGGGTGTTGATGTCCTCAATATCCCACATATCATATGCCAACTTATTAATTCATCAGGTAAAAAGGTAAAGGTAAAGAACCCCTGTACGGCTAAGCCCAGTCAAAGGTGACTATGGGGTTGCAGCCCTCATCTCGTTTTCAGGCCAAGGGAGCCAGCATTTGTCCACAGACAGTTGTCTGGATCATGTGGCCAGCATGACTAAAGCGCTTCTGGAGCAACGGGGCACCATGACGGAAACCAGAGCGCACAGAAATGCCGTTTACCTTCCTGCAGTAGCGGTACCTATTTATCTACTTGCACTGGTGTGCTTTCGAACTGCTAGGTTGGCAGGAGCTGGGACAAAGCAATGGAGCTCTCCCCATCGCAGGGATTCGAACTGCTGACTTTCCGATCAACAAGCCCAAGAGGCTACAACTCCCATCATCCCTAGCTAGCAGGAGCAGCAGTCAGAGATTATGGAGACTGTAGTCCAAAAACAGCTGGAGACCCAAGTTTGGGACATATTGATTTGGAGTGATTTCTATTGAGAGTCCATAGAATGCATAAGAAGCACCCCTACTGTTGTTCTAGGAGTCAAAAAGAAGTAACCCTGGTTCTGTTAAATGAAGACCCCCTAGAAGGGGAAACAATCCTCTCTTTTTGCTTTTGAATGAATGAAATCTTAATTTGCATCAGCCACCAGCCATATCAATAAAACAAGCAAAATGCAGTATACAGAGGATAAAGGTAAAAAGTCAATTATGCAAAATACGTTTTGGGGGTTTGGATCAATAGTCAAATAATGGATCTTATTCTAATTGCCCTGGCTAAAAACCTTGGACCTTTACTGTCACCTGCTCATCTTGATCTGCCCAGAGAAAGGCCACTGTAACAGTGGCTGGCCGACCCGGAATGGACAATAATAGAGGGGTGATAACCTCACTCCTCAAATCTTTTTGCTGTTTGGTTGCAAACACCTGTGAAACTTCCGTTTGGGTATGATTTCAGTCCTAATTTTAAATTTCTGTGTGAAAAAAAAGAGAGTTTGGTGTTTTAAATAATTTTAATTTTGCATCTATTTCAGATCATAGTCAAGTAAATCTGAATCTCTGCAGCTGGTGGTGGGACTGGGGGAGGGCGCTAAAGGATTCCTGGAAACTTTTATCTTAATGTGGCCTGGTTGAAAGGTTTTCATCTTTCTTTGGTTAGCAGATAAGGATCCTGGGAAGACCTATTCTTGCTACTCACAAATAACAGTGAAGCTTTGGTAAGAAGGAACACCAAATGATAGCAGTACGTCAACGCACCACTGATGATTCTTCCTCGATAAGAATCGAAAACATTCCTTTCAAAGGCTTAATGTTACGGAGACCCAAAAACATTTTAAAGGCTCTGTTTCAAATACCTAGCCTTGGGGGAGTTATTTTCAGCTTCAGTGACAAAACAATTGACCTCTTAATTCATGGTCCGTGACTGCCCTGTTTTCTGAGAAAAGAAAAAGCATGTAGCTGTGACCTAAAGTGAAGTTTTAACAAGCATGTACTTCCATTAGGAAGACAGAAAGGCATGCTTTTCTTCTCTGGGGAAGAAAGGAAGGAGGTTTTTGCTAGGAAAGACTGCTAATAGCTTATTATCTGATGCCAGCCAACTCCCAAGCACAAAATTCAAAGTGGCTACATTTTGGAACAATAGATTTCAAGATTCAGTATATCCATTCATGTGTCCCCCACCCCTATGCCATTGCTGTTAAACAACAGTAAGTTTTTCCTGCTTAATTTTGCTAATTTTCCATATATGCTATTTGTTTTTTCTTACGTTTCATGTATTTGTGATTTACTGTTATTTTATGTGATGCTGCATGTTAGTGATTTTTGTGATTTTTGAAATTCAAAATAGGCAAAAAGCAAAATGGAGTAAAAGAGAAAGAAAGAGATTACCGGTACCTTGAATGTAGCCAAACCTGTTGATCACTGGGACCTAGAAAAGACCCTAACTCTTTGACAGTTTCAACAATTTATGCATCAGGGCAGGGTTTGTTTTTTCAGCCTCAAAAAATATTAATGCCATTTTCAAATTAAAATGTACTTTTGCATACGCTTCAACATTTCCCCAATGAAAATAGGGATGTCCCATTCCATAATGATATTTTTTCTATTTATACCCCACACAACTTATTGGTTTGCCCCAACCACTCTGGGCAGCTTCCAACACATATAAAAACATAATAAAACATTAAACATTTTAAAAAACTTCCCTATACAGGATTGCCTTCAGACAGCTCAGGGGTCGGATAACTCCATACCCTCCAACATTTCTCCAATGAAAACATGGGCACCCTAAGGAAAAGTGGGACATTCCAGGATCAAATCAGAAACTGGGCCAGCTTCTCTAAATCAGGGACGTCCCTGGAAAATAGTGACATTTGGAGGTTCTGCATTTGGGAATAATGGAGAGTTCCATATTTTGAGTTTATCAGCCTAGCTTGCAAAATATTGTTGTTGTTTAGTCGTTTATTCGTGTCCGACTCTTTGTGACTCCATGGACCAGAGCACGCCAGGCACTCCTGTCTTCCACTGCCTCCCGCAGTTTGGTCAAACTCATGCTGGTAACTTTGAGAACACTGTCCAACCATCTCATCCTCTGTTGTCCCCTTTTCCTTGTGCCCTCAGTCTTTCCCAACATCAGGGTCTTTTCCAGGGAGTCTTCTCTTCTTATGAGGTGGCCAAAGTATTGGAGCCTCAGCTTCAGGATCTGTCCTTCCAGTGAGCACTCAGGGCTGATATGTTTGATCTTCTTGCAGTCCATGGGACTCTCAAGAGTCTCCTCCAGCACCATAATTCAAAAGCATCAATTCTTTGGCGACCAGCCTTCTTTATGGCCCATCTCTCACTTCCATACATCACTACTGGGAAAACCATAGCTTTAACTAAAGGGGCCTTTGTCGGCAAGGTGATGTCTCTGCTTTTTAAGATGCTGTCTAGGTTTGTCATTGCTTTTCTCCCAAGAAGCAGGCGTCTTTTGACTTCATGACTGCTGTCACCATCTGTTGCAAAATATAGTACCGCATGATTTCCTTGTTGTTAAAGGAATCTCCTTTTGGTCTCTTTGTGAGTGGGGGGCTAGGGCAAAAGGCAAACACGGGCAAAGCACGCATAGCCCATTTTTCTCTCTGTCACCCCTTTCCCCCATTTGCATGCCACCCGCATGAAAATAGGCTCAATGAGGGCTGCAGATGATCATTGGTGCACCCTGTCTTAAAAGGAAGCCCACCAGGGAACAGGAAGAAGCTAGTAACAGGGGAAGAAACTCTTTTAGAGGGAAGGGGCAAGGAGAAAACTACTAACTAAAAGGCCAGTGGCACAGAGAATTTGAACCTTTTTCATAATAGAACTTACTTCTGATTTTTAGTAAATATGTAGTAGTAAATATGGTGAATGACATTGTTGGATTTTTAAAGAGGAAATACAGTACTCCATTAGCTGTGCGACCCGATGCATGGCTACTTAGAGGTAAACTCAACGGAGTTTAATGAGACCTTCTCCTGAATAAGGTTATATAGGACTCCAATCCAAGTGCCAAATGGAGCCACCATTTTAATTCTGCTTGCAGCTGATCGAGGAAAAGCAATGGCCCAGCACTGTTAAAGAAGCACATTGTCAAAGCAACGAAAAACTCACCACACTATAAGCAGGAGCCTTTATATTTCAGTTCCTCTGCCTGCCATTTTGGCATATACATGTGATAATATTTATTACGTGACAAATGCAGAGAACGATCCCCACATCTGAAGTGTGTGCAGAAAACACAGTTTCATTTAATTCAAGTCAGGGAGGTTAAGCCACATGGCAAAGCAGTGTAAAGGCATGTCGTATATACATTTTGTTAAATAAATTTAATAAAATGCACCGTGAAGAGGCATAATTTTCCAAGAGAATCCAGGGAATAGGTAATGAAAATGTTTCTGGGCACTTTTTCAGCCATTAAGGAAATAGCATCACTGCCCTAAAGGAATCACACAACTATTTGCATGATTTGCAAGCAATGAGATTTTGCTGATTAATTGCTCCTGATTTTATTCCTGCTATATTTTATATAGGGAGAGTGGGAGAGTGGCCAAAACAAGCACACAAACCAAATGAAAGGAAGATTGATGAGAAATAGTGAAGCTGATTATTAAAATATTTACAACTTGGCTGAAGCCAGCTGTTCTTTTATAGTTGATTCTTCAGCAAAGACTAGCTGAGTAAAAGATTGTGTGTCTTTGAGTGTGTGTGTGTGTGAGAGAGAGAGAGTGAGTGTGTGTACTATCAGCCTGCAGAATCTACTTCTACATACTGAAACTGCCACAGTTCTTTTGCTAAACAGCTAATCACAATGGGCAACACCCAGTGATGTCCTCTCACTTGCACAACAACCCACTTGATTTTATTTCTTCCTCCCTCCAGCACCCCCTCAAAGATCAGATGTTGGTCCCAGCAGACACCTGCTCATGCTGTGTTGGATCTCAACCAATGTACCTGGATGACATATTCTCCAACATTTCTCTGATGAAAATAGGGTTGTCCTGTTCCATAATAATTCCATTCTGCGTGGCTTCCAACATATATAATACATAATAAAATATTAAGCATTTAAAAGCTTCCCCATACAGGGCTGTCTTCAGATGTCTTCTAAAGGTTGTATAGTTACTTATCTCCTTCACTCAGGGGTCAGATAACTCCATACCCTCCAACATTTCTCCAATGAACATGGGAACATCCTAAGGAAAAGCGGGACATTCTGGGATCAAATCAGAAACTGGGACGGCTTCTGTAAATCTGGCACTGTCGCTGAAAAATAGGGACACTTGGAGGGTCTGGGATTTGGATTTGGATTTGATATCCTGCTTTATCACTATCCTAAGGAGTCTCAAAACGGCTAACATTCTCCTTTCCCTTCCTCCCCCACAACAAACACTCTGTGAGGTGAGTGGGGCTGAGAGACTTCAGAGAAGTGTGACTAGCCCAAGGTCACCTAGCAGCTGCATGTGGAGGAGCGGGGAAGCGAACCTGGTTCACCAGATTACAAGACTACAGCTCTTAACCACTACACCACACTGACATGTTTTAAAAAGATGGCGGTTATGAATGCACCACTAATAATTGAATGGCTGATCATATTTGTGTGATTAAAAAACAAAAAAGCAATGCATTTACTACTTTACTATGGTCCATGATGAACTTGGATGGGACTGTTTAAATATACACATTTAAGCTCTAAATCCCTCACTGCTCATGTTATTTATTTATGTATGTATTTATTTCCCTATTTGCATCCTAGAAGGCCCTGAAGGTAGTTGGTAAGTTGCAACAATAATATGGTAACTAAAACCAAATATTAACCATTTTTTAAAAACAAAACAAACAATCTAATGCAATTCACGTTGACAGAGGCCATGCCAGAGACCAGTGAAGTTTTCAACACTGAGACACACTGCCAGGATATGTATATGATTCCCCCCCCCCCCCCTTGTTGGTGTTCAAGGAAAGAGGGAAGAAAAAACAGACATTAGGTTTAATATATCCATCTTTTAAAAATTACTTTGAGCCTGATTCAGCCACAATTAAGCAGATTGACCTTGCAATTCTAGACACATTACTCAAAAGTAATCCCAACTGTTTCCAGTGGGGCTTGTTTTCAGGCTGTGTACATGATATTGACTTAAAACGCAACTAGGTGGTTCTTTTGTCTCAGTTCAGGCGCAACCTGGGACCTGTGCACACCCCTATCGTTCACTACCTTGATGCAGCCCTACATGATATGAGATATAGGGTTGTCTGCAGGCTTCAAACAGGGCCCAAACCAAATCAGGTGTGATGGCCTGGGAATCTGATTCAGAATCTGAACCTGAGGAGTCCCATCCTGCACAGGAGTCCCCGCCTCCAGGGCCGGCTGAGCCGGGGCAGGGGCTTGAATCTGAAGGGCCTGCACCTGTGCCGGATCCTCAGGAGCAGACACCAGATGTATCCACTCTGGCTCTGGAGGTGATTGAGGGCCCATTGCCTGCAGGTGCACCTTTCCCAGCCCTGTCAGGAGAAGGTGAGGCTGCCCCTGGGTCCAATAACCCTCCAGCCTCTCCTAAGCTGCAGAGGCTCAGGGCAGAGAGGCGGAGGGAACTAAGTTCTCTGAGGAGGAGTGCTCACCTTAAGGCCAGGAGAGGCGGGTCACCTGTGTGCCGGGACCACCCCTGGCCTCAGAGGAAATAAAGGCCAGTCAACCCAGTCCCAGGTTGCGGGAGCAATGTTGTTGGAAACCTGTTTCTGCCAGCACCCAGACCTCTTCTTCCAGAGTTCCCGTCCACGCCCAGCTTCTTGCTTTGGACTCCACTTTGCCCTTGCTGGACAGTCTCCAGACCCTCAACCCAGGACCGGACTCTGACCATGCCTCACGGTAACCTCCCCCCGGGACCAGCACATCAGGCTAATTTGGGGGTCAGGATGGGTTGAGGTAGCCCTGGATGACTGTGAGTCAGGCATCCCAGGGCTGTCGGGTTATGTCATCAGGGAGGAAAAAGGAGAAACTGTGAGAATTATAGAGTTGGAAGGGGCCACGAGATTCATCTAGTCCAACCCCTTGAAATGCAGGAATCTTTCACCCAATGTGAGGTTCAAACCTGTAGCTTGGCACTGTAGCTTGGCATTATTTGGCACAGAACATAAAAGTCCTTGTGTAAATGGCATAGGATTGTGTAAGTCTGTAGTGTTGTATATATAGACTGTCTTGCTTGGAACACCATAGAGTATACATGACCGTAGGTGGCATTCATCTGCTACGTAATTGTTTTTCCATATGTGCTCTTCCTGACCATTTTATGCCTGGATGATATCTATTGTGTTCCCTTTTTGTAAAATTCGAAACATGCAAACACTAGGCAGTGGAAGCCACTGCCTAGCCTGTGCTGACCCCAGTCAAAGAGATGATGGACAATACATTGACAGTCAACATAGGCAAACCCCTATAGGCCCCTGTTCCCCAAATCGCATGGAAGATGAGAGGAGAGCAAAAAAGCTGCAAAAAGCCCCTACCAGCCTTTTGTTTTGAAAAGTTTCAAAGAGAGAAATGTAGCTTGCTTAGAAGTTCCTTTTGGGGATGGAAGGAGATTCCCCAGGGCTGCCAGCTTTGTGTTCTAAAGGGCTGAGCCTTTTAACAGCTCGTGGATAATTAACAGGACTTCTTAACAACATATATTTAACAAAAACAATGTGGCTATAAAGTTCCATTGCCCAAAGGCCTTGCCAACTGGGAGAGAACTAGAAACGTGTTATTGCTTTATAGGACTAAAAGAAAAAAAAAATGTAATAGCAGGCCTGTTTCAGGGAACAAGGAAATTGTATTCTTCAGCACAGAAGAAAGACTAAGGATCTATATAATATTGTAGAATCTAGTGCCAATGTTAAATGTTCAATTTGAACACCTTGGTCCAACATGAGGATGCTGTGTATTTGTTTGAGCTGAAACGTCAGGGAGATTCAGAGTTTTTGCAATAACACAAGGCCAACTAAAAGGGGAACAAAGAAGGGGAGATTGGGGTGACCGAATCGAGACCTCCTCCCCTGCCCCCCCTCCAGCATTCAATAGATATTAGGCAGTTTGGAGAGCGACAGTAACTGAAACTTATTCTTGAATCAAGGCACGTGGTCTGGAGAGATGTACACAGAAAACATCTTCAGATATGTGGCTGTGTACATACCATACATTTAAACCACACACCCCACCCCAAGAATCCTGGGAGCTGTAATTTGTGAAGTGTGCTGGGAATTGTAGCTCTGTGAGGGGTAAACGACAGCTCCCATAATTCTTTTGGGTCATGTGCTTTAGATGTATGGTGTGTCTACAACCTAAGTTTCCTCCCATTGAATCAAGGCTTGATCGTGTTTGTCTGTGTATGTTGGAGGTGGCTCTGTGTGTGTGATGTTTGTGTATGTTATATGCAGGAGGGTGGCATAGGCACGCCCAATTTTTGGTCACACCCAACACTGGCACACAGGGGTGGACAACGAATGCAGTCCTGCAGACCCTCCAAGAGCTCCTCTTTGCGTGACCAGGTGGCGACAGCCCCAGCCCCCAGGCATCACAAGAAAGGAATAAAGACTCTGACAACATGTTATGGAACTAAAATTAGGCCACAGCTTTATTAAACTTCCAAATGTAGGAAGACCTTGGCTTAGGCCTTGGGCATATATCCCTCCCAGTCCCCCAGCCAGGGGGAATTGGGGCTCATCAGGGTAAATGGGATATGGGAGTGCTCTGCAAGACGTAAGTGTAGCAGGCAGCCAAGCCCATATCCCTGCATGCAGGGTAGTTCACTGACAACCTTTCAGTGTATGGCCAGTGACACCCAAAATATAACCCCTTTAACAGGGGGACGCTGGAATCGCCGACGCAGGGGGATGAGTCACCACTTCACGCCCCCCTCCCATAGGGAAGAAAAGACTAAAGGATTCCACCCAAGGCCATAACCGCCAAAGTTGTGACGAATTGCTATGGGGAAGACAAAACCTGCCAATGCAGGGAAATTTCTTGCTGGTCCTTCAACAGCAACCAGTCAAAGACCACAGCAGTGCCTGCTAAACAAGAAGAAAAAGTTAACCTGCAAACAAGAAACATTAAACAAAGGGAGGGTAGGAAGGGTGAATCTCCAGAGCCGACTGCCTGGCTACTGTCAGCTCCACCCCCTATTTATAAATGGGGCTGACCTCACCTCCCAGCAAGAAACTTGATTACTGAGGCTGGGCGTGAACCTCCAAAAATTAACACTGAGAGGCAAGCCAGTCCCTGTTTGCCAGTAAGCTCCCTGCGAGCTGTAGCACCATGCATGATCCTGCAAAGGGCACCCACAATGTATAGTATGAGTGCTCATTTCCAGGGACAATCCCAGATTTACAGAAGCTGTCCCGGTTTCTGATTTGATCCTGGAATGTCCTGCTGTTTCTTAAAGGTAAAGGGACCCCTGACCATTAGGTCCAGTCGTGACCGACTCTGGGGTTGCGGCACTCATCTCGCTTTATTGGCCGAGGGAGCCGGCGTACAGCTCCCGGGTCATGTGGCCAGCATGACTAAGCCGCTTCTGGCGAACCAGAGCAGTGCACGGAAATGTCATTTACCTTCCCGCAGGAGCGGTACCTATTTATCTACTTGTACTTTGACATGCTTTCAAACTGCTAGGCTGGCAGGAGCAGGGACCGAGCAACTGGAGCTCACCCTGTCACGGGGATTCGAACCACCGACCTTCTGATCGGCTGCACCTGTCCAAATTTTTATCCACAAGGCTTTTAAAAGACACAGAATCTCTGCCAGGAAAGAAGATGGCATAACTATTGCTTTGAGATTTATGCTATATTTGATTATCACAGTTAAACAGGCCAAAAGAGTGATGTGGTTCAGTTTAAGAAAAAAATAAACTACAGTGGAACCTTGGGTTACAGCAGGGATCCATTCCAGAGACCCCGCCGCAACCCGAAAATGATGCACATTGAAGCATTGCATCTGTGCATGTGTGAGCGGAAGTACGTTCCAGTACTTCTGGGTTTGCCGCAGACATTCACCGAAGTGGACGCAAGCGGAGGTGGACGCAGAACGAGGTTTGACTGTATAAGTGTTCCTTTATGTATTTACAAAGGACTTCAAAACGTTAGGAAAGACCTTTCATTTTTTTATGACTTTGCAGGACAATCCTGAAATTGTAAAGTGCCTCTGCAACTTTATAACGCTCTCCCAAACCCAGAGTGGCTCCTTGATGCTTGGGAGGTATTCTGAAGTTTCCAATCTAACAAAGCAGCTTAAATCGACCATAAGCCTCTAAAAAGATTAATTTCCAGGGATTCTCATACCCTGGTGCCTCGCCAAGAGTTTATTAAGATGACAATTTAATTAGAGAAGATTGAAGGACTCTCTTGAGATTTAAAGTTAGAAAAGCCTACCTCCAGACAACAAGGAAGCACTTTCAGAACTCCCCAAGTCCTACTTGTTCATTTGCACAAAAGTGAACCAATCCAGATCACATCAATGTAGTTTTTACAAGTTTAGATCACCTTCATTTCCTCACACCAGGGATCCCTTCCCCAGACCCAAAAGGGAGTGATTATTTTTGCCCACAACCTAATGTTATTAACACAGTTAGCGCAATCCTACCTTTAGGTTTAAAAGATGCACCAGACTGTATCTGTTAAAGGCAGCAGAGGGGACCCAAGAGTACAGCTTCAATAGGAAGTTATTGTCTCTGAGAGAGAGAGAGAGAGAGAGAGAGAGAGAGAGAGAGAGAGAGTTTTTATTCGGTTTTACATATTCATTCACAGAAATAGTATTTTTGCAAATATTATTTTTTTCCACAAGATTCTTTTGAATCCTAGGACTCCCCTCCTCCCCTCTGTGGGTTCTTTAAGTACTTTTTCAACTGCATATAGTAAATCCATCTAGTTTACAATCCTCCATTATATCCAAAGTCTATGTATCATTGCAAGAGTTATTTAAGGCTTGTCAAAGAGTTCAAGTGTTTCCAGTGGTCTTTTAAATACAATCTATATTTGTCCCATTCTCTGTTGAAGTTTTTATCCTGCTGGTTTCTGATTTTCCCAGTTAATCTTGCCATCTCTGCATAATCCAATAATTTCATCTCCCAGTCTGCCCTCGTAGGTACCTTATCATCTTTCCAGCTCTGGGCAAGCAGCATCCTTGCAACAATAGGAAGTTCTTCTGTGCAGCCCTCACTGAAAGAGCACAACCAGTTTGCTTTTTTTTGCATCAGGAATCAAAATCTCTTCCGTTTTTTTATTTCTTTCCCTTTTCTCTCCCATCCCATCCCACTCACTCTCTTGTCTTTTCTTCTTCTTTCTGACTTTGTTCTTCTTTAGACTAAGTAGCAGCTTTATCTTAGTATATTACAAAAATGATACTTTTTGTATAGTTATTAATAAGTAGCAATAAATAAGTAAGTAAATAAAAAAAGGAATCAACATCTCTTGGGCTTGTAATTAGTCATCCTGTAAGTTCAATGAGTTAGTGCTCTTCAGATGAAGAGTGGTAGGTAAATTTAATCAATATTGACGACGACAACAACAACAACATCTAACTCTGGGCACAGAATCAGAAAGGGAACTAATAGCTGACCCACATTAACATAAGCTCTTCAAGTCCCTTCCAACTCTACAGTTCTATGAAATTAAGTGGCTGGTCAGTGGATCATTCCTGAAATAAGAGATCAGACTAAATGTATCTTCGTTCTTTTCATCTCTTCCATTTATACCCCACTATTCTTACCCCAGGGAACCTATAGTGAAGTGTGTGGTGCCCATCTAGGCACTTACCAGACTTAGGCATACTTCACTTCAGCAAGGTGATGGTTTCAAGTGCTGTTTGGGACTGGACAGAGGAGGAGTGGTGGTGGAGACAGTAGAGTATGGGCAGGCAGCAAGTGGAGGTGCTTTATAACAACAAGAAGAAGAAGAAGAAGAAGAAGAAGAAGAAGAAGAAGAAGAAGAAGAAGAAGTTGTTGTTTATTGGGTACTCTGGGCAGCTTACAGCTCTGGTGCCTGTTCATACAATTTTGTGGACCTCCATTATACATTGAAATGAAAGTTAACTATGAAGATGTTACGTACAGTTTCATAGCTAGAAATGTGTCTGTTCACGTACATATTATGTGTACCTCCAAATTGGAGATTCTATTTACTAGGGAGGGAGTCCCACTGAAATATGCATTTACTTTTGAGCAGACATACTTTAAACTGCGGGTGAGGGGGTTATTGTTTTTGTATGTTACTATGCATTTTTGGGTTTTTATATTGTAAACAGCTCTGCAATCTTTGGGTGAAGGGCAGTATGGAAATATTGTTCTGTTGTTGTTGTTGTCATTTAATGCTTAAATAATGCTTTCTTTTGAGGTAAAAATGGTGCTGGTACTCACCATGAAGTCGTTACAGTAAGCGACACACTTTTAACATGGGGGGAGGTGCCAGTATTGCATACCCCTGAGTACCCCCACAAAACACTGATAATAATAACACATAGGATCACACTGTTCATGTTCAAAGCTTGTGCCAGTATAAGTTAACCCTTCCCCCCTCCCCCGACTTGGCAGACCCACCCATGGAATTCACTGAAGTATTCATTGTTCAAGCCAGTAACTTTATTAATTCTACCTGATCTAGACAACAACAAAACCCCTATTAAGAGTCTAGCCAAAGACTGTAGTTTGATCCTTTTAAGTCATGGACTCAAGTCAGGTATGTAATTACATGGAAGAGAATTACACAGACGGTATCAAAGACTCCTTACGTGTGGCTATGGATATGATCTTGGCTCACAACCTTTTTTAGAGCATACTGGGTTTCATTGCTTCTAGGTCCTTGTTATTCCACTAATTACTTTTTGAGCCTGTGAGAAGGAGGGAGGAAACACTTTTAATACAGTGACAGTAAACAAGATTGAAAAGCCTGATCAAATGTTGACTGTGTGGTGCAGCCATTGCTTGGACCATGGAAACTGGGAAATTAATGGGTGATAAGTCCACTAACAAGGGACGCGGGTGACGCTGTGGTCTAAACCACTGAGTCTCGGGCTTGCTGATCGGAAGGTCGGAGGTTTGAATCCACACAGGGAGAGCTCCCGTTGCTCGGTCCTTGCTCCTGCCAACCTAGCAGTTTGAAAGCATGTCAAAGTGCATGTAGATAAATAGGTACCGCTCTGGCAGGAAGGTAAACGGCGTTTCTGTGCACTGCTCTGGTTCGCGAGAAGTGGCTTAGTCATGCTGGCCACATGACCCAGAAGCTGTACCCTGGCTCCCTTGGCTAGTAAAGTGAAATGAGCGCCGCAACCCCAGAGTCATCTGCGACTGGACCTAACGGTCAGGGATCCCTTTACCTTTACTTTAACTCCACTAACAACTTCGAGCCACAGTAGGGGATGGCTCTGATGAGCAGGGCTGGTCCAATACATTTTGCTGCTTGAGGCAAATGACAAGATGGTTTCCTCATTCCACTCAACGTAGTCTTTTTATACTGGTATGATTTGCTGTGGCTGGGTGCTAAGCTGCAGCATATCTAGGGCTCAGTCATAACAATGTGGACGGAGCAGTCATTAATGTGGCTGGGTGGAAGGGATGAGTTGCTGTTGTGTCTTTTTTATTTTTTTTAAAAAACCTTCCATTGAAGCCAATGGAAAAGAAATTTCCTATTGTAAAAAAAAGGTAAAGGTAAAAGTCCAGTCAAAGGTGACTATGAGGTTGCGGCACTCATCTCACTTTTCAGACTGAGGGAGCAAGCGTTTGCCCACAGACAGCTCTCCGGGTCATGTGGCCAGCATGACTAAACCGCTTCTGGCCCAACGGGACACCATGACGGAAACCAGAGCACATGGAAATGGCATTTACCTTTCTGCCACAGTGGTACCTATTTATCTACTTGCACTGGTGTGCTTTCGAACTGCTAGGTTGGCAGGAGGTGGGACAGAGCAACGGGAGTTCACCCCATCGCAGGGATTCGAACCGCCAACCTTCCGATCGGCAAGCCCAAGAGGCTCAGTGGTTTAGACCACAGCACCACTCCTCTCACTCTGCACATGGCTTATCATTATTATTATTTAGTAAATCACCTGAAGACCACAGGGTAGTTCACAACATGACTCAGCATGACTCAACCCTATTTTGGTTGTTCCACTGTTATGTGTGAACATGCACATGCCATTCAGAAATGGTACTCCTGGTTGCAATCTAGTAGTCCAGTAAAGGTTTTAAATGTTTATTCGAGCTCTAATTTTCTTCATAGGTCTCACTTCACTACTTCAAAAATATCTAGAAAGTCCCTGAAAAGAAATAATAGTGTTTCTAACACTGGAAATATGGAGGTGGTCGGGGACTTTGCAGTTGTAGGAGTCAGCTGGTTTTCTAATCCCATTTTGTGACAGATGGTTACAATCAGCCTCACCCTGATAAGCACAAACAGAAACACAAGTTTGCATTCTTAGCATCCTCTGGATAATATCACACGGAACCATTAGTAAATTGCATCTACAAAACGGTGCATTTGAGATGTTTTCAAAGGGATTCTTGATTCGTTCAGTTCCTTCTGTTAAGATATGGGTGCAACTGACCACAGTTAAATGGTAGACACTTAATCATGGAATCATAGAATTGTAGCATAGCTGTCAACTTTTCCCTTTTCTTGTGAGGAATCCTATTTGGAATAAGGGAATTTCCCTTAAAAAAAGGGAAACATTGACAGCTATGATTGTAGAGTTGGAAGGGACCCCAAGGGACATCTAGTCCAACTCTCTTGTAATGCAGGAATCCCATTTGCTTCCACACACATTTGATAATTTTCAAATTTTTATGGCTAGATTTTCAAATTGATCTTTAAACCTTTTTCTAGAAGTTTACTGAGGATTGGAGTAAATTTATGGATTATTTGAAAAGTATTTGCGATGACCAGACGACGTTTGTAGGTTTGCAAGAAGCTCTATGAGGAATAATATTAGAAATACTGCAAAAATGAAGAAGGAGATGGGATATCTTAAAAACGTAAAGGCAATATTAAGTTAGGAAATGCATAAGAAGTGAATAAGATGGAGGATTATCAGAGGTGCTGATGGAAGTCCAATAAGAATGAATCTGTGATAATTTGTGTGGTATGTTTTATAAATTTGTATTTTAAAACCAATAAAAATACATAAAAAAATAAAATAAACCTTTTTCTAGACCTCATTATTTGTAAACTGTTTTCACTGGTGTGGTTGTCACATTAATGCCAACATATCATGTGGTGTTAATCATATTTTTTCTGTCTTGCCTTTCGTTCTGCTTGTTTTTGTTTGGTAGGGTCAAACAGAGCTGGCAAGGACCCTGGAGAGCTCTCAGTCACAAAGAGTTCTTGCCTCAGCTACATGCTAAGGCCCCTGAAGGTTGACTAACTAGATACCTCCTTTTAGCCTCACCCCCACTTTAGGAGCCATCTGTTCATTAAATGGGCGATTGGCGTAAGCTATTATAGCTGGCTTCTGTGGCATGGATGGCATTGGAGAGATGTCATCTACGCTAGAGGATCTGGGCTAGACCACATCCTCTGGTGTGAATGGCTCCACCGTGTGTGTGCCTGACAAAGAGAGAGAGATGCCTCATCTCTTTCCAAGTCTTTCTCTGAGCCTAATTGAGGATCACGGCCAGATAATGTGCCAAATTCTGATCCTTTCACTGAGCTTCCCTCATCTCCCAACACATCCATTTTCTCCCAACACATCTCCCAACACATCCATTTTCTGCTGAGAGTCACTTGTGTGCTATGATATTTGCTTTCACAAACACTCCTTTTCTTTAAAAAGAATCCTTTATTTGTATTCAAAAAGCCTTGTTGTTTAGTCGTTTTGTCATGTCTGACTCTTTGTGACCCCATGGACCAGAGCATGCCAGGAGTGAAAGGCGGGATATCAAATCCAAACTACTATTCTTCTTCTTCTTCTTCTTCTTCTTCTTCTTCTTCTTCTTCTTCTTCTTCTTCCACTGTCTCCCGCAGTTTGGTCAAACTCATGCTGGTAGCTTTGAGAACACTGTCCAACCATCTCGTCCTCTGCTGTCCCCTTCTCCTTGTGCCCTCAATCTTTCCCAACATCAGGGTCTTTTCCAGGGAGTCTTCTCTTCTCATGAGGTGGCCAAAGTATTGGAGCCTCAGCTTCACTATCTGTCCTTCCAGTGAGTACTCAGGGCTGATTTCCTTCAGAATGGATAGGTTTATTCTTCTTGCAGTCCATGGGGCTCTCAAGAGTCTCCTCCAGCACCATAATTCAAAAGCATCAATTCTTCGGCGATCAGCCTTCTTTATGGTCCAACTCTCACTTCCATACATCACTACTGGGAAAACAACACCGATTCCATTACAACATGGCCCATCAGTTTCATAATACGAAGGTGGGTGGAGAACAATGATTTTCTGAGTAGGAAGGCAGTGTCTGCTTATCGTCGCAGGAGTTCAGTCCATAGAGTGTGGATGGTGACATCCTCCAAGCACCTCATCTATTATTTCACTGAATAAAAGCACATAATTGAGCGACAAAATAGCCATCTCCATATTTTCTCCCCCCACCCATGTTCGGGGGCCGGATAACTCCATACCCTCCAACATTTCTCTGATGAAAATAGGGACTTCCCAAGGAAAAGCGGGACATTCTGGGATCAAAGCAGAAAGTGGGACGGCTTCTGTAAATCCAGGGCTGCCCCTGGAAAACAGGGACACTTGGAGGATTTGTATTCCATATAAATTCCATATTTTTAGGTGTATAAGAGGATGTGTTTTGCTTTAATCTTTTAGTCAAATACTGGGTTTCGTCTTATACATTGGTGGTGGGTTTCAGGTTCGGGCTTGGACACTGGTCCTATTTCTTAATTTTGGATTAAAAAAATTAGGGGTTGTCTTATACAGTGGTACCTCGGTTTAAGAACAGCCCTGTTTACGAACTATTTGGTATACGAGCTCTGCAGTTTGCGAACTTTACCTCGGTCTATGAATGGACGGTGGAAGGGCACCAGTGGTGGGAGGCCTTATTAGGGAAAGAGTGCCTCAGTTTAAGAACGGCTTTGGTTTAAGAACGGACTTCCAGAAGGATTAAGTTCGTAGACTGAGGTACCATTGTACACGGAAAAATACGGTACTTACCAAAATAATATTGTAATTATACATTATATTTTGTCCCCAGAAACAGGCACAGACCACATACACAAAGTCATGCATCAGCATTTTGAAGGATTTCACCCTCCTTAGTAACTTATCTACAAGTTCTGTTCTATACAAGGAGTCCCAAGAGAGCCAAAACATGAACTATAGGAGGCGTATCAGGTTTATATCACTTCCCACAGTTTATCTTACCAAGCAGGAAGGCAATTTGTCCTGTGTCACTAAGCACATTCATAACATCATACTGATAAGGTAGTCTTGGGGGCCTTGATTTATCCCCTGAGAAGCGAAACAAGAATTGCCAGCTTGACTGTGTCCCTTCCATAGAACCATCTGTAACTGATAAAGCCAGCTCCCCAAAGGAGTTTCAGAAAGGAGGTGGGCAGAAGATGAAAGCCAAAGCAGATTTACATGCAGCAGCCAAGCACAGTTAACCCACAAAGCTCTCCCCCAGGCCTTCTGGCAATTGTTTTTGATTTGGTAATCTGTCTTAAAGACCAGAGGAAAAACATGTAACTCTAGTTGCATAAATAACTCTGAGGGTGTGCAGCAGGAAGGAGAAAAAGCAAGCCTCGGGCAAGTTCTGTATGGCAAAAAAAAGTTTAAAAGGGGGGAATGTGTCATATGAAGCAACTCAAAACAACACAGATAAAATGCTCAGAGCAAATGCAATAGGTTTAGATGCTGAATCTGCATCGTGCGCTTACAGTAGGTTGGCACTGATCTGGAGTAATTTCCTCCCTGTGGTGTTCATAGGGTAAACTTGCTATTTTGTGAAAACAACTCCATGAAGCTACTTTCTGAATCTCTCTCAGGAAGTGAAAACAGCAAAGAACTTGTGGACTTAAAGACATTTACGATGGCATAAGCATGGGACAGCCAACATGGTGTGTTCTGAATATTGCGGACTACAACTCCCATCAACCTCAGCCAGCATAACATATAGTCAGAGACGATGGGAGTTGTAATCCGAAGTTTTCATGGACTAATTTAACTAGAGTGCACTTTAGCAGATGCATGAAATAGTAGCCTGGTTGGCAGGCAGATATTTCTGTCACAGTCTGATAATCGTGCTGCAGTCTGTAATTCTTGTGTTTCATTTCTTCTCCGATCTCTGGGTCACAGCAGTGGATAGAGTGTTGGACTGGGACCTGGGAGATCAGGGTTTGAATCCTCACTTGGCCATGGAGCTCAGTGGATGACCTTGGGTCCGTCATTCATTCTCAGGATCTGTCACCGGGTTGTTGTGAGGATAAAATGGGGAGGAGGAGAACCATGTGTGTTACCTTGCTCATAAGTAACCCAACTTCCACCTCTCTGTGTGCGCACACACACACACACATGCATGTACCTCTGAGAGTCTCTGCTTCCTTTGGACAATTTCTAAGGGGAAGGACAGGGAAAACAATAAATACTGACTTCACTATTTTCACTCTCTTAGCTCCAATCTAATAAGGTAACGGCAAATGTGTGTGGATGTCTATCCTGTGGACATGTGAAAACAATTAAAAGTATCCAGTGTATTAAACTTGCTAGCTTTACTAACTTTTTAAAGTGTAGTGCCAAAATGTAATCTCAAACTATGAGTAATGGGGCTGCTCCTGAAGAACATTTTGAAGAGAGCCCCCCACCCCACCCCGGCCCGAAAAACATTGATTTTCAGTTGGTAGAATTGTGCTGTAGGCTTCACAGCTGCAGCTGTACTGTAAACCTAGAACTGAAATTTAAATTTCATGAAGAATCCAACATTTGAGGCTTCCATGCCACTAATTTATTTGCTGAAATCAAAGGGACCCAGAGTCTATTTAGTATGCCTAGTGACCCTCCTTACTATGCAAATGTCCAAATAAGAGTAACTCTGAAGAATAAATTAAGATATAGCCCCGGCTAGCACGGCAAGAGATTATAGGAGTTGTGCTCCAACCACATCGGGAGGGCTGCAGGTTCCTTGTCTCTAATTTAGCCAAATATAAACTCTCAAGTTCCAACCATACTGTATATTTAAATGGGAAACGTTTCTGGATTTGTTTAATTCTCCCACTGGAATAAATAGGACTAAGGCTGCAAAAATGCCTCTGCGGGAGCAAATCTCACTGCATTCAGTGGAATTTAGCTGAGTAGACATGCTTAGGGTTACATGTTAAATACCTAACTTTTGGCTGGATTGTGGTTGTGCATTTTCAGATACATAATGGCGATTGTCACCATTGATCTATTATCAAGACAACCACATTGTGCATAGATCTCAGCTGTACTGAAGGCCTCTCACCTGAAACACTACTGAAATAAGATCAGGCCATATAGAGCATTTGTTGGAAAAATAGCCTGGATGTTACAATTTAATATATTGGGGGTTGGGGAGAGAGAGAGAATATTCCCGCAGCATACATGTCACACAACATTAGGCAAAATTGTTAAGCACCGTATCAACACACTCTTTAATGAAAGAAAAACATTCTTGTGAATTTTTCAATAATGTGGGAGAAAGGAGTAGAAAATTATCTTCAAGATGGGATACCAATGTGACAGTCATGGATGGAAGACAAATCAGAAGGCAGCTGCAGCCCTGGGCTCAACTCCCCAAGGGGCTTCCAGTTGTTCAAAGACGCACCATATGCAAGGCTCTGTAAGTTCCATAACTTGAGTTCCATGCAACATTCAATAAATTACGCACAGACACACAAACTATCCTTGGAATAAAACTATTCTTTGTCAGTTAGCAGTAGTGTAAATCTAGACTGAAGCCGACTGAGGCTAAGTAAGAGGATCTGACCCAGAAGGGACTTTAATGTTTTCATCTGCCAAGATTAAATCATGCAAGGAGCACTTAAATTTCAGTTTCCTGGGTTTGACAGCGCAGAAAAACTGTGATTGAACAAATGAGGCAGGAATGCTACATCTGACTCAGGCTACTATCTCCCTTGAACACTGAGATTTTGAGATGAAATTGAATGCACAAAGCACGCAGTAGGGCTGGGCAATATCTGGTTTTCAACTTCTCAATATATCACCAGCTAAACATCACAATATATTGATATATCACAATATCTGGAATCAGGATGGAGCTATGGAGAGGCATTGGCTGGCTTCATATTTCCCCCCATATTTTAATTTTTGCATAGCACACACATCATGAATTCGCAATATATTGCCAGGTCAAAAATAAGGAAATCAATATCATGATAAGGACTTGAAACTGATTTTGGACGATATATCGCCTAGCCCTAACGCACTTCATGATTTGTGACATATTGCCAGGTCAAAAATTAGGAAACCATTATCACAAGATGGACTTCAAACCAGTTTTGGATTATATATTGATGTATCGCCCAGTCCTAGTACACAGGACCCAAAGCCCCTTCATTCCTCTGCCATGCCCCCGACACAGTAAGAAAACTGCACCAGCCCTGGAGTTCGGAACCAATGGGAGGAAAACAGGGAGTGGGAGAGAGGGAAGATAAACTTGAGCACACTGGAATAATCTGAATAAAACCTGTCCCTTCCCCACAACTTCCCCCCTGGCTGGGGCAAGCCTTGAATCCAGTCCACTAAACTGTGGCTCCTACACAGATTCAGTGACGGTATAGGCTTGTTCACACATACACAGGTACAAGCTGTCTTGCGTTTATGTGAAAGTGGTTGATTTGTACAACTCAGCTACTGTGTACATAGGCACACAGACCGTACGCCTGCTAATGTTATATGGGAAAAACTGTAGGAGTGAGTACACAGAATAGGGTTGCCATGAGTCCTCTTTTTCCTGGACACATCCTCTTTTTTTAGGGGTAGAATTTGGGACAATTGCATTTATTTGCTTTGAATGGCACATTGATTGAAAACTGCTTTTGAAAACTCTGACTATACTTTCTGGTATGAGACATAGACATAACTGGTGGCTGAAGACTTGCTGTAATGGGTTTGGGGTTGCTCGTGCGTAAGTTGCCGCCACTCCTGGCTAGGTTACCTGGTTAACCCTTTCTGACTGAACAGCCTCCAGCATCGTGACTGTCTCAGTCGCTGGCAGAATCCGTCAGTGGGCGTTTCTTAAACCTTTTCCAGCATAAAAGTTGTTTGACGCCAAGTCTCCTCCTACTCTCCCTGCGCGGAAGTCTTCTGCACAGGGAGGGTGTGGGCAGCGGAGTACCCATACTCTCTCCGCTGGTCTCCAGCGAAGAGTCTTGGAGCCTCCTCCCCGATTCCCCCACCTGCCCCCCTTCTCCACTGGTGTTACGCTGATTTCCTTCCCCAGCGGACGGGCTGCCTCTCTCCCTACTGGGACCCTCTCCTGCATCCCTTTGGAGCCTTCCCTCCGCCTCTAGCTCCGATGGCAGTTCCCTGACACTTGCTTTCCTCTTCTCTTTTCCCACCTCCCTCAGCAATATATCACAACTTCTATAGCCTACATACAGCAGAGGTATTTAAAATGAGAGTCGTCATAGTGTCTTCTTTTTCGCTCTTCAAAATACAGGATAGTACATGTTGCAAGAGAATATGACTGTTACTTTCCTGTTGTGCTGAGGCAACCGGTTGGCAGTGGCAGGCAACTGTGCTAAACAAGATGGTGGACTAGGCAGTCTGAACATGCAGGATACTTCTTGTGTTCTTGTGGGAGAATGCTATTCTATGCATCATTTTACATTATCCTTAAACACATTTGAATATATCAGCTGGGGGCTCCGAAAGACCAGATTTTTGTGGCTGATGTGCACATTCTATGTGCCATATGGAAGAATTAATAAGCTAAAACATCACAAGAAATTACCGACATTTTGACTGGCCTTAGGGGGCTTTTTACTGGCAATAAAACTGGTTCGGTCCCAATGGAATTTCAAAGTGTTTCAGACCGGAGCATTAAGAGATCTTGATTGCAGCCTTGTCAAAACCACTGGAGACAGAAAGAAGCCTGCTTGGTGGTCTATATTACAAGCTCTTTTCCAGATGCATCAAAAACTTGCTGTGCTGGCTTTCCGGGAGAGGACAATGAAGTCAGATCTACTGAATCCTAAACAGATAAAGGCAGCTCAAGCTCTCTTAACCAATCCCCAAACCTATTGCTCATCCTGACTCGGCACTTCCCGATTCCTCCTATGCTGAGGCACCAACAGACATGTCTAGAAGCTTTATGAGTACAATACTGTAGACCAGGACTTAAACGGGGTAGTTCCTAGGTTGGATCCTTTCACTCTAAACAAGTTTCTAAACAAGTTTCTGAATGCTTTTGGCTTTCTCCACTGAGTGATGCTATCAGCAAGGGCCTGGGCCTAGAGATAAGTACTCAGTTGTGTGCTGTAATCATCAGGGCCAAATGCCTACTATCCCTTGGAGCAGTTCTGAGTCAGATAGTGCTCGGATCGTCATACAACTCACACAGAAACTCACTACTTGCTCACACTACTCATCTGCCGACCTGCCTAGAAATTAGCTTCAGTGGTACCTTGGCACTCAAATGGCTTGGCTCCTGAACAAATCTGTCCCTGAAAGCAGCAAACCTGGACGTGAGTGTTCTGGTTTGCTGGGGGTATTGTTATACAGTGGTTCCGCTCCTTTCTTCTGGGCCGTGTCCAGAAAGCGGTGGTGGGGGATGAGTGTTCAGACCCCTGGGCTCTCACTTGTGGGGTGCCTCAGGGTTCCATCCTCTCCCCCATGCTTTTTAATATCTATATGAAGCCGCTGGGAGAGATCATCATCAGTATGCAGATGACACCCAGCTCTACCTCTCCTTTAAATCAGAACCTGTGAAGGCGGTGAAGGTCCTGTGTGAGTGCCTGGAGGCGGTTGGAGGATGGATGGTGGCTAACAGATTGAGGTTGAATTCTGACAAGACAGAAGTACTGTTTTTGGGGGACAGGAGGCGGGCAGGTGTGGAGGACTCCCTGGTCCTGAATGGGGTAACTGAGCCCCTGAAGGACCAGGTGTGCAGCCTGGGAGTCATTTTGGACTCACAGCTGTCCATGGAGGCGCAGGTTAATTCTGTGTCCATGGCAGCTGTCTACCAGCTCCACCTGGTATGCAGGCTAAGACCCTACCTGCCCGCGAACTGTCTCGCCTGAGTGGTGCATGCTCTAGTTATCTCACGTTTGGACTACTGCAATGCGCTCTACGTGGGGCTACCTTTGAAGGTGACCCGGAAACTGCAATTAATCCAGAATGCGGCAGCTAGACTGGTGACTGGGAGTGGCCGCCGGGACCACATAACACCGGTTCTGAGAGATCTGCATTGGCTCCCAGTACGTTTCCGAGCACGATTCAAAGTGTTGGTGCTGACCTTTAAAGCCCTAAATGGTCTCGGTCCTGTATACCTGAAGGAGCGTCTCCACCCCCATCGTTCAGCCCGGACACTGAGATCCAGCGCCGAGGGCCTTCTGGCGGTTCCCTCATTGCGAGAAGTGAGGCTACAGGGAACCAGACAGAGGGCCTTCTCGGTAGTGGCGCACGCCCTGTGGAACGCCCTCCCTTCAGATGTCAAAGAGATAAACAATTACCTGACATTCAGAAGACATCTTAAGGCAGTCCTGTTCAGGGAAGTTTTTAATATGTAACGCTGTACTGTTTTTAACACTTGATTGGGAGCCTCCCAGAGTGGCTGGGGAAACTCAGCCAGATGGGCGGGGTATAAATAATAAATTATTATTATTATAAATGTTTTTCGGAAGCCGAACATCCAACGCAGTTTCTGCTTGAGTGCAGGAAGCTCCTGTAGCCAATCGGAAGTCACGCCTTGGTTTTCAAACAGTTTCAGGAGTCGAATGGACTCATGGAACGGATTAAGTTCGAGAACCATGGTTCCATTGTCCTGCCTTTGGGAAACGGTGTAAGACATCAGACTTACTACTGCTCCCGATTCCCCAGATCCAGTGATGCTTACTGTTGCCCAGAGCAAAATGCATGGACATTTGACGTATCAGCCGTCCTCCTCAGCAGTTTTTTTTTTTTTCATACACACAAAACAAAGTTGTAATGTCATCAGTAATAATACAGAAAATACCACCCAGCTCTTTTTTAAAAAAATGAAGAAAACGGGGTTTGGGTTGGAAATGGGAGGCAAATTTCAAATTCCGTTAAATTTCAAATTCCCTCCCTCAACCGGCTGGTAGGTAGGAGGACAAAAGCAAGAGGGTGGATCTACATGCGGGGGGGGGGGGGGATACATTATAAATAAGTCATAAATTAAATCGTTATACAGTCAAACCTTGGTGGTTGATGTAATCCATTCTGGAAGACCTTTCGACTTCCGAAACATTCAGCAACCGAAATCTGAAAGCGGAAGCCTCAATACTATAGGGAAACTCAAAACGGAAGCTGCGTAGCACGTTTGGCTTCCAAAAATTGTTCAAAAACCGGAGCAGTGAGTGCTGGGTTTTCTGTGTTCAGGAGCCGAAACGTTCCAGAACTGAGGCATGCGGGAACTGAGGTTTGACTGTAACAAAAGAAAGAAAAAAACCTCTATGTAAAACCAGATAGAAAAGGTTTGTGCTCTACAGCACCATCTGGTGTTGCATGTTCATAACACATTTAAAACGTTGTTTTTTGACTAATGTAGCTGAGACCAGAGTCTACAGTATCTGAGCTACACTAGAAGCAGGCAGAAACTGGAGATGTAGAGTGATGCTTGATTTCTGTTTGGATCCAAGGCTTTGGCTATGGGAGAAGCAAGACCTTCTTGGGGTGTTAATGTTGTGAACTCCTCCATCAGGCTGTATATAGGTATAAATAAATCATATATCCTAAAGTCTCTGCTGTGCCTCATTCTAAGGAAACTGAACCCTGAGTGAGTATCAGGAACCCCTGAAATCTCACACTGTTTGGAGACTGGGGTGGCGTGCAACAATATGTACCTCGGGTACCAAAGGTTTGTCTTCAGCATGTGATCAGCCATGCCTGGTGGTGGTAGTGAATAGCTATGGGGCTGTGGATAATAAAAATAACATGTGGTGAGAAACCTGTTTAGTGTTTCCAACCAGAGAACACATCATCAAAAATGGAAACAGACACCCTCCACCCAAGATATCGAGGATTATTTCTCATAGTGCCTGGGGAAAACTGCAAACATACAAAAAATGGGACAAAGATCCAGTTGCCAATCAATAAATGAGAAACAGGGACAGAGGCTGCCTACACGACTTAGTAATCAAGTTGTCATTGTTCATTTCTGCACATTTGAGTTTTTCTTGCTAGGTTGCCAGACCAAAGCACACTGACGGAAACAGCTCAGAGTTTGCAGGACCTGTTCATTATTTTTCCCATTGAGGTTTTGAGTTGTGAAGCAAACAAAAGAAATGAAAAGAAAAAGATTAAATATTTAAATATTGGACACTTGGCAAGGAAACCTCCTGGTTTACAGAAAGTAAGACTCATCTCTCTCTTTCTCACAGAACTAGAATTCCACCCCCACCAAAGAATGTGCTCAAAGCTGTGAATAAGATCTGCCAGAGGGGCCTTTTGTCTTAAGTGAAATAAATTTAAAATTAGGCCCAGCAGCTGCAACAGCTGTTTCAGCAGCCTGGCTTCCTCATGCTCAGCACTCACCATTCTTTTTCTGTTTTCACAGAATCACAAAGCAGGAGGGAATCAAAACAGAGAATCTAGTCCAATTCCTAGCTTAAATAGATTTCCTAAACCTTGTGAGGCAAATTATGGAGTGCACAATTTGTTTCTCATGCATTGGTCACAGGCACTCCAGTCTACTTGCTACCCTGATAGCACCTTGGAAGATTATGATGAACTCGCATTGTAAAACTCTCTGGCCTTCTAGAGGTATTACTATTTGAACATTACTGGAGGTGAATCAGGGGCGCCGTGCAAACTCTTTCTGGTCCTTGAGTAATTCCGGCAAAGCAAACCAAAGAGTCCAAAGAACACTACAGCTATAGGCCTGTGCAATAAGCTTCATTTGGTATGCAAACATGGGAGACTGCGATTGAAAAGGAACTTCTGAATGTTGTCTTACAAAGGCTAAAATGTGTTTGGGCCATGGAAAACGAGTGAAGTCCCAACTAATGAAGATTGGCAACTTAAATTGATGCAATATTCACAGCTTGCGGACCTAACATATACAAAATAAGAGAACAAGAAGAACATATGTTTAAAGAAGATTGTTTATTCAATATATGGAGGAAATTGTGTTTACAGTCATACCTCGGGTTACAGACACTTCAGGTTGCGTTTATTCGGGTTACAGACCCACTGAAACCTGGAAGTACTGGAATGGGTTACTTTCGGGTTTCAGGGGTCACGCATGCGCAGAAGGGCCAAATTGCAATCCGCGCATGTGCAGACTTGCCGCGGCGGGTTGCAAACACTGCAGGTTGCCAACGTGCATCCCGCATGGATCACGTTTGCAACCCGAGCGTCCACTGTATTTGAAAACGTGGGCAGCATTAAGATAAATTCAACAGTGTAAATAAGTTTTGGTGGCTGTAATAATGGAATACTGAATGGTTTAGTTTATATAAAATATGCTGTGCAAAGTGAACCATGTAAGGAGAGGAAGGGAAGTCATTGATATTTTAAGGTTGTTTAAGTGAATATTCCGAAATATAAAACAGAAATTTGATTAAAAAATATAAACTCAAATGTGTTTGGGCTATGTGTTGTGGGACAGGTCACCCCATACTTAAAATATACAATGCTTACCTCTTGACGATAGAGCTTTCAGCTGTCAGGCTAGCATTGTTGATAGCTACATCCTCTGTATCACAGATGGGGAACCTATACCCCACCAGAGGTTGCTGCGCTCCAATTCCCCTCATTCCTTACCAATGGCTATACTGGTTGGGGCTGATGGCAGTTGTTCAACAACGATGGGAGGACCACACATTCCCTCATTCCTCTTCTGTATGATCTATTCTCCTGCATCCTCTAAGCTAATCACAGCCAGGATTTCTTTGTGCGATTAGACTTCTCTATGCCCTTCGTTGTTACAGCTTTCATAGGAATTCTTCCCATTTTGTCAACACCATTTTTGAGCTGTGTCCCAAATTAAGCACTGTTCTCCAAACACCCAGCCATTGGCTGTGGCAGCTTGAAGAATATACTATTCCTTCTCAAACCTGGGCAGTGTACATACAGTAAGGAACGTTGGCACTCAATATTTTCATGCCACAACCTAAATGTCATTTAAGTTGTATGGTCATCCAAGTATTGCCTCTATATAGATTCAAACACATGTGCAGATTGACATTGGGATCCTATGGATTGGGTTTTTTAAAAAAGTGGCTAGTGCAGGCATAGGCAAACTCGGCCCTCCAGATGTTTTGAGACTACAAATCCCATCATCCCTGACCACTGGTCCTGTTAGCTAGGGATGATGGGAGTTGTAGTCCCAAAGCATCTGGAGGGACGAGTTTGCCTATGCTTAAGGGTAAAGGGGACCCCTGACCATTAGGTCCAGTCGTGGCTGACTCTGGGGGTGCGGCGCTCATCTCGCTTTATTGGCCGAGGGAGCCGGCGTACAGCTTCTGGGTCATGTGGCCAGCATGACTAAGCCGCTTCTGGTGAACCAGAGCAGCACACGGAAACACCGTTTACCTTCCCGCCAGAGCGGTACCTATTTATCCACTTGCACTTTGATGTGCTTTCGAAATGCTAGGTTGGCAGGAGCTGGGACCAAGCAACGGGAGCTCACCCCGTCGCGGGGATTCAAACCGCCGACCTTCTGATCGGCAAGTCCTAGGCTCTGTGGTTTAACCCACAGCGCCACCCGCATCCCTATGCTTGGACATGTGTAAATATGCTGCTTAAAGAAAAAGAAAAGGCAGCAGGCTTAATGTACGAAGGGTTCTCTTTTCCTGTGCTTCTCAATAGAAAACTCTTCATCCTGAGCAAAGGGGAAGGGGTCAGAGAGATCAACACATTCTTCCATAGGTGAAATGGTGGCTGATACCGTTGCGGAATAGCACTTAATGTGCAAGCATTCGGAATTTATGAAGGTTTAGGTTGGAGAAAGCACACAAGAGCAAGCAGTTTGACTTTGAGAAGGTTGCCACCTGCTGTGGAAATTAAAGCACAGCACTGAGCTCATGATCAAGAAGTAAAACACAAGCAGGAAAGACCTGAATCTAGGCCTCTTTTGAACATCCCTTGAGGACACACCATTTCCCTACATCCATGTCATTGCAATATGCACATTTTGTAGTATATCTAAAGAACTATTATAATTGCATGAAAACGCAAGCAGGATTTGAAATATGAGCAACAGTCGAAAGACATTATGGCTAATTATAGACTGTTAAGAGTTAAAATATGCAGTATTAAAGGATAAACATGGGGGGGATGGGAAGTCAATGGATTAATTTGTTGAAAGTATGTAAACTTTTGAGAACTAAATAAACGAAATAGTTTTTTAAAAGAAAACCTAAAAGGTGATAAGTAACTGATATCTTCCAACACAATTTGTTGTCTTCTGTTGTTTATGATGAATGTTTATGATACAAAAATGCACATATATATGTTTTCCTTTGTTTTCATTTTTTAAACATTTTAGCCAGTTGCCCCACCCCAAGAGTTGTTCCAGCAATGTCCCTCTGGCCACCCAGGAGCCTCTTTTAGCTGTTGAGAGTGAGTCTCTCTCTCTCTGCCCCCCCCCCCCCGCAGCCAGGTGGAAATATGCCTTGCAGCAGGGAGCAAGTCTTCCTTCCAGCACTCATGGCAGCAGCAGTTTCAGTGAAATTTTTCAACTTTCTAATTCCAAAAATGAGGGTTGCTAAAAAGTTGTAACATGACCAGGCAATTCAAAAGATATTTTAGTTAAGTTAATTTAGTTAAATTAATATAATTTAGTTTCACTTGGTAAGTAAAATGTGTGTAAAATTGCACGGAAATCATTAAAAATGATGGTCAAGTACTTGCAGCTATATTATATTATTATGGTCTTCTCTGCCCAACCGAGACTCCATCGATGGTCGATGAACGGGACCCCCCTAGAGCAGGTTAACTGCTTTAAATATCTGGGACAAGTAATACGGTCAAATAGGTCTTTTCTGGCCCATAGAGACTATATAACAACTAACGCATCTAAAGCAGCCATCCAGATTAGATCTCTATATGCCAAGAATCAGGCTCAATCAGTGAAGATAGCTTTGAGACTCTTTCAAATGAAAGTCCTCCCCCTTCTTTTGGTGGGCATCTCTTTAGGCTCCCGTAGGGATTTTTTTGAAACTGGATTCTATCCAAACGAGATTCCTTAGAGCCATCCTTAGGATTCCCCCCTCGGTAGCGGGTGCGGTTATGAGATTAGAGGTCGGCTGGCAAGCCCTACGGTATGTGGCCTTGAAGACGAAGCTCTGGCTATGGCTCAAGCTTTGTTTTAAACCAGTGGGTATTGCCCCCTTGATATTGAGGGACGATTTCCAATCATCGTGGGAAAGGGAGGTCATTAATGAGGTTCAATCCTGCGGATTGTCTCACCTCTACTTTGAGTCTATGACATACAATCAAGCTAGAGCTGTGATCTCCCGGAGACTGAGTGACATTGCCAGACAAGAGGACATAGCCCAGGTAAAACCAGGGACGTTCCTAGGGGACCAGATTTATCGGACCATACCAGCCCCCTACCTTGCAGAAATCCATTATGTGGAATACCGTAGACTTCTTACAGCGGCTAGATTAAATGTCCTTGACTCTGCGATATTGTGGGGAAGGTACAGGGGGGTACCATACGCCCAGAGAACCTGTCATTGTGCCATGGGTGTGGTTGAGTCCACTGAACATATTCTTTTGACTTGCCCTTCTTATGCAGAGCTTAGACAAAATTTTATAGACCCTCTCCTATGTCAATTCAGCTTCCTACCCGGAGAAAACCAGGTTTTACACTTGCTGAATAATGCCACTAGAGCTATACCTTCCTTGGTGGCCAAATTTCTCTTTTTAGCTTTTAAGCGTCGCAAGACTATAATTGACTGTATTGATATGGGGCTATCTGTTTAGCCCATTCTAGTGTTGGCTAAGTTTTAAAATCTTCCTGGATGTTTTAACTGTGTATTGATAAAATGTACTTTTTTCTGACTGACGGTCGAATAAAAATGATGATGATGATATTATATTATATATTATTTTTATTATATTATATTATAATTATAATTTAGTATTGCCTGACATTTTCAGAAGGTAAAATAAAAAAATGTAAAGTCAGATATAAAGTCAGACTATTGGCACAGTCATTTTTTAGAGGTTTGGCAAAACTTTTTGCAAAAAACCACAAATTCGAGACCAGGCATAATGGCGTTTTATTCCTGTAAGTTTATTATAACACTTGTAAGGTATCTTTTCCATCTTTTTCTCATGCTGGGACACTGTATGAGATGTTTTAAAAAGAAAAGCAGAAAAGGAATGCGATCACTTTCTCAATAGCAAGTTTCTGCTGCCCTCTATAGAGCAGTCTTAGAAGCGGAGACACTCAAAAATGGTCACCAAAAATTGTAGGTAGCTGTGTTGTCGATCTATGGAGGGGAGTAGAGATACCATACTTTTCCATGTATAAGACTATGTCTATTTCTTTAAAAAATCATGCTAAAAAGTGGGGGTCGTCTTATACATGAATAGTGCATAGGGTGGACGTTGGATTGGTTGTTGCCGAGGCTGTCAGTGCCTATCGTGTGTGTTGCACTTTGAGACCCCCAACCGCCCCCCCAATTGAAGACACAGTGACACAGGATTTTAGTTTAAGTTATTGAGCAAAATTTGGGCCACAACTTTATTGAATACAAAATGTGAGTGGCACAGTGGTTCCTCGGGTTACATACGCTTCAGGTTACATACGCTTCAGGTTACAGACTCCACTAACCCAGAAATAGTGCTTCAGGTTAAGAACTTTGCTTCAGGATGAGAACAGAAATTGTGCTCCAGCGGCATGGCGGCAGTAGGAGGCCCCATTAGCTAAAGTGATGCTTCAGGTTAAGAACAGTTTCAGGTTAAGAACGGACCTCTGGAATGAATTAAGTACTCAACCCGAGGTACCACTGTATTGGCTTAGGCACTGGAATCATCCAAACTATATCAGACTCTCACTTGATTCATGGGGAATCTGATAAAAGGGTGAAACACCGCAAGAGGGAACCCCGCCAATGAGAACCGACTCAAGCTCAGCCCCGTTGCCCCTGTGCAGTCCTGGTATGGCCCTAGCCCAGGGATAAGCAACCTAAGGCCCGGGGGCCAGATGTGGTCCAATCGCCTTCTCAATCCGGCCCACGGACGGTCCAGGAATCAGCATGTTTTTACATGAGTAGAATGTGTGCTTTTATTGAAAATGCATCTCTGGGTTATTTGTGGGGCATAGGAATTCATTCATTATTATTTTTTTCCAAAATACAGTTCTGCCCACCACATGGTCTGAGGGACGGTGGACCGGCCCACGGCTGAAAAAGGTTGCTGACCCCTGCCCTACCCCTACCGCGGGGTTTTGTACAAGACCCAGGCCAATCCCTGATTCCTTTAACAGAATACCCATGAGCTTGGAGGGGCAGGTGATGGCCGCACCTCCCCTCCCCACACATTGCTGATCCAATGCCTAACCGCCAAACCTTACAAAGTTGTGACGATTGTTATGTGGTAGGCAAAAACCAAATGGCTCTGCCAATCTTCTGGATGGAAAAATTCCTACCAAGCCCCCATTGCAAAACAAGTGACTAACAACGTCCATAGCAAGGCCAACGCACCAGATAAAGGGGGGTAAGTGGGTGGGTGGGTGCTCCGCTGCACGAAGGCAAAGAGGTCCAGCAAATATCATGCAGGGGTTACATACCCACAGTTTGTTTCTCACTCTTCCCCTTGCCAATAATCTACAGACCAGACTTTCGTTCGGAATAAGCAGTCTTTCCCCTACCAGGAGAGCTAAAAAGTAAAATAAAAATAGAGTTTGTGAGCAGACACTGAAAACAGTATGATGATGGCACTTGCTGGGTGCCAATTAGCATTGAGTTCCAAAGAGCGGCTGCGGCCACACTGAACTATCGATCCCTTGCCAAGTGCAGAGGTGGGGTGCTTATACACAAGTCAGGTGCTCCTACTGGATTGGGGTTCCTTTATTTTGGGTTAGGATGGGGAGAAGGAGGGTCAGGGAACAAAGAACAGCACAGGGTTGGTTTCAAGAGGACTTTCTAGCAGCCCCACATTTTTCTTTATTGCTTCTTAACTCTGATCTCATCTCTGATCTCATATCTTATCTATTATCTCTCTTCTTATCTTCTTATCACCTCATTTTTATCTCCTCTGCCGTAGAATGGAGAAATTTCTGGGGCTATTGAGCTAGAGAAGGATGCATCAGCCACACTGTATGGCAAGCTCAACATCTATAAAAATTTAATAAAATAATAATAATAATAATAATAATAATAATAATAATAATTTTATTATTTACACCCCACCCATCTGGCTAGGCTTCACCAGCCATTCTGGGCAGCTTACAGCGCATTAAAAATTGTAAAACATTAGACATTAACATTTTCCCGGTACAGGGTTGCCTTCAGATGTCTTCTAAAAGTCAGATAGTTGTTTATTTCCTTGCTTGTTTATTTACAGAATTTCTAGAAATTTAATAAAGATATAAATAACAAAACCATCTTGTAATGACCAACTCCCCCCACCCCCTTTTTAAAGCACAGAGTGAAGAGGAAGAAACTGGGCGTTGTGATTACAAAGTTATTTTAACATCTACTTACAATTCACAGTTTAGCCTCTCTTTGCCTGTTGTCTGATTTCAATATCTGGTCTTTTTTGTTTTGTTTTTTTTTGCTTGTTGATTGAATGTATGGGCAGGAAACATGCTGTGCCATTAGCAGAATTTTAGAACAAGTGTGTCGCTTGATTTGTCGGCGGGAAGATTATTCTGTCCACCTACCCTCACACACATGCACAACCTTGAAGCACACCAGGCTCCTTGTGTTTACTGAGACACGGCAGAGAATATCATAGCTTTAAGAAATATGATTTATTCAACTATTTACACCTTCAGACTGCATAGAGGGAGTCCAGATCTTATAGCATGGGTAGGCAAACTAAGGCCCGGGGGCCAGATCTGGCCCAATTGTCTTCTAAATCCGGCCTGCAGACGGTCTGGGAATCAGCGTGCTTTTACATGAGTAGAATGTGTCCTTTTATTTAAAATGCATCTCTGGGTTATTTTGGGGGCCTGTCTGCTGTTTTTAAATGAGTAGAATGTGTGCTTTTATTTAAAATGCATCTCTGGGTTATTTGTGGGGCATAGGAATTCGTTCTTTTTTTCTTCTTCTTCTCCAAAATATAGTCCATCCCCCCACAAGGTCTGAGGGACGGTGGACTGGCACCTTGCTGAAAAAGTTTGCTGATCCCTGTCTTACAGCATGGTAATGCGGATGAGCATGCCAATTTCAGTTTCACTCAATTTCTCATTTTTGCAGTCTTCAGTTCAGTTCATCCCATTTCTGTGGCTTTTCCCCCCAGGCTGTGAGTCCTGGAAGACCAGTTCCTAGTCTTGCTGTTCTTTTCCCACCTGGCCTGGGAGGAGCTTGGACTGACTCCAGCTACAATCTACACACTGCTTACAGCTGGGTGGCTACATTGCAAAACCCAAAGACTTGCATATTTTGATGCATAGCTGTGCTTTGCTTCAGTGTGTCTCCAGGGTTTCGAACCGGGGAACCTCCCAGCCTTACCTGGCTGACAATGCTAGTGACTCTTGCAGGCTGAGGTGATGCTCCACCCATGAGCAATGACCCTCCCTCAGGGTCTCCTTCAAATCTATTTGTAGAATCAGTAGCAGAGCCGTAGCTAGGTGATCTTGTGCCCCTGGCAGAACCATCCAGATCATGCCCCCTAGCCATGGACAAATTAGCTCTTCTTTCTACTTCTCCTCCACCCATTCAATCTACTGTCTATGTGGTCTAAACCACTGAACCTCTTGGGCTTGCCGATCAGAAGGTTGGCGGTTTGAATCCCCATAACAGAATGAGCTCCCATTGTTCTGTTCCAGCTCCTGCCAACCTACTAGTTCGAAAGCACACCAGTACGAGTAGATAAATAGGTACCACTGTGGTGGGAAGGTAAACGGTGTTTCTGTGCGCTCTGGTTTCCGTCATGGTGTTCTGTTGTGCCAGAAGAGGTTTAGTCATGTTGGCCACATGACCCGGAAAACTGTCTGTGGACAAACACCGGCTCCCTTGGCCTCAAAGCGAGATGAGTGCCGAACCCCATTGTCGTCTTTGACTGGATTTAACCATCCGTGGGTCCTTTACCTTTACCTTTACCTATTTAAAACCATTTCTTATGAGGCAATAATCAATATTTATATTTATGGACTTTTTGAAGCCAATTTTGTGCCTCCCCCATCACCTGCGCCCCTGGCAGGGGTCCACATTACCACCCCCTAGCTATGGCCCTGGTCAGTTGACCTAAGTAACACTATCAAAATAGCATTTCTTGCTTCTTCAGCTAAGCAGCATATAAAGCTGCAAAGTTTCTTCTTCCCCAATTGGTGCAGTGCGGGGGGGGGGGGGAGTATATTTTTGAAGATCATTTGCCTGAGAAATACAATACTGTGAAATGCTTTGATTTTTTCCAAAATGGAAGACCCAACTGTCGTTCTTCACCATGCATAAGCCTGACGAAAACCACTTCTCTGGCAAATGCTTGTTATATTCCAGATTCACCTACATAGCATTTCTCTGCTCATCAGGCTTTGTTTCTTCCGCTTTTACAATTGTTCGCAACAATCTGGTTTTCAGGGTTAGTGCGTAAGGCTAGGTAAACGAGGTCCAGTTGTGGCCTACCTCACAGGGTTGTTGTGAGCATAAAAAGAGAGGGAGGAGGACTACATATGCCACCTTGAGCTATATGGAAGAAAGGTGGGATATCAATTTCAAAGTAATTATTTTTAAAATGGCTGGAAAGCACTGTAGTATGTATCATATCATGCTTGGGTTGTTGTTGTTTTTAAAAAATCCATTACAGCAGTTTGATTTCCATTTTAGTGCACATGTCTGTGCTTATTTTTAGGGCTGTGTTAAAGTCAGGCAGAGTGCAACGTTAAATATACACACAATTTCACAAAATGAACATATGTAGACCAGCAGGAGGATAACTTCCCATGCAAAGGATGGCAGCCCTCTGCGTCTGCTGTTTGGTTCCGCAGGCATTCAGCAAAACACCTTTGTGGCGCAGTTGGCTTGCTTAATTGTGCAAAACAAAATTTTTCTGTTCACAACGGTCAGTGAAAACTGCAGAGCGCTTCAGTCGCTTTGCTGCCGCAGAGCAGCCAAGGCACAACTCTGCTTTGATCAATAGGTGGGGCTGTTGTTGCATTACTTGCGATCAAGACTGGCAGCATAAAACAGAAAATGCAAGTTTGCAGAAAGGCTGAAAACAAATTTACCTAAGTGTGTGTTTGTGTGTGTGTGTGTGTGTGAAGGAAACCAAGGTAGTTAAAGGCTTTCAACAGCAAAATTTATAAAAGGAGGGTTACAGCATAGGCAGCCCCATTGTCTTGTATCATCATCCTCGACCTGTGTATGTCTTCTAAAAGTCAGACAGCTGTTTATTTCCTTGTTTGTTTATTTACAGAATTTATGGAAATTTGGGAACTAAATAAATAACAAAACTATATTGTAATGACCAACTCCCCCGACCCCCTTTTTAAAGCACAGAGCGAAGAGGAAGGAATTGGGCATTGTGATCAAAAAGTTATTTTAACATCTACTTCCAATTCACACTTTAGCATCTCTTTGCTTGCTGTCTGATTTCAACCTTTTTTGTGCTTGTTGATTGAATGTATAGGCAGGAAACATGCTGTGCCATTAGCAGAATTTTAGAACAAGTGTGTCGCCTGATTTGTCGGCGGGACAATTATTCTTCCCACCTACTCTCACACACATGCACAACCTTGAAGCACACCAGGCTCCTTGTGTTTACTGCACATTATCATACGAAGCTGCCAAACACTGAATCAGAGCACTGTGCATCTTGCCCAATATTCTCAACTCCAGCCTGTCCCAATATCAAACATGGCAGCTATTGAATGTTACATATGAATAACTGCATGAGTGCTTAGTTTGACACAGATTGCACACTCAAATGTAGCATGTGAACACTCATCAAGTTGGATACAAGCCAGTATTTTCATTACAACATTTAGCTTTGTGTTTCCAATGAAATGGCTGGCTCCTGAAGCATTTCAAGAAAAGAATTTAAAGTGGATTGATTACATGTCCCTTCAAAATTATAGGAAGGGCTTTGAATGCCAGCTTCACCATTTCCTTCATTTGGTTCAGGAATTTTATTTCCAGTATCAACAGGACTCCATTTTTGCACCACACCCACCCACCCACACTTTTAATTGTTCTCCAAGGTGGGGGAAGGAACAACATGGGATCAAATCAGAAACTGGAATGGCTTCCGTAATACTTGGACTGTCCCTGGAAAATCGGGACATTGGAGGGTATGCTTACTGTGTGCTTGAACTCAAGCCGAATTACATCTTTCCCAAAGCCACTCCCCTTGCTTCTTTTATCCCTTCAGTTTCAGTGACAAACACCTCAGCCTTATGCAGGAATTCGCCCCGCACCCCAAATCAAGTATCTTCGTCTGCTCATGCAAATTGTCTCCACACAGTAAGGGAAAGACTGGCGTGAAGCAGTCATGCAGCTATCATTTACTCTGAAGCTGGAGTCGGGTGCTGGGAACAGGCATCAAAGCTCTTTTAAGTCACTTCGTTCAAATGTTATCCTCTCTGTGATGTTCGTAACACCAGCATGCCCATACAAAGAAGCCACCCTCCTGCACTGTCAGAAGATGAGCCAGTATCTAAGGTTACGGTTGAAAGGAAAACTCAGAGCTTGGAGCAAGCGGCTCAGCCTTGCCTCACCTGTCAACCCTCCTGGTGCTGCCTGAGTACAAATCAAACAGGAGGGCCATTAGAGATATTGGTAAGGATGGGGACAAGAACTTCACTGAAGTTAAAAGGCTGGTGCTCGGTTCAAGAGTAAATTGCAAAAGAGCAGGCAATGTCAAGAGCTTGCTTTATACCTCTCTTTGGCAGCAGCTGGAGTCTGCTCTGGATTGCTGAGTGCTTGGGCAAGGCATTCTCAAACAGGCAAGGCAAGGCATACACTATTGGCTGCTCCTTGTAATGGTGAGTTGCTCAGACTGACAGGCCAGGGCTTTATTGTGGCAGACACTAATACTGTGCAGTTTGAAGTGACTGGAAGCATAATAACTGACCAGGCCCATAAAGATAGTATTCAAATTTACCAGCAGAATCATAGAGTTGGAAGAGACCTCAAGAGTCATCTAGTCCAACTTCCTGCAATGCAGGAATATCAGCTAAAGCATCCATGACAGATGACCACCCAACCTCTGCTTCAAAACTTCCAAGGAAGGAGAGTCCACAAGTTGGATCCTCCTAACAGAGGGTCCATGTTGTGCTTGGTCCTGGAACTCTTCCCCTACCGCTTGTGGGTGAGGTTTGCCCCGCTCCAAGCCGGTGGTGCCACAGTTATGCCAATGGCCTTTAGCCAATCGGCAGCATGGCAAGGTTGGGGGTATTTATTTGGCAGTGCGACATTGGGACCTCCTGCCAAGCACCTGCCCACCCACCTGTTAAGTAGGTTGTGTTTGGCCTTGCTTTGGACTTCGGTTAGTCGCCTGTTTTGGAACGGGGGCTCAGTAGAAATTTTGTCCAATGTGGCAGATTGGCACTGGCCACTTGGTTTTTGCCTACCTCTTAGCAATCATCACAACTTTGTAAGGTTTGGCGGTTAGGCATTGGTTTAGGGGAATGTGGGGAGGGGAGGTGCAGCCATCACCTGACCCTCCAATTAATAGGGTATTCCGTTAAAGGAATCCGGGGGTATGGATCTCATCCGAAGCCTGGAGAGGGGCTAGGGCCATGCCAGGACCCCTGGGAACCCCAGGGGTGAACACCAGTCAATATACATTGATGGAGCTCCCCCTGCTGTTTGTTTGCCCTTCCAGGCTTCCTGCAGGGTGGGCAGGAGCCAGTTATAGTTTTGATACCAATGCCTAAGTCAATACCAGTCACATTTGTGTATTTAATAAAGTTGTGGCCAAAATTTGCCCATTGACATTTAAACTAAATTCTGTCTACACTGTGCCTTTATTTCCATGGGGGATGGGTTTTGGGGCTCAGAGCACAACCTCCAGAGAGAGACTGTTCTACTGTTGAACAGCTCTTACTGTCAGAAAGTTTACTCTGTAGTTTAGTCTGAATCTCCTTTCTTGTAACTTGAAGCCATTGGTTTGAGTCCTCCCCCCCCCCCGAAGCAGGAGAAAACAAGCTTGCTCCATCTTCCGTTTGATAGCTATTGATATATTTGAAGGTGGCTGTCATCTCTCCTCTCAGACTCCTCTTTTCCAGGCTCAACATACCCAGCTCCCTCAACAGTTCCTCATAAGGTTTGATTTCCAGACCCTTGACCAGCTTGGTTGCCCTCCTCTGTACACATTGCAGCTCATCAACATCCTTCTTAAATTGTGGTGCCCAGAACTGGATACAATATTCTAGGTGTGGTCTGACCAAGGCAGAATAGAGTGGTACTATTACTTCCGTTGACCTGGACACTATACTTCTATTGATGCAGCCTAGAGTAGCATTAGGGATGCAGGTGGTGCTGTGGGTTAAACCACAGAGCCTAGGGCTTGCCAATCAGAAGGTCAGCGGTTTGAATCCCAGTGACGGGGAGAGCTCCCGTTGCTCGGTCCCTGCTCCTGCCCACCTAGCAGTTCGAAAGCACATCAAACTACAAGTGGATAAATAGGTACTGCTCTGGTGGGAAGGTAAACGGTGTTTCCGTGCACTGCTCTGGTTCGCCAGAAGCGGCTTAGTCACGCTGGCCACATGACCCGGAATCTGTACGCCAGCTCCCTCGGCCAGTAAAGCGAGATGAGCAGTGCAACCCCAGAGTCGTCCGCGACTGGACCTAAGGGTCAGGGGTCCCTTTACCTTTACCTAGAGTAGCATTAGCTTTTTTGCTACTGCATCACACTGTTGACTCATGTTAAGCTTGTGGTCCACCAAGACCCCTAGATCCTTTTCACACATACTGCTAGTAAGCCAGGTGTCTCCCATTTCATATTTGTGCATCTGGCAGGGCTGGCTAGAGCAAGAACTCCTCCCAATACAATACACGGGCATCCTAGCTCAGTGCAAAGGGGTTATGGATTGTGGCCTCACCATACAGGGAGCCAAGCAACAACCAAACAACTATGCCCCCTATAACATGTAGAACTGTAAAACAAATAGAGCGGTGGAGCTATTCTGCACACTGGGCCATCAATAAACTTCTTTAAGCTCTGATTTCAGGCTCATTACTATTCACAATGATTTTAAAAGCAGTTTAATTTTTCAGACCAAAGGTGGGGATGCATCAGTAGGAGCGAGAAATATCTCATCCACTGTCAGTGATCTAAGCTGATATGACTCCCAATGATACCTTAAGGATATAGTGTTATCTTTCCCCGCACATTACTCCCGTTTGCATTTACAAACAGTAATTTGCAATGATGTGTGATGCTTGGTGAGATGTCAGCGTGAAAGATTTTGCAAAACAAGCAGGCAGCCCTAGTGATGCATTACAAAAGCAAGAAAATGTAAGCCAAGATTCACAGAGTGGGAATAAATGTCCGGGATAAGATGTATCAGCTCCCTCGCTTCCTGTTCTCCCTCGCCTCCCAAAATGACCCCTCTGGGCTTCTTTATGGCTTCAACATGTGTCTGGAGTTGCAGTTTTGCAGCACAATCCAGTGTCTCTTTACTAGGGCTGTTCACAGTCTACTCTGATTCACCCTTTGGGTTATGGCTATGACTCCTTGATCAGGCCTATTTGCCTTGTACAAGCCAGGGGACCACCTATCCCACCCTGGATTTATGCCTGATGGTATTCTTTTTTAAAATCCTATTTTAACATA
Organism: Podarcis pityusensis; assembly: GCF_964106645.2. Classification (NCBI taxonomy): domain Eukaryota; kingdom Metazoa; phylum Chordata; class Lepidosauria; order Squamata; family Lacertidae; genus Podarcis; species Podarcis pityusensis. The sequence goes on from NC_138042.1 coordinate 24,212,330, forward strand.
GTGTTACAAAAGTTGGGTGGTACCCCCATTCTCTGCTGACCAATAGCAAGATCCTAGGGGGTTCCAGGCACTCACCCAGGATTCTCCATTATGGAGAACTGAGACTCGGCAGAGAATGTCATAGCTTTAAGAAATATGATTTATTCACCTATTTACACCTTCAGACTACGTAGGGAATTCAGATCTTATAGCATGGTCCTTTCAAGAGGGGCTTGTCGCCATGTAGTGCAGCCATGGACTCAACGTCATCTCTCCCAGCCTCCCTTCAGCCAGCCTGGTCCATACTACACAATCCATCCAGACTGAAATATGGATGAGCATGCCAATTTCAGTTTCTCTCAATTTCTCATTTTTGCAGTCTTAAATTCAGTTCATCCCATTTCTGTGTCTTTTTTTTTTTTAAAGCCAGCACAGAAATTCATCTGAATTTTTTCATCTTGGCAATGAGTCCTGGAAGACCTGCTCCTTGTCTTTCTTTTTCTTTTTAACCGATTAATCATTAACATTTATTGAAGAAGCTTTCCTGGGATAATAAATTTGGGAAGGAGTTAATACCATTTGCTTGTTTTACATTCCAAAATATTCATTTGGGCAACCTTAAATCAATGACTTCCCTTCTCTTTCTGTGGTTCATTTTGCATACCATACATCCCTGCATATTTTACATGCACTAAACCGTTCAGTAATCCATTGTTATACCATCAAAACTTATTTACACTGTTGAATTTATCTTAATGCTACCAGCGTTTTTAAATGCACACAGTTTTCACCCATATATTCAGTAAACATTTCCCAGTCTTCTTTAAACATATGTTCTTCTTGTTCTCTTATTCTATATGTTAAATCTGCAAGCTGCACGTATTCCATCAGTTGAAGTTGCTGTTCTTCTTTGGTTGGGACCTTGCTTGTTTTCCATTTTACCTGCTCCTTGTCTTGCTGGTGTTTTCCCACCTGGCCTGGGAGGAGCTTGGACTGACTCCAGCTACAATCTACACACAGCTTATAGCTGGGTGGTTACATTGCAAAACTAAAGATGTGTATACTGCATTTTGACGCATAGCTGTGCTTTGATTCAGTCTGTCTCCAGGGGTTGAACTGGGGAACCTTCCAGCCCTACCTGGCTGGTGATGCTGGTGACTTTTGCAGATTGAGGTGATGCTCCACCCCTGAGCAATGACCCTTCCCCAGGGTCTCCTTCAGTGTAAAATAGTGTTGCATGTGAGGGACTAGGGACTGAGGCAGAAAGCCTTTGCTGCGCCAATAGGGTTTATAAAGTTCAATATTCACCTATGGAATGGCAGAGGGCATGGCACAAAAGAGATGAAAAGGGTGCTGGGGTTAAAATAAGAAGTTCCTAGTTTGTCACCAGCTTCCCGGCAGTTATTAATTTGTATGGCTCTGCTGAGTCTAGCAGAGTTCGGCCTGTCTATATTAGCTGGGGACTGGACTGCCTATCTTTTCTACCAGTTACTGAGGGCGGTGTAGGAATTAATGAACTAATTCATCTATGTCTCAGCAACTATCAGCACTGGTGTCAGCGTTAACAGGGACAGTGGTGGAATGGCCAGGACTGTTTTTAACCTTTCACATCCTCACAGGCTTCAGTGGAAAGGATGCATTTATTCTGTGTCTCAGGATACCAAACATTTTCCTCGAGGGCTAGTTTGGATGCTTCAGATGTGAGAATCGATGCCCTTTTCTCTTTCTGCTGATGTACACCTTGTAAAAAAAAAAAAAAAGCGCTAGATCTGGTAAATTTTAAAATCTCTTTTTTTAAATGAAATTTGTTTTTTCAAATTAAAATTTTACAGAGATATATCAAACATAAATCATAAAGACAAGATTCCAAGGAATCTCCTGGACTTCCATCCTCCCCTTTGTGGGTCCTCTTATTAATCCTTTTCTCCCGCATTTTTTATGGTAATCCAAAACGTTTACCTCTTCCATTATGTCCTGAATTCAACCTTAAACTACAAGTGATATTCCAATCCTACTAAGGATTTAAACTCTTTACAATGGTATTTAAGGTGAGTGCACCACGGGGCCTCTGGAGTCTGCCTGCCTCCTCCTACTCAGCTGCCCTGAGCTGGGGGGGAGGCAGCAGGTGGACTGTTTGGGCAGTGCGAAGCCTGCGTGCACCCAAGCCCAGGAAAGGTCAAGGTTCTTCCTCCCTGCCAGAGTTTGCGTCCGGGAAGGGTTAACCACAGTAGAGGGAGTCCTGCTGATGCACATCAACTAGGAACTCCCCCGGGGTTACTGCTCAGAGGCATGCCTTAGGCCCTCACCTCCCTAGGCTTCAGAGAGGGCCACGACCCCCGGAATCCTTTATCAGACTACCCTTCAATAATGCGGGGCAGGTGATGGCATTACCTCCCCTTTTCCACCTACAGAACTATATCAATGCCTAACCGCCAATACCCAGAAAGTTGTGACGATTTGCTACGAGGTAGGCAAAAACCAAGTGGCAAAAGCCAAGTGGTGCCAATTTGCCAAGTGGAAAAATTCCTACCAGGCCCTTCAATGGCGACCAACCAAGGTTCATAGGAAGGTCAAAGAACAAAACCTTATAGGGTGGGAGGGTGGGAAACAAAACAGCTGGGAGATGCCCGGCCACGTCCCGCCTTTATAGGGCAGGCCACATCCCCTGAGCCGGCCAATTGGCCAGCCAGGGAGTGATGCGGCCAGGAATCCCCCCCAATTGCGTGGGGGCTGAGCTCCACCCACCGCGTGTGTGGAGGGGTCATGAAGCCCGCAACCCCACCTCCTCCAAAGGGTGGAAGTGGCTTGACTTCCGGAGGCGGCGCAAAACGGCAATGGCGGTCCTCTTCAGCTGCTGAAGAGGGGCTCCGCGGAAAAGGGTCGTGCGCTGCGGCACAGCGACGACCCATTCAGAAAAACCACGGGTAGAGTGAGCCCGTGGCCGTGGGATTCGGCGGGCACCAGGAGCGACCTCGGAAACGAAGAAGGGACTCCGTAAGGGGCCCCGGAACGTGGAGGGGGTAGCGGTGCTGTGAATCCATCGCTCTTTCCGCGGAAGTGAAGCCGCGCGGCTGCTGCTGATGAGCGCTGACCTTTCTTCTTTCAACATTTGATTTTGAAACAACTTACTCGTGAGTAAGAAATCTGAGACTCTATTTGAACTCAAATCTGTAAATTTCGGCTGAAAGCGGGAGACGCTAAAAAGGAAGTCAGTCTTCCGTCTTTGTTTAAAGTATCAAGCAAAGTTTTATTAAAACGGAAGCGTTGAAAGGAGCTTAAAAGAAGTTGGAATATACCCTGCAAATTCGGACTTGATTGGTTAAAAGTTAAAGAAAAGTTAAAACCATATTATAAGTGGACAGAGACTGTGATTTTTCTCTCTACCTTTTGTGGATTACAAAGTTACGAACTCAGCTCTCGGGCTGTCTGGATACAAAGTAACATCAGACAGCGGCAACTGTGTATGAGGTATAAAGTTACATTGGGCTACTTTGTAAATTATAAGAAAGGAACTGTTGTGTGCACCTTTGTAAAGAACTTTTATTTCTGCAGTTTAAAGTGAATCCAGAGGGTTCTCCCCCTTGTTTTGGTTTTTACTTAACTTTTTATTTGGGAACTTAATGGTGGAAAATTTCTATCCTTCTCCCTAATTTCTGGGGAGCTCCCCCTGCTGGATTGTGGAACTATTTGTCTCTGAGAACTGCTGTCTGTCTTGGAATTTTTTGTGCTTGGATGTTTATTTTCTGGATTGCTTTTCCCATGGGATTTACAATTTGACCTTGAAACTTGGACAGTTGTGGAATGAGTGGTGCAGCAAAAACAAGGGCTGCTAAGAAAGCAAAACAAACTGAACTGTTGCAATCAACTCTGCCTGTGCAGCTACGTAGATCATCTGTTCCAATTGTGACAGGTCTACAAGAAGGCCAATCTAAACAGCCAGCTTTTGGGGATATGGCTGCAGGAGGGATAGACCCTGTTTCTAAAGAAATATTGGACCAGCTGGCGGCATTAAACAAGAAAGCAGATGAACAAGCGACCAAATTTGACCAGGTGACAGCTACAATTAATAGATTGACAGACCAAGTTGCCCAAAATACACAGGCAATAGGAAATTTTGAAAAGAGTATAACAGAAAATCGAAAATTAGCTGAGGAAGCAAGTACAAAAGCAGACCTAAATAAAAAAAGGATAGAGGAACTTAGAGGGGAAGTAAGACCACTGAGCAGACAGGTTACTGAACAGCAAGCGTATCTGTCCATGGCAGAATTGAAAAACAGGGAAAGCAATCTTAGGCTTAGAAATATCCCAGAATTAGAAAAAGAAGACCTGATTTGCTATTTGACAGCAGAAATATCCAAGTTCTGGGGTTTGGCAGAAGAGAAGGATTTCAAAATCGCCACCGCTTTTAGACTGGGAAGAGTGGCCAAGAAGGACAAACCAAGAGACTGCTTGATCATTTTGAGATCTAAGCAAGAAAAAGAGAACATACTCGGCCTACATTTTAAAAATCCATTGGTGATACAGGGAAAGACAGCAGAAATCTTTAGAGATATACCAAAACAGTTGTTGGATTTAAGAACTACATATAAAGATCTGGCAAGCTTGCTGAGAAACAACTCAATCCGATACAGGTGGGAATTCCCTCAAGGACTATCTTTCAGTGTGAAAGGGAAGAAGGTAAAAATTAGAACAGCAGAGGAGCAAGAAAAGTTCCTAAACGACTACGGGGAGGACCTTCGGAAAGGAACAGTAGGTACTTGGCCACCCCCCACGCCTGGTGCAAAACCAGATCCACCTCTGGATATAGACGACAAGGGAGACAACCCCATCGGTTGACAAATTGATCCAGGATGTCTTTGCAGCTTTTTAGTTGGAATATTAATGGCGCAAATTCCCCCGAGAAAAGGAAGAGAATTTTTCATATATTGAGGAAAGAACAATTAGACGTCATTTGCCTTCAAGAAACTCATGTAACTAGGTGTCAGGGAACTGCCATCGGAAGGAAGGGAAGTGAAAGGGCTCACACAGGTTGGGAGAGACTCAGCAGCTGAAGAGGGAACCAGTAGGGGGAGAGGAGCTGAGCTGAGGGAAAGTGAGCTGGAGGGATGGCTCAGAGACACTTCCAGCGAAAACAGTGGGGAGGTTTCAGGACCTCCTGTAGGGACACCCACTCCTCGCCGGAAACTGTCACGCAGAGAGTCCAGAAGACGTGTTTCCGTTAAGGAGCTTTTATGTTGGAAGCGATTCCGAAAGCAACCACTGTCGGAATCTGCCAGCGACTGACGGAGCCATGTTTAAGGGGCTCCGTTACAGACAGAGGTTTGCAAACTTGACCAAACTCTGAGGGACTAGGATTTTACACACAAGCAGCTCATCGTCCCCTCACAGCATTCCGACAGTCTCCGTGAGCAGCTTGTGCAGGAGAAGGCATCATGAGCAACCCAGCCGGAACCGGAGAAGCAGGAGCTGGAGCGGGTCCAAGCCTGGAAGAAAGGTACCGGGTGTTGGAGGTCCAGCTAGCGCTGCAGACGGCAAGGCTTGAGGAGAGGAGGGCTCAGGATGCAGACAAAAAGGGGAAAGACACCCAGCTCGTCAGAAAGGTACCAGGATTGGTGCAGAAGTTTGGGGGGGAGCCCAAAGACTATCATGGCTTTCGGACAGAGATGCAATATGCCCTCAATCTGCAGTTTGATGAATTCCCTGACGAGGAATCACGAGTGGCTTTCGTGATTGGGCATCTTGAAAAGGGGGCGAGAGACTGGGTTAGACCCCTGATGGCAGCGAATAGTGACGTCCTAAAGGACACGATGAAGTTCTTTCGCGCCATGGATCTGATGTTTTCCAGCGATATTGAACAGGGAGTGGTCCGCAGACAGTTAATGGCTTGCAAACAGGGGAGCCGATCTGTCCGTGAGTACTGGACTGAGTTCACCATGTTGATCCATAAATTGGGGTGGGATCTATCGGCGGAACCCATTCAAATGCTCTTTGAAGAAGGGCTTTCTTTGGCTGTGAAAGACGAACTTTCCCGGGCGCCCAGGGCGGAGTCTATGGACCAGCTGACCAAATCAGCGCTGACCATAGGAGCGCGCCAGGAGGCGAGAGCATTGGAGAGGCGGGAAGGGAAGGGGGAACGTTGGAAGGAGTTCCGCATTCCAGACATTCCAGAGCCAACTTTCCCGCCGGCAGAGCCGATGGAAATCGGAACAGCGCGCGCGCGCGCAGTTTCAAAGCCCAGTGAGGGGGGAAAGAAGGAGGGAAAAGGCGCCCGGAAATGCTATCTCTGCCAACAGCCAGGTCACTTTGCCAGAGTCTGCCCCCAGAGGAAGGAATGGCAAGGGATGGTAGGAGCTGTGGAGGGAAGAGAGGAAGAAATACCGGAGCAAGTAAAAGCCAACGCCTGGCTGCCACCGTCGGGGCACAGCAGCCAGGCCAAAGAGCAGTGAAAGTGCCCACGCCAGAACCTCCTAAACCCGCCCTAGTGATAGAAGTGGCGCTAGAGCTGCCAAACGGACACCCTCTAAAGATAAAGGCGCTGTTGGACTCAGGCAGCTCCTGCAATTTCATGAGCAAAGAGTTTGCAGCTGAACACCAGATACAGACGATCCCTTTAAGCAACCCCCTGCAGGTGACCACGATCGATGGCAGGGAGCTGTTGGGAGGAGAAGTCAGCTTGCAGACCGTCCCAATGATAATGAAGGTGGCAAGGCACACCGAACTGATAGCGTTTAATGTGGCCACCTTGGGAGGAGCTCCCATTATATTGGGGATGAGCTGGCTAGCGTTACATGATCCGCTGGTGGGCTGGCATCAGAGAGTGGTTTCTTTTGGTTCAGCACATTGCTTAGAACACTGCAAAGAGGGAAAGGGTTTGGCAGGGGCCCAAGCCACCCTAGCAGGGACTGAAGTAACGGAGAACGTGAAGGTACCACGACAATACGCAGATCTCCGCGACGTCTTCAGCGAAAGGGAAGCTGACCAACTACCCCCGCATAGACCCTTTGACTGTCAAATCAATTTACTCCCTGGGGCACAGCTCCCTGTAGGCAAGCTGTACGCCATGTCAGACAGAGAGATGCAGGAGCTAAGAGAGTTCATTGACAAGAACCTGAAGAGAGGGTTCATCAGAGAGTCCAGGGCGGTGGGGGGCAGCCCAGTGTTTTTTGTGGATAAAAAAAACACGAACAAGCCGAGGCTTGTGTGTGACTTCAGGGCCTTAAATGCAGTGTCAGAACCAGTGGCTTTCCCTATGCCCAGGATTGACGACATTTTGACAAGGGTCAGGAAGGGAAAGATTTTTACTAAACTGGACCTAAGGGGGGCGTACAACCTGATACGAATAAGGAAGGGGGATGAATGGAAAACCACCATGTTCACCCCTTTGGGGGCATTTGAATATTTAGTTATGCCCTTCGGCCTACAAGGAGGCTCCGCGTGCTTTCAATCGTTTATGAACCACGTCCTGGGGCCTTTGCTTTACAAGAATTGTGTGGCCTTCTTAGACGACGTGTTGGTGTATTCTGAGAATGAGGAGCAGCATGTGAGAGACGTCAGAGAAGTGTTGAGCAGGCTGCAAGCCAACCAGCTGTGGGTGAAACTGGAGAAGTGTCAGTTTCATACCAAGGAGGTGGAATTCCTGGGGTATCGCCTGTCAGACAAGGGATTGGCCATGGATCCCGGCAAGGTCCAGGCGGTGCTGGAATGGAAAACACCCAAAACAAGGAAGGATGTGCAGAGGTTCCTAGGATTTGGGAACTTCTATCGTAAGTTCATCCGAAACTTTGCCCACCTGACGGCGCCCATTACGGACTGTCTCAGCAGTAAGAAGAAGTTCGTTTGGACTGAGGAGGCGGAGCGAGCATTTGAGGAACTAAAAAGGGCCTTCGCCTCGGAACAACAACTCCTGCATGTGGATTTACAAAAACCGATGAGAGTGGAAACTGACGCATCAGACAGAGCGATTGGGGCGGTGCTTCTGCAGCCAGGGAAGGAGGAGTCAGAGTGGAGACCGTGTGCCTTTTTTTCGCGAAAGCTGAACAAATCCGAGAGGAACTACACGGTGTTGTTGGAATTCTGCCTGGGTCAGAGGAATGTGCCACAGCGTAGGCACCGGCAGATATTCCTGTCGACCTCCCCGTGTCTCCACTCTGCTGATAAGCAGGCGAGGTCCGGCGATTCTTCTCAGATGTATGAGAGGAACACACCGTTCTTCCTCTCCCCTTTGGTGTCCCCAGGGAGGGGAAAGAAGCAGACAGAAAACTATTTACATCATTTATTTCTGCCTCTTACATCAGTACAGAGAATCATGTCTGCACTCAACAACAGCAAGAAGAAAACTCCTCCCAAGTACATCCAGTACGGGTCATATGACACACACACACTGAGCTAACATCCGGTGCTCAGTACAGAATGGACTGCCCCTTTGTTCCCATGGCAACAGTCACAAACATCCTGTCTGGCTTTCCAGCCACAAGCAGCTGGCTGAGCTGCTAGAGCCTTTGCTTGCTGCAGCATTGGTGCTTTATGGTAACATACTCCCCCTAAAGTATCAATGTGTGCCGCGAGCAAAGCGTCATCCAGAGAAGAAAACAAACAGTTGTTATATTTATAACATTCCCCTGTTGTTTCAGTTCCACCCTTGGAACTACCCGCCACTGGTTTAACCAATGTACCTCTCTGGTTGTGTGACTTCGCATTACCTCGGTTAACAACTCTCTGTTGTGCCTTTGTCTCTGACTCAGACACAGCTTCAATCTGTCCTTGGTCGTTTACAATAGCAACATATGCAAGGTTAGCAAACTCCTTTGAATACCTCTTGGGTGGTACACCCTTCGTTGCTCTCTCAAACCTACGTATGAGGTTCTGATCCTCTGTGCTCACTGGTTCAACCTTTGGACTCTCTGGAGAACCAGTACTAAGCTTAATCAATGGTTCATCCTCCTCTTCTGAGGGTCTAGTCATTATGTGAGATTTCCTCTCAATGACTGTGACAACTGAGCTGTCTGAGCTATCGCTGTCATCATCAGTACTACTGAACTCAATAAGATCAAACTCATCATCATCAGAATCCTCTGTGGGAAATGCGTGAACAATCAACCTCTCCTGTTCAGGAGCACTCTCTAGAAACTTTGTGAGAATCACCTGACCAGATTCAGACAAAATTACTCTGTAGAGACCTTTTTCATAACCCACAAAAATGCCTCTGGCATTCTTTGCTCCACCTGGAGCTTCTGTTCTCACATGAGACCCGAAAACCTTAAAATAGGCAACAGAAGGTTTTCTATTGAACAGCTTCTCAAAAGGAGAACATCCCAACTCTGTTGAGACCTTTCTCAACCACACATGAAGATAGGACGCTAGCGATTCGGCCCAATATTCATGTGGCAATTGTGAACTCAGCAATTGCGCATTCATCCCCTTTTGCAATTCTTTGTTCACCCTCACACAGACCCCCCTGTTCCACGCTTCTTGCGAGACTGCAACTTTGTGGTCTATCCCTTTTCCATCCAGGAACTTCTGAAACTTCTGTAACAGAAAAATTTGTTTGTCATCTGTGAAAAGACAATCAATGTTAGCATCATGCATATTGTTAACCTTGTCACAAAACTCCTGAAACTTTTCTAAAGTTTCTTGCGGTTTCTCCATCATATAAACCCAAGAATAATTAGTGAAACAATCCACACACAAAAGGTAATATCGTGCACCGCCTCTAGATGGTTCTAGAGGACCAATCACATCAGCATACACCCGCTGAAATGCTCTGTCGACCTTCTTGGTCTTAGTCACCTTCCTGGTGCTCACACTGGTCACACCTGCAAGAGAGATTTCGTTAGAATCAGAAGAATTACATTTCATGTAATCACTTTGATTAAAAGTCAACAAATACAGTCCATCTTTCTCTTTGGCAGTAAGAAACAGTTCTCCATCTTTGTAGATCTTGCAGCTTTTAGCATCATAGGACAGTTTCAGTCCTTTCTTTGCAATCTGCGACACGCTCAGCAGATTAAATCTCAGTTCTGGAACCAGGTAAACATCACTTATAGTCAAGTTCAGACTCTCAAGATACACAGTCCCAATTCCAGTTGCTTCCAGCTCTTGACCGTTGGCCTGTTTCACAGTGAAGCTTTGCTTCTTCAACGTCGAAAACAGTCCTCTGTGCGGGCACAAATGTTTTGTACAGCCCGTGTCGATTATGAACGAGTTTCCAACATCTGGCGTGGTTCCTTTCGCCATCATAGCCTTTGCAGGTTTCACCTGGCACTTGGTACGGCTTTTGCCTGACGCCTCAGGCTTCGTAGAGCTGCTCTTTGCTCCTCTTGACTGGCGCGGCTTCTTACAGTTTCGCTGTAAATGCCCAGTCTGTCCACAATTGTAGCATCGGACAGCACTCAATGCTACACCATGCTCTCCAGTAGCATCAGCAGTGGGGGAATTAGAACTCTGTTCTTCCCTCCCCCTGTCTTTTTCTTCCAGTGCAGCAAGTCTGTCGTGTTCATTCAGGACCACAGCACAAACTCTCTCCGCGGTCAGCTGCGCGGCCGGTAGGGAACCAAGCTGACTGGCAACAACCTTGTAGGTGCGGCTAAGGCTGTTTATCATCATGAAGCAAAACACTTCCTCCTGAAGACGAAAATTGCGTTCCACCATCTGTTGACGCAGAAACTTCATTTCTGTCAGGTGCGCTTGAACATCTCCATCAGGCGCAAGTCTCAGATTGGTCAATTTCTCAAAATACAGCAACGCTGAAGAACCAGCATCTCTCTGATGCGTTGTACGCAGCGTGTCCCATACCTCTTTCGCATTTTCTAAATGCTGAACATGCACCAACTGATCATCTGAGACACACAGAATTATAGCAGTCCTGGCCCTCACATTCTGTGACTCCCAACCTCTGGTTGGTGCTGCAGGGATGGGGTTTTCAATTACATCAAAAAGCCTCTGATTCTGCAGCAGGGCCTTCATCTTTACAGACCAAGATGAATAATTGTCATTGGTTAAAGGGAGGTGGGCAAGGCAAACCTCCCCCTTTCTTGGCATCCATCTTGAAGCCAAGCCTCCAGCTCACAATGTCAAACAAACTGTAAAATCCAACAGTTGTTTTTTTCCTTTCTCACGCAGCAAACTGCAAATTGTTTACGCTCTTTGCACCTGGCAGCTAAACTCAGGCTGCTATTGAAAAGTCCCTTCGAAGAGCTCGTAAACCTTGTAGCCAAAACATTCTCTGGTTTTGTTTCGCTTTCCCAGGCTCACACTCAGAGTCCAGCCCCTTTGCCAGTAACTTTCCAGGACCGTTACCTAGCAACAATGCATTTCAATAAGACATCTTATCTACCACAAAAATTTGTGGAATACAGGCTTCAGCCTTCAAGCTGCAGGCCTCTTCTCCCGGAGCTCTTGTTTTCTTTGAAACGCAGCTCCGTGAACCAGGGAATTAATCTTCCTGCGTTCACACTTTTAGCCCAAAATGCAGCATACCTTGAACTTTGTTGCTCTGGAAAACACCTCTTCTTTCCATCAGCTGTCTGTGGAGCCTCTAGCTTTTCTCAGACGCTTTTCTTCCTCCTTGGAGCAGAGGAGGACAATCCACCAGCCTCTCATGCAGATGTCCGATGAATCGCAACCATCCGAAGGCTGCCACTGTTGGAATTCTGCCTGGGTCAGAGGAATGTGCCACAGCGTAGGCACCGGCAGATATTCCTGTCGACCTCCCCGTGTCTCCACTCTGCTGATAAGCAGGCGAGGTCCGGCGATTCTTCTCAGATGTATGAGAGGAACACACCGTTCTTCCTCTCCCCTTTGGTGTCCCCAGGGAGGGGAAAGAAGCAGACAGAAAACTATTTACATCATTTATTTCTGCCTCTTACATCAGTACAGAGAATCATGTCTGCACTCAACAACAGCAAGAAGAAAACTCCTCCCAAGTACATCCAGTACGGGTCATATGACACACACACACTGAGCTAACATCCGGTGCTCAGTACAGAATGGACTGCCCCTTTGTTCCCATGGCAACAGTCACAAACATCCTGTCTGGCTTTCCAGCCACAAGCAGCTGGCTGAGCTGCTAGAGCCTTTGCTTGCTGCAGCATTGGTGCTTTATGGTAACAGGTGTATGACCGAGAACTACTAGCCATTCATGAGGCGTTCCGGAGATGGAGGCACCTGCTAATTGGCGCACAACATAAGGTGCAAGTGTGCACTGACCACAAGAACCTAGAGTATTGGAGGACGGCACGAGTGCTCAACCAACGGCAAGTGAGATGGGCCCAGGAGTTCTCCAAATTTAACTTTGAGATTTGTTACGTGCCAGGCCCAGAGAACATTAGGGCGGACGCTCTCTCACGCAAACCTGAATATTTGGAGGGGGAGGGAGCACCCGAAGAGAGACATGTCATTCCAGAGGACCGCTGGGTGTGTGGGGCGGCATTGGTGGGACAAAGAGAACTGGTAGAGGAAACAGAGAATGATGAATACGCCCAGAATAAGCTCAGAGGTCTTAGGGGTGAGGGAGAGGAACCAGGGGGTTTCGAGGAAAGAAATGGAGCTTTGTATTACAAAGGGGCACTGTATATCCCTGAAGGAGACTTAAGGGGGAGGGTACTCAAGCAGTTGCACGACAGCCCCACGGCGGGGCATTTTGGACAACACAAAACCATGTGGTTGGTCACCAGGGAATTTTGGTGGCCTAAGGTGAGGGAAGATGTACGGGAGTATGTAAGAGGGTGTGAGCAATGCCAGCGAGCCAAAGGGGAGAGGCGGGCACCGGCGGGGCTATTAGAACCCTTACCAACCCCAGAACGACCTTGGGAGGCAGTGTCGATAGATTTTATGACTGATCTGCCGAAGTCCAAGGGGAAAACAGCCATCATGGTGGTGGTAGACCTACTAACAAAGATGTGCCACTTTGTAGCCTGCTCGCATGCAGTCACGGCGGAAGAGACAGCGAAGTTATTTGTAGAACACATTTTTAGGTTGCACGGGGTGCCATTGAGGGTGGTCTCAGACCGAGGAAAACAATTTACTTCCAGGTTCTGGAGGAAGCTCATGAGCTTACTGCAGGTGGAGGTCAACTTTTCGACTGCCCGGCACCCTGAAACCAACGGGCAGGCGGAAAGAGCAAACGGGGTCCTCCAGCAATACCTGAGGTGTTATGTCAATGACAGAGAGAATGACTGGGTAGAAAAGTTGGCGCTGGCGGAATTTGCCTACAACAATGCCGAGAATGTGTCCACAGGGATGAGCCCCTTCTTGGCTAATTATGGGTGTCATCCCAGGGGTTTCCCAGGGGGAGAAGGGGAGAGATGGAGCGTCCCGGCAGCCGAGCATTTTGTAGAAGAAATGGAAGCAATCCATCGTCAGCTCCAACTCAACTTAGAAAGGGCGAAGGAAGAATACAAGAGGCAGGCAGACAAGAACCGAAGGGAAGGTGAAACCATAAGGGTGGGAGATAGGGTGTGGCTGTCAACCCAAGGGTTGCCGTTCAAAGGAGGTTGTAAGAAATTAAGACCCAGGAGATTGGGTCCCTTTGAGGTCATTCAACAGGTCAACCCAGTGGCTTTCAGGCTCCGGTTACCCAACCACATGAAACTGCACCCAGTATTTCACAGGTCGTTACTGTCACCGTATGAGGGGGGACGAGAAGGGATGGCCACTCGGGGACCGGTCATAGAAGAAAGGGAATGCAGCAGCCATGTGGCAGAAATCCTCGACGCCAGGTGGAAGGGGGATCAGGTGGAGTATTTGGTAGCGTGGGAAGGAGAACCGGAGTCAGAAAACACTTGGGTAATGGCAGAAGATATCAATGACGAGGTATTGATAGAAACGTTCCATCAAAGGTTCCCAAGGAAACCTCAGCCTATGGAGAGGTTCCGGAGGGAATACTTTGGGACCACCGATGAGGAGGAGGAGTTGGAAGGATTCTCGGACTCGGAAGGGGAAGGGGAGATGGACTCTGAGGAGGAGGAGTACTTCGAGACCAGGAACCGCAACAGGTGGAGAGAAGTGTTCGGGACATCGGAAGATGAAGGAAGTTCATTCCGGGGTTTTGCCTCCTCACCGCCCGTAGAGGAGGGGGCGAGAGGGGATGAAGGGGGCCCTGGAGGGGAGGTGGATGTCAGGGAACTGCCATCGGAAGGAAGGGAAGTGAAAGGGCTCACACAGGTTGGGAGAGACTCAGCAGCTGAAGAGGGAACCAGTAGGGGGAGAGGAGCTGAGCTGAGGGAAAGTGAGCTGGAGGGATGGCTCAGAGACACTTCCAGCGAAAACAGTGGGGAGGTTTCAGGACCTCCTGTAGGGACACCCACTCCTCGCCGGAAACTGTCACGCAGAGAGTCCAGAAGACGTGTTTCCGTTAAGGAGCTTTTATGTTGGAAGCGATTCCGAAAGCAACCACTGTCGGAATCTGCCAGCGACTGACGGAGCCATGTTTAAGGGGCTCCGTTACAGACAGAGGTTTGCAAACTTGACCAAACTCTGAGGGACTAGGATTTTACACACAAGCAGCTCATCGTCCCATCACACTAGGCTCCATAGAAGAGTACTAACCAACAAGAGACTAGGCCAAGAATTCACATCATTAGATAAAGTCAAAAAAAGAGGAGTTGTGATATATGCAAAGGAGAGCCTAGCACCAAAATTTGTGTTTAAAGACGAACAAGGAAGAATTTTGGCGATTGAAATACAATCACAAGGAGAAAAATTTCTGATAGTAGGAATTTATGCACCAAACGAGGGGAAATCGGAATTTTATAAGAAGCTGCATGAGATAATGCTGGACTATATTGACTATACTAACATCATTCTGATGGGAGATATGAATGGGGTTGTCTCCACGCATATGGATAAGTCACAAAATCAAAACTTGACTAAAGATGGCAGACTACCAAAGACTTTTTTTGAACTTACAGACAATATGGACTTGATTGATATTTGGAGGACAAAGAACCCTCTAGGTAAAGAGGGAACATTCTTTTCTGAGGCCCACCTATCCTGGACAAGAATCGACCAAATCTGGATATCTAGAGGACTGGCTCCTAAGACTAAAAAAATAGAGATCTGCCCCAAAACTTGCTCCGACCATAACGCTTTGAAAATAGACTTAAGACTTACACCAGCTGGATCCTTCAGATGGAGAATGAATGACTCCTTGTTTAGAGATCAGGAGATTGTGAAGAAGGCCCAAAAAACGATGAAAGATTACTTTGAAATAAATTTGAACACCTCGGTGGAAAAGAAAACAATCTGGGACGCGAGTAAAGCTGTTATGAGAGGGTTCCTGATACAACAGAATACTATTAAGAAAAAACTCTGGAATGGTAAAAAGGACAAGATTTTGGAGAAGATAAGAGACGGAGAGAAAAAGTTGAGACTTAATCCAAAATCAAAAGAGGTTTTAAGAGAAATAAAATTCCATCAAGCACAATATGTGAAACTGACAAATCAAGAAATTGAATAGAAAATTAAACAGATGAAACAAAGATCATTCGAGTCGGCTAATAAATGTGGGAAGCTGCTGGCATGGCAGCTGAAAAAGAGACAAAAATTGAACTTTGTTACCAATCTAGAGGTTGAAGGAGAATGTATTCAGAAACCAGAAGAAATTAGAAAGTGCTTCCAGAGATACTTTAAAAAATTGTTCACTCAAGGACCCCAAGTGGAGACGGAGATAAATAAATTCTTAAAAAGTCATGGCCTGCAAAAACTTACACAAGATAAACAAACAGCCCTGAATTACAAAATATCACAACAGGAAATTGAAAGTGCCATTCAGAACATGCAATTGGGCAAATCCCCAGGCCCAGATGGACTTACCTCCAAATATTATAAGACATTGAAGGAATATTTGGTTCAACCACTAATGGAGGTATGTAACCAAATTATGGAAGGGAAGGGGGCACCAGAATCGTGGAAAGAGGCATTCATCACTTTGATACCAAAATTGGAATCTGAAAAGACTCAACTTAAGAACTACCGTCCCATCTCACTCCTAAACGTGGATTATAAAATTTTTGCTGATATCTTGGCAAATAGACTGAAAAAAGTTTTAAACGAAGTAATTCATAAAGACCAAGCAGGCTTTCTCCCTGGCAGGCATTTGTCTGACAACACCAGGAATATTGTTGATGTTTTGGAGTTATTGCAGACAAATTTGAACACAAAAGCAGCTTTGATTTTTATAGATGCGGAGAAGGCCTTTGATAATATATCTTGGAAGTTTATGAAGAAAAATTTGGAAGGGATGGGAGTGGGAAGGGCGTTCCAAAATGGTATTGAAGCAATCTATTCAGAGCAAAAAGCTAAATTGATAGTAAACAATGTGGTGACAGAGGAGTTTAAAATTGAAAAAGGAACACGACAGGGGTGCCCCTTATCACCCTTGCTATTTATTTCTGTCCTGGAGGTGTTGCTTAACTTGATCAGGAAGGACCAGCAGGTGGAAGGAATACAGGTCGGAGGAAAACAATATAAACTGAAGGCTTTCGCAGATGATTTGGTTTTGACATTACAGGAGCCAGAATCCAGCACAAAAAGAGCTTTAGAACTAATTTCGGAGTTTGGTCGGGTGGCGGGATTTAGGTTAAACAAACAAAAAACTAAGGTCTTGGCAAAAAACTTGACACCTTCAGAAATAGATGGGTTTCAAAAGGAAACAGAATTAAATGTGGTTAAAAAAGTGAAATACCTGGGGGTTAATTTGACCGGGAAAAATTTGAATCTATTTAAAGACAATTATGTAAAATGTTGGTCTGAAATCAAAAAGGACTTAGAAATTTGGTTAAGATTGAAACTTTCCTTGTTGGGAAGAATTGCTGCAGTTAAGATGAATGTATTGCCAAGAATGCTGTTTCTGTTTCAGGCCCTGCAGATCGTGGACAGAGTGGAGTGTTTTGGAAAGTGGCAGAGGGACATTATGAAGTTTGTCTGGCAGGGCAAAAAGCCCAGAATAAAATTTAAAATACTAACAGATGCAAAGGAAAGAGGGGGATTTGCCCTGCCGGACTTAAGGTTGTATTATGAAGCTGCATCCTTCTGCTGGATGAAAGATTGGCTTTTGTTAGAAAACACTGATGTCCTAGATCTGGAAGGGTTTAACAATGCTTTTGGGTGGCATGCATATTTGTGGTACGACAAGGTGAAGTCTCATAAGTTGTTTAAAAACCATATCGTCAGGAAATCTTTGTTCACTGTCTGGACTAAATACAAGGACTTACTTGAAAACAAGACTCCGAGGTGGTTATCACCGATGGAGGCTAAGGCCACAAAAATACTTAATATGGGGGGTGGCTGGGCAAAATATTGTGAAATAATAGAAAGAGAGGGTGACACTTGGAGGTTGCAGAGTTTTGAAAAATTGAAAGGAAAGGTGCGAGACTGGTTTCATTACGCCCAAATTTTAGAGATCTTCAAAAAGGACAAAAAAATTGGTTTCCAGGTGGAAAAATCAGAATTAGAGTTGGAATTACTTGAACCTAAGACGAAAGTGCTTTCAAGAATGTATAACTTGTTGCTTAAATGGAATACTCAAGATGAGATGGTTAAATCAGCCATGATAAAATGGGCACAAGATATTGGATACAACATTATGTTTGAAGACTGGGAAAGGTTATGGACCACCGGTATGAAATTTACGGCATGTAGTGCCTTAAAAGAAAACATTATGAAAATGATGTACAGGTGGTACATGACCCCAGTCAAACTCGCAAAGATATACCATTTGTCAGACAATAAATGTTGGAAATGTAAGGAGGCTGAAGGAACATTCTTTCACCTCTGGTGGACATGCCCGAGGGTGAAGGCCTTTTGGGAAATGATTTATAACGAGTTGAAAAAGGTATTTAGGTATACCTTTAATAAGAAACCAGAGGCCTTCCTCCTGGGCGTTGTGGGCCAGAGAGTGTCAAAGAAAGATAGAACTTTCTTTTTATATGCAACTACAGCAGCAAGAATTCTTATAGCTAAATATTGGAAGGCACAGGAGTTACCCACACTGGAAGAGTGGCACACGCAACTGATGGACTACATGGAATTAGCTGAAATGACGGGCAGAATCCGAGACCTGGGAGAAGAGGCAGTGGAAGAGGATTGGAAAAAATTTAAGGACTATCTACAAAAACATTATAAGCTATATGAAAGTTGAGAATTTGCTAAGTTTTGGGAAAAACATGCTTCAGTATTGAGATTTGAAAATGATTGAAATTAAGTTATGACGGTGAAAAGTTTAAATTTAGAATATATAAATAGATGAAAGTACAAAAACATATGAAACAAGGTATTAATTTGCTGTATAATATTCTTTTATTGTAAAGAATGCAGGGATGGAAGATCTGGGGAAGTCCAGTTGATTATGAAAAAAGATGTGGAAAAGTGAATTTTCTTCTTTCTAACTTTTTCTTTTTCTTTGTAAAATTGCTTTTGTTGTGTAAATTGACGATGGATCTTGACCTTGGAAAAAAAGCAATAAAAAAAAAATATTATCAAAAAAAAAACAAAGGGTGGAAGTGGCTTTATGGCTCAGTGAAGTGGATGACATCGCAGTACTTTGTAGCCAATCATATTCCAATCGTCACGATAAGAGAGACTGCTGTTAGTGAAGGTAAGTGAAGACAATATGAAGAACAAGTAACTTCCCCCTTCCAAAGACCTGCTTAAAAATAATGATGCTTTTTTGACATTGTTGAAACTTGAGTTTTATCTCAGTCCTAGTAGTTTATTCCAAGGCTTTCCATGTGCTTACATGGGTCCTCCCCCCCCCCCAAAAAAGGGCCACTTAATTTTACTTTTTATTCTTTCAGTGTAACGTTAGAGCTGTTAGACACGTGCCAATTTCCTATTTCATATCGATTTTAGTCTCCCCAAATGAGCTTCTGCATGTCTCAAGAGTGATTTGATATAAAGCTGACATACATCTGGCTGATCTAAAGGGACTTTGTCAAGGATTCTGTGAGAAGTGCCTTAAGTTATGTGCTGATATGCATGGATGGAAAGTGACATCAGAGGCACACAAAGAGAAAATGGAAACACATTTTTCAAGTTCAGGCCGAGGTGGAACTCAGTGTCGCTTCAGAGTGGTTCACACATTTTTTGCCATTTGATGGGCACTTCATTCACTCGCCCCACTGAAACCGTGCTGTGCCTTTGAGGTGATACAAAAAGCTCTCTCTGTGATGACTTACTCACACTTGCAAGGCATTATTCAGTGCTGCAGTCATCAAGTGCAAAGGAGACACAGGTGAACCACGCCTTAAAATACAGGTGATAAGAAGAAAGCTGAAGTTAAGTACTGCATACGTTTAAAAGTAAAGATGTCTTCTTAAACGCACGCACAAACTTTTCAGAGGGGTGCAGCAAACATTCAAATACCATTAGCTGTGCCATTGGGGGAATGAAATCTGATCTGAATCATAGCTGTCAACTTACAGATTTGAAAATAAGGGACCTGCAGCCTCAAAAATAAGGGATCAGCAACCAAAATAAGGGATTTTCCCAGCACAGGTATGTTCAACTTCTGAGCCCCTCCAAGCCAAAGGCAGAAAGCCCAGCCAGCAGCCAAATGAAGCCTCAAGCGGTGGTTCCCACAGCGCAGCAACCTAGCAAAGGGGATGCAGCAAGGAAAACCACCGTCACCTCTCTGCTGGGAAGCACTGAGCAAAGGCGAGTCCCCAGGGAATGCGGCCGATTTGATAGGCACAAGGCATGCAAGCTCCACCCCCCAGCCATTCTTAGACTCCTTATTGGGTGAGCAACGCAGCCAAGCAACACAGTTGGAGCCTCCCTCCTCCCTGGCCAGCAGGGAGGGAGGAAGGAAGAGGAGCTGCTTCCTTTGAAACCCGGGAAATTTAAGGGACATCCTCAATAAGGGACAGCAGTGGGACACAGCACTGGGAAGGGACTTTCCCACCAAATAAGGGACGGTTGACAGCTATGGTTCAAAATTCCCTGCTTATGGAATGTGAGCTGGGAGAGAGGAGTTTTGGCCTAGCTTTACCCTGACATGCTAGCTTTCTACATCCAGGTGGCTTTTAATATGAGGCATTCAAATATATTATCTCCTCCCAGCGCCGACATAGGGGGCGGAGGGGGCTTCAGCTCCTCCAATATTTTTGGGCAGGGGGTAGCACCTACCAAAATTGAGGGGGCCACCATCCCCTGCCACTGCTGGGTGCCCTCCGCATGCCCCAGCCTCTGCCTGGCAGCCAAATAGCCAGGTGGTGGCTGGGACAGGCGTGAGAGATGTTTGCTTCACTTGACCCAGCCTCCGCCCAGCAGCCCGGGAGCCCAGGAGCCGGGCAGGGACTGGGACAAGCAAGCACGGAGATCACCCTCTATGTGTCCTCCCCAACACATGCCAGGCGGTGTCACGTGATGCATCAAGTGATATGTCATGTGACCACACCCCCTCAATGTGGGGGGCAAGTCGGCGCCCCTGTCTCCTCCACTTTGATTCTTGGAGGTTTATCTTTTTTATTTTTATTTTTAAAGTTTTTTATTAACAATTTCAACATAACAATTTCCCTCCCCCCCCAAGACTTCCCTCAGCTCTGATTTCTCAACTCATGTTATTCTCTGCATACTGTAAAATTGTATATATCCTTTTGTTATCCGTCTACTATATTAACCCTCAATAAATTTGTGTATGTTTATTCAAAACCTGCGAAGGACTCTAACTGAAAATCCATTACAATCCTAAGGGTCTGTTACCTTGCTTCCTGGCCGCAGTTCCCTATCCTCCTTGGCTTATGCAAATAACTAACAAGATCAAACAAATTGGCCTAAACCCTGAAAATCTTTTTATTGGAACTCTGAACAAGGCAAAAGCTACTATCACTCGGAGACTTTATGATATCGAATTACAACAAGAAGGCGCCCTACTCCCAGAGACGTATAGATGTTTAAAAGCTTGGCCTAATTTTGCAGCTGCCCCTTACTTAACTAACATCACTAACGAAGCCTATAGATGGGCTTTCTCTAGAGCCCGCTTTGAGACAATGCCCTCAGCAGTGCTGTACGGCAAATTCACGCGGGTTCCAATGCATGCGTGTCTCTGCCCTTGTATGTCTAATAAGGTAGAATCTGTCACACACATTCTTCTATCTTGCGAATTCTATAGTGAAGAACGAGTTCAACTTATTTTACCGCTTCTATCAAAATTTATACCCCTTCAATATTATTTGGAATCCTCCCCTGAAATTCTTCGAAAATACCTCCTGGAAGATTCCTCAAGCTCAATATCATATGAGGTGGCTAAATTTTGCACTTTAGTAATTAAGAAGCGTAAATCTCTTCTGTTGAATGGCACACTGTGAAGTTCCCTTGTGTAACCTTTTTTCTTTTCTGAAGTTGTTGCTGATTTCTTGTTGTCTGATCTTGTGGTGTTTAGTGTCACTGGCTTTGGCCGCAATAAACTTGAACTTGAAACTTGAACTTGAAGGACTCTAATTCATTTCTCTTCTTCCTTCAAGTTTTTAACTAATAACTTAGATTTATTTCTGTTTAATTTAAATCCTGCCACTTCCCCAAATTTTTGAATCTTTTCTATAACTCTAGGGAGAGATATCTTTTTATTTTTTATTTGTTTGCTTTATTGATTTCAAAAAGAAAACAAACCGTCAACCAAAACACTTTAACACATTTTTAAAAAAGATATAATAGTTTCATAATACAGATCTTCTGTGGCAACTTCCCATCAGCCCATCATCCTGGTTCCTTAGCACTTTTTGGTTTGTTGCACGTATCTGATTCCTGGAGGTTTCAAAGCTCTTACTTCCAACCTTATAATTCTATGATTCTAAGATGGTACAATCACTTGAGGGCAGTACCATTTATCTCCCACTTTTTGGAACATTTAGGGTAGCTGTTAAATATGCCGCTGAAAATTAGGAGACAAACCTGACATTGTTACTTAGCGTAGGAGGGACACACACACACACACACACACACACAGAGAGAGAGAGAGAAATTCCCAGTGAGTGAGAGTAAAGAGGCCGTTGCTGAGCTGGAGGAAAGCCTCGGGAGAGTTGCGCTACACGCTTCAATGCAAGATGAGCTGAATACATTGCTTGAGAACGTTGTAGCTAGTGGCCTCATTTATCATACTGACAAGGATACTGACAGCTATCTGCAGTAATTCATCAGAGCAATGGTTGACTAGCAATGAGGGCTAGCTAGCCGGGAGCTGGTGTGGGCTGCGCCTCCCCCCCCCCTCTCTCTCTCTCTCTGTGTGTGTGTGTGTGTGTGTGAGAGAGAGAGAGAGAGAGGGAGCTGTTTGAAACAAAAATCCCGGGGTTTTCAACGTTTGCATTTCTTCTGTCATGTTTTATTCATTGTGCTTAATGGAAAGCAAACAGGGTCCCACATTTAATGCAGATTATTCCACTGAACTGTCTTGCTTTGCACAACCCTGCAGGGAGGTATTCCTGTTCTTCCTTTCAACTGTGTGCATTTGAGTTGCTGCTTCCAGCTGTTGATCACCTTTGCTCTCATAGACGACATAAGAAAAGAGAGTTGTTGCATTTTAAAACAAGTTCAGACTGCACAGACGTGGACAGAGAAGGAGTAGCTAAAAATGGAAGCTGGCTTTTTGCACAGCCTGCCTTGGGAATTCAATTGCTCTGACTCATTAAATAGCATGGAATAATAATAATAATAATAATAATAATTTTTTAAAATCTGCTGCTTATGAAGAGGCAAATGAATGGAGCTGTCTGTCTAGTGACTGATGCATTTCTAAGAGCAGGCTAAGTTAGAAATCCATGGTATCAACGAATGTGTAAAGATGCAATAGGAATTATAACTTTAAATCTGGCAAAGATCTGTTGGAAAAGTAACGGGTGCAAAAAAGGCGTGAGTCAAATGCATGCTGACAACACAATGGCTTTCTGCTTTCTGCTCTTTATTGTGTTCTTTAGCTGGGGATTCTGTTAGGCTGCAGTGATTCTAGGTCCCTCTGCAGTTAAGTCCCTGTTGCTTCCTTTTAAGAAAGCTCCATGCTTTTGAGCTTTTTTGCAGAAGTGTAGTTCAGAAAAATCACTCCAGCCAAGAAGGTTGCTGTTCATAGGAATTCACTGAGGGGTGGCAGCGAGCGAGCGAGAGAATATTGAGGTGAATAACTGAAGAGGTGTGATTGCTCTCTTGTCTGAGTGATGAGAAGTTCTAGGAGTGAGGCGTTTGGCTTCCTTTGGTAGGAGATCACAGAAGGTTTATTGGCATTTGAAAATACATGAGTTTAATTACAAGCATCCAGGTTGAACGTAGGTGGAGGCACATCTTAAACATTCCAACAGCCAAATCATCAAATCTGTACAGAGCGACATCAAAATGCTGCTAGCATATAGAACCCACACTCAGTTCTCTTTTTCTTTGTCTCTCTTCGTTTCTCTTGGTCTGACTTGAAAATTGGACATTGTCTTCTTGGGGCAGATCGACACTCATGGTTTTTAACATTAAGGAATGGTTTTCATGAAGTAGAGGGACACATGGCATTGTACTTTTAACATTCATGATGCATTATTAAAATGTGACGCCAGAGGGCATTGCAGAACAACCAGTGACCAGCAGTAAGGAGATAGACATTTTGATGAAAAAGAACAGAGGTAAGAAACACTTTATTTTATGCCCTGTGACGTTTTAGAACAATATATCCTATAACGTTCTGATAACATTAAACAGATCAGTGTAGATCCAGCCTTGGTTTCCTTCACAGTCACTTAGACTAGGGGTAGGGAACTTCCACCCTGCAGGACAAATCTGACCCACAAATTTGGTCCATGAGGCTGTTTTCAGCCAAGTACTACACCTAACCTGGCTCAACTGAAATGGGGTTTGCAGGTGCCTGCAAAGCTGCTTGCAAAGCACTCCACATGATTTAATTGTCGGCTGATTGTTGGGTCTTGGCAAAGCCCCATGCAGCTTGCTCTAAAGGATAGTGCTTTGCAAGGGACTTGGCAAGACGTGACAATCAGCTGGTTGTCAGGTCCCTTTCAAAGCATTATCATGGGGTTTGCATGGGTACCATGTGATAATCAGCTGGTTGTTGAGTCTCTTTTGCAACTTTCTTTGCACTTGTGCAGTAAGAATGCAGAGTTTATGGGCAACAAAAAATACTATTTTCTCTGCCTTGAGCGTGCATTTGTTCAACAGAATCATCGCTTTCAAAGGTTCCATAGGCAACATGTTGAACAACACGGGAGCCGACATTTTGTTGTATTTGCAGTGAAAGGTGTCATTTTGAGGGGTAGGAAACAATCCCCTGGGGTGGTGGGGATTCAGATTTTATTGCAAAAATGCAGCCCATCTCCTCCTTTCTGTAAAACACACATGACCAGAATGGATAGATCACACTTTGGACCCACTCCCTTTGAGTGACTGTTGCCAGTTAAAAGGAAGCCAAGCTTTCTGTCCCTGTTTGCCCACCTCTGGAAAGATTGCTACAATGGGCCCTACTCTCCACAGAGAGCAAAACACTCCATGAAAAAAAACAAACCACAAAAAACCATGAGGGCTATTCAACTCTTCATGTTGCTTTTGTGCTTTGTAATAATACCAGTTGCTTATGTTTCAGCACCAAAATAGCTTCACACTGTCTATTTGAAATGAGGAATTGTGCAGCAGGAGACAAGCACGCTGTTTGCAAGGCAATTATGCAGGCATTATAATTTCCAACCTGATTGCAAACTCGTTTTGAATTGCTGTATTGGAGGGCAGCATAATCTAACTCTCCCATTTCTTTAGCTCCTGGTCCCACAGAAAAAAAACTCCCTTTGTGTGAAACAATGCAGTGCTCTCCATTGATTACTCCAACCGATAACTCCGGGAAGTATGAAACACACACACACACACACACACACACACACACACACACACACAGATAAGGAGACACCTCTAATTTAGATGAGAGTAAAAAGCTCATGGCACTAGAATAAAGCCATCAACATGGATTTAAGGAGACATAGAGATTAAGCGATTTTGCTTAATGTCAATATGATGAGTTGGGAATGTGGGGAGCCTCTCTGCACTGAAGCTAGGTTTAGGAGGGCTCACAAAAACTCTCTTGTGGGTTACATCCACACCTTTAAAGCATTCTTATTCCACTTGAAGAGTCATCATCATCATCATCATCATCATCATTTTATTATTTATATGCTGCCTAACTGAATGGGTTTCCCCAGCCCCTCTGAGCTGTCATGGCTTCCTCCAGAGAATTCTAGAAACTGGCTTTTGTTCAGGGCTCCCTGACAGCTCTCAGCACCCTTTAGGACTACACTTCCCAAGAGTTTTGGGTGGGAAAACCAATAATAAGAGGTGGGAGTAGACCTATGATGTAAAAGTGTACAGAGGTTGGATGCAGCTGGGAAAATAACCAATAAGGTAATGTAGCTGAAAGGAAAGCGGGGGGAGGAAGGCTGCTTTTAACACAATCCGTTCCGGAAGACCGTTCAACTTCTGAAACGTTTGACAACCGAAAACTGAAAGAGGAAGCCTCAGTACAACAGATAAACTCAAAATGGAAGCCGTGTGGTACATTCGGCTTCCAAAAATCGTTTGAAAACCAAAGCAGTTCTTTCCAGGTTTTCGGCGTTCAGGTTCCGAAACGTCCGTCAATGGAGATGTTCGAGAACCGACATTCCACTGTACTAGTGAAAAGGGTCTACAAAATATGTTCTCAGCTGCATTGCTACAGACCTGGATGTCATAGAATGATAGAATCATAGAATCATAGAGTTGGAAGAGACCACAAGGGCCATCGAGTCCAACCCCCTGCCAAGCAGGAAACACCATCAGAGCACTCCTGACATATGGTTGTCAAGCCTCTGCTTAAAGACCTCCAAAGAAGGAGACTCCACCACACTCCTTGGCAGCAAATTCCACTGTCGAACAGCTCTTACTGTCAGGAAGTTCTTCCTAATGTTTAGGTGGAATCTTCTTTCTTGTAGTTTGGATCCATTGCTCCGTGTCCACTTCTCTGGAGCAGCAGAAAACAACCTTTCTCCCTCCTCTATGTGACATCCTTTTATATATTTGAACATGGCTATCATATCACCCCTTAACCTTCTCTTCTCCAGGCTAAACATGCCCAGCTCTCTTAGCCGTTCCTCATAAGGCATCGTTTCCAGGCCCTTGACCATTTTGGTTGCCCTCCTCTGGACACGTTCCAGTTTGTCAATGTCCTTCTTGAACTGTGGTGCCCAGAACTGGACACAGTACTCCAGGTGAGGTCTGACCAGAGCAGAATACAGTGGCACTATTACTTCCCTTGATCTAGATGCTATACTCCTATTGATGCAGCCCAGAATTGCATTGGCTTTTTTAGCTGCCGCGTCACACTGTTGGCTCATGTCAAGTTTGTGGTCAACCAAGACTCCTAGATCCTTTTCACATGTACTGCTCTCAAGCCAGGTGTCCCCCATCTTGTATTTGTGCCTCTCATTTTTTTTGCCCAAGTGCAATACTTTACATTTCTCCCTGTTAAAATTCATCTTGTTTGTTTTGGCCCAGTTCTCTAATCTGTCAAGGTCGTTTTGAAGTGTGATCCTTGTTGGGTGTAGTGAAGGGTTAACCTTCTGTGTCTCGAGGCTGAGAGGAGGCGCTTACAAGGGAAGTAAGCCAGGACGTGACGAAAGCAGCTTGAAATGCTGTGAGCTGAGTGAAAAGTGAAAGCAGCTTTGCTACGCAGCTGCTGAGAGAGACAGGTCGAAAAATGCAACTGGAATCAGATGGTGTCTAAGAACTGTAAATATGCTACTTCTGAGCAAATAAAGTGCTACTAGGAAAGAAGAAACGTGTGGGACCTATTTACTGACTGCCCTTTCTACACAAACTGCTGTGCAATTCTGCTAATTGCTTTACGACCTGCAGAGGTGCAGGGGAGCGTGCCGGACCACAACAATACAGCAATAAATCTATCCTAACATGGTTATGGGTCAACGTGAAGCGTGTGAGGAAGGGCTTTGAAGTTTTATCTGCTGAACATCAGCTTGATCGACTGCCGGAGACTTCAAAGAGGCAGATCGGAGGAGGCTGACGGAGGGCTGGGAGCCAAGAGCCATGACGTCCGGAGTTTCCAGTTTGGCTGAGTGAGTACCTTTGGAAAAAGCCAACAGAAGGGAGGCAATGGCTCAGCCCTGTGAACATGGCTTTGAGCTTAAGCTGCCATGTCAGAAATTGACTAGCCAAAATTGGCTGCAGTGGAGTTTTCAAGTGGAGCTTTTGCTGGTGGGGGAGCAGCTGTGGAATGTAATTCACCCCACACAGAATGCAGCTGGGAAAGCAGAGGCTGATAGGGCTGCAGAGCAAAGTGAAGTTCAGAAGCGTGTGCTTGCTTTTTTGGCAGAAAGTGTGGATGCTCATCTGGTGCCTGTTGTCCTGGGTGCAAGAAAGCCAGAGGCTGCTTGGCTAGCACTCCAAGAAGCTTGTGGAGCTGGAGTGGGAAGCAAGGGCCGAGAAGGGGCTGCATCCGAAAGGGAGAGGCAAGATGGCGCCGGCCACATTCTTGATTGCCGATACACAGCTGGGAGTAGCTGTGAGCCCCCACAGGGGGGCGAAGGGACTGTTCCTGTTGCTGTTGTTGCTAGCACTGCTGCTTGTGCTTTTGCTGAGCCTGGGAGCTGTGTGGATGCTGCAACGTGTCTGTGTGAGAAACCTGAAGAGAGGCCAAGTGTTGAGAGCCCTTTACCCTTCAGAGGGGGTGCAGAAAAATGTTCTGAAGACCCCATGAGCAGTGGGGGGGGGGGGCAGTGAGCAGTGAAAGCTCAGAGACGCCTCTTTCTCCAAAAGCTGCCAAGAGTTGTTTACGTCGTGAGTCGGAGTCTGGGAAGCTGAAAAGTGCTAGAGGCTTCAAGGTCAGCCACCTGCAGCAAGTAGAGATAAGCGCTTCAGAGTTGTGTGGGAACGCCGAGACAAGTCCAGTCTCCATGGCAACTAAGAGAGTTGCATCTACGGAAGCTGTGAAGGTCGTGGGCAAGTCTTCCTGCCGGGGGGAGTCTGTTGCCGTGACAACCAGAAAGGACATCTGCAGAAGCCCCAAGGAGGGGGGTAGTGAGGAGATTGTTGCCCTGGCGACCCAGGAATGTAAACAACAAGACTTTCTCACTGTAATCATCGACTCTGGTGCCTCAAACTCGTTAGTGCCATCTGCTGATCTTTTGAGGAATTGCAGGACAGTAAAAACTGAGAAGTTTGTTAAGTTTGCAGATGGAAGCAGAAAAAGGCTGACAGAAACAGGACTGTTCTTCTGTCCTTTCCTTAAGCATGAAGTCAAAGCTTATGCAGTGCCCGGTTTAACTAACTGTTTGTTAAGTGTGCATGATCTATTGATTGATAATTTTCAAATTTCTTTTTCAGGTGACAAATGTGAATTTTCCAAGGATGGGAAACACGTGTACACAGTGCAGTCTAAAGATAATTTGTTTGCTGTAAATGTGCCTTTTTCCACAGGAGAGGATGACACCGAAGATGCGAAGGGCCAATGTGTGAATGTAGCTCCCCACAATGGTTGTTTACATATTTGGCACAGACGCTTCGCTCATTTAAATTGGAAATTTCTCCAGAAAGCACCAGAGCTGACACAAGGGTGCAAATTTAATGTTTGTGACAAATTTCTAGATTGCAATGCATGTAAACAGGCGAAAGTTGTGACATGCTCATATCCAAAGTCAGAGAGGCAGACCACAGAACCCTTTGAATTAATTCATGCAGATTTGTGTGGACCCATGTCTGTTGAGTCACTGGGAGGTTCGAAGTATTCTTTGCTTTTGATTGATGATTTTTCGAGGTCTGCTTGGACCTTCTCTCTGAAAACGAAAGGGGAGGCGGCTAAAATGATCAGGGATTGGATCACCGCAGTTGAGGTAACATTTTCCACCAAAGTTCGTGGTTTTCAAAGTGACAGAGGTGCTGAATTCACTGGTTCTGCTTTACAGGATTTCTTTAGGGAGAAGGGGATTAGCCACAGACTGACCGCTCCTTACTCTCCGCAACAGAATGGGGTCGCAGAGAGAAAGAACAGGACGGTGCAGGAAGTTGTGTCTGCGATCCTGTGGGACGCAGGGCTACCCCAGAAGTTTTGGTCGGAGGCCTGGAGATATGTGGTCTATACCGAGAACAGAGTGTACAACTCTAGTGTAGGAAATACACCGTATTTCTTACTTCATGGAGAGAAGCCCAAGGTACACTACCTTCGTGTGTTTGGTTGTGAGGCTTGGGTGCTTATTCCAAAGGCTCTACGCAAGAAAGGTGAGCCAAGGTCTAAAAGGATGATCTTTGTAGGGTATGAGCCTGGCTCAAAGGCCTGGAGGTTTGCGTACCCAAGTGGAGACCAGTCTAGGTTGGTTATCAGCAATAGTGCTGAGTTCTGTGAGCAAGCTGGTTGGAAACGTCTGCACGCCAATCCAGACGTGCTTCCACAGCAGTTCTATGACTCAGACGAGGAGGAGGAGGAACTTGGAGCTGGGGACCACGGTCCAGAGGGACAGAGTCCAAGGCAGGGACAGCTCAGGATCCCTCAGAGGGGGGAACCTAAAACACCTCCTCAAGCAAGTGTCAAGTTTGAGCCAAAGAGTGAGCCTTCTTCACCTGCTGGACCAGCTGTAAGGCCCAAGAGGCGCAGCAGGTCAGAGGGGGAAGACACTGAAGTTGAGGATGATTTAGCTGGACCCAGTGAAGCGGCAGGGTCACCAGGAGTCACACTGAGGAGATCAGCGAGGACAAAGAGGCCTCCTGATCGGTACGGCGCTTCAGGCGTCTGGGTAGGTTCTGCAAGATGTGAACCTGAATCCTTCGAGGATATTCAGAGTTTACCTGAGGAAGAAGCAGGCAAGTGGCACAGGGCAATGGACAAAGAGATGAAGTCCATGAAAGATCTAGGTGTGTTCTCACTCACAGAGTTGCCACCGGGGAAGCAGGCTGTGAGTTCCAGTTGGGTTTACCGTTTGAAACCCACTGGTGCTGGAGAGCCGCAGTATAAAGCCAGGTTAGTTGCTCGAGGATTTACCCAGAGGAAGGGAATACACTTCACGGAGGTGTATTCGCCAACGTCACGAGCGGAGACTCTGAGAACGCTTTTAGCTTGTGCGGCACAGAGAGGCTGGAAGGTAAACCACTTTGATGTGGATGTTGCCTACCTTAACTCAGATCTCCAGGAGGAGCTGTACATGATTCCTCCTCCAGGGTTTGAGAACTCAAGGCAGGATGTTGTGTGGAGATTGCACAAATCCATCTATGGATTACGTCAATCTGCTAGAAACTGGAACATGTGCCTGAAT
Source organism: Podarcis pityusensis (assembly GCF_964106645.2). Lineage (NCBI taxonomy): Eukaryota > Metazoa > Chordata > Lepidosauria > Squamata > Lacertidae > Podarcis > Podarcis pityusensis. The sequence goes on from NC_138042.1 coordinate 24,242,563, forward strand.
GAAGCTTTGGAGAAGCTAGGTTTCAGGAAGAGTCTTGCTGACAGTTGCCTGTTCCTTAGAGGATCAGGAGACTCACAGGAGCTGGTGCTGATTTGGGTTGATGACGCGCTTTTCGTCTCAGAAACAGATGAACAGGCGGAGAAGTTTGCCAAAAAGCTAGGTAAACGATTCAAGCTTAAACAGCTTGGTGCTGTCAAAACCTATCTAGGTGTCAATGTTGAGCGTGCACAGGATGGAAGTTTTTTGCTCAGCCAGAGAGGTAAAATTGAGCAACTGCTGCAGAAGTTCAGGATGAGTGATTGTGCAGGAGTGAGAAGTCCTATGGAGACTAGTTTTGTGAAGGACAGCCAGCAAGCAGAACGCGCTGCGTTCGAAAATACTGAAGTGTTTCAGTCAGCTCTAGGGAGTTTGTTGTACTTGTCCCAATGGAGCAGACCTGATATAGCGTTTGCTGTCAATCTGCTCAGCAGGGAGGCACCAAACCCTAGTGTGCAAGCCTGGAATGGCATCAAGAGAGTTCTGAGGTATTTGCAGGAGACCAAAGACTTTTGTCTTAGGTTGCCAGCTCAAGGAGAAGTCAAACTGACTTGCTTTGTGGACTCGGATTGGGCTAATCTTGAGGATCGAAAGTCTGTGTCTGGCCTAGTGGTGAAGTTTGGGAACTCAGTAGTTGGATGGAGGTCCAAGAAGCAAAGTCTTATAGCGCTCTCATCCACTGAGGCTGAGTTCAGTGCTCTTTCAGAGGTGTGCAGAGAAGTAGAGTTCTATGCTTGTTTGGTGCAGGAACTCTGCGAAGTGGATTGTCTGCCGATACGTGTTTTCGAGGACAATCAACCATGCCTGCGTTTGGCAGAGTCAGGTCAGTTCAAGGCCAGAACTAAACACCTAGACATTCGCTTTCGGAATGTGTGCCAGAGTGTTCAGGAGGGATTAGTTGCGCTGAAGTACTGTCCCTCTGCCAAAAACCTAGCTGATGGGTTCACGAAGCCACTCACCTTCCAAAGACATGGAGAGTTTTGTGAAGGTCTGGGTTTGGGACGACCAAGGGTCGATTCTCCCCTCAGGCGCGAGACAAGAGGGGGTGTTGGGTGTAGTGAAGGGTTAACCTTCTGTGTCTCGAGGCTGAGAGGAGGCGCTTACAAGGGAAGTAAGCCAGGACGTGACGAAAGCAGCTTGAAATGCTGTGAGCTGAGTGAAAAGTGAAAGCAGCTTTGCTACGCAGCTGCTGAGAGAGACAGGTCGAAAAATGCAACTGGAATCAGATGGTGTCTAAGAACTGTAAATATGCTACTTCTGAGCAAATAAAGTGCTACTAGGAAAGAAGAAACGTGTGGGACCTATTTACTGACTGCCCTTTCTACACGAACTGCTGTGCAATTCTGCTAATTGCTTTACGACCTGCAGAGGTGCAGGGGAGCGTGCCGGACCACAACAATACAGCAATAAATCTATCCTAACAATCCTGTCCTCTGGGGTGTTAGCCACCCCTCCCAATTTGGTGTCATCTGCAAATTTGATCAGGATGCCCTTGAGTCCATCATCCAAGTCGTTGATAAAGATGTTGAATAAGACCGGGCCCAAGACAGAACCCTGTGGCACCCCACTAGTCACTCTTCTCCAGGATGAAGAGGAACCATTGATGAGCACCCTTTGGGTTCGGTCAGTCAGCCAGTTACAAATCCACTGAGTGGTAGCATAGTCAAGACCACATTTTACCAGCTTCTTTACAAGAATATCATGAGGCACCTTGTCAAATGCCTTGCTGAAATCAAGGTAGGCTACATCTACTGCATTCCGTTCATCTACCAGGCTTGTAATTCTGTCAAAAAACGAGATCAGGTTAGTCTGACATGACTTATTTTTCAGAAATCCATGCTGACTATTGGTGATCACAGCATTCCTTTCTAGGTGCTCACAGACTGTTTGCTTAATGATCTGCTCCAGAATCTTCCCTGGTATTGATGTCAGACTGACTGGGCGGTAATTATTTGGGTCCTCTCTTTTCCCCTTTTTGAAAATAGGGACAACATTTGCCCTCCTCCAGTCTGCCGGGACTTCGCCTGTTCTCCAGGAATTCTCAAAGATGACTGCCAGTGGTTCTGAGATCACATCTGCCAGTTCTTTTAATACTCTTGGATGCAGTTCATCTGGCCCTGGAGACTTGAATACATCTAAACTAGCCAAGTATTCTTGTACTATCTCCTTAGTTATTCTGGGCTGTGTTTCCTTTGCTGAATCATTTGCTCCAAATTCTTCAGGTCGGGCATTGTTTTCTTTATCGGAGAAGACTGAGGCAAAGAAGGCATTGAGGAGTTCAGCTCTTTCTGTGTCCCCTGTTTGCATTTCACCATCTTCTCCTCTGAGTGACCCCACTGTTTCTTTGTTCTTCCTTTTGCTACGGACATACCCATAAAAGCCTTTTTTGTTGCTTTTAACCTCTCTAGCAAGCCTGAGTTCATTCTGTGCTTTAGCTTTTCTGACTTTGTGTCTACACGTGCTGGCTATTTGTTTGAATTCCTCTTTGGTGGTTTCCCCCCTTTTCCATTTTTTGTACACATCCTTTTTTAATCTTAACTCAGTTAAAAGTTCTTTAGATAGCCACCCTGGCTTCTTTAGGCACCTTCCATGTTTCTGTCTCATTGGTATTGCCTGACGTTGTGCTTTTACTATCTCCCTCTTAACATGACCAAGGCTGGATCTACAGTTACCTGTTTAACATTATTAGAACGATATTAGATATATCATTCAAAAAGTCACAGGACATACTTGTATAATGAAGTGTTTTTACCTGTTTCCCTACTGCTGACACCTCTGGTGTCACATTTTAATAAAAATTATGAATGTTAAAAGATGGATGTCATGTGTCCACATGGTTATCAAAACCCTTCCTTAACCCTTCCTTAATGTTAAGAACCATGAGTGTAGATCTGCCCCAAGTATACCTCTTGATACTTTTGTGGGAGATGACCTTGTTGTGGATGCACGCTTCCAAACAAACCTGCTGGAGTAACATAGGAGTGGGGAGATAATTGAAAAGGCCTTCTCTTTTGCAGTCACCTCCATATTTCAGACTCTTGTGGTACTTGGGAAAGGTCTCAGTTTATAATCGCAGGACCTGGATAAGGAGATGCAATATCCACCAGATGCTAAAGTCACAAGCCATAAGAGAGGGGTTTATCAAGGAATGTGTCAAGATTGGGATGTCTTTTTTGAAAGGGGAAATCCTAACTTAATTTCCACGGCTTCACATCAGACAATCAATGTTATTTCATGTTCAGTTTTATTTCTTCTTACTTACTTTTAAGAAAAAACCACCACTGAAATTGTCTCAGGGGTGCCAAAGACAAGCATTAGACCTATTTTCTGCATGGCTGTGTTAACAGACACGGGTGGAAGGAAAACAATAAAATACGATCTAAATTTTTCACTTCTTTGTCAAAGTGAACAAACACAAGACAAGCCTGGTTTAGGCCCTCCGGCGATTTTTAAAATGAAATTTACACATCTCACTGAATTGCTGATCTTCGGCGTCCACATCTTGTTGTATATATTGAGGAATTTCATGGTGGCTGTTGAAGCCGTGGAAAACTTGCATGCTAGCAACCTGGTTATCATTAAGGAAGCTGTTGATTTTGAAGCCATTCATAATTTAGCTGCAGCACAGCAGCTCTGAGATCCCTATGAGGATCAAAGAGCCTGTTTGTCTGCAAGCCGTGATGATTCACAGTTAAAGATAAGCCATTCAGTATTACAAAATTATAAAGAGGAGACTTAGGGGTGGAGGGAATCTTTCCTAAGCCCAAACATTTCCAGATACTGACTCATCTTTAGACTACATGATCTACATGATGAGCAACAGCTTTTTCTGAATGAAGTGCTGAGGTGTTTAGGAGGAAATGTTATTGATTATGTAAAGTGCTGCCCTTTTTAGTATTATTATCAAAGGGTTGGATTGTAGTGTGTGATGCAGGAAACGAACAGTAATGAAACAACCATTTCTTGAAGGAATGCAGAAATTGACAACGTGCTGCACCCCTAGATAAGATTTGCTAAGCCATTTTGCTTTCTTTTATGCTGTCTCTAATCCCCTTTTCCTTTGGATATACAGTGGTACCTTGGGTTAAGAACTTAATTCATTCTGGAGGTCCATTCTTAACCTGAAACTGTTTTTAACCTGAGGTACCACTTTAGCTAATGGGGCCTCCCACTGCCGCCACATGATTTCTGTTCTCCATCCTGAAGCAAAGTTCTTAACCCGAGGTACTACTTCTGGGTTAGTGGAGTCTGTAACCTGAAGCGTCTGTAACCCAAGGTACCACTGTATCTCAACAAAGCTAGGAAAGGCTGAATGTGGATTTTTGCTTTGACAGGTGAAGCTACTGACCCAAATCTTTCCCAAGCCAGTAGACCAGGAGACAGGAAGTGAACTGTCCAGGGCAGAAGGGAAGAACATGGATCTCTTCCACCGACCAGGAGATCAAAACCCACTGGTGAGCAAGGGGTGAGCAGCCTGGCACCATCCATTGGGCAGTAAAGGTCTAGATGCTCCAATGCTTGCTGTCCTCTCCTCTCCCTGTTGTCCTCTGCATAATGGTCATTAGATTGTGACCCTATAGGCAGGGGACTGTCTTTTAATATCCGTTCAACACTGAGGAAATTTTAGACTCTAATACAGTACAGGCAATCCTTGTTTTGTGTGCAGGCTATGTTCTGGAACCCCACATGCATTGGTGCGGTCTGCATAAAGTGTTCCGACGCCCCCATTCTGCCCTTTTAGTGATCTATTAGTGACATTTTCTGGTCACTTCCAGGTTTGGCGCTGCATGATTGAGCATCAATTGGACACAAGTAAGTTAGCTGTTGCCTGTAATAATTTTCTGGAACTCCCTGCCTATTAATATTAGGTAGGTGCTTAATATTAAGTGCCTAATATTAGGTAGGTAATATTTTTATTCAGGTCAGTCTACCAAGACATGTAAAATTATTATGTATATTTCTTTTTAAATATTGAATATCTACACACACACACACTGTTACTACAGTATGTCTACTTGTTTTCAAAGACTTGATTTTATTGCTATTTTCTTATGACTATTTTACATCAACTTTTTAGAGATTCTTTTTTAATCCAGTGGTATATAAATCTTGTTATGTAAATAATCACATAAACAATCAGTAAGCGAAACGAGCCTCACCAGAATGCAAATGGGCAGGTTGTACACTTACCTGCATGCATATCAGGTGTTGGCAGAAGGTGGGTTGGGATCTATTAATAGGCCACAGTGAGCTCAGCTGCATTCTGGTATGCAGACTATACCAGAAGGGCTCAGAAGTCTTTCATTCTTTCAGTCTTTCATGCAGACTATACCAGAAGGGCTCAGAAGTCTTTCATTCTTAAAGTATGATCACATCCACACCATGGATTCAAATCATATGTCATGAGATCAGGCATGGATTGGCAGGCTCAGACTGGCTCATTCATCCTTGAATAGTATCCCACATCAGTCACCTGACTTGTCCATTCTCCCTGTGCCTCACGATAGGGGAAGGCTCTGAGGTATGAAACCTGAAAGCTTTGGTACGAACACTCAGCCTTAGAAGTGCAGTGCAGCTCACCAATATAAATGCTTATGAAATGCTGGTTCATTTTCCATGAATGATTCCATGCTGGCTGCATTGTGAATGCTAACCTGTGAATGGATTTCTAAAACACAGATGAATGGACTGTGCTCCCACCATCCTTTTTTTCTTGGTTACTGTGCAGAAAGGGAGAGCAAGCCACAGATGAAAGAGGAAACTGATTTATTACATTTGTGAATCCAGAGACATATTTTGCCCCTCCAGAGTGTAACCTGCATGCCTCCCCCCCCCCCGCCTGCCTTATTCATGCCGCAGCCTCTTTCAAGTTCAAAGTTGCTTCCAAATTCTCATCTCGAGGAACTTGTAATGAGATTCCCCTTGACAAACCTTTAGGGAATCTTCACTGGCCAGATTTTTTAATATATATATTAAATCGTTGGAAGAGATGTGCTTCCAAGATTGAGAAATGGTTTATTAAAAAAAGAAGAAGCTTGTACTGAGAAAACATTTTCTAAAAAATATTGTCAGGAACTAAACGATGGTAAAACTTTGAAGACCAGGAGCGGATCTACACTCATGGTTTGTAACGCTAAGGAAGGGTTAAGGAACAATTCCCATAATGTAGATGGGCACATTATGTTTTGCTTGTAATGTTCATAATGTGTTATTAAAATGTGACACCAGGGGTTGCTGCAGAGCAATCAGGAACCAGCGGTAGGGAAACTGCATTGTTAAAGGTAAGGAATGTTTTTAATTGACCAGTATGCCCTGTGACATTTTAGAATGATATATCTAATATCGTTCTAATAACGTTAAAAAGGTCAGTTGTGGAGTAGGGACACTGAGGCAGTAGTGAGTACCATACTTTTCCGTGTATAAGATGAGGTTTCCTTACTCCAAAATAATGTTAAAAAATGGGCCTCGTCTTATACACGGGCAGTGGGACCAGGTGATTGGTTGCAGCTGTGAGCTGCAGCTTGTAAGTGGTGATTTGGTGGGTGATGGTTGGCTGTGGCAAGGGCTGCTTTGGATTGGCTGCTCCTGCACTAATTGGGCGGGTGATTGGTTACTACATCAAGAGCTGCCTTGGATCGGCTGCTGCTGCAACAATTGGGTGTTCGATTTCCAGCTGCTATTTGCGAACGGAGCGTTTTTCATTCGGGTTAGTGTTATCTGGGCAATACTTCCCCCCAAAAGGTCAACAACTCTGTGCCATCTCTCCGACCCCCATTTTCTTAAATTTGAGTCCCCAAAACAGGGGGCTTCTTATATACGGGGACATGTTATACACGAAAAAGTACAGTATGTGTGAGACAGAGATAAAGTGGTTTAGGGTGCAAAGCTGCTGGCTGGGAGAGGAGGCAATTGGCAGGGGCGAGAGATGCTTGTGATGGTGAGTAGAAGACAAGGTTGGGAGGGATGCTGCAGATATAGAGCAAGCAGGTTCAGATGCTCCATGGAGTTAGGGGAGTTCGATGGTTTGAACGCAACAGAAAGTGGAAATAAGGGGTAGGTTCTTGGAATCGCCGGGACCATAGATGGGGGATATGGATGTAGAGAGGCTGGCAAGAGGCAGAGAAACTCTTAGGTCTGCAGTTCTCAAACTTTTTTCTCTGGGCCACACTTTCAGAAGAAAAACTTGCCCATGCCAAACTGATTTTTAAAAATTGATAATAAATACATTGGAAAACAATAAGAAACAACTCCTAGCAGTGCTTGATTTACAACATAGGACACAACTACTTTATAATATGTTCATGTGACATCCAGAAAAGCACAAAACAATACCGCTACATAAAGAACATGAATCATTCCCAAAATATAATTGTAAACAAATCTTCTCCAGTGCTCTGTTTGAAAGGGAATTGTGGATCACAACCAGCATTGACCTCAGTATCACTTGATGCTCTTGCTCTCATTTTGAAAATATATCTATCCTGTGCCTTTTTTTCTAAAAAAAATGTTTATGGTTCCTCTCATTTTGACTCAAAAAAAATCACCATTTTATAGTTCCAATCGGGAAAAATAAAGACAGTAAATGGACAAAAGTACAAAGATTCACAAAATGTTTTATGCTTCCCCCCAGAAAAAAGCACTGTAATTAGCCATATTCTGAAAATAAAAAGAACTACATTAACACTACACTGAAATGACTAAATGTTTCTTTGATTGTCCTCCATGCGTAGCAATGGCACTATATAGATCACCCTCAGCCTAATCATTGTACATGAGGCCTGGGCTGGTAAAGGTTTAGTGAGGGAAAAGCAAGAGTTTGGCTGCAGTTCTCCTCGAAGCCCCAAGATGGAGTGAATGATCTATCATAATGTTTGCATTTCTTCAACCCAGCGCCCTTTTATAGTCTGAGCTTTTATTCATCTTGGGTATAGATGCTAGTCTCTTCGTTAGGAGTCACACTATATTTTAGGAAGTGCCACTTCAGGCAGGAAGGCACACGCTGCTTTTATTTTTCATTCATAGTCTTCATGAATGAAATATGATGGGTTAGACTTTGCAGTTCTTAGATCCAGGGAGCTTTGGGTGAAAACACAGCAACCGACTTCCAGCATGCTAAATGTGAGAGAGCTTTTCCTCTTCTTACATATGTGCTTAAAGTGTGGCAGTTGGGACAACTGCGGCTGGCTCTGTCGTTTTCTCTACAGAGAAAACAGAAATGACTTCCAACAGTTTCTTATCCAAATCTCAGAGCTGAGCTGCAGGCAGCTGTCAGAGGTGGGACAGAAGTCAAATGCCCCACTAGGGATCTAGGAAGGCATCAATTTCCCTTCTGCCCCCCTCCAACCGTTGCTGCATGCAGTGCTATTTCCGTATCACTGCAGTTTGGCTTCCGAAAAAATACTGCATTATTCAGCTTGCTATCTGATGTGGGGAACATTTACATAATTAATTGGGTAATTAATTACATTACTCCACACACCATTCATTTCAGTGCAAAGGAAACTGGATGGAAATGGGTGGGAGGAGGTGGGGAGCCAACAATTATTTATCTTTTCATGTAGGAGAAGGCTACTAGAGATGACAACATTTCTCTGCCTTCATTGCTGGAGGCAATAATGCTTCTGAATAGCAGTTTATGGAAACCACAGGAAGGGGCAGTGTGCTTCTGCTTGGGTGCTGCTTGTGGGCTTCCCCACGAGGGAATCTGGCTGGTCACTGGGAGAAGATGTTTTCAGGTTGACAACAACAGCATCTAATACAGATCTTATTCACTGGACTGACTTCTGTTACAAGAATTCTAAGGTCTCAAATCTAAATTAAATGTTCATAAATGTACAAGGCAAACACATACATAAGTATATAAACCACGTATCTGAAATAGTACAGGAGAGCAATCCTGAAGCCATTTTGACTCTCCCAAATTGACCTCAAATATTTCTCTGCAACGAGAAAGGAAATGGGAAAGCCTCCCCATTACAAATCCCGTCTTAAGGGTGTATTTGTGTATGAACAGGGTGAGCCTGTGACCTGGATTTAGGAACTAAACTATTAACCATCACAAAAGAATGGCCAGACTGTCCAGGTAAAGCAACCAGTGACCATTTTTAGGTATCCTAGGAGACAGGATTTCTGCTGTAGATTGCCTCTGGTGATGTATTTCTGCTGTAGACCGCCTCCTTCTATGATGTATGTATGATGTTTTGGGGGTGGTGGTCTTGGGCTACAGGGTGGACAATTGCAAAAGTCTATATAAGGGGTTGCACACAATTGTTTTGGGTTCTCTACTCCCCCCTGGGTGTGGTGAGTGGGGACCCTGTTGCAACAGTTAATAAAGATCAGGCTTACTAGCCGCTTTGCTTCTCAATATACTCTGGTTGGCCTGTGTGTTTAACCTGCAGTGTTTAAAAGAGTATATATTTAAAGAAGATGAATAAATGAGTAAAGTAAGTTAATTTGGATATGCAGAAGATATCAAAAACAAATTTAAGGAACCGCAGAAAGAGGGGGAAGGAAGTCAAGTTTTGAAATGTGAAAATGATTGTAAAATTAGTGAAATGTATAAAATTAATGAAATGTGCAAACTTGAAAAGTATAAATAAATAAATATAAAAGGGGGGGGGGGACCACAACAAGGCTGAAACACCTCTTGATCAGCTTGCTTGCCCTTTCATGCGATCTAGTTCCTGACTTCCTTGATCACTGGCCACCTCCTACAGCTCAGATATTTCTTGGAGCTCCAAATATGCCTCCCTCATCCTCTGGGACCCTCCCTCAGGTCATCTTGCTCGACATGGTTTCCTGATATCCTCCTGCTCAGGATCTGAAAATCCCTTCTACAGGGCTTGTGAGACTTTCGCACCTCGTGATGCAGTTTAGAGGAGGAAAGAAGCAACAGGAGAAACTGGTGTGCCACAAAATGCTTCCATTTTTTGCTCTCTTAGATGTGGCAGCCATTATGCCACATGGCAGGCATTTAATGTAAGGCCACACTCCGACAGCAGCTGTAGCCATGATACTTGCTCAAAATCTGGTAGCCATGATACTTACTCAAAATCCTAAAGCTTGGTGACCCAACGACTGTTAGATGAGCTTTCCAAAGGGCACTCGAGTGCAGATTTTGCTTTCTCAGTTTGGATGGGTTTGGAGGAATATGACAGCTTCGAAATCAGCCCCTGAGGAATAACCTTCCTTTCTTCCTTCCATCCTTCCTTCCTGCCTGCCTGCCTGCCTTCCTTTTGCAGAGCTCTTGATTCCCAACAATCCATGACAGAGGACTTTTATTTGTTAGCTAATTTACTGTGTTTTATCCGTTCCTCAGAAAGATCTAGGTGACTTACACAAATACATTCAGTGGGATCATGTTGCAAGAATTGCAATCTACATCCAATATGGCCTAGATTTTGTGTCTCTCCTTCAGCCCAGCCCAGCAATACTTGGGGGCTGAGGGCAGAATGGGCAGCTTCCACTGAGAGAAAGCCAGAGAGCAATAACGTTCTGATTATGAGACTCAGTAAGGGGCTGCTGCGGAGATCTGATGGTTTCACCACAGAATTCGCAGAAATTGAATGCCTGAATCATGCCTAGGGCTCATTCGCTTGTCCTGTGACTAGAAAGCATGGGTTTCGTGCTCGTCCCATGTTCTTTCTAGGCACAAATCTGAGAGGCTTTCCTTTAGTCCCACTGCTTTCTCCCAGAAAACCCACTCCTTAGTGCTAACCCAAAGAATTTACAATACTATTATGTCCCTTTCTGTCCAAGCAATATGAAGGGGAAAGAGGAGTGCCATCTGTGTATCTGCCAGCCAGGGCAAACATCAGGAGTTGCATTATGCATTATGCCCAAGGCCCACAGTAATGGGCCCACTGCTGGAAGCCCTGACCTTGACCCTGCCTTCTCCCCTCCTTGCTATCACTGCTTGTCCACTGGTTCGCTCTAACCCAGTGGTTCCCAATCTTTTTTTGGCCATGCCCCACCTAAGCATCTCTAAAATCCTGATGTCCCACCCCCTGTGACATATAATTCTTATTACAGTGGTACCTCAGGTTAAGTACTTAATTTGTTCCGGAGGTCCGTTCTTAACCTGAAACTGTTCTTAACCTGAAGCACCACTTTAGCTAATGGGGCCTCCCGCTGCCGCTGCACCGCCAGAGCATAATTTCTGTTCTCTTCCTGAAGCAAAGTTCTTAACCTGAAGCACTATTTCTGGGTTAGCAGAGTCTGTAACCTGAAGCATCTGTAACCCGAGGTACCACTGTACTCAAAAAGTGAACTCCTATTCACGTGGAGAAAGCCGAAAGAGCCATTGTCCCCTTTAAAAATCAAATTGGGGATCATGGCTCTAACCAATCAGCTATGCAGGAACAAGGAGCCTCTGCTCATATTTCTCTCTCCCTTTGGAAGGAGGGTGGGGTTTTGACGGACTCCAGCTGAGGCTGCTGAACAGACTCCTGGACTAAGGTGTTGTTTAGGGGGGTTGTTGTTGTTGTTGGCATTGTGTGTGTGCATGCGTTGTTGGTTTTTTGTCTCTTTATTTTATACATTGTAATTTATGTGGAAATTGTTTTATTGATTGTTCATGACCACTTTTGTTATGCTGTAGTTATGTATTTTTTTCATGTTGCAAGCTGCCACAGTTTTGAACTGTGGAAAGGCGACATGCAAATTATTATAAATGGCAAACCACTTGAAATTCCAATTCCGCGCTAAACCATGGGTATTCCCGGGGGGGGGGGGGCGGAAGGTGGAACAAACAGAAGGGTGGATGAGGCCCTACTTACCTGTTAGGTGTGAGCTGCAATGTATGGCTTGTAAAAGTGACCTTCAAAGTGACTTTATTTCCTCTGAGTGAGATGGAGGGGGGTTGGAGAGGGAGAGACTGCAAAACCACAGACATATTGGCTCCCGATAACTGATGGCGAAAAAAAGAGAGATGCTGTGGTTTATTGAACCTTTCAAAGAGCTGTTCTCTTACCCTCCTCCCTCCTCCCACTCCTTCTCCTTCTCTCCCTGTCACTTCAGGGTTTTCTTGCAAACTTCACATTTCAGAGATTCATGAAGCTGGTTGCCTTCTCAATATTTCTTTCAATGTTCGGCAACCCAGGATAAGCCAAGATGGGGGAGTGATCTAGAGGTTGTAACCCGAATTTACAATCTTGACAGCTTCGCTCAGGCGCAATGCCAGAAAGAGCTGGATACATTTAAATAACGATAGGACGGGCTGATATCGGCTCCTGAGGGACAATAGGAAACAGCTTGGCCTTTCAGAAATGTTAGGTTGATGTGCTTTCCTAGGAACATCAAGCTTAAGTGTGGCAATCTTATAGTAAAATATCTCAAGGGATCTTGAGTGAATGAAAGAGGAGGTGTGATAAAACTTCGGAATGCAGTCAAAATAAGGAAGAAGGATGGATGTGGCAGAGTTGACTCTGATTAGATAAGCTGTAAGTCTTGAGAAATAATGTCTCTGTAGAAAGAGAGATGCTTAAAAATATATAGGTATATATTTGCCTTCACACTGTAGCGTGAATGGACATGTTAATGGGAACTGCTATACGGTTTGGCTGCGCAAGGAATATATACTATTATCTAAGGTTTTGACTTGTAGGAAATGTTACATGATTCTCTTGCTGGGCACTTTTAGATGGGGCTTAATATTGGAGCTGCTGGGTGACTTTGGCTGTGATATTGCACTGTGATTTCTTCCTGAAAAACGTTTTTGGGAGCTGCACACAGCACCCCAATATGCACGTTTTTGTGTGCTGAACCCGAAAAATAATTATTTGTGTGGGTGGGTGGGGGGTGGATCATGGTGTGAAATCACGCAAGGTCACAGTGTTCAAAATGGCCGCTGTTCTCTCACGAGAGAAAAACACACACAGGAAAATAGCGTCTGGCAAGATTGTGTTCTGGATTTTGCCATCAAGGCATTGGAGGATATCCAGCACTGACAATGCAAGACAACACAGCCAAGGGCAGCAGACAAAATGTCCTCCACAAAGGGCAATGACCCCACTGCTCTCCACCACGTACCCCAACATTTGCCACCTGATGATGGAGCCCTGAATCCTATGAGGGAAAATGTTGCTATGTTCATCTCCCCAACACAAACACACACATTTATCATTTCAAGTGAGCTGATTCTCTGTCAGCCAGCTTCTGTGCAGACTTACCTGAACAGATAATTGTCCACTGTCTCTCCTGACAGTAGTAGATCTTGTAATGATAGTGGCACCTTGGCTGAGAAATGAGCTGAAGCAAGCGATGTAATTTGATGTAGTACAAAAAAAAAAAAAAAAAAAAAAAGGGAAGGAAGTTTTAGAGCCAATTTAACTTAGCAGATGTAACATAAGGCTACTGCTTCATCTGGTAGTTTCCCAGAGGCTGCAGCTCTTTTATTGGTACGCAGAATAATTTGATCTGTGCCCTCCTTGTATCCCCTCTTTGCCCTGCCTATTTGCTGCCCTTATGTCTCCATGAATATTTCATTGTTTCTTTTACAAACCATAACCTGGCAGGTTATGTACCGGTTAGTGTGCTGGAAGTTGCATTCTTGTTAGAAGCAGTTTCTCCAAGTTGTTCTTTCATTTCTCTCCCCCACCATCCCGTGTATGCATTTTTCCAAAACACTGAGGTGACTCTGCTAATGCAGAAAATGGCTGACCAGAAGTTGGAAGCCTCTTAATCGCAATGGCCAAGAATTAGGCATGTCTCATTTCCTCCTATGTAAATGTCCAGGACTGCTAAGGTGGTGGTATTAAGTAACTTTAGACCCTGAACTCAGTGGCATGGGGGGGCTGGGGCTGGGGGGGGTGTTGCCTCAAGCCAGGTTTTTTGGGGGCACATTCCTCACGATGCTCTGCCATGTTGTGAGCTGTTGTGTCCTTCTCACACTGCTCTCCAGCTGAGGGTGCCTCGAGAAGAACGAACAACTCACACTGGGCTTGCAAGGTGCAGTGAGTGTAACCCTCAAAGCAGGCCAGCATCACCTGTGTTGACGGGCTGAGCTCCCCACTTCACGGCTGGGCAGGTAGCGCAGCTCCTCTTAGCTCCAATGCACAGGGGTCCAAGATATGGCATATGCCAACCTGCCCCAGGGGTCAGTTGGCAACACTCCACCACTGCCTGAACTTAATGGTTTCAATTAGAAAAACTGAAGCTTTCCTTTTAGGAATTCTAGGTGCCAAAATCCCAAAGGAGCAGAAAAGACTATTTATGTATGCGACCACGGCTGTGTGGATTTTATTGACCCAGAGATGGAAAAAAGATAAAGTCCCTACCAGAGAAGAATGTCAGATGAAGTTAATGGACTATGCTGAAATGACCAGAAGAGTTAGAAATCAGGAAGACCAATATTTTAATAAGGAATGGGGAAAATGCATAACTTATCTTAAAGACCATTGTAAACAGTTAAAATTGTTAGTAGGGTTGGAATATCACTTGTAGTTCAAGGTTGAATTCTGGACATAATGGAAGGGGCAAAGGGTTTGGATTATCATAAAAGATGTGGGAGGAATTGATTAATAATAGGACCCACAAAGGGGAGGGTGGAAGTCCAGGAGATACCTTGGAATCTTGTCTTTATGATTTATGTTTGATATAGCTCTGTAAAATTTTAAGTTGAAAAACCGGAGAGATACAGAGTGAGAGAGAGAGAGAGAGAGAGAGCGTGCGAGAGAGAGAGCGATAGAGAGCGAACTTAATGGTTTTATTGGGGTGGAGGTCAGGGATGAGGAACTTCAGGCCTGTGGGCCAAATGCAGTCTTCGAAGACTTTCTGTCTGGCTTTCAGAGATTTCTCCGGGCCACACTCCATACGCAATCACCCCCCTCAGTGAAACCTGCTGTGCACACTCCTTGAGTGTTTTTGCCTGACTGGAATGTGTCCTTGAATTCTGATAATTCATTTGGCTTGCCTGGGTGAAGAGAAGAGCCATATGTGTGTGGAGATAGGTGGACTAAATTGCAGGTCTACTGTCTGTCTGAGGAATGGTTCAGCAAGACGAATTTGGAGTGGAGGAGTTTAGAGCAAAATCTGGCCTGGATCAAAACCCCTGATGTTCTTACTAATTATCTTTTGCATTTCTCATATTTTATTCTGCATCAACAGAAGTATACCATCCAGATCAAGGGAAGTACTAGTACTACTCTGTTCTGCTTTGGTCAGACCACACCTGGAATACTGTGTCCAGTTCTTACAATTTAAGTAAGGATGATGACAACCTGGAGCATATACGGAGGAGGGCAAACAAGATGATCAAGGGTCTGGAAACCAAGTCATATGAGGAACGGTTGAAGGAGCTAGTTATGCTTAGCCTGGAAAAAAAGGAGACTGAGAGGAGATATGATAGTCATCTTCAAATATCTCAAGGGCTGTCCCATGAAAGAGGAAACAAGCTTTTTTTCTCCTGCTCTGGCTTCAAGTTACAAGAAAGGAGATTCAGACTAAACTTCAGGAAAAACATTATGATTGTAAGAGCTGTTTGACAGTGGAACGGTCTACCTCGGGAGGTTGTGAACTCTCCTTCCTTGGAGGTTTTTCAGCAGAGGTTGGATGGCCATCTGTCGTGGATGCTGTAGTTGAGATTCCTGCATTGCAGGGGGTTGTATTAGACGAATCTTGGGGTCCCTCGAACTCTACAGTTCTATGATTCTATGATTCTAAGATTCACTTCTCTTTACCTGTTTGCAAGCAATGGCAGGAAAAGCATGAGAGGTGAATCAAAGCAATTTCCTATGATGTATCAGCTTGCCACACATAACACCTGGTCTGATTTTGGGTCTTTCATAATCCTGCAGAAGAGAAATAGTTGGAAGAGCGAAGGGTGCTTTGGGGTCTGTAGGTGTTGCTGGACTCTCATCACTAACTACTGGCCATGTTGGCTGGGACTGATGGGCAGTGGAGTCCAACAACTTGCTCCAGAGGCATGATGCTGACAACATATGCTATATAACGGTCAAACTAACAGGCGGGTGTTACAAAGCAAAGGGGAATATCTTTTCTGAACTGTGCTTGCTCATTCATGCTATGAAAAACAAAAATCTCTCATCATGGACACAGCTCACCATTTGTTAACGTGTTGTCGTAGCACCCCTGCCTCATTGAATCTGCGCTGTTTGATGCGACTCCCGTCATGCTGTGAAACAAAGCATCCGAGCACCGCGCAGATTCATTTGACAGAGACGACTTAGGACAGAACTGGAGCGTACATTGTGAGCATGACACGCAAGCTGCATGAAATCATTCCACGTTCGGACAGAGAGTGCTTTGCATGGAGCCACAAAGGTTCACCATGTCAAGAAGCTGATTCCCTCCGTGCTGCCAAAAACAACCAAACCCCCCCCCTCCAAAAAAAATGAACAAGAACAAAGTCTGCAGCTTGGCAAAATCCCTCAGGCTACTGTATACGAATGGCCAACCACACAGCAAGAGCCGCCATATGGAACAATGCAAAATGGCTTCCAGATGGCAGCTACAATATGTGCACCAGCTTGAAGATCAGGGATGGGGAAGATGTGAGCCTTCATATGCTGTTGGATTCTCCTGGTTCCCACCAGCCCCAGCCAGCACTCCCATTAAGCGTGATGGAAGTTGTAGTGTAGCCAGTGGCGTAGGAAGGGGGGTGCGGTGGGTGCAGTCTGCCCTGGGTGTCATCACGGAGCGGGGTGACAAAATGGCAAAAAAATAGGGAGGGGGAAGGGGAAGGAGGGAGGAGGAGGATGATGGGAAGAAG
The DNA here is from genome assembly GCF_964106645.2 of Podarcis pityusensis. Taxonomy (NCBI): domain Eukaryota; kingdom Metazoa; phylum Chordata; class Lepidosauria; order Squamata; family Lacertidae; genus Podarcis; species Podarcis pityusensis. Next base: position 24,259,328 of record NC_138042.1, read on the forward strand.
AAGAAGGGGGGGGGAGAGAGATTGATCATTTTGAATTTCCAAGAAACCATTTTTATTACAGTGGGTGTTTGGAAAGCAGGATCTAGTCTGGATATTATCCACAGAGAAAGGGGGTGGGTAGTAGGGAGGAGAGAGGGGGGGGACAGGCTGCTGCTGCGAGAGGAGCCTGGTGGTTGTGCGCTGCTGCTTTGAAGTGTTTTGCAGCCTTGGGGGACATGCGCACGCACACACTCCTGGGCTGGCACTCAAGCGCACATGGATCTCCCTTTGTAGACTTTCGCCTTGCCATCACCTCACGCACCAGGATTTATTTCCTGCTCCGCTACGCCGCCGCAACCTTGAACTTTGGCAATGGGGTTTGACAGTACCGTGGTGTATCAACCTCCATGCGACAGTTTTTCCAAGAATGATTTCAGATCGGGGAGAAAGAAGAGAGTGGTAGAGGTGGTGGTGCAAAGGGAGTGAGAGCGAGGGAAGGCAGGCAAAGTCTCACCAACCCCTCCTCCTCCTCCTTAACTCCTGCTGCATTCCTTCCATCCAGCCCCCCCCACCATCCAGTTTTTCTCTCTCCCCCCCCCGCAGCCCCAATCCACCAGCAGCAACTGCAGCAGCAGCAGCACCACCAAGACGGAGTCTCTGAGAAAAAGAGGGTTAAAAAGTTTAGGTTGGATTTCACCCCGGGAAATCCAGCGCTCGGAGTGAACTTGAATCTCTTTGGCTATTTAAGGAGGATTGCGGTTTGTCGGGAACTCGCGGCACTCCGCGGTCGCTCCTTCTGATTCTGATTCGCCCGATGATTGTAACATGAATAGATGAGACCGTTGCGCTTTTGATACTTTGTCTCTCCACAGAAGTGCATTCTCAGAACTCGAGGCTGTGTATCTTTTAATAATTTAAATGTGGGGGGAGGGGTGACAAAAAATTTCCCGCACCGGGTACCTCCTGATCTTGTTTTGCCACTGAGTCTAACAATTCATATATGCTGTAGATGAAAGAGAAAACTTGTTGAAAAACCAACCTAAGTCCTTAAGAAACTAGTGCAACCCATGTGTATTTTTTTTCCAAAGCAGAAAGATTGGGGACATCCTTAGCGTCAGCCATATATTATAGAAATACAATCATGCAGGATACAGAAAACCAAATATTAGCAGTCATCTAGTGACATAGATCATAACCTTGGTTTTGCAGTGAAAGGTGCTGGATTTGGCAGAGAGCCCAGCAGCAAGCAGACCTTGATGCAGGGCAAGGTAAATCCCAAGACAGGTATATAATTTCACAGCCAGCGTTATGAAGGAGTTCATCTATTCTGAGATAAAAGCAGTCTATTTTTATAGCCCTGAGTGTTAATAACAGACCGCAGTCTACACTACAGCATTCGAGATCTGTGTTTCAACACCAACTCCAAATGCATGGGGACTCATGTGCCCAGATTATGGAGACGTTTTTTCGAAAAATGGAAGCTAATACCCAAGTGAGCCAGAGAAGACTGAAGGCACTGAGGCACCTGAGTCAGAAAATCAACATGGTGTCCCCACCATTACAGCAAAAATATGCAGTACGATTGTGTCTTTAATTTAATTTGTCCGATTTCAACCATATGTGGTTGAAAAGTTTCTTACAGTCCTTTTTTATTTCAAACTTTACAGAGAGAGGCTATAGAAGCCAGCCTCTTGGATAACGGCGTTGTCCCAAGTGAATCTCCATCCCCCTTCTCTCCAACTCCTCATTCGCCACTTCTGTGGGTGCTGCTACATGCCCTCTGTCTTTGAGCTCTTTGCTCTCCTACTTTTAAGGCTCGCCGGCTTCTGGGAGATGGAGGGTCTGGAATGCTTTCTAACAACAACAACAACAACAATAATAAATTTTTATTTATACCCCGCCCTTCCCGGTTCAGAAAAACTGAGCTCAGGGCGGCTAACAACACTTAATTTAAAACACTTAATTGACGCAACATAAATCCGGCACTGAATGTAATCAATAAAGAGTAGCTTTGTGGAATGGAATCATAGAATTGCAGAGTCGGAAGGGATTCCTGTGGGTCATTTAGTCCAACTCCTTGAGATGCAGGAATCTCAACTAGGTCATACATGGCATGTTATTATTATTTAGTAAATTTCTATAGAGTGGTACCTCGGGTTAAGAACTTAATTTGTTCTGGAGGTCCGTTCTTAACCTGAAACTGTTCTTAACCTGAGGCACCACTTTAGCTAATGGGGCCTCCCACTGCCGCTGCACAATTTCTGTTCTCACCCTGAAGCAAAGTTTTTAACCTGAGGTACTATTTCTGGGTTAGCGGAGTCTGTAACCTGAAGCTTCTGTAACCCGAGGTACCACTGTACTGCCTTTTATCCGCGGATTACAGGGCGGTTTACAATATAAAAACACAAAAGTATATAACATAGTAACAAACAAAACGAAAACCCCACCCACCCACAGCTTAAAAGGCCATAGGGCTAGGCTGTTTAATTAGCCAAATCACACCTCAAATGCACCTCAAATGGGAAGCTAGTGGGAAGCTTTAGTGATAGGAATTCTTCAGCAAATGCTACCGGGCAGTGAATGAGCATGAAAAAATGATGACCTACCTCCTCCACTCTGAAAAAAGAGAGAGGAAAAAGGGGGGATGTGTGTCTCCATTTCTTGCATAAACGAGTCCTTTCTGAATTATTTGCTCCGCTCCGCTAATAGGTAATTGCTCCATAAAGCTTTCGAGCGGTGTCGGTGATGTACATTACACCTACTTTTGCTACAGTATCACTGTCAAAAATGAAGGCTGATAAATAAGCCTGATTTAGAAAATGCTCCTAATAGCCAGGCGAGCAAATGCAGCTAATGTTCTGTATAACGTACACCTACATTCATAAATTGAAGGGGGGAGGGACAAGATTCTCCCTGCTCCTTCCCTCTACCCAGGCAAATGATTCCCGACATTTTTTTCCCATAGCAAAACAAACGAAATGCTTCAAGCTAAGCCCCCCCTCCCACAACAACACTGTGGAAATAAGAAGTAGGGTGTAAAGGGAAGGGGAAATGGAGGCTTGAAGGATACTTTTGTTTCGGTGAGACTGCTGGCATGGGGCACTTCCTTTTTTGAAAAGGAGAGTGAGAAATGGGTTTAATAACGAGACCCATACCACCACTCGTTCAAACAGGTACATCATCTAGGCTGCCGATGGTCTGTTTTCAAACAATGGCCCTGTTCTTATTTGGTCATTGAGTGAACCCCTTGCTGTGGAACAACCTAGATGAACTCAATAGTTCTTTTTAAAAAAATACATTTATTTTATTTTATTTAGTATGAAGCCATGCAAGGGTTACTGCTTCTTGGGTGGCATTCGGGGACAGATACTTCCTTCTGTGGAGGAAGCCAGAATGAGTGATTCTTTTGCTTTATGACCTCAATTTTGCTTCCATTGAACTAGTGGGCCTGCGATTTTTATACTCCATAAAAGAGAGACATATTCAGAGGTAAAGCGTCATAAAATCCTAATAATAAATAATGTGCACGAACATGTGGAGGCGTAAAGCTGTACCTACATCTTGAGATACAGTTCAATTATACCCCATGGCTGGGATCCTCACAGAAAGAGCTAAGATGAGGTGGCAGCTGATTTTCCAGAGATCTGATGTGGCCACAGGCCAGATTGGAAGAAGGTCCATTGTACACATGTGTGCGAAGGTCGTAACATGCATTAGGCACAATTAAGAAAACAACAATAACAATATTTCCAACCCACTCTCTCCCGAAAGTACAGAGATGGTGTTAAGGAATAATAAGACAAGGATCAAGATTTAAGGTAATAGATCGAACAAAATGTCATTCCACAGTGTCCCATGAGAATCTGGTGGATGGAAGCCATGTTCAATAGATTGTGCATTATAATTGTACTAGCATTATACCCAGGAATGCTAACTCAATAAACTCCATGTCTGAATACAGTCTGGGTGGCCTTAACTTATACCCTATAAGTATAACTTATACAACCTCTAAAGAAAGAGACTCCACCATATTCCTTGGCAGTCTGTTCATGGTCAAACAGCTTGTACCATCAGGACATTCTTCCTGCCCTTTAGCTGAAACCCTTTTTCTAGTCAGTTGAACCCACTGGACTGAGCATGCCGCCTTTCCCCTGTGATTGAGGAGGCTGGCACCAAATGACGTCTGTGAGTGACATTAGCACACTGTGCAACATGCCAATGTCATGCGCACATGTCACACAATGTGCTGATGTATCGCATGCATGCCGTGGGGCATGCATGAGTGACACAGCATGCGGGCTTGGCAATTAAGGTAAGCATGTCACATGGCATGTGTGTGTGGCTGCTGCAACTTTTTGAGGAGCCCAGTCCCCTGCTTGATTTTTTTTGGGGGGCCCTCAGCCCCCTGGTCCCCCCTAGATGGCGTCTATGCACTGGATGGAATTCAAGGGGTGTGCTAAACTGAATGTTCCTTCTGTCCAAGGATTTCTGCTTGTGCAGGAGAACTGTTTCCCCAGACTCTACCTCCTGTGCCCCTGCAAGTCTGTTCAAGGGGTTGCTCTGAGCTTCTGAGATTTCAGGACAGCATGGGGAACAGGGGCAGGAGGGAAAGAAGTCCCATTGTGTTAGCAGCAAGCCTTGAGCTGGTATGATGCAGGACTTGTATACTGTCCTGCCCTCAGAAGCTACAGACAGCAAGTTTGCTCCATCAAATATTTGAAGATGGCTTCCATATTTCTTCTTATTGACTCTCCTCCAAAGAACGAGTGAAAAAATAATAATGAACTGGGTGGGGAGGTGTATGTGTGTGGGAGAGATGCTGTCATGGAGCTGTAGAAACAATGAGAAATCCAGGAAGGTTCATCTCATTGCCAGCCAAGAAGTTCCTCATGCTCTGCTGCTCACATATATTAAAACAGAGAAAACATCAATAGAGCAATGAGCTGTGATCTCAGAGGTGAATAGTAAGCATTCATCAGGGGGCCCATAATGGGATAAATGAGCTACAAATGGTACAATTCCATTAAAATAAGAGTTTTAAAATGTGCCGACTAATCTCCCAACATGCCTTTTTGATGTCGGCAATTGGTGCAGCTGCCAAAGTATGTTATGCGATTGCCGACAGGAGAGGAGGTGGTTCAAAGGACAGAAGCCAAAGGGCAAGCGGCGAAGCAAAGGTTTAAGCCCAGGCTGTGCAGAAACTGTTCTCTGAGGTTCAGGTTTTCCCCTTATCACCCCCAAGGATGCCAGGCAGGCCAACTTCTGAAAAAGATTGTCACATGTGTGATGTCCTGATGTCATATGTACAATGTCATGCAATATCCTGACATCACGTGTGTGACATTGCAAGGAGCCATGGGTGGGAGCAGAGCCCCAGACCCAGAGGCTGGCAAAGGTGAACAAACTGGGCAAGGACAACATTCTGGGATTTAAAATTGGCCACAACTTTATTAATTCCATCTGGAGGTAGGATTTGGCTCAGGAATCAGGTGTATATTCCTTTTCAGCCCCCTCCCCCCATGGAGGGCTGATGCATAGGGTTTGAGCATAGGGTTAATAGGTTATCTGCAAGATGCAGGTCTAATGTATGGCCTTCCTAAGCCTCTGGAGGAAGCTCTATGGACCATATGCTGCACGCCTTGGCTGTTGGACAGAGACCTCCGACTAGACCTCTCTAACAGGTTACCCTGATAGCGCACTGTTCATGGGTGTCGGGTGATGAACAACTTCACCCCCTGCCTGGTGTCAGACTAACAGGATTACACGCAATGCCTTATCTGCCAATGTTGTGACTATTGCTAGAATCATAGAATCATAGAGCTGGAAGAGACCACAAGAGCCATCGAGTCCAACCCCCTGCCAAGCAGGAAACACCATCAGAGCACTCCTGACATATGGTTGTCAAGCTATGAGGAAGGCAAAACCTGCAGATGGGGCCAATCTGTTTGCAGGCAAATTTCTTCCCAACTCCGAATACAGCAACCATGAAAGGACCATAGCAAAGCCAATAACACAAAGCCCTAGGAAGGAAAAGGTTAGCGTACAAACTCAAATCATTGCTAAATAGGGTAGGCTGGGAGGGATGTTCTTCAGCTGACTGCAGTTCCTGGGGTCAGGCACTTCTGGCCTTTATATTTTGGGGTGAAACAGAGTGAAGTCTGCTCCTGTCTGTTCCCAAGTGCTGCCCACTCATCACAGCCAGATTGGCCCAGGATTCAGAGGGTGGGAAAGTCCACCAATCAGAGCAGCCAGCCAGGGAATTCCCAGCTGCTGGTCCCCTAGCCCCAGCATTGCTTCTGGGAGGTCGGAGCCTGCTGCCGACCTCTGTAAGTGGATAAGCAGCCATTATGAACCATAAAACTGGCTTTAGTAATGCATGCCCAAAGATCATTTTCCTTGATGAAGAAATAGATTAAAAGATTTGTGCTGCTCTGGTTATTATGAGGTATAACATAGCATCCCCATCAAATGCTCTTAACACCTCCTACATTTTCTTTTTCTGCAAGATATCCAGAAGCACACCTTGAAACCACAAATGGTGCTTTACGGCTACATCTTTGTCAATAGCCCATGTGCATTAGCAGAGGCTTTTCTATTTTAAATGATGCTAAACGCCAATGCTTTAGGAGCACTGAATAGCACTGAGACATAAGAAAACATTGTAAAGATCAGAGACACGTTTGCTGCTACCAAGAGGAAACGGGCGTAATTGACTTATGGGATGCTCTTGATATCGGAAAGCCATTTGGAAGAGAAAAAGACGATGTGGAACAGCTGTTGGCAGAAACATTTCACCCTCATTTGCATTTATTTTAGACTTGGGGCCCACCTGAACTATACCTTTCAAGTGTATATCATATCCCTCTATATAGCCCTGGCCAATTAGGTACAATACATAAGATGTCATCATCACCCCATTATCCCAATCTGTTCATTTCAAAGCAAAGGAAAGCCAGGGCAAATGGGAAAGGGAAATGTGATCAATTCCATATTGTTTGTGGACCAAAAGCAACAACAACAGCTAATCCTGAGCATAGTTGCCACATGGACTTCTGTTCTGGACATGGGACGAATAAGTGAACCCTTGTCTGTAACCTGAGGTACCACTGTACTACTACTCAGTGCAATTTTTCTAGAAAAAGAGGTGCTGGAACTCACCACAAACACTTCCCTCGTTCTCTTAGAATGGTGCCCACCTGAGAGGTGCTGGAACTGAGTTCCGGTGAGTTCCAGCTGAAAAAAGACCTGCTCCTATTGTATGTGTTGGTTGCTTTTCTCACAAAGTGTCATTGTTGTTGTTGTTGTTGTTGTTGTTGTTGTTGTAGGGCACCCATCTGACTGGGTTGTCCCAGCCACTCTGAGCAGCTTCCAACAAATTTAAAACATTCAGCACAGTAAAGCTCAAAACTAATTAAGAACATCCAATAGAAATCTAAAAAACGCAGCTGAAAAGCAGAACTAAAGCAATCCCACTCTGCTGAAAGAGGAAGCAATGCCGCTCTTCAAACTGGGCGAAGAGAAAATTATTTGCCAGCAGCCTAAAAATAAAGATGGCAGACAATGTGCCTCTCTGGGGAGAGCATTCCACAAACCGGGGTGGGGTGGGGACAGAGGTGCACCACTGAAAAGGCCTGATCTCGTGCTCCCACCCTCTGACCCTCTCAAAGAAGGGCCTCAAATGATGATCACAGGGTCTGAGTCACCGCATATGTTGGCTTACATCTCATCAGCGCTATGGCAGAGCCATTCTCTGATGGGGGGCAGGAATTAATCCCCCTGTCCTAAATCTGAGTGTGTCAGAAGAGGTGGCGGGTGGGTCAGACACAAAGGAGAAGATCTTCCAGTGAGGCCTTTCTGGTTCGGTTACTGGCACTTTGGGTTGATTGAATTCCACCACCGCTCCAGCCACAAAGCTGCTTAAAATCTCTTTCTCATTCCAACGATAACAGGGTTGCTGGAAAGGGCAGGGCAGATCAACCTCAGCATTCTCCGTGGCTAGATTTGCTCACAAACTTGTCTTGACTTTTTAATCATGGGAGTAGGAGGCCTCCCTCCCCCACTCTAAACTTCCCCGCTTCTTGCTTTACTTTAATTCTCATCTCCTGGCCTCTCTAAATGGATCTTTCTGGGAATCCAGAGCAGCCAAGATTGCCCTGTAAAGCTCTGCAAGCTCTTTTTAAGTCTTAGCGGCCTGAGCAAAAGCACCCATGTGACCTCTCTGAACAGCAAGGAAATAAGGTACAGGGATGGGTGGGAGGCTCAGGGTCTGTCTGCACAAATATCTGAAACAGACAATCTTGTATGCTGAGGCTGGCAAATGGAGCCTCGGAGCAGCCACCTTGATGACACGGGCAACTCAAGAGACTTGTTTTCCCAGAGAAGCTACTGACATTGAGCAAGATTCTTCCCTGGGGTTACAGAGCCCCGTCTCAGGAGCATTTGAATTACCACTGGGAAGTTGCAGTAAAGCACAAGGTATTTCCTGTGTGCATTTCGCTGTCATTTCACAGAGCGCTGAATCCAGGAGGATCCGAAAATTCAAGCGGAAGAGCTCTCAAAAGGGCATGGCAGAGCACTGCTCTTACAGCCAAACAGAATGTGAGGCAGTTCCTGCAGTTAACAATTGTATCATCCGGACAAGGGCAGGGTATAAGGAGACTGAAACCTTTGCCTCCCACTGCGGTCTCAAGCCAGATCTCCCCCCCCCACACACACCCTGCAACTTGTTCTTAGAAAAAAGATCGAAAACAATCTCAAATTATATTAATGGGTGAAAATCTACAAGGGGCATTTCCAGATTGATGGGTTTCTTTGTGTGGTTATATTCTGCACAATGTCATTGACACAATAATAGTGCACAAGTGGTGAATTTATAGGGACTGTCCACTAACCGTAGCTCAGTCAGTAGACTCTTAATCTTAGGGTTGTGATTTCGAGTCCCATGTTGGGCAAAAAGATTCCTGCATTGCAGAGGGTTGAACTAGAGGACCCTCACATTCCCTTCCAACTCTGCAATTCTACAGTTCTAAAAATCTATGACCATTGCGCTTTGCATGCTGTTTTGCAATGCTTCCCCAGCATTTTTGTACTATTGCTGCCTAGAAGTTCACTCTTGAGCCACAGCACAACAAAAGCGTGATCCTAAATAAATAAATATCCTGGAAACATTTGTGGTATGAAAAGTGAAAGATTTCAGTGGGCAGTTACAGGACACGCACTGATTGGGAGCAAAGCAGAATGGCTACTCCCAAAATGTTTGCAAGTCAAAAGGTATTGAAAAGGCAACAGTGATTTCTGATATCATCATGAGCACAAATCATAAATGCACATTACAAAAAATTGCCTGGTTTGGGCCTCAGAGTTTATGAGCATCCTGATCTATGCTAGAGATTTTGACATGGTTGTTGATGTCGCAGTGTTCTCACAGTGTTCTCACAGGTGAAAGCAGCTGTTTAAGGCACTGAGCCTCCATGAGGAATGCTTTAGGGTGAGTAGTGCAGCTTTGTTAATCAAGCAAGCAGCACACAGCTATGTACTGTGACTTACCCAGACCTTGTTAACAGGCCCTCCTCCCAGGTGTGCACCAAAACCAGGAAATTTATCAGCACATGAGTTGTGGACTATTATGTCTTGCTTGTTAGGTTATGAGTTGGGCAGATATGCTTTAAGCATATAGGCTATTCTACCTTAGAGCAGAACATGGAAGTACATCAGTGACAAAGCTCTTCCCAGGTGTACAGTTCCAGGACTTGGTACTTTCAAATCTGACTCCCATCAGATGAATATCCTCCCATCTAAATGACCAAGCACCATCCATTCATTTGCTTTCAACCTGTTCAGTGGATGTTTCAACTCGTCTCAGCTTCCTGATCTATCACCTCCAAAGAATCGTTTGGGTGTGGCTGTCTCTTCAGCGTCACTTAAAGGGAAGATGGATGGAAGGAAGGCATTTTGATCTTCTGCAATCTTCCTTTCATCTGTCATATCACAGACAGAATCCTCCTCCCAGGGGCAGACGGAAATGAACATCTTATCTCAGGGACAGCCTTTGCAGGTGTGATCAATGACCTACCGAACCAATTCCCCCCTTGTCAGTCCAGAGATTCCACTACTATCTTCTCGCTCTCAGTGCTAGAAGACTAAATGTAGGCTATAGTTCATAATAGGAGAGACCCATGATTCTCCATTTGCTTTTTTGGGTGGGGGAAGAATTTCAGATTGCAGTCCCTGGGGATCTTGAGGGTAGAAACTCAAATTTTTACCTATATGACTAGGGTTGGAATACCAGTCAACTGAACAGTCAGTTGAATCGCTGCCTTCCTTCCTGTTAAAAGAAAATCTTTCTCACAGTTTGCGTACATTCAGCAACTTGTGCCCTGAAAAATTTTGCGCCCAGGGCAAGTGCCCCAGTAGGAGCCCCCGCTACACGACTGAATATTGCACCTCAAGCTCCTTGGAAGATAGACTGGATAAAAATGTATAAATGAACACAAGCCTCTCAGGAATCAGGAACCATTCTCGCCTGAGGTTCTGGAGAGCCAGCTCCACAGAAGAAGTAGCTCTGGGGTGGGCAGGAGTACTACAGTGTAGTTTCAGATGCTTCGATGACTCCACTTATATAATGAGATACATAGGTGGAAAGGTCTACAGGCTAATAAAGACAGATCAGATACCTCATAATGCTTAATGCGAAAAGAGTTTGAGTTCCGCCGACCATTAACTCCACTCTGTGTATTTAAAGCTTGTAATTGTTTGAACAGGATGAAATGGGGCAAGTTACAAAGGAACTCATTCTGCAGGATGCTGGCGGGAAAATATTTCGTATGGCTTCTTAAGTACCTTGGAAGACAGATCTTTAAAAGATTGCTAAAATGAATAGACTTTTCAGGAGTATAAATCAGCCAAATATTATTTGATGGCCCAATTATATTCTGCTCAGCCTCCGTCTGGGTCAGAGTCTTCCAAGGATCAATACTTGCTTGCTGGCTTTCTCTTCTGTGTGGCTAAAACCCCATCAAAAGTACAGCTTAATCAGGTCTTTACTCATCGCTGGAGGTCAAGAAGCCAGCGAGTGAGCAGAGGAGGGTATGGAGAAGAGGGAAGAGCAAAAGGGCTTGTGGGTTTTTTGTTTTTAAAAAAGAAAAACAATCTATTTGGTCTCCCCTCTGGAAATGTCAAATATCTTAACAGCACACATTTCCCATCTAAAATGTGAATGATGTCATATGAGTCAACAGCTTAAGGCAATGTTACTCAGTTTGCCGCCTCAGATGCACAGAAAAGGAATCCTATATATAACAACATAATAAGCACCCTGCCAGATCAGGCCTAAGTCTCATCTGGTCCAGCATCCTGTTCTCACAGTGGTCAGAAATATGCCTATGGGTGGTCTGAAAGCAGAACTTGAGTGCAATACGATTCTCCCCACTTATGTTTTCCAGCAACTGGTGTTCAGAGGCTATTCTGACAGTAGAAGTGGAACACAGACATCATGGCTAACAACCATTGATAATTTTATCCTTCAATAATTGGTTTAATCTTCTTTTAAAGCCATCCAAGTTGCTGGCTAGCACTACATATTATGGGAGAGAATTCCACAGTATATAGCTATAGCTATAAAGGTAAAGGGAACGGGACCCCTGACCATTAGGTCCAGTCGTGGCCAACTCTGGGGTTGCGGTGCTCATCTCGCTTTATTGGCTGAGGGAGCTGGCGTACAGCTTCCAGGTCATGTGGCCAGCATGACTAAGCCACTTCTGGTGAACCAGAGCAGCACATGGAAATGCTGTTTACCTTCCTGCAGGAGCGGTACCTATTTATCTACTTGCACTTTGACGTGCTTTCGAACTGCTAGGTTGGCAGGAGCAGGGACCGAGCAATGGGAGCTCACCCCGTCGCGGAGATTTGAACCGCCAACCTTCTGATTAGTAAGTCCTAGGCTCTGTGGTTTAACTCACAGCACCACCTGCATCCCAGCTATATAACTATAGCTAAATATCAGAGGAGCATATTCCAACATAGCTTAGAGATAAGGGGGGGCATTGCAAACCAATGGACTATAGGTGGGATTAGTACCAAAGGTCAGATCTTACTCATTTGAGCCCATTCCTGCCCTTAACTCAACCAATAGCAGTGATTTGTCTATGTAACAATCTTCAGTGGGTAGGACCTTATTGACTGGCTCCCTCGGCCTGAAAAGCAAGATGAGCGCCACACCCCATAGTCGCCTTTGAGCAGACTTAACCATCCAGGGGTCCTCTGCCTTTTACTACTGTTGACTCCAGAAGTTAGATCTTGAAGATACCTTCATACATGATGCATGTAGCCTGAATTTCATAGGAATATAAAAAAGACCCTTCTGGATCAGATCTAGAATCCATCTTATTTAGTATCCTGTGTCTAGCAGTGACCAGCCGGATGCCTCTTGGAAGTGTGCAAACTGGACTTGAAGGCAACAGCCGTCTCCCATTGTTTGTTCAGATGTTATTCTGACCACAGAGGTTCCAATTAGCCATCATGGCTAACAGCCATTGATAGACCTATCCTCTATTCACATAAAAATGTCCTGAATAATCAGTCCTGATTTGCTCATGTGTCCTCTAAGTTGGAACATGAATTAGACTTCAGGCAAAAAGTTGCTTGGTTTTGTATTTTTTTTTTTTAAAAAAATTTGCATTTGAGGATTGATGACCTTGGCTGATGCCAAAGGAATTAACTCTGGCATCTTCCCAAAGTTATAAAGATTTTGATTGTCCTCATCCAGACTGTTATTTACTCAGATGAAAGCCAGAGGGAATTATAATGATATTGATAAAGGACTCCATTAAAAGAATGAGGTTGACCGCAATGTGAACACATCATATCTCCAAAGCTAGGTAAGCAAATGAGAGCTATTACTGGAACACTGTTATTTCAGCTAGAGGGCTAAAAAACAAAAACAAAGAATTCTGTGCATGTCATTGTAAGTAGCTTAGCAGTGTAGATTGGATGTTCTGGACAACTTCCAGTTTGTGTTTATAAAGACAAGATTCCATTAAAAACCAATATGGTCAGGCAGATATGCTAAGATGCTGGGTGCTGGGTGCAATTAGCTACCAATAACGGAGCACACTATGTCTTATTTTAAAAATAAATAAATTGGGGGCTTTTAAAAAAGTAGAACGAAGATGACTTACATTTTTTGGAGGCTCCCTTATTGTTTTCCTCTCTCAGAAAAATCCCTAGAAAACAAAGTGCAAGTCCAGAGTCTGAAAAAACATGTTGGAAATGGAAGTTGTTCTTAGTGTCTAATTCGAATGCAAATCACCACCACCTCCACCTCTTGTTTTACTCACTTTGCTCTTGGTCTCTACCATATCCATTTTCTTTCATCACATTTACACCATGGGCAGCATTCAACTAGGTTTTATTCAATTGAAGTTAATTTAAATAGGTCTAATAGGAGTAAAGGGACGTGGGTGGTGCTGTGGGTTAAACCACAGAGCCTAGGACTTGCCAATCAGAAGGTTGGCAGTTTGAATCCCTGCGACGGGGTGAGCTCCCGTTGCTCGGTTCGAAAGCACGTCAAAGTGCAAGTAGATAACCTAGCAGTTCGAAAGCACGTCAAAGTGCAAATAGATAAATAGGTACTGCTCCGGTGGGAAGGTAAAGGGCGTTTCCGTGTGCTGCTCTGGTTTGCCAGAAGTGGCTTAGTCATGCTGGCTACATGCCCCGGAAGCTGTACGCCGGCTCCCTCGGCCAGTAAAGCGAGATGAGCGCCGCAACCCCAGAGTGGGCCATGACTGGACCTAACAGTCAGGGTTCCCTTTACCCTTTACCTTTAATAGGAGTAAAACGTAGTTGACCCCCCCTCACATTCGTATCACTTCAACATTCATGGTGTCCCCCAAAGAATACTGGGCAGTGTTGTTTGTGAAGGATACTAAGAGTTTTTAGAAGACCCTTCAAAAAGCTACAATTCCTAGCTCTCTGCAGCTATATCAGTTCAGTTTTTTAAAAAGTCGTCCACCTGGTAATGTATCCGCAATTTAGCGTGAATTTTTCCTAATAGACCCAGCTGTATACACAATTTTGCCTAATATGCACATTTTTGCAAAGCGGTGTCTCCTAATACAATACTTTTTTGTATGTTATTTTCACTAGTACCTTCATTTTTTATGCATACATGCATTTTTTGTAAACATTCCTTGATTGGAGCGCTGCCTTGCAAAATTCAGACGAGTGCAAGTTTTGAAAGATGGCTGTGTTTCACTTCTCTTATTGTTTCAGAAAGTGTGGATTTGAGAAATCTGGCTTTAAATGAGAACTACATCAAATTTATCCCCTCTCCCCACTCCTGACATCTGATACAAAGGGTTGTGGTGAACATTTGGGGGGAAAACAAACAAAACACCCCTCTGATTGCTGTTGACTTTTCTTTATAGAAAGCTTTTTGCTGTGTTGCTCTTGACTCTGCTCACATGATGTTCTTCTCTTATATACACAGATACATAAATAAAACCAGTTCGTATATATACATACACCTATACAGTAGATATTTATGCATGTGTTTAGCAGAATTGGTGGAGACCTCCAGCTGCTTTCATTTCCAACCCATGTCGACTGATTTATAGCTTTTCTTTTCCCTCTATAATTAAAATGCAATGATTATTTTTCAATTAAAAACACTCTGTTTTCTAAGGTTATTTCTGGCATATGCGGAGGGTAGATAGAAGCCCAGAGCATAGCTTGCAGGCTCAAATCCTTTTATTGAATGGCACTTGGATTTTTTTGCATGCAAAGTGCTGTCCAACCTTTATTCCATTCATTCTTACAAGCAATCCTAGGAGGCATGTTATTAACATTCCTGTCGTACAGATTTGGGAATTAAAGCTGAGACAGTGATTTAAGCAAGGCCACCCAGTCAGTCCACAAGGAAGTGAAGATTTGAACCTGGGTCTCCAAGGTCTAAGCTTGATGCTTGATCCATTAATTTCATTCTAATGACCTCCAGAGTGTTGATTTTGAGAGGGAAGTGCTGCTAATAAGGGGGCAGCCCTTTTCTATTCCTGCAGGAAGCAAAGTCTAACAAACAATATCAGCGAGTCTCTCCTATAATTAACCGAGCTTTGGACCGTCTAAGGTTTATCTCAAGCAAGAAGGATGGTTTTGCATTTCCCCCTCATATTTTCCCCAGCCATACTTCTGCAAACTCCATTATGGGTACCTCTAAAACTGTCCTTTATAAATTTATTGTGATGCTATTCACACTTCCTTCTGATGCAAAGACGAATACAAATGAGGCGTTTTACTTTGAACGTGGCTGCCACAAGACTTCCTTGCAGTTTTCTGGGGCTGACCTAAGCTGGCAGAGGAGGAGAGGAAATGATCTCTTTTGTTTCTTCACCCGTCGTGGAACTTTGGGAGTTTGGTGATATTTCTAAAGGAACACAAAGCCACACACTGTCAAAAGGGCAAAGCAAACAACCAAATCCAAGCAGCAGTTGAATGGTGTGGCCATAAAGGCTGAAAGGTCAAAAAGTAAAAAAAATGTGAACTTTTTTTTAAAAAAAGGAATAAAGCCCTATATAAAGCTCTTTTTAAAGCTTTATTTAGGGCAGGGATGAAGAACCTGTGGTCCTCCAGCCCAAAATACACTGACCAACATAGCCATTGCAAGGTCAAATTATCTAAAACACGGTATAAACAAAGAAACAAACAAAGAAACAAACAAACAAACAAACAAACGAAAAAGGGTGTGTGTGTGATCCAAAGAAGAACTGACTGCAGGGAGCCAGGGCAGGAGGCCTTAAATACCCTGAGAGTGGACCTGAGGGAAGCCTATGTGCTCTGTCAGGTCCACCCCCAAGGAGAACCCTGTCTCCAGGCCTGCCTGTTATTGGACAATCTGTAAGTCATTTTGGAGCCACTTCCCAGCTGGTGAGGTGAACATTAAGTCTCCTCACCATCTGGTCAGCCCCAGCACCCAGGAGTAGTGTCAGTTCATGCAGGGGAAGGTGGCGCCGGCCCACAATGCCTCTGAACTGGGTAAGTGGACTTCTCCATAGGAGCCAACTCTGAGGGCTCCTTTGCCCCAAAGTCCCTTTGCCCCCACAATAAAATTTTTGAGGGGGGCTGGGCCCCCAAAAGTTGATGGGCATTGCCATTCAAATGGTGTGTGTGCACCATGTCATGTGATCAATTATGCAGGATGGGGCTTAGCTGCTCCCCCCACCCCAGTATTTTATTCAAGTTGGCTCCCCTGGACTTCTTGATATCCCTTTGCCAATGCCGCATGAAAAGAGTGCAGTCCAGGACTTCCGGGGGCGGCGCGAACGGCAATGGCGGTCCTCTTCTGAACGGGAGAGGAGGCTCCGCAGACAACGGGTCGTCCGCTACGGCGAAGCGGAGACCCACTTCGGAAAACCCCAGGCAGCAAGAGCCTGGGGTCTTGAGGCTCGGTGGGCGCCTTGAGCGACCCTCCAAACGCGAAAGGAACCCCGTAAGGGGCTCCGGAGCGTGGAGGGGGGTTGCGGCGCTGAGAGCTGCTTCACAGTCTGTGGAGCGAAGCCGCGCTGCTGCTGCCGGTGAGCGCTGATCCCTTTTCCTGTCAAATTACGGATTCGGACGAAAAGCAACTTATTCGTGAGTAAAAGACTGAATCACTTGAAATTAGAGATTTTAAACGAAAAATCTAAATTGGCTTGAACTTGGCTGAAAGCGGAGAGACGTGGAAACAGGAAGTCCGTCTTCCGCAGCCATTGAACTTGAAAAAAGCAACTAGCTGGAGGAGTGGAGGCTGAAAGAAAGAAATTTTAAACTTTACAGATCTAAGCATCTACTGAACTTGCAATTTAAAGTAAAGACTTTAAGTTAAAGATTTGGAATTATTACTTGCACTTGACTTTCCTCCTTTTATTGGATTACAAATTAGAGGTGAAACCCAGAGTCAGGAGCTGCCTGAGCATTGAGAGATTGAGCTGTCAGTACTGCAGATTTGGATACTGTATATTGGAACTTGCAACAATCTGAGGGTATTGAGACCTCTTAAATTTGAAACATTCTTTTTGGAGACAAATAAGCACTGTCTGTAACAAAGTGACCATTTATAAACTCTGCTAAACATTTGTATCTGAAGGTTCTTGGATATTAAATTAGACTCTGAAAGACATTTTAAGCTCCCTCTAGAGGATTGGATTAAAACAGTGACTTTACATGTACATTTACTTTCGATTCCCTTGTTGTTTGCTTGCTCTGGGCCTTTCCATTCCCATGGGAATAACTCAGTGTGACCTTGACTGATAGATAACGTTAGAATGAGTGGCACAAGAAAAAGAGGGAGAGTTAGACAAACAACTTTAACAACTCTAACCTCAGCCTCGCAGACACGTAGATCATCTGTACCTACTTTGCCCTCAGAAGTAGAAGTTGAAGAAGTTGCCTTGTCACAGGCAAAAGAGGGAGAGGGTGAAGCAGAGCAGTTACAATTGGAAGATATGGCCTCAGGAGTATCTGTTTCTGTTCTAGACAAAATCTTTGAAAAATTGGAAGCTTTGGACAAGAAAGTAGATGTGCAATCAGCAAAGATTGACAAAAATACAGAATGTAATAAATTAACCATACAAGTGGTACAGAATACACAAGCAATTGGACAGTTAACCGAGGCCTCAGCAGAAAATCGGAAATTGGCTGAGGACACCAGACAAAAATTGGAAAATTTAGAGCAAGAGGTAAGACCACTCACTAAACAAGTTGGGGAACATCAGATTTATCTTTCTATGATAGAACTGCGAAATCGTGAGAATAATTTGAGGATTAGATCATTACAAGAGGCAGAAGAAGGAAATCTAACTGAGTTTTTGACCAAAGAATTCTCCAAGTTCTGGAATTTGGAAGAAAAGGACTTTAAAATTGTGTCAGCTTTCAGACTTGGAAGATTTATAAAGAAGGAGAGGCCCAGAGACTGCTTGATAACATTGAGATCAAAGGAGGAAAGGGATAAGATTTTGGGCCTACACTACGGAAAGTCACTGGAGGTTTTGGATAGAAGAATTGAAATTTATAAAGATATTCCAAGACAACTGCTGGATCTTAGAGCCGCCTATTCTGAACTTGCTAAACTACTAAGGAGCAACGCAATTCCATTCAGGTGGGAATTTCCCCAAGGAATATCTTTTACCTTTAGAGGGAGAAAGATCAAAGTTAGAACATTGGAAGAGAGAGACAAATTTTTGGCTACATACGGAGAGGACCTTCAAAAAGGAATTGAATTACCCTCTGGGCCTGGGGCAACGCCAGCATTAACACCAGCACCTGGGGAACCTGAAGATTCAGAGAAGATACCACCCCTGGAGAAATAACCAGATTGATCCAGGATGTCTCTGCAATTGCTGAGTTGGAATATTAATGGTTGTAACATTCCGGAAAAAAGGAAGAAAATATTTCACATATTAAAAAAAGAACAATTGGACATTATCTGTTTACAAGAAACACATGTGACGAGGCTCCACAGAAAAGTGTTAATAAATAAAAGATTGGGCCAGGAATTTGTATCGTCGGACAAAGTTAAGAAGAGAGGCGTGGTGATATATGCAAAAGAGAGCCTGTCACCTAAATTCTTATTTAAAGATGAACATGGAAGAATTTTGGCTATTGAGATACAATATCAAGGAGAGAAACTGTTGATATTAGGAATCTATGCACCTAATGAAGGGAAATCGGAATTTTACAAGAAGCTGCAGGAGACAATGCTGGACTATCTGGATTACAACAACATCATAATGATGGGAGATATGAATGGGGTCGTATCAACTAACATGGACAAGTCACAAAGTCAAAATGTTACAAAAGACGGCAGACTACCTAAAACCTTTTTTGAAATGACTGACAATATGGATTTGATTGACATTTGGAGGACAAAGAACCCACTAGGAAGAGAGGGAACATTCTTTTCTGAAGCCCAACTGACCTGGACAAGAATCGACCAAATATGGATTTCTAGAGGCCTGGCACCTAAGGTCAGAAAAGTGGAAATCTGCCCAAAGACCTGTTCCGACCATAATGCAGTAAAGATGGATATGACACTACTACCAACTGGATCCTTTAGATGGAAGATGAATGACAATTTGTTCAGAGATCAGGAAATTACCAAGAAGGCCCAAAAAGTTTTGAAGGATTACTTTGAGATAAATATGAATACTACGGTGGAAAAAAGAATCGTCTGGGACGCAAGTAAAGCTGTAATGAGGGGATTCTTGATACAACAGAATGCAGTAAAGAAAAGAACACAAAATGAGAAAAAAGATAAGATCTTGGATAAAATAAAAGAATTAGAGAAGAAATTAAGAGTGAATCCGAAGTCACAGCCAACTCTGAGAGAAATTAAACTTTATCAAACACAATATTCTAAATTGATAAATCAGGAAATTGAATGGAAGGTTAAATTAATGAAACAAAAAACGTTTGAGTCGGCGAATAAATGTGGAAAACTGCTAGCTTGGCAGTTGAAGAGAAGACAAAGATTAAACACGGTTACAAACTTAGAGGTTGATGGAAAAAACATTCAGAATCCAGTGGACATTAGAAAGTGTTTCCAGAGATATTTCAAAAAACTATACACCCAAGGGCCGCAAGACGATGTTGAGATTAAACAATTTTTGGCAAAAAATGGACTATCTAAATTGTCACAAGAAAATAGGACAATCCTGAATTCTAAAATAACACGACAGGAGATTGAACAAGCCATCCAGAACATGCAACTCGGCAAATCTCCAGGGCCAGATGGGCTGACCTCCAAGTACTATAAGACGTTAAAAGACTATTTGATACAACCTTTGATGGAGGTCAGCAATGAAATTATGGAGGGGAGGAGGGCACCGGAGTCGTGGAAGGAAGCGTTCATCACATTAATACCAAAGTCGGAAGCTGAAAAGACACAACTTAAGAACTACCGTCCCATCTCCCTTTTAAATGTGGATTACAAAATATTTGCAGACATTTTGGCAAGTAGATTTAAAAAAGTTTTAAATGAAGTAATTCATAAGGACCAGGCCGGCTTTCTCCCAGGTAGACATCTGTTTGCTAATACAAGGAACATTATTGACATTTTGGAACTTTTGCAAACAGATATAAATACAAAAGCAGTTTTAATTTTTATAGACGCGGAGAAGGCCTTTGACAATATCTCCTGGAAATTTATGATGGGAAATTTAAAAGAGATGGGAGTGGGACGGGGTTTTGAGAATGGGATTGAGGCGATATATTCAGAACAGAAAGCTAAATTGATAGTTAATAATGTGGTTACAGAAGAGTTCAAAATTGAAAAAGGGACACGACAAGGTTGCCCTATCTCCCCTTTGTTATTCATTTCGGTTCTGGAAGTGCTATTGAACATGATTAGAGGGGATCGGTTGGTGGAAGGAATTCAGGTCGGTCAGAAACAATATAAATTAAAAGCTTTCGCAGATGACCTGGTTTTGACCCTGCAGAAGCCAGAGCCCAGTACGAAAAGAGTATTACAACTGATTAATGACTTTGGTCGGGTGGCTGGATTTAAATTAAATAAACAGAAAACTAAGGTTTTGGGGAAAAATTTGACTGATACAGAGTCAGAACGGTTTCAGAATGAGACGGAACTTAATGTGGTTAAAAAAGTAAAATACCTAGGGGTAAACATAACAGCAAAAAATCTAAGTCTATTTAAGGACAACTATGAAAAATGCTGGACAGAAATTAAGAGAGACTTAGATAGTTGGTCAAAATTGAAACTTTCTTTGTTAGGCCGAATTGCTGCTATTAAGATGAATGTATTGCCAAGGACGTTGTTTTTATTTCAAACACTTCAGGTTCTGGACAAAACGGAGTGCTTTCAGAAGTGGCAGAGAGACATTTCTAAGTTTGTCTGGCAGGGCAAAAAGCCCAGAATTAAGTTTAAGATATTAACTGATGCAAAACAAAGAGGGGGCTTTGCCCTGCCAGACTTAAAGTTGTATTATGAAGCCGCAGCGTTCTGCTGGCTAAAGGACTGGCTACTTCTTGAAGACACTGATGTGTTAGATCTGGAAGGGTTTAACAATGCTTTTGGATGGCATGCATATTTATGGTATGACAAGGTTAAAGCAAATAAGGCCTTTAAGAACCATATTGTCAGAAAATCACTGTTTAATGTCTGGACAAAATATAAAGACTTGCTGGAAAATAAAACACCAAGGTGGCTTTCACCTCTGGAAGCTAAGGCCCGAAAAAGACCCAATATGGAGGCTAAATGGCCAAAATATTGGGAAATACTAGAAAAGGATGGAGACAATTGGAAATTGCAGAGTTTGGAGAAAATGAAAGACAAAGTGCGAGATTGGTTACATTACGCTCAGATTAAAGAAGTTTTTAAAAATGATAAGAAACTAGGGTTCCAGGTGGAGAAATCGAAACTAGAAACAGAATTGTTAGAACCAAAGATTAAGGTACTTTCAAGGATGTATAACTTGCTGTTGAAATGGAATACACAAGATGAAACGGTTAAATCGGCTATGATAAGGTGGGCACAGGACATTGGGTATAATATCATGTTTGAGGACTGGGAGAGGTTGTGGAGTAATGGATTGAAATTTACTGCATGTAACGCTCTGAAAGAAAATGTAATGAAAATGATTTATAGATGGTATATGACCCCAGTCAAACTTGCAAAAATTTACCACCTGTCTGATAATAAGTGTTGGAAGTGTAAAGAGTGTGAGGGAACGTTCTTCCACCTCTGGTGGACTTGCCCTAAAGTGAAGGCGTTCTGGGAAATGATTTATAATGAATTGAAAAAGGTATTTAAATATACCTTCACTAAGAAACCAGAGGCTTTCCTTTTGGGTATTGTCGGCCAAGGGGTGGCAAAGAAGGACCAGACATTTTTTATGTATGCAACAACAGCAGCAAGGATACTTCTCGCAAAACACTGGAAAACTCAAGATCTACCCACACTGGAAGAATGGCAGATGCAACTGATAGACTACATGGAACTGGCTGAAATGACCGGCAGAATTCGTGACCTGGGAGAAGAGAAGATTGAGGAGGATTGGAAGAAATTTAAGAATTATTTACAAAAGCATTGTAATTTGAGTGAATGCTAAATAAGATGCTAGACTAAAATAACTGAGCACCACTAAACTTAGAAGTTTTTAAGAAAATAAGTAAGACTGTGAAAATTTAACTCCTTTCGAGAATTATAAGATTATGAAATATAGAAGGGATATAAGAATTTAAATAAGATGATAAATTGCTGACAAAATGTTATAACGATGAAAGTGGGAGCGGGAGATGTGAGGAAGTCCAAAGAAAATGTGAAACTATGTTAAGACAAATGTTATATTGTTTATTATGTTTACTTTTATTGTAAAACCCAATAAATTGCTTTAAAAAGAAAAGAAAAGAGTGCAGTCCATAAAACTTCAGCCACCTGAAATTTCCACCTGAAAAGCCACACTGCAGTTTCACAGTTAAATCATCAATTCAGTCTTCAAAACATTTTGGCACATAATGAATTCTCACTTGATATCCTCCTACAGAACAGAGGAAACCCAGCCTCTTCATAGCCAGAGCACAGCAAAAGATGTGCTAGCTCCTTCCTGTCATTTTCCTCTCTTAATTCTGTTATCTCTGCAGCCAAACACAGCTCTGTGAGGAGGCCCTCTAGGAACAGTAATCCTGTAAACCCGTGGTGGTAAAAACACTGCTTTCCATATCACAGCTTTGCCATTCTTTCTCCTGTCTTGCCCCCCACCCCATCCATCCAGCCAATGAATCCAATTGCTCCACCACATAGTTCAAAATAGAAGACCCCTCATTTTGCAAAGGAGAAGGTAGCAATAGTAAATGCCTGGGCGCTTGAGGATCACAACCAGAATAGCACAAAGCATTTGCATTTGTAGTTTGGTTTTCATGAAATCAACTCTGAAGCACCAGGAAGAAACATGTTTGGCTCAAAAACGGCATCCTTCCTTGAACAGTTCAAACTTTTATCCATGATTTTGCAATTATGTTTTAGTGTCTGTAGAAAGTAGCTTTAAACAACAACAATGAAAACTGGGGATATATCTTACAGGGCTGTAGATAGGGAGTGGTGAGGAAGGCCACCACCAGGGGTGCAGGTGGGAGGGGCCACAAAGTTGACTAAAATATGTCCATAAATATGTCTATTGGGTTTTCTGTGAAAGAATTCATTACAAGGTGAAGTGTATGAGGAATTGAATGGGGGGTGGCGTTGGAGGAGAGGTGGAAAGAAGAGCTAATTTGCCCATGGCTAGGGGCACGATCTGGACACTTCTGCCAGGGGCACAAGATCACCTAGCTACAGTTCTGATACCTTAGTAATAGAAGAGAGAGGAAGCTGGCATCATTTGAACATGCTGTTGACTCACTTAAATTCCTAAGATCTAGGCTACATTCAGATCTTCTCTCAGAGACAAACTACACACAAAATTAAACTCGTGACTTGGTATTGCATCAATATGGGGATGGTGGTTGTTGTGGTAGAGGACTGATTAGGAAGCTGACATGCCATAAAGGTTCTTTTTAAAATTCTCTGTTTTATTATTTGCTTCTTTTAAAAATTTTAATTGTTGTAGTTTTGGTCACAAAGAGAGAAGTAATAGGGAAAAGGAAGGAAAAGGTAAAACACACATACACAATTAAAAGGAGCTTCCATCATGCTCAAAGTGGTGCAAGCATTAGCTCATTCCATTCCATATATAGATTAAGAAGATACTGGTCAGATTTTGTGAAATGTGTCTTAATGTGATTTAATATGGGGGGGGGGACTTCACAGGCAGCTGGTGCTAGGAGTGGTACTGGAATGAACATCTGGCAAGCCTAGGTGCTTAGCTGCCAGCATGGCTATAGTGACCACTTCCCCATCCTTTTGCCAATCTCCAACTGGGGATGTCAGAGAATTCTGTTGGAAATGAAAACTAGAGGGGAATTGCTGCAATTCACACATTCTTCAAAGGCCAGGAAGAGAAATCACTCAAGGGAATACAAGTGGATTTTGCTATCTTTTTGTAGCCCTCAAATTAATATTGTTTTCTGCATTGTTCCTGACATTTCCCTTCCATTAAAATACATCAGATTTAATTACACAATTAATTACATTAGTTGCAGCCATAGTGGATAAATGGCATGAGAAGACTAGATGGGTTTTAGTGGAAGCCGAACTGTAGTGGAACAGAAACAGAGCTGTTTGCAAGGAACATAGGACGGGATGGAAACAGCTGCCTCCTTCCATCCCTATTTCCAATGGCCAGGTGTGTGCCCTATCAAGAGAGATCTCCTGTCTCAAACAACTTAGCTAGGATCAAGGTGATTTTTAACTTTCTTCAGAACGGAGTTCTTCAGAATGGAGTTATCACTGAACAACTTCAGTGTGGTGTAGTGGTTAAGAGCGATAAACTCACAATCTGGGGAACCGGGTTCGCGTCTCCGCTCCTCCACATGCAGCTGCTGGGTGACCTTGGGCCAGTCACACTTCTTTGAAGTCTCTCAGCCCCACTCACCTCACAGAGTGTTTGTTGTGGGGGAGGAAGGGAAAGGAGAATGTTAGCCACTTTGAGACTCTTTCGGGTAGTGATAAAGTGGGATATCAAATCCAAACTCCTCCTCCTCTTCTTCTTCTTCTTCTTCTTCTTCTTCTTCTTCTTCTTCCACAGGAGATGAGTATGGTCTGTCAGCACTTCCAGCCCCCTTCATTTGGGAAGATGCCCAAGGATCAGAACTGGGCTGCTTACTTTAAAAAAACCTAAAATAAGATGAGCCAGAGTTTATCCAATGGGGACCCAATGGCCTTATTTTGGCTACAATCTCATGCAGAAGTTACCTCTTGGTGCAGCAACCAAGGGACAAATGTATGGTGTGTTCAAGCACTTGCTCTTCCCTAGTTCTAGTAAAGACAATGAAAATTCTTTGGAATAAAAGACAGCGATCTTAACGTAATACACAAATAAAGCAGCTGTTCTGAATTCATCTTCCCATTTCTCAGTTAGGCCTGAGACTGCAAACCCTATTTGTGTTCTCAACTGCTTTGTAATTATCATACCAGACTAAGCAAAAGTTCTAAAGAACGGCAATCAAATTCTGAAAAGAGATGATTAAATTGACAGTGGAGGCTAAATGCATATGAGATCAGGTGTCTAGAGAAATCCTAACAATGAAATAAAACTGTTCTAAACGTAAATGGCACTGTTAGTTAGCAATCATTGTGTTTATTTCACTTTCTCCAGTTAATCTCCTAGGTCTACGTAAGTTCATTTCAGATTAAGTATTTTAGAGACTCGAGTAACTTGACACTCTTGTTCTCTGATGTGTTTTTGATCACATTGTTTTGGAAGAGTTTTTCCTCCTTCTTTTCATAGTTGCCCAACACAAGTTGCTTCTATAACTTGATGTTGTTCTTTTTGCTCTGTTCGCAGACATGGAAAGAGGAGGGCTGTTATTTCTGCGTGACAGCTAAAAGCATGTTTGATCAGATAGATGGGGCTAGCAATATATGGATAGGGAGACGGCCTCTGAGCATGGTTGGGAAAGTTCTTCCCATTACAGGATTGCAGAGGAAACTTGAAATTCTTGCCTTTTATGATAGTACCCTTAGTACGGATGTAAGAGGGCACCAGTTTCAGTTCCTACCTGTGTTTGTTATTTACAGCATGCAGTGTTGATTCCATTCAACTGCAATTTGGATTCTGACAAACACTAGGTTATTTGGCTTGCTGTCTGCTGCTGTGGGATTTTATGTAACTAAAGACATAATGAATTATGTTACCATTATATTACTCCACACCATGCATTTCAATGCAAAGGCTGTTTGTTTCACTGCAACGAAGAATCATAGAATTATAGTGTTGGAAGGGATGCCAAGGGTTATCTAGTCCAACTCCCTACAATGCAGGAATCTCAAATAAAGTATCCATGACAGATGACCACCCAACCTCTGCTTACAAACCTCCAAGGAAGGAGAGTCCACAACCACGCAAGGAAGTCTGTTCCACTGTTGAAGGGCTCTTACTGTCAGAAAGTTCTTCTTGATGTTCATTTGGAAATTCATTTCTTGTAACTTGAAGACATTGCTTCAAGTTATACCCTCCAGAGCAGAAGGAAAACAAGCACACTCCTTCTTCCATGTGACAGCCTTTGAAACATTTGAAGATGGCTATTGTACCTCCTCTTAGTCTCCTCTTTTCCAGGCTCAACATACCCAGCTCCCTCAACTGTTCCTCATAAGGCTTGGTTTACAGACCCTTGATCATCTTGGTTCCCCTCATCTGTGCATGTTCCAGCTTGTCAACATCCTTCTTAGAATACTCTATCAATCCTGATCCTTAAATAATGGTTTAAAAAGTTACAGGAGAGGGATAAAATTGTGGGCAGTCAGTGAATGGGGCTCATGGATTTCATTAAGCCATATACCTTTCAATGCAATTAGAGCTCTGATTTTGCACCCATAATATTCCATGTAGGGCGTTCAAGGGAAGTGGGGCCATCATATATCACCTGTCAAAATGGTCTGCCAAATTCAGCTCCCAGTTCTGTGCTTGAAAACAGAGCGGTTAATTCATTCACATGCCACAGCCAGGAAGATCCATCAATGCCCCTGCTACTGTATAAAAACAAAACAAAGGCAGCTGTGTTGGTCTGTATAAGAAAGGAAAAGCACACACTCCAAAATCCACAGTTGGGCAAGAGCAGCCACTATGTGACAAAATAATGAGCAGCAGTTTTCAAGTTCTCTACAACTGTTTATCAGGTGAGAATCTAGTTAGTAGATGTTACACAGAGCAGGGGTTATGGAATACTGGAAAATAACCAGTAGACAATAGGCAGGTTGTCGAAACCATGACGTCTACATTTAGATTTTGTTTTGCTGGATATAATGCCAATGCCTCAGTCCTGATTTCTGAAGATCCTTTTACATTGCAGTACCTGTTGCCTTTTGGAACTGTGGCTTTTTAAATCAGTATACCACCATGTTACACTAGGACATGGGAAAAACCCACCCTGTATGCCAAGACACCACCCCCAAATTTTATCACATGAAATTACAATTCAAAACTCCAGCGATTGTCCAAGTTAACGAGGTTGCAAATTGATTTCTTTTGGAGATAATTAACACAGAAATTAGCACCAAGCTTCCACTAGATTTCTATAAGTGGCTTTTCCATTATGTGAAAGATCACATAAAATGTGGGAATCATCAGGCAAACAAACATCAGGAAAATGAACTAAAGTGCTATCTGTTTGTGCCAACCAGTGTCATATAACCAACATGCTTAAGTAACGCACGAAAGGGTTAATACCATAGAGTAAGCTGTCCTGCCGGGCTTCGCTATGTCACTTTCCCTCATTTTGGGAGGAAATAGGTAATCAACCTATTGTTGTATTCAGTATCCCTTTGAATCCAGTGTGTTAGGAACTTTGGGTTGGTTCCTCCAGCTCAGCTGCATGACTTCCACCAGCTTCTTTTGTGTTCTTATACCAGTAGTTTAGGAACTTTTACCACTTTGTAAAAAAGCTATGCTCTACTGCCTGTGCAAGTTTTCTGACCGATATATGAAAAGCACATGAATCTGATCTTTGGGGAGTTTGTAAGTAAACCATTTTTAATGGAAAAATGGGAAAGGAAGGAACTTTTAAAGGGGACAATTTTTGAACTCATATCTTTAAGGGCATATTTTAAAAGTTTTACAGCCTATATTTCCTCACTTTACTTTGCTGCTTATTTTGCGATTTTAAATCTTTGCTAGAGTTCTCTCAACAAAGAGTACTTACCCTTCTTGGCATCCAGGAATTCTCATTTCTTTATTTTATTTTATTTGTACCAGTATTCTGAATGCTGTCTGTCTGAAGATGTAAAGTATAAACTGAATTCACCTTTGCTAGTTGCTTGCAGGTATTAGGTTCCCCTAGGATCCTAGGATATGGAAGCAAAGACTGATATGTGCAGGGTAGTAAAAAATTGGACTTCCACTGTTTTTGAAAACAACACCTTCCTTTCCCCCATATCTGTCACAATGCCATTGTTCATGCCCTTGCCACCACACCACAGGTCCACAAACATTAATAAAGAGCACAGTCTCAAGGCACTGAAAATTTGTTCACAATAATCAAACCAATCAAACCCACAACACTAACCTCATGCCATATTTCAAAAAGTGAAGATCTGGACACAAAGGTTGTTGAGCTTTTTTTTGGCAAAATCACAAAAAAGATGGTGTTATTTTTAAGGGAAATAGGCAAAAATTACACCACCGACATGTTGCCATATGTCCGGATTTTCCCAGACATTTGTCTGATTTCAGCCCGGACACTGCAGTATTCCGGGTATGTCTGGGAAATTTCAGACAGATGGCAACCCTTTAGAGATACTTGTCTTCCGTGACATTGGCTTAAAATGGTTTATGGCTTGATGCTGTCCTGAGTAAACACCAATTAAGTTAAATACATACCAGGTGATGCATACCAGGGATAGCTGTTCACATATGACAAAGCTCTTTCTCCAGCACCAGTAAATACCTTCCCCCATAGACAAAACTATAACTGCTTAGAGGATTGCGGCCCAAATCCAACATTAAGAAAACTAAAAAAGCAGCTTTTATCCCTTTACAAAGTCTTTTTCAGGTACATGCTTGCTGAAGACAGGAATTTCCCCAGGTATTAAACCCTCCCCGCCCCACAAACACAAATTTTCATTCCCTTCTCCAGCTCCCCATTACATACACAATTTTGTAAAATGAGAGGAGCTTCGCTGACAGGAGGAGAAGGAGCAGGAAAACGCATTGCATGCCATTTTGTACTGTCAGAGCTGCATTTGCAAAGAAATATTAACAGAGCGACCCTAACTATAGGAAACTGTCAAACTGAGGTTGAAGGCTATAGATCAGGGGTCGGCAAACTACGGCCCAGGGGCCAGATGCGGCCCGAAAGGGTCGTGAATCTAGCCCACATGGCCATTTAAAAACCCCTGCCAAGTGTCCGAGGCCGAAAGGCCATGTTGGCATTTACCTCAATGCGGGGCAGGGCGGCAAGCATCTCTGGCACAGCTTTTCAGCAGCGCAGGGACTGATTGGTCAGTCCCCGTGCCGCTCTGAGGTAAACTCCAATGTGGACTTTCATTCATTGAGCCACCACCAGCACGCAGCCACCCATGGCCCCCTCAGCAGCAGGGGGCTGAGCAGAGAGCGACGAGGGAGGGAGCAGTGGGGGGGGGCGCTTTGGCAAGCTTGTGGGGCTCGTGCTGAGGATGCAGCTGAAGCTGGACTTCCTCTTGTACACGGGGCTGCTGCTCGGCTCCTTCCTGGAGCCGCTGCTGTTCTGGTCATCGCTCTCACCCTGCACCAAAGACCCTAGCCTGGAGGACAGGATCCAGGTGAGTCGCTGCTTCCCGGCTGAGGGAAGGCAGAGGATGAGACGGGGTCTCTGTGCCCGAACGGACGGTAAACCTCCCCCTCCCACCCCCAGCAACAACCCTTCACTGCCTGCTGCCCACCCGCTTCAGAGGCGCTGGCTGAAGACCTCTTTCTCTCTGCCTGGGTGCCTTCCTCTTCAAGCCTGGGCCAGCGGGCTGGGAGGGGGCGGCTTGGGCGGCAGCAGCGGCTGCTGTCCCTGCCCAGGCTGAGGCCTGTGGCATTACCGAGGCCTGAGGAAGGGGGGGAGCAGCGAGGGGGCCAGCATGGAGTGGTGGTGGTGCTTGGGCCCTCTTCCCGCAGCGGGGACTGTGGCCGTGGGGGCTCCTGACTCCGGCTCTTTCTTCTTCTTCTCCCCACCCCCGTGGTGGTTCATATTTTTTCCCCAAAATATAGTCCAGCCCCCCACAAGGTCTGAGGGACAGTGAACTGGTCCCCTGCTGAAAAAGTTTGAGGACTCCTGCTATAGATGGCTACTAGCCTTTGTGGCATACTCTGTTTCCACAAGTCCAGCGGGTGTATTCCCATTTTCCTCCCACTTGCTTCATGAGCACATCTATGTGCATGTGAAAAGCCATAAGCTCTCATGGAGCCATATAGCCCAGACACAAATTACAAACTATCCATTGTTTGGCAAAGGTTATGGCAATTCTGAGTTGGAAATGTCTCCCTTCCTTTGCAGAGAACTACAGTTCCTATAATTCCCTGAAGAGTGAAAGTATTATTATTATTTATTTGCAAAAAATGTCTATACCGCCAAGATTAGGGGGGGACATCATGGTGGAGAACATAATAAAACAACACTAAAATTACCAGTAACAGCTCAGAAGAATGCATCAACATAGCTGGTTCACACCTCAGAGTAAGGATGGAGAAACCTGTCAATGCTGTTTTTTCTCGGTTTCTCATTTTCCCAGTCTCAAATTAAATCCCCCACATTTCCACATCGGTTTGTGATTACTTGTTTAAAGGCCTCATGAAAATTCAGCAGCAGTTTAGTGCACATGCCTCCCAAAATACACGTTTTTGCAAAGCAGTATTCCCCAATATAATGATTTTTTGGCATTTCCTTAACGCTGCCTTTTAAAAAAAAAATAACCCAGTGCAACAGAATTTAGCAAAAGCTAATTCAAGGGGAAGGTGATTGCATCCCTCTTTTCTCCTCATTTGGTCACCAAAGATTCAATTTCATTTCATTTAAATGTGTGAAACCTAGTTAGGTTTTTTCCTCTCTCCACCAAATAACATTAGACTTCAAATATATATGTGTGTGTATGCGAACGGCTGCGTCTTTGCTGAAGGCAATTAAAAACCTCTCGTGTGAACTGATCAAATTAAATAAAGCTTCTGTGCTGTTGAGATTCACATCTACTGATGTGCCAACATTTATTCCACAGTGCCGTATTTATTTGTCAAGGCAGGCAAGGTCAGCTGGGCTTCCTTGCTCTGGCAGCTACCTAGGAGGGAAACAGGCTGGATTCTCCCTAAGAAAAAGAAACAAAAACCATGGATGCTTAAATTTCGCCTACCGGTTTCCCTTCCTGCCCAGCTCAGAGCAGCTGGCCTTGCTAGATTCCACCAGATGGCATTCTTTCTCCAGTGAAAAGAGAAACAGACTGTCTTCCTCCATCCTCCAATCACCTCTGAGCCTCTGGGTTTATGTTTTCTTTTTCTTCCCCCTGCTCTAAAAGAGAGGGTTTAAACTACCGCCAGCCTGCCAGTATCTTATTTGGCAGGTAAAGGCAAGGTAAAATAATAATCGTAAAAGAAATGGACAGACCCTGTTGAGCGTTTGATAGGTGTCAAACTGTAACCTGAAGAACAAATGTTGGAAAGTTCCCAGGAGTAAAACTGCTCCTGGATTGTATCTCTCCAGACTGCAGGGTGGGGATTGTTCATTTCCAGGCTGCACAACTTTCAGGGAGAATCGAAGATCTCTCTGTGTGTGGAGGCTGCACACTCTAAAATGGTGAAGTCCAAGAACAGTTGTGCAAGTCAGGGCTTTGAGAGTGGTATGTACTAAAAAAACAACAACCCTAGGGAAACTGTATTTTATAGTAAGCTGGACCCACTGAGCTCCATGCTGTCTACTGTGCTGTTTGACAGTGGCTCTCCAGGGTTTCAGACAGGGCTGTACTTCAGCCTTATCTGGAGATACAGGAGACTGGACTTTTTTTCTCTTCCACAAAGCCATCTCTATTTCCAACAGGAGAGAGTGAGGAAACACTGGGGTCTAGCCTTCCCAGAGCATACTCCAGAGAGGAGTGGGGTGTTGCTTTCTGTATGAGTGTAAGAAGCCACTTTAATTTGTATTGGACTATTGCTTCAGGTCATTTTGCACAGTCTAGCTCAGGAATTCCTCTGCAGCTTGTCTTCTTCTTTGGCGATCACTCGTAGCTGAGTAAGAGAGTCTTCCATAAAGATGGTTTTAACAATAAGTCCGTAGGTGACTGTGGAGGCCAATTCTGGATCCACATGTCCTTCCACAGTCAGGACATTGGTTTCTGGGCGGGAGTTGATCACGGTGAGGGTTTGCCAAGTGTGCCTTCCTCTCAGCACGTTTCTCCCTTGCGTCCTAAGTTTGAGTGTCTTCAAAGCCCACGACACCTTTGGTAAAGGCTGTTATCTAACTGGAGCACTTGCAGGCCAGTGCTTCCCACTTGTCAGTGTTTATACTACATTTTAAAAATTTGTCTTGAGACAGTTTTTAAACCTCTTTTGTTGACCACCAGAGTTATGTTTTCCATTTTTAAGTTCAGAATGGAGTAGTTGCTTTGGAATCAGGTATCTGAACAACAGCTTGTATTTCTTCATTCACAACCCAAATAATCAAAATCCTACCATTTTTAATTTCTAGGGTTTTGGGGGGCTCTCCCCAAATCTATAACAGTCATTTTGGCATCTAAGGCAGAGAATTGCCCAAGCCCCGCTTCCCAGTGCTACAATATAACAAGAAAGACTAAAATAAGACTGCAATTCTGTGACACTCATTAGCTGTCTGTGGCAGGAATGGGTCTAGGAATCCATAAACCTTTTCAGGGCTGTGTACACATTACTGCTTACTCCAACTCCAGTTCATTCCAGCTAGGCGTGTTTGAAGCTGAGTACTGTAGATGGAGGTTAACATCTGATGTTAGCCTCAATCCATATGTAGCCTGAGGTTTTTTTTGAGAAATACCCTTGTTTGATATGTGTTCCCCTCAAACCAGCCTCCATCTGATTTGAAATCGGAACCCATCATTACACTGAGGTGTATAGATCTGTTGCACATGTGTAGATGACAGCTTCATGGATTAGGAGTGGTGGGAGAGGTTGCGGAATGAAACGAAACAGATCAGGTAATGCGCATCAGGTGAAAACCCCTCTCTGCTGTGTACAGGGGGGAAAATGTGACTTGAAATGTAGCAAAGAGAACCGGCCTTGCTGTGTTTTAAGCCGTTAATGTATGCTTGTAGAAAAGGGAAATTTAGCAGAGTGCTGTTGTTTTCAGAGACAAAAGAACAAGGGCACAAACGCAGCTGTAAGGAGAACACCAAAAAACAATGAAGACAGATGCTCAGGCAGATTGGTAGTTCCCAATGCATACTTTGAAAAGGAAAGGGGGAAAGTTGCTTCATTGAGGGAAGTTTATTTGGATGTGTAAAATATCTTGGAAAAAGCTCTGTGTTGCTGTACCAAAGAAATTTCCCCAATAGAGAGGAAAAATGCATTGGGAACTGTCAATCTGCAGAGCTATTTCCCCCTTCCTTCCAGATGTTCTTGTCGCTGTACAATGCATTGCACCTGTCACAAATCTCCTCTTGTGTGCAACTGCAAAGGTGCAGGAGTCCTTTGCATCTGCGAGGAGGAATGAGAACCGAGTAGGGCAGGTCTGCTCCAATAGCATAATCCTAGCCATGACTACTCAAAAGTAAGACTGCAGAGTTCAATGGGATTTACTCACAGATAAGTGGGTGGAAGATTGCAGCCACAGTGACTTTCATATGTCATTCCTCCATTATGTTGCATTGTTGTACATTGAGCAGACTGGAGCAGGATTTTCTTACTTTTGTTCTGAATGTTTGTTCACATATTTGTTTTCTACTTCAACTTTACCCTTTATGTGCTAAGATGAGCCTTGCTGGATCAGACCAAAGGGCCATCCAGTCTAGCATTCTTTAGCCACTGCGGCCAACCAGACACATATAGGAAGGCAACAAACAAGACAAGTGCGCAGCAGCACGCTCTTGATCTCATGAAGGCCAGCTACTGGTCCTCAAGTGCACACTGCCTTTGATTCTGGAGATGATATATACAGTAGCCATCATGACTAGTCTCCAGTTTCCACCAGGTCTCCAGCTCCCATCATCCCCATCAGAATGGTCAATGGTGAGGAGGATGGGGGTTGAATTTTTTGGCTATTCGGAGGGCCACACACTAGCCACTCATAGTCTACACTCTGGGCAGATAAATCAAGATAAGGAAACTCTTGGTTGTGTTCTCTGGAATACAAGGGACGCCATACAAACTAACAAACTGTATCTATTTGGAATTTTTAAAAAGGTAAAATAATAATATGCTCCATGGCTGAGGATTTTGGCACCCCAGATGGTTGTCCAGGGGAAGGGAGGTTGCTCAGTTGTAGAGCATCTGATTTGCATGCAGAAGGTCCTTGGTCCACCACCTCTGGTGGTGCCAGGGATTGAACCAGGGACCTTCTGCATGAAAAGCAGATGCATTTTGGGAATCCCGGAGAGCCACACCCACTCAGTGCAGACAGTGGTAAGCTAGAAGAACCAATGATCTGATTCAATAAGACAGCTCCTTATGTTCCTCGCTGGTCTCTGTCCAGTCCTGAAATTAGGATTTGAAGAGCAGCAGCCTAGCGGCCCATGTACATCTCCATGCCAAGGCTTTAAAAGTTTTGCTCAAGGATCTTGACTGCTCCTCCTCCCAAGTTCAACAAGCTACCCACGACCACACCACCATGTCTTTGTGAAACGTTCCGCTTAGCCTCACCTCCTCCTGCAATTATATCACCCTCTTCACCGATATGAGTGATTTTTCAATCAGCCTCTGATTTACAATTAAGTAGATGAGGAGAGGGCGTTGAAGGAGGGAACACAATCTATCTCGCTGGGTGGGCACAGCAGTGCAGCCCGTAGGGAAGAAAACCCAGGCATGCCGCAAAGGCACAGAAAACAGGGAGGTGTCTAGGAGGAGAAACACACTGCAAATAGCAGATAAGAGAACACAGCACTGAAGAATCGCAGCTGTATACATTGAAAACAAGTTTCGTATTTAAGATCAGAGAAAGGGGGTGCTATTTATCGCTGTGGGATATATATGTGTGCAAGGTCACATTTCATTCTAATGTTAGGGCTGCAACATTCATAGAGAATAAGGCTGTCAATAGCTACCAGCCATGATGGCTGTACAGTACCTGCAGGAGCAGATACAGGCTGCCTCTGAATACCAGTTGCAGGAGAACCTTTGTCCCCAGTTTCTGGGGAACCATTGTCTCATGTCCTGCTTATGGGCTTACCACAGGGAACTGGTGGGTTGCTGCAGGAAGCAGTGTGCTGGACAAAATAAGCAAGGGGACAACAATCCCCTCTGGACACGTCTTTCCCCTCCGCCAAATCAGACCACCTCCCTTGAGAAACAGAAAGAAGGGAAGTACAAGCAGGCAAACTGCCCAACAGGGCAGTTTATGAACGGGGTTTAATACGGCTGCAGCTTCCAGAACCTGTCTGAGACATGCAGCAACATTCTGCCTAAGCATAAGCTTCCAAGCTGTCTTCAAGGCCAGCCCCACATGTAACGCATTGTAGTAACCAAGCCTGGAAATGAGCATGTATCAGTTTAACATGGCCTGACCTGTCTAATAAAGTTGGGGGAAGCATTATTGACAATCTCTGCCATTTGCTTTTCAAAAAGCAGTGCTGGATCCACGGATACCTCTGTTTTTTAATAAGAAAAACTCTGATGGGTGAAGCTGACAGCAATTCCATTGATCACAGCAGACCAATCTCCTCTAAACTACAACCATTTCTTAACTTATTTCTTATCTCTGCTTTTCCCTCGATTTTAACCCATTCTCCCTCATCTGCTGGGGGGGGGGGGGGAAACACACCTTGTGAATAAATTTCTCCTACAAACTTGACCCAGGGATCCAAAAAATGTCCAATTTTTGCACTTGGAATATCAGAAGAAGCCAAGCACAAAACATTGCAATATGGATCAGGAAAGCTGCTGCAGTGCTCACTGAACCCTGTGCATGAGAAGTCACCAACACCCATAATCCATGATTTGTATACTACAAGGAGTGTTGAGTCATAGGAAATGTGGCTCTGTTGGCACCTCTAGAATCCGCGTTTCATGCTTCACCTCTCTCATTTTGCACCTTTCTTGACTGATGGAGGCTCCTCCTGGAGCGAATTAATGTTTCTGTAAGAAATGGTTTAAATTCTCCTGCCAAGGGCAGAGTTTACAACAGCTGCCAACTCTGCTGGCACTTAAGAAAGTAGTGCTGTTTTCGTTGCTCATCTAGGCAAGAGGGAAAGCAGAATTGCTTATCCTGGCAAGACTTTGCATGCCGGAACTCTGGGTGTGTCACTGTTCTGGGCTTAACTGCTTCCATTCATGAAGCATACTGAGAATGGGAACTCATGCAGAAACACAGATTCCTCCACGGATGCATAATATAAGTAAGGTCTATTCAGAAGTAAATTCCAAGTTGTGGTAGTTAAGACACACTCCCCCCTGAAAACAGTTAAAATGATGTTCAAAACCAAAAGCAACAAAACTCAACCATCCTAGATTAAAATGCCTAGATAAATAAAAATGATTTCGCTTGGAGCCCACTTCTGTAGGCTCTAGGCATCTCTTAAGTTGGGTACCAAAACACAAAAAGACTGTTCCCAGGTTACCAGATGCCTTACTTTAGCAGTCAGGGAAGCAGACCCAGAGAAGACCTCATCAGAATTCCAAGTTCATCTATTGAGTAAAAAAGGAACTTCCAGGAGTACACAGTAAGGGTAGAGCAGGGGTAGACATTGCGGTGCTCTCAATATGTTGCAAATTCCAACTTTCATCAACTCCAGCCAAAATGACCAATGCTCAGGGATGATGGGAGTTGTAATCCATCACATCTGGAAGACACCAGGTTGACAACCCTAGATTAGTCTATGATTAACATGGAC
Organism: Podarcis pityusensis; assembly: GCF_964106645.2. NCBI lineage: Eukaryota > Metazoa > Chordata > Lepidosauria > Squamata > Lacertidae > Podarcis > Podarcis pityusensis. The sequence continues at coordinate 24,295,902 of NC_138042.1, forward strand.
GCGGATGGCGCTGTGGTCTAAACCACCTAGCCTCTTGGGCTTGCAGATCAGAAGGTCAGCAATTCGAGTCCGTGTGATGGGGTTAGCTCCTGTTGTTCTGTCCCAGCCCCTGCCAACCTAGCAGTTCAAAAGCATGTCAGTGCAGGTAGATAAATAGGTACCGCTGCGACAGGAAGGTAAATGGCGTTTCTGTGTGCTCTGGTTTCCATCACAGTGTTCTGTTGCACTAGAAGTGGTTTAGTCACGCTGCTCACATGATCCGGAAAGCTGTCTGTGGACAAACACCAGCTCTCTCAGCCTGAAAGCGAGAAGAGTGCCGCACCCCATAGTCTCCTTTGACTGGACTTAATTATCCAGGAGTCCTTTACCTTTGCCTTTTTACCTTTAGTTTATGATTGGATCATGACAGGGGTAAGCAACCTTTTTCAGCCGTGGGCCAGGCCACTGATCCTCAGACCATGTGGTGGGCTGGACTATATTTTGGGGGAAAATATGAACGAATTCCTATGCCCCACAAATAACCCAGAGATACATTTTACATAAAAGGACACATTCTACTCATGTAAAAACACGCTGATTCCCGGACCGTCTGCGGGCTGCATTGAGAAGGCAATTGGGCCGGATCTGGCCCCCGGGCCTTAGTTTGCTTACCCCTGGATCATGAGATCAACCTCTAGCAGCAGTACTACAATAATTCACTGTGAGAAGCTCAAGGCATTGTGTGGTTATTAAAGAGTTAGTCCACACAAGCAGGTAAAGGCATTCCTGGACTGTACCACTCAAGACTTATAACGGGGGGGGGGGGTGCCCCATAACTTCAAAACCAATTAAGACATCAGAATAGATGATTTGTGCTTACAATACAATTTCCTCCCCCCTCTTAGAAATATGATAACTTCATTTAAAACGCATGAGACAATAAGAATGTCTGGTGCCGAAAATACATCAATGTAGGTGCCTGAATAATAATAATAATAATAATAATAACAATAATAACAATAATAACAATAATAATAATAATAATAATAATAATAATAATAATAATAATAATAATATTTTTTTATTTATACCCCGCCCATCTGGCTGAGTTTCCCCAGCCACTCTGGGTGGCTCCCAATCAAGTGTTAAAAACAGTACAGCATTAAATATTAAAAACTTCCCTGAACAGGGCTGCCTTAAGATGTCTTCTGAATGTCAGGTAGTTGTTTATCTCTTTGACATCTGAAGGGAGGGCGTTCCACAGGGCGGGCGCCACTACCGAGAAGGCTTTCTGTCTGGTTCCCTGTCCCTGAAGAACATTCCTGGGGAAACAATTCCACAACTGGGGCACCACTGATGAAAAAGCCATCTGTATATAAGGTTGCAGTCCTAAGCACTCTTTCCTGGGAGTTTGACCCTTTAGCATAACATCAGCCGAGTCCTGTGGAACACCCTGCCACTAGAGATTTAGCGGGCACCTTCTGTACCAACTTTCAAATATCTGCTGAAAACATTTCTATTCCACCATCTCAAGCAATTACTGTAAGAGTGCATCCTGCACAATGGTCTATTGAGGTTTGTTTTTAATTTATTTTTGCTTTTAATGTATTTTTAACTTTTCATGATTTTCTTGTTTTGGTTTATGTTTTTATATTGTTGTAAATGTGTATATAATGGTATATACATATTTGTATAAATAAATAAGTTCCCCCGAATACAGCTGGACTTATTTCCTGGTAAACATGGAAGGAGATTTTGCCGTACCTCTTTGAAGCATACTAAAATGTTGCAGACATATCCCTTTGTCTTCTTCAGTAAGCAGCATCTGGGCTAAGAAAGACCCAGGGTTGTTGGTGACAGTATTTTTAATTGTAATTTCCCAGCAAATATCTTCTGCAAATAATTGTTTTGTTTTTGTACTGCTGCTTTTCTCAGTCTTAGCTAAAATAAATAAGAGCCTCCACCTCCTGCCTGTAGAGATGGGGACATTTAATTTACGGCAATTTCCCTCACATCAATTTCCATGACTTTGCCAAAACAAAGCATGATGGATCACAGCCTGTATCTGCATTTATGCTAAAGTGTGTGCAGAGCAAGCCATGTCGGACACAGCAAATATGTGAGCATCATCAAACTGCCTTTGCGGCATCAGCAGCAGACCCCAGAATGCCATCATTCTACCTGCCAGTCTAGCTGTGCAAATAAGAAGACCGTCTAACTTCAAGCTGCTTTTAAGTACATGTCCTCCAACATTTCTCTAATGAAAATAGAGACAGTCTATTCTACGTCAGGAAGCTTCTCCCACGTTTGATCTCTTGATGCATAGGCATCATAAACACATCCACTTCTGTCACCTAGAGCCAATTGCAACCTCTCTGCCTAGCCTACCTCACAGGATTGTTGTAAAAAAGAAAATTGTGAGGGAAGAAATCATGTGCAACACCTTCAACAGATAAATGGAATGAAATACTATTGTAGCTGTAAGCTGTCTTGATACCCTGACAGGGAAAAAGCGGGAAACAACAACAACAACAACAACAGACACTGTGAGAATGATCAGGAACATACCAGAGAGTACAGTGGTACCTCTGGTTACGTACTTAATTCGTTCCGGAGGTCCGTTCTTAACCTGAAACTGTTCTTAACCTGAAGCACCACTTTAGCTAATGGGGCCTCCTCCTGCTGCTGCGCCGCCGCACGATTTCTGTTCTCATCCTGAAGCAAAGTTCTTAACCCAAGGTACTATTTCTGGGTTAGCAGAGTCTGTAACCTGAAGCATATGTAACCTGAAGCGTATGTAACCTGAGGTACCACTGTAAATCCTATTGAACTCAGTGGGACTTAGTGCTGAGTAAAAATGCTGCTGAGCCCTCAACCTTTCTCATGTTTAGAGCGAAGTTTTCACTTGAGGATGAGGACCCTCTTCATGACAGAGAGCCCTGGATACCGCAGGCCTGCAGTCACTGAGAGTGGGGCTGATGTGTGTGGGCCCCGTGCCTCCTATATGTGACGAGACTTCCTGCTCAGGCATAACACCTGAATAGTTGTGATGCTCCTGACGTCATGTGATTGGCCTTTCCATGCTTATAATTTTCTTTACCTGAGAACATACACTCCAACATTTCTCCGATGAAAATAGGGACGTCTTAAGGAAAACCTGGACATTCCGGGATCAAATCAGAAACCGGGATGGCTTCTGTAAATTTGGGACTGTCCCTGGCAAATAGGGACACTTGGAGGACCTGCAAAGAGTAGTCAGGGCCGTCTTAAGCATATCCGGCGCCATGGTGCAAAGCTCCCTCCAGTGCCCCCCCCCCCGTTTCCCAGAGTTTGCTAGGGAGGACGGGGCTGCCAGCGGGGCTGGAGGCGGTGGGCAGCGGCTGGAGGGTTGCTCCTCTGGTGGGGAAGAGGCAGAGGCTGGACGTGGCACCTCCTGTCTCAGCTGGCCGCTTCGTGCCACGGTGGCCATGGCAGACGGAGGCTCCGGGTGTGGCGCTGCTTCGGCGCAGCATGGCGGAGGCGGGTGAGGGTGGCGATCTGATGCTGGGAGGTGCCGCGTCCAGCCTCCGCCTCTGCCCTGGTGCCCTCCAGAACTTGGTGCCCTGGTGCCCCGCACCACTAGAATCTATGGGTAAGGCACCCCTGAGAGTAGTAATAGGAGGGGGCTGATTGAGACTGTGTGGTAAAGGTGGGAAGGGCATTGTGACCCACTGGTACTCAACATGGTGCCTTCTGGATGTTGTTGTGCTCCAGTTTCCACCATCCCTGACCACTGGTTATTCTGGTTGTTGAAGGTGATGGGGGGGTGGTCCAGAAACATCTTGAGTGGACTATGTTGGTTCCCCTGCTGTGACTCTTAGCCCTTGCAAAGGTTCCCAATACAGATCTCTTCCTGGCTGCTTATTTAGTAAACAAAGGAAAAACATGCATTGGGTCAACCATGGGGCCTGGCCCTTAGATATCTCACTCAGAAACAGGAGTAATAAGTTAGAGCCTTTCAGCCAATTTTTATCTTTTGGGAAATGGGCTGTCACTAAATGCAGGGGTAAATGAGATAATTTGCTACATTTGGATCAGGCCGACATAACATTCTGCAGAGAAATAAGGATTTTTCTGCATGGTGATGATCAGAGAAAGCAACAACATTATCCGCCCATTATTTTTATTGGCATATTCAGATAAAGCAGCAGGTTCCTTATTAGAATGAATTTGCGTTCAACATGCCATGGTTAAAACCACTTATTTATTCAAATGCTAATGCTAAGAAAAAAAACTTTCCAAAGAGCACAGCGGGTGAGTTTTCCTGCATTATCTGAACAGAAACAGTCATTGTGCTGAGGGGGGACCAGCAATGTATTTACTGCCTATATCCTCTAATTGGCGTGTGTCATTCAACAATGCGATGCAATGAACATTGTATGCGCTGCCCCTGTGTGTGTGTGTGTGTGTGTGTTATCTGTGCTTTACACCTCTGCCAAACATCAATTTAAATCAGGAGAATTCCAGTAACACGGTATAGCAGCAATGCAGCAAATCAGTGTTTAGCAAGAAAGTGTTAGGAACCCTCTGTTTAGGTTATGCACAGAGAAAATAAAATATCATGCTGTGCTTCATATCTGACAGAGTGCACTAAGGGTGGGCAGCATTTCTTCTTCTTCTATTGAAGGCCACATTCCCTCAGGGGTTATCTGCCAGGGGCTGCATACTGGCAGTGGGCAGGCCTCTTCCGCATGTTCCTCTTTTTCTACAATTCCAACTTTCCTCCATTCCCCATCCCAACCCACATTCTGATGCTGTTCTATTTTGTTTTGATTGATTGATACATTGCATCTTATGTACAGTGGTACCTCGGGTTAAGAACTTAATTCGTTCTGGAGGTCTATTCTTAACCTGAAACTGTTCTTAACCTGAAGCACCACTTTAGCTAATGGGGCCTCCCGCTGCCACCGCGCCGCCACTGCGCAATTTCTGTTCTCATCCTGAAGCAAAGTTCTTAACCCGAGGTACTATTTCTGGGTTAGCAGAGTCTGTAACCTGAAGCGTCTGTAACCCGAGGTACCACTGTATTTTATTTGACACATGCAGGACCTGAATGCAACAGCACTCTGCTCTCCTGCATTTTCTAGCAACTGGTATTCAGTATTGCAGATATTAATACTGTGCAGTTTGAAGTGACTGGATGCATGAGAACTGACTCCTTTTGGAAGAAATCATTGTCCACACCCATAAAAATATTATCCTAACTTTTACTGGTAGAACATAAGCATCAAAGACTCATAGGGCTTCTTGTGCTGTTCAGTTATTGGAGAACCATTATCATGTGCTTTTGTTCTCTGTCTCTTTCAGAAAAAGACTAACAGCCACCACCCTTTCGAGATGGCAAATTTGCAACTCAATACCTTTGCCACCTGATCTAAAATTACAACACTCACAAGTGAGCTAGTAGAAAACAATAGTTAGGTAATTAACTTGGCAAGAGCTCAAAGTCCACTTAGAAAACCCCAATGTTAGCAATACACAGCCATTTTCCATTTTAAACCTTCATTAATATACATACATTTTTCATTTCTGTGTTAATTAAATCAATTCTACTTAACATTCAACAGCAGACTGCCTCAGACTGAACAGGTAGAACATTTCCATCAGGGTTAGTGGTCACTGATCTAGATTAGCTACTGCTGAAAATAATTTTACAGCACAGGCCTAGGCATCTCTACTCAGAAGTAAGTCCCACTGAGTTCAATGGAGCTTACTCCCAGGTAAACATGTACAGCAGGAGGGCTAACCTGAGGTTCTCAGGGTGTTTATCTGACACCAGATCCTATCGATGCACAGGATTGCAGCCCCAGCAGTAGTTTGCTTCCTCGAGTGGAGCAGCCTTGGCACCATTCACCCTCACTTACGCTCTCATGGCTGGTACTTAAAGTGATTTCTTTATACTCTGGGAAAAAAACTGTAAAATCCCAGGAGGCTTTCAATAAACTGGAGTGAGTGCTCACAATAACTTCCCAGGAGCAGTGTTTGGCCTCCCGGGAAGGAGAGTTCACTGGTAGGTTTTCTCTTTTCTCAAAGTAAGGATCTCCTGGGGATCTCTTTGTTTATCTCCCTTCTTGTGGCTCCCTTTCATTTCTGCCTTTTCCACTCCTAAACTGCATTTTGCTGTTCCTTTGAAGTGAGAGCGATGCTCTGTGGAATACGTTCCTGTGATGAGCATATACCAAAGGGGCTGGGCAAACTTGGTTAGGCCGGACAGCCAGATAAACAAAGCAGAAGACAACAATTTCTCTTCAATTCTAAAATAGTATTTTTACCGTCACATAAATAAATATATAAAGCAAGCTGAGTTGTGGGCCTGCTCCTGACCTGGAAACCTCACCTGTAGTCTCAGGTGATGATGAGCTCCAAGGCAGTAGGAATTATATACACAGCAGCAAGTTTCCACTGGGGTTTGCCGTAGAAAGAAAACTGTGTGATAATGAGCGCTGTGGGATTAGACTAAGGGTCCTTTTATGCCAGCACTTCAGTTTCTAATGGGGCCAGCATGCAAAGCGTTAAGGGATGAACTGCATCTTGTGGATTTTCACCCCTATTCACATCAGTCTAATTGGCAGAAATGAGTTCAGAGGCAGAGGAACTTGAAAGGCAGCTGATGAGATGGCGTTTTTGAGAAGGCACTTTGGGAAAGATATTTAATTCCTTTAAAAAGGAGAAGAAAAAGACGTGAGAGTTATTTTCTTCCATTCATATAAAGCCATCATGGAACTCAAACCACTTACACAGAGTTCCCAGGTGCTCACTCACCTAGACACTGAACAGAACCATACCTGTCTTGCTTCATGCTACCATACTCTCAAGCATAGGAACCAACTCTTAGGGGCTGAGATCCCTTTGCCCCCCCCATAAAAGATTTGAGGGGACCGGGACCCCAAAGTTGATGGGAATTGCCATTCAAATGCACCATACCTTGTGATCGATTATGCAGGGTGGGGCTTACCTGCCCCCCTCCCCATATTTTATACACGTTGGGACCCTTGCCCTCAGACCATGCTTGTAATATGTGACTGCAGGAAGTCAGAGGCACAACACACAGCACAGTTCATAACACTGCTGCAAAACTGGTGTTTGTAATGATTGGATCACTCCTTCAGGAGTACTTCGGAGTCAACTGCAAGATCCAAGAATGACGTGCACAAAGGTGAGGGACAGTGGTCCTCATGCAAGATGCACATCATTTGCTATTGAGATGAAATCCTTAGGAACTCTTCTGAATCCTGTCAGGAGACCTCAGTGTCACAATAGTGTGGCGCATGTTTCAGCTCTCCAGTGGCTTGCTTTCATCCTTCTGTCTGTCACACGTAAAATTATTTTCTGATTTATGTCCCCTGTTTTCAATTATTTACTGCTTTCAGACCCACAGGGCCGGTGCTCATTCACACAGTCAACAGCTTTTGTGCCAGGCTCAGAGCACTAATCCACTGGAGTTTTCAAAGTACCAGAAACCCATCCTGGATCTAGCCAAATAAGCTTCCGTCCATCTCCCCATTTGGTTTGGTTTGTTTATTTTAATTAGGGTAAACAGATTTATTTTGCCTTTTGCCGTAGCATCCTTGGGATGCTAATTGGTCTTTAAACACATGCATAAGAATTATTTGTGTTTATGCAGAAGTGATGGGGAGGGAGGGGAAAGTGAGAGAATGAAGGTAATTATGCCTATAGAGAAATGTAATGATTAATTATCTAGAGTTCATCATCTATCTGAGAGTTCAGCAGAGGCAACACACAATTGTGTCTCCCGTGTGTCCTTTACTGAGCGCTCTAGCCAACAGTCCCAAATCTAGTGAAATCTCTGTGGACTCCATCCTTTCAGCACTGCTGTTCCACATGACCCATCAAAATGAATGGGAAGGCTGTAGGGGATTGATGGTTGATGCCAGAGAGGCTACACAGAGCGAACTGTGTACCGCAAAGATCTTCATACATTGATTATTCATTGAACAGCAACACATTTGATGTCCACAAAGGATGACAACCAGGAAGAGCTCTACTTGGGGATACTTCTGGATCCCCTCTGTTGCCTGAGGATCAAGTGGTCTCAGTGGCATGACTTGTGAGTCCTACCCTTCAGAGCAGGAGAAAACAATCCTGTTCCCTCTTCCATGTGACAGCCCTTGAGATATTTGAAGGTGGTTCTCATATCTCCTTTCAGCCTCCTCTTTTCCAGGCTAAACATACCCAGCTCCTTCAGCTGTTCCTCATAATGCTAGGTTTCCAGACCCTTGATCATCTTGGTTGTCATCTGGCTTAGCAACAGCCTTCTTAAATTGTGCTACTCAAAACTGGACAGAGTATTCCAAGTGTGGTCTGACCAAGGCAGAATAGAGTGGTGCTAATACTTCCCTTGATCTGGACACTATACTTCTGTTGATGTTAGACAACAACTCCCATCAGCCCTGACCACTGGCCATGGTGAATGACTTTGAAGCGAGTTGTAGTCCAACACTTGGGAACATTAGGCTCCCCATTCCTTGTGCATTGGCACAAGATGTCAGGGACTGTGCTGAGGGAGACTGCACTGAGGAGGAATGTTGAGGGACACCCCCCCGCCCCAATCCTGAATCTTCCCAAGAGCAGGACGACAGTATAGATTTGGAACAGTGGTTTGCAGAGGGTCATAGTTCAGAAGGCAGAAGCTGGGAAATACTGGATGGGGAACAGCTAGCAGAAGAAACTCTAGAAGAAAGAGAGTTAACAGATTCACAGTCTCTGGACAGCATTCAATCCCCATCCTCAAAGACACAGAGAGCTCAGAGAGTGTTAGAACAGAAAGTGTGGAGGGTTCAAGCTCAGATTACAAGACGTAGGAGTGACATAGATTAATAGGGACAGAAGGGGGAATGTCCCTTAATTGGGAGCACCGCCATCCTAGGGAGATGCTTTCTTTTGTCCCTCGCTGTGTTTATTAAAGAAACTAACTGGTAAGAATTTCCTTTCTTTTAATCTGCTTATTACTGCCCAAAGGGAGGAAGCTGATTCCCCAAAGCCTGACACAAAACCACTTGGGCAGAGAGCAATTTCCCGAAATCTAATACTTTCTTAATAGTCAAATCTTTCAATAAATGTCTTGGCATTGAGTCTTCAAATACAGAATCTTCAGCATAGTATATCAACAGTCTCTTTAGCAAGATTTAAATAGACCACCCTGCTAACATGGTCACACTTCTGTCTTTGACTTCCCAGGTCTGTATTCTGGACTACCTATTACCTTCAATATTTCATTCTGCACCAGGGAACATTCTTAGCGTTGATGAAAACTGAGGTGCAGAGGTAGAACATGTTTCCTATAGTAAATAAGGTCAATGAATAATTTCTTTAGTCTGTTCTTCCCCCCTCCCTCCAAGCCACTAATGAAGCAGATTCTTATCGGACTCATAAATATGCAAATGGTTGAGTTGGCCCTCCCGATCTTTTCTTCCTGAGGAATGCGGCTGAAGATATAATTCAGATTCAAAATTTCCGGTGGCATCTCAGCTGAAAACAAGTGAAATCCATCCGAGAGAGTCAGAACGTAAAGGTCAGCACTTTGATGAACGGCAGAGGAAAGGTGAGGGAAGGGGGAGATGCCGTTTCCTGCTGCCATAGGACATCAATAGGTTTAACAAAATAAAGAATAAAATACATAAAACATGCAAGAAACTTTTCAGTGACAAATAGCTAGAGGCAAACAAAGGTTCATGAGGGGAATATCCGAATGTTTCTGCTCACGGTGGGATTCCCAAAGTGTATCAAAACTGCACGTGAACGCAAGAACCAAATACATCAAATACTCAGATTCTCCCAGAATTGTTTTAAGGGTGCTGGGAGAAGTGACGTTGTTTGTCCTTGTTTCTCAGTTTGATCCTTTTGCATGGTTCTGTATGTTTTGTGGTATTTTGTGCATTTTGACTTGCCGTTATTTTTTTACTGATTATAGTAATCCTTTATTGTAACTGATAAGTGTAAACTGTTTAATTATTATTTGCTGATAATTCATTTTTACCGTTTACTGTTATATTCTAATGCACGATTGAATATTGCTTAATTTGATATAAGTTGCTTATTTAAAAGTTGTTGGGACTTTTTGATATTGGATCAGATTGTTATTGTTGGTGCATCTACTCTTGGGATTTCATTTCTTCCTGCAGCAGAGTTCCTTTTACAGAAAAGTATTGCTGTATCTTTTACTTCTTTACAGCAGCAGCAGCAGCATTCCAGCTCTTAGTGAAATTCCCATTACAGGAATAAACACTAATTTGTTCTGTTTCTCAGAGACTTTATTATTTACAAAACTTTACACTGGCCATTGATAAACAAACAAACAAACAAAGCAACATAATCTTTTTCTTTTTTAGCCATCTGGCCAGAGACATAATCCTGACTCATTCACATGCTCATTTAGACTGACCCAGACTTAGTTGAGGGGAGAGACTTGGTCAGGCAAGGCCTCCTTCCACCAGCCTTGCTCCACCCTCTAGTCTCTGCTTCTCAATTTGTATTGTATTATTTTATGTACTGTGGCATGCCGTTGTTTTATTGATCATAGTTTAGAAATTATTTATTGTAACTGTTGAGTGGATTTCTGTTTAACATTTATATGTTGATACTATTATTTTATACTATTCTAATGATTGTTGAATGTTACTTTTTTTGTTGTAGGTTGCTTATTTTAAAGTTTTGTTTTATTATCACATTTTTTATTGCATTAGATTGTTATAAGAGTGGCTGGGAAACCCAGCCAGATGGGTGTGGTATAAAATAATAATAATAATAATAATAAGAAGAAGAAGAAGAAGAAGAAGAAGAAGAAGAAGAAGAAGGTGTACATTTTTTGTTTTTTCAGCTTGTAAACCGCCTTGAGTATTGTAAGATAGAAAGACAGTATACAAATTGATGATGATGATGATCACGTGCCCTAATAAAGGCACCTGTTGCTGGGTAAATTTTCTGTTGCCTAGCAACTTGTTCCAAAACCAATGCCAAGTTTCTAGAATATTCCAACAGTTATTTCATGTGTGATCTTTGCTGTCTATTTTGTTGTTTCTTCAGCTTGTAAATGGCCATGTATATTGTAATATAGAACGGGGGCATACAAATTAAAAGTGACATGAAATGGAATGAGGGTGTAACTTCAGTGCTCAGAATTGGTATCTGTGCATGTGTTTTGAATGTGCTTTAAAGATATGGTGTATACTCCTTTGTGAGGTTCCAGAAAGTTCCAGAAAGTTCTCTAAGCGAGGCCCAAGCCTCAGCCACTGGGTTTCCTGGAGATGGATGTGCTTCTGGGGGAAAATGTGGTTCAGGTGTGACCCTATGACTGCAGCCACAACAATAAAATATGCTGAATTATATATGTTTCCCTCTAGAAGAGTAGAGACCAGTACGGTAATCTTTACATGTACAATGTGTCCATAGAGAAATGATTAGAGGAATAATTGAGGTGAATGAAACTTGCATTTTCAGAGAAGGTTTAAATTAAAGAATTACTGAAGTAAATCTGGAGCTCGGAGGTAATACAGTATTGGTTTTCCTTAACAAAGAAGATAAGAAATGTGTGGAGGTTGTATTTTTCTCTCTCTCCTCCAAAAAAGTGCCAAAGTCTTTGAAGTCGGAAGTCCCAGAAACCTACATTTGTGCTACAAATAATCCTGTGATAGTGTTTGCAGGCTTTATAATCCATAGTCATCTCAGGGGTTTTGACCAGATTAATAGAAGCTCAATAGCTTTACTAGGAAGATATTATAGAGCTAAAAGTTTATACTTTTTATAGAGAGAAAAAATGCACTTAGGATTCATTCATGCAGATATGCTGATGAGGCTTCACTATTTAATTTTAATCATCCTGCTTCCTGTTAAGCTTGATTATAAAAGTTGTGCCTGGTAATGATAAGTTAGGTAGGAATCATTTCTTATTGTTAAAAGAAATCTGACTGGCTCAGTAAGTGGAGTTTGAAAGTTGCTAATTATTTGCCTTACATATGCAGTGAGTTCATACATGATAATTTTCAGGCACCACAGGTTTGACAGTAACTAGAGCCGAACCACAAGTAGTCACTATTTTTCCTGAGCATTTTTGGCAGTGTCAAAAAAGCACCTCCTGTTTCAACAACATTTCAGCACCGCTTGAGAAAATGTTTGCCTATTCTTTTCCCTCCCCAATGTCTACAATTTCTCTGTCTCTGTCTTTTGTTGTCTGTGACATGACCCCAAGGCCAAATTAAGGTGGTTGGGGGTCTTGGTGCAGTTTCCAAAATAGAAACCCCTTGCCCCGGAAACCTAATACATTAAATAAGGGACCAGAAAAAAAATCTATTTAAGTATCTTAAATTTAGCCTTACATAAGCTTTCAAGGAGTACAAAAAATAATAATACTCTGAGCAGATGCCGGTTCACAGCTCTTGGCAAAGTGTGTGCACACACAAAGTAGTTTGATAACTTTAATAAGCAAAAAGAGAACATGGTTGTTGTGAGGATATACGAGACATAGAATGGCTGCAAAAGGACCATGTCTCTGGATAATACACCCTAGTAAATTAGTGTTTTTGTGGAGGTTGACACTGAATTGCTGGGATTACGAAGAAAACTGGCACCTTATAGAATTTTTAAAAGATGAACATCAACAAACTAAAACTATTTTGAAGGATATCTTCTTCTTTTTTGCTCTCCTCCAAAATTGCAATATTTAACTAGAAAAAGAACATTGGGAAATATTTCAGGGCAACCTAACACTATTCTAGGGTTGGAGAAAGTATCACCAAACTCATATACAGGAGTGCCTGCATCTGTGAACAGGTGTGATGTAGTGGATGGCTGGACTTTGGCTGAAAAAACAGTTTATACTACCCCTGAGCCATGAAGCTCCTGGGTGGCTTTGTATAGATCGCCATCTCTAAATCTAATCCCACTGAATTGAAATGATAACATGAAATGACCCTCTGTACACTGTACTGATCTCCCGGGGTGGGGGAAGGTGGGGTGCACATCTAATAAATAAATATAGTGATGGTTAGTCCATGCAAACATAGTATTGCCCTCCCAATGTGGACCATTTTGGCTGTGAGCCTTGGAAGACCGGCTTCCTGCCTTGCAGGTGTTTTTATTTAGCAGGAGAGGTTGCCATATTGGACAAAATTTATTTCAGTGTAAATGGGTGGAACCAAGAGGGGGTGGTATGGGTTTGAGGAAAGGGGAGGTCTCCAGGGATCTCTCTGATACCTTGTGCCCAGAAGCTTTAACCATCAACTGTCCATTTTGGATGATCACTCATCTGCTAAATTTATGGGTGGTAGGTCAGCAGCTAAACCTATTAATAGCCCTCCCATATTTGACCACGTAAACAGAAAGAATTGTTGCAGCAATTGGAAAACAGCACATCAAAGATCTTGACTTAGCTACCAATCTTCCTGGGACTTCAAACACTGCTGTTTAACCTCTCCAGAAGAGAAAGATAATGTTACTAACTTTTCAACAAAGCTGTGATTAATTGAGGGATGTAAGGAGTGCGAAAATACTATGAAGAAGGCTTCATGTTGGATTAAGCCACTGATTTTTATTTTTTGAAAAAGAAGAATCAAACACACAGTTTCACTTTGCAGGTTGAGACAGACAAATCCACAGATGGAAGAGCTGCCTTTAATTATTCCACTGAAGAGGCTTTAAGATGTCCTTCTAGTCTTTTTATGAAATCCCCCGAGCAATTCCCTCTCCCTGCCCCCCCCATTTGCATCTTAGAAGGTCATTTTAATTCTAAGATAGTAAAAGAAAGACTGTAAAACCATTATTTAAAGAATAACCACCAGGAAAATTGAGCTGTATATTGCTATGAGTTTGGGTGCCAGAGTTTGTAGGTGCAAGGCACCCATAATTCCTGGATTTAGTAAAGCGTTATAATTTAATCAATGCTTGGAGGATCTCAGAAATCCCGTGTTGAGATCACTTAAGAGGTTGGGCAGAGCCTCACCCTGAGATAGTTAGTCCGAAGGCAATGCTAGAGTGTTTTTTTTTTTTAAAAAAATAATATTTATTGATAATTTCAAGATTGCAAGAAGAATAAAAAATAACAACACTGTAATACAAAAAAGTAAAAAGAAAAAGAAGACAATAAAAAAGAGAAAAGCACAAAATGTAAAAAAGAGAAAAAGAGAAAAACCCCCAAATTGCATATCCATAATTTCCATTTGCTTGTTTCATTGACCTCCTCACACCTCCGTTTTTGTATTCTAGTTTAGTAATTATTTCAGCAAATTCTTTCCATCTTTCTCAATTTTTGTTCTAAAATTTATCCTGACAATTTAACCTAATAATTAACTCAACAAATCCTTACCATCTTTCCCCATATTCTATTTTTCAGATTACCTTAATTTATTTAACCTTATCTTACCCCTAAGTGCCTTAAAACTTAAATCTTAAATTTCAAATATTCATAACTCCTAATATCATTTCTGCTAGAGTCGTATAGTTTCATTCCCACATTTTCCCTAATTTTCATTAGCTGATTCTAAAATAAAAAAGTTTCCATTATAAATTCTCTTCCCATCACCATCCAGCATGTCTTCTTCCTGGTCTCGGGTCATGTCAGTCCTTATTGTCCTTATTGTCCATTCCGTCTAGTCCATCAACCTGGAAGCCTTATGTCCGAGGCCCTTAAGTCTCTTTCATGTCCCTTCTGCAATTCTTCTTCATCTTGTTTATGCTTGCCCTTTTCCTTGTCTCTTGTTGTTCTCTGTCTTAATTTCTTTCCTTTCTCATTGAGGAGTAGGTCTCTGGGGGATTCCAACCGAAAATTGTCTCCATCACCCTTCATCCAGCTCACCCATTCCCCACAGTCCCACTCCCCACAGTCCTCAATGTAATCCAAAATGAATTTAAAATCAAATTTCCGAATCTCTCCAAAGCTAGAAGTCTCCTCATCTCCAAACTCCCCTTGGCCCACTCCAGCTTCAATCTTCAATAACAGTGGCTTATGCTCCTGTGGGACCTCGGGTCTCTCCATTTGTACTATTTGAGGTGCAGCCGCATCCTCCTCCATTGTCAACTGCACTTGCCCAGTCGGTACAGATTGATAGGTTGGTTCTTGGATGATTTCTGTATCAATGTTATTAACCACAACAGTCAAATCCAATTTCTCATTCATCAAATCCATCTTTTCATGCATCTGTTCCAGCAGAGCGTTTGTCTTGCATAGAGCAAGCAGCCAGTCTTTCTCCCAGCTCATCTTTGTTCAAGGTCGAAAAAGTCTGTTCCCACAGTCTTAATCTCACAGATGTTGGGTCTCAAATATGCTGCAACAACAATTTAGCAAGCTCCCTCTAGAGGAGACAATCTACTTGTAGCCATTTTTTTTTTATAAGACAAAGGAAAGTTACTTTCACTTTTCAAATAATTCAGACGTTTTTCAGATATTTTGTTTCTTTAAGATGCAAAAGGCAACATTAGAATCAACTTGTTTCTCTTCATTGGCTATCTGTCAAAGTGTTACGTTCACCATCAATGAACCTCAGCAACAGTTTCTGTCTCTGACACCCCGTTCCCAGGTTAGAGACGATGGAAACTTATCCTTCTTCACTCCCTCTCCTGCTAGAGTTAAACAGTTCAGTGGTTCTAAATGAAGGAAATTTAGTCCTTTTTTGACAGCTTCCCGGCTTTAGCTTGCAAAATTTTTGCTTTAGTCTATATACAAAGAAATGGAAGGCGGACTTCCTGTTTACACCTTCCCGCTTCGTTACCAAATTAAAACAATTTCTTGATCCAATTTTCCGTTTCTACTCACGGGTACTTGTTTTAAATCCAATTGTCCACAGGAAAAAGTCAGCGCTCTCTGGCAATGGCTGTGCGGCTTCACTCCGTGAAAGTAGCAGTCAGTTCGTAGCACCGCCCTTCTCACCCCACTTCGCTCTGGAGCCCCCAGATGGGATTCCCCACGAGTAGGGGGGGCACTTCTGGTGCCCTGCTGAACCCCACGTTCCCAGGCTTCCTCCGCCTGGGATTTCTAGTGGGTCCCCACCTTCGCCGCGGTGGGAAGACCCAATTTCCACGGAGCCTGTTCCTCCGGTCGGAGGAACTCCGCCATTCACCAATGGCGCTAACCCAGAAGTCCAATGCTAGAGTTTTTGTTAGGAGGAAGTTTTAGGTTTTCAGCTGGCGGAAAAAGGTGTCAGTCTGTTAAACCCAGTAGGTTGACTAGGTAGTTGTGCTTGCATCATAGCTGTCAACCTTCCCTTTTTTTGCGGGAAATTCCCTTATTTCAGCGCCATTTCCCGCTGCTTCCCGCTTCTATCCTGGATTGTTAGATATCCCGTAGACTGTGCCCGGGACTGGTGAGGCTGCTGATCCCTTATTTTCGAGGCTGCTGATCCCTTATTTTCGAGGCTGCTGATCCCTTATTTTCAAATCTGAAAGTTGACAGCTATGGCTTACATTGCACTTATACAGTGGTACCTCAGGTTAAGTACTTAATTCGTTCCTGAGGTCCGTACTTAACCTGAAACTGTTCTTAACCTGAAGCACCACTTTAGCTAATGGGGCCTCCTGCTGCCACTGCACTGCCAGAGCACGATTTCTGTTCTCATCCTGAAGCAAAGTTCTTAACCTGAAGCACTATTTTTGGGTTAGCGGAGTCTGTAACCTGAAGCGTATGTAACCTGAGGTACCACTGTATTACACTTCCACATCTATGGACATTTGCATGTGTGCAGCACTTTAACAAGAGTAGACCAGAAGTGCTTGTCACTGGCCCCACTTCTTTGTCCCCACTCATTCAAATCACCATTAGTTGCTTCCCATTAGAGTGGTGGCACAGCAACTGCTTGGAAGATTGGTGTCCACCAAGGGGATCAACTAAAAGGAATTCTTTGCTATCTTTCCCAAGTTCTCAAAGCAATTATGAAACTTAAGATTAGCCCTTTTCCGTTATTCTTCTTCAAGTTCTCTGCTGTCCACCAGCATTTCAGATGATGCCTTCCTATAATATTTTTCCTGCATTTTACATAAATGGAGACCCTCTTTTGTACATTACTAGAGTTGATTCGTCATGGCTAATGCATCTCTCTTCCGCCTCTCTAATATTATGGTGAATTATTTCAATTTTAAGTTGTTTCCAGAAGAAAGCAATGGTGCTCATCACTTATCCTTCTTCTTCCAGTGTTTCTTCTTTATAGGATTTAGGCTGTTTCACATCACATTCATTAGAATTAAATGACTCCTGAGGAAAAACATGGTCAGTTTTCCCCCCCTTTGGCTCACTGATTTATGTAATTTGCTCTGTCTGTATTACCTGAGGAACTGAATTCACAAAAATGAGATATAATTCCATGAATGAGTGCTAACATTTGGGTCTTTCCTTCTAAAAAGTTAAAGACTGATGCCTGTTATATTGCACATATCTCATAGTGTTGTTAAAAAAGCCCGGCGTTTGTCCCTCTCTCCGTCAAGCAGGGACAAGAGTACATGGGGTCTCAGGTACCCAAACAGAGTCTGTGTCCCTTTGGAGGATAGAAGACATGGCAGAGACTGTTGTGCTTTAAGAAATAAGGTTTATTCGCCTATTTGCACCTTCAGATTGCATGGAGGACATCCAGATCTTACAGCATGGCCCACAGCATTGCAGGTAACCTCTCCCACAAGTATTGATTTCAGCCTTGCTTCCTCTTCCTTCTGCCCAGAAACCCTTGCTTCAAACCTCCCATTTCCTGTCCCCTCAAACACAAACCCCATCACCTTGGTAACATCTCAACCCTAGGCTAAAGGATTGCATTCCTCAATGGCCCTTCAACACCTTTTTGTAATGCTAATTGGTCTGCTCTTCCTCCAGCCAGACAGGCTGGTTTGCATAAGCCAGCCAGGAATTCCCTGAATTCCCTGTCCGACACAGTTCAGATCCTAATGTTTATTAATTTTACCCACATCTATAACACCATATTCACATCTTCTGTTGACGGGCAGAGAATAACAAGTAATGCACACTGAAATGACAGCATAATGAGTTTCTAACTTGTATGTAACTAACCTATGATACAGAAGCCTGCTTCAAGTACTCTCCAAACCCAACTCAATGTCAGGGCAGCTTCTCCAATCAGCCAATTTATTCAAATGAAGGAATGACTCAAAAGCATTTAATCTGCAGAATTTATTCTGACTGTATAACATGTACTTTTGGTAGAATTTTATTTTTTTACAAAGTGTAGCTGTGTGGAAGGAATTGGGCTACCTGTGCCCTCCTTCTTGGCAGTAGGTGCCTTCAACACCTGCCTGGACACATAGCACTAGGCAGGTGAAATACTTCCTGGCTCTGTGAGAAAAGCTTTATTACTAACATTTTGCCTGTTGGGCAGCATTTTTTTTGCCAGAAAAGAAAGAAAGAAATGAAAACCTGGCAACTTTAGAAGAAAATTAAGGTGGAGGTTTTCCAGAACCCCACAGAGACATTAAATTGCGACCATGTGGGGGAAAGCATGGAATCACAGAATCCAATTGTAGAGTTGGAAGGGACCATGAAGAATATTTTGCTCAATGTGGGGCTCTTATATAAGGCATGAGTGGCTAATGGGCAAATGAAAAGCAGCTGCTCAACTCTGTTAGAAATGAAAAAGGATGCCAATGAAAGGATGCAGACTTTGGTGGGTCCAGTAAAATAAACCCTATTTTGACCCCCCCCCATAGCTGTCAAGCGTCCCTTATTTGGCGGGACAGTCCCTTATCCCAGCGCCATGTCCCGCTGCTGTCCCTTATTGATGATGTCCCTTAAATAAGCTACTGAACGTAATGGGGCCCTTTCTATGTCCAGCTGTCCTTTGTCAACAACAAATTGTTGCTTTTTTGTGTTGAATATATGCTATATAGTAATTTATAGACCTAATAGGTATCTAAAGCCATTTGCACGCAACAAAATATGTATTTTATCAAAGTAATTGTTGATCCCTTATTTTGGCTGCTGATCCCTTATTTTCAAATCTGTAAGTTGACAGCTATGCCCCCCCCCGGACTTGTTTGACACTCAGAATGGGTCTGGAAAGCACTTAGATAGTCCTAAGAGTCTAGGAGTACCTGAACCAGTGGTTCTTCAACCCCCCCCCCCCCATCACTTGAAACTTGCTGATGGTTTTGGCAAATCATTGCATGACTTTTCTGCCTTTTTGCTTAAAGGGGCAGGGCATAAATAAACAAAACTCAAAGAATTTGTCATGCAAATCCAAACTATCCATCTTCTGTACACATGCACTTCAATATAAACTTTTTTTGTAGCGACATGCATATATGTATGTGTGCCACACACACACACAGAGGCGTTTCTGTTCTAAACCAGCGGCTGGCTTCACACCTTTTTATCAGATCCAAATTGAGTCACAGAGGCCCCAGGCATAACCAGAGCTTGTACCTGCAGGTTGAACACAGTCGGAAAAGTTTCCTCCTCCTCGTCTTCTTTATTTTGTGTTCAAATCTTCACAGTGAAAACACTTTTCTTTAGAGGGCAAAGTGAATCCCTTTAAATTCTGGTTTGAGCAGGGCTCTCTCAGTGTGAAGGATGCAATGGTAAATTAAAGTTGTATGGTATTGATTTGATGGGAGGCAACACCACATTGATTTCAGAGAGACTTCTCCCCTGCAGTAGCCTGGGCAGCTGAAGGAAGAGACAGCAGGAGAGAGCTGCAGCAATCAGTAATAGAGGACTCTGCATTTAGGTCAGTGACTTCGATCCTGATGAATTTTTGCTTGCTCTAGACATTCACCCAAAGCAGCAACAAATACAGGAGTCTTTCTTACACAGCTGAACTGTGCGGTCAGCACCGATAACTTGTAAGGATGGGTGCATGGTGTTGGTTGTTCTGCTTAAAAGTCTGCCTATAAGCAGAACTTGAGGTGACAAAACTTCTTCTGTGGTGTGTTTGAAGGAACGTTGGAAAAAGAAATATGGCCACTCTTTCCAGTTATGGATTAGATGGAAGTTTGCAAAATTAGCAAAACAGGACCTTGGAAATACGAAAAATACTTTCTACAGGGCTCTATCCACTACACTGTACTGCCTCTTGGACTAATGCTCAACAGCATTGAATGATGCAACAAACATAAAAAGAGCCTACTTGTTGAGGCCCAGTGGCCATCTTCTTTAGGACCCTGTTCTTCCAGTGGTCAACTAGATGCCTATGGGAATCAGCAACATTCTTCCCTCCTGTGGTTTCCAGCAACTGGAATTCAGAACTAAGGTTAAAAAAAAAAAAAAGGTAAATGACCCCTGGATGGTTAAGTCCAGTCAAAAGTGTCTATGGAGTGCAGTGCTTATCTCGCTTTAGGCTGAGGGAGCTGGCATTTGTCCACAGACGGCTTTCTGGGTCATGTGGCCAGCATGACTAAACTGCTTCTGGTGCAACGGGACACTGTGACAGAAACCAGAGCACACAGAAACACTGTTTACCTTCCCACCACAGCAGTACCGATTTTTCCACTTGCACCGGTGTGCTTTTGAACTGCTAGGTTGGCAGAAGCTGGGACAGAGCAATAGGAGCTCACCCCGTTGCGTGGATTTGAACCACCGACCTTCTGATCAGCAAGCCCAAGAGGCTCAGTGGTTTAGACCACAGTGCCACCCTCATCTCTAATTCAGAACTATACAGTTGTACCTTGGGTTACAGATGCTTCATGTTACAGACTCCGCTAACCCAGAAATAGTACCTCGGGTTAAGAACTTTGCTTCAGGATAAGAACAGAAATTGTGCTCTGGCGGTGCGGCAGCAGGTTAAGAACAGTTTCAGGTTAAGAACGGACCTGCAGAATGAATTAAGTTCTTAACTCAAGGTACCACTGTAATGCCTTTGACAGTGGCATGGAGAGCACAAATGGAAGATCTGGTCATGTGCATGTTCACTGTAGTGGTCTGGTCTGTGTGATTTTTTTTAGAAAATATACTGCTTATTATAATAACAAATCACTAAACTTTACATAAAATGCATAGTGGTACAGCCAGTCATGTTGAATAAAGTCTCCTAAAAGCCATATTACAGAAAACCCTTCATTTATATTCCTAAAAGAGGATGTTGTTGTTTAGTCGTGTTCGACTCTCCATGACCCCATGAACCACAGCATGCCTTGGAAATTTTCACTTTCTTCTCAAAGCTTCTCCTTTTTTATGTCCATGGAGTTTTCTTGGCAAGATACTGGAGTGGTTTACCAGTCCCTTCTCCAGGAGGAGAGCCAGTGTGGTGTAGTGGTTAAGAGCGGTAGACGCATAATCTGATGAACTGGGTTTGCGTCCCCGCTCCTCCATATACAGCTGCTGGGTGACCTTGGGCTAGTCAAACTTCTCTGAAGTCTCTCAGCCCCACTCACCTCACCGAGTGTTTGTTGTGGGGGAGGAAGGGAAAGGAGAATGTTAGCCACTTTGAGACTCCTTAGGGTAGTGATAAAGTGGGATATCAAATCCAAACTCCTCTTCTTCTTATTCAGGTAGATCACATTTAGTCTAAACTCTCGGCTATGATCTGTTCCTCTTGGGTGGCCCTGTATGGCATAGCTCACAGCTTCTTGGAGTTATTCAAACCCCTTTGCCATGAAGGGGAAAAGAGGAAAGATCATTGCAAATTTCAGATACTTTGTGCATCTTTCACAATCTCCCTACTTTTGCTCTATACTGTAGTGTAGGGCTTTTGTTTTTATAAAAAGGAAAACCTCCCTATTTCCTCCTTGTGCTTGGCTTAGCCATTGCTCCTTGGCCAGCTGTATACCTTGAGTACTTGATGTTGCAAACAGTTTGTCTGTTTCATTGACATAACGAAGAGACTGGTTTGATCACTTCAGCAGTTCCTTCTAGTGCTTACGGATACAAAGCCACAGGCTTGGAGAAGACCCAAAGATACAAGCCACCTCACCTCCAAATTCCATAACAAGGCTTAATGGGAACCCCAGTCATTGAAGCAACTCTCCCCGTAGAGCATTCTTGATGGTGCAGCAGATATGGCAGCATGAGAAGAGGACAAATGGTAAATAACCATAGAATCATAGTTGGAAGGGACCCCAAGGGTCATCTAGTCCAACCCCCTGCAATACAGGAATCTCCACTAAACCATCCATGACAGATGGCCATCCAATCTCTGCTTAAAAACTTTCAAGGAAGGAGAATCCACAACCTCCTGAGTGAGACAGTTCCACTGTTGAACAGCTCTTACTGTCAGAAAGTTTTTCCGTATGTTTAGTCGAAATCTCCTTTCTTGTAATTTGAAGCCATTGGTTCGAGTCCTACCCTCCAGAGCAGGAGAAGATATTTGAAGATGGCTATCATATCTCCTCTCAGTCTCCTCTTTTCCAGGCTACACATACCCAGCTCCTTCAATTGCTCCTCATAACGCTTGTTTTCAATATATAAAGGGAAAGGGAAAGGGAAAGGGAAAGGGAAAGGGAAAGGGAAAGGGAAAGGGAAAGGGAAAGGGACCCCTGACCATTAGGTCCAGTCATGACCAACTCTGGGGTTGTGGTGCTCATCTTGCTTTATTGTCCAAGGGAGCCGGCATACAGCTTCCGGGTCATGTGGCCAGCATGACTAAGCTGCTTCTGGGGAACTAGAGCAGCACACAGAAACGGCATTTACCTTCCCACCTATTTATCTACTTGCACTTTGACGTGCTTTCAAACTGCTAGGTTAGCAGGAGCAGGGACCGAGCAACGGGAGCTCACCCCATCGTGGGGATTCAAACTGCCAACCTTCTGATCGGCAAGTCCTAGGCTCTGTGGTTTAACCCACAGCACCACCTGTGTCCCTTTTCAATATATAGTCCTGAAAGTACTGCAAATTTGAAGTACGTGAAGTCTTGAAATGAAATGGTGTGATATAACTGAAAGGCAAAAGTTGTCTGCGGACAATATACAATAGATTTCCTCCTCCCCTCGGTCCCCAAATAGTTTTGCTATTTCCATATATTTCTTCATGTGCTTTGCCTTCTGTAATGATCAGACTGCATTTCTAAGCAGCTTTGCTTGAAAGCAGGATTTAAAGTGAAATAATAAGGCTTGGGTCTGGGGAATATGCTGACTGTGGATTATAAGACTCTTTAGGAAGAATTCAAATCACTTTCCTTTAGGAAAACTCTCAGAGTCTCTGAGCTTGACTCTTGTCTCTTTTATGTCTTATTTAATAAACAGCAAATGTAGGGAAAACCACTCCAGAATAAAATGAGCGCATGACAGTCAGGAGCAGTATGCTGTACATGTGTACTTATCACTAGTGATATGCAAAAGACTGAAGCGAGTTTCTGTTTCTACTTCTGTTTTTCCTGCCTCCAAGCTGTGGGTTGTGTCCAACAAAGTCATCCCATTAGCTCAAGGACATCTGCTTGTACAACAGGACTTCCTCTTCCTCTCCTCTCCCTGTGCATCCCAGTTACCCAATCTGTTTTGGGGGTTCCCCCAGCCCTCAGGAGCAGCCGGGGGTGCAGGATGAAGAGTGGAAGTCCCATTGCATGGGCAGAAATGATAGTCCTCACTTTTTAGTTCATTCTCTTAAAAACAGTGTCCGACAAAGAATAAACACAAACATCCACACCAGACTTTCCAAGTGTCTAAGGAGTTATCCTACCCCCAAGCCAAGGAGATATGTAACGAGACAATCCCTTAGAGGACATCTGAGGTAGCCCTGAATAGGGAAGTTTTTTTAAAAAAATATTTAATGTTTTATTATATTTTTATATATGTTGGAAGCCACCCAGAGTGGCTGGGGCAACCCAGTTAGATGGATGAGGTATTGTTATCATTATTGAATAGGATGTCTCTATTTTCATTGGATAAATGTTGCAAGGTATGCCAGATGCAGAGATATCTGGTTCCTAGAGGGAGATGGAGAGAAGCAGCAAGTTTCTTCCAGTCCAGTAGCTTCATTCTTACAGACGAGGGATGGAGAACCTGATGCTCTCCATTAATTTCAACTAGTGCTGCCAATGATCAGGGATACTGGGAAGTGTGGTCCTCCAGGTGTAAATGAAGTTCCCATCCCTGCTATGGGCCATGGGTGGGCTCCCAGTAGCCCAAGGGCCACCTGAAGTCTTCGGCCTAATTTTATGTGGCATATGTAATTCCAGGAGCCCTCTTCAAGTGATCATTTGCTACCAGCAGTCTGTTTCTACCTTGAAATCCTAATGGAGAGCACAGGGCAGCAGAAAGTGTGGGGGAAAGGGCATAGCAGAGAGAAAGGAAAGGGGTGGCTCACCAACTTTGTAATTTGAAGCCATTGGTTCGAGTCCTACCCTCCAGAGAAGGCCCCACCTGCCTCTGGCTTCAGCCTTAACCATAGTAAGCCAGCAGCCCCCGATAGATGAATTCCTGAGGAAATGTGACCCTAACCGAAAAATGGTTGTTCCCCCACCATAGACAATGAGCTTCCTGTTGAGACTGCCTTCGCTCCCTCCTCCCCTCTCAGCTGCACAGAACTGTTGACAAAACAAAGAAAAAAGCAAATGGCCTAATGGAATAGTTTTTGATGTGCAGCCCCATTATCTGCCTGACAAAAGAGAAACTTGTTGCCTTCACACAGCAGAGCTGGAGGGCCTTTAGTAATGGTGTTGGTTTGTTTATGACTCTGGTTGTTTTCTGACCGATCCATTCCAAAGACATTTAGTGGAGCCATCAAGGAGCGTCATTGGGCTCTTATCCTTCCGAAACAGTTGATGGATAAAGGAATATTGGAGTGGAATTAAGAAGCTCCCTCCTGGGAGCAAAACCCTCTTCTATTTATACTTTGGAACAGGGGTGGAGGGAGAATAGAAGGGAGAAAATGCTTCACTCTCAACTCTGCAGAATTGCTGTTTTAATAAACTTCTGCGAAATGTCTGAAGCTAGAGGGGAATCTTCAAAGGCAGAATACATGATCATCATCATCATCATCATCATCATCATCATTATTATTATTATTTCTCTCCATCCACCTTCCTCTTGATTTTGTTTTCTTCTGTGCACTGGCTCCAATTTTGGTTTGTTTCTTAATTTATTGTGCTCTCCTAAGGAAAGGATATAATGTAGTGTCCAATTTATTTGGAAGCTCGGGGTCTCGAGAGGGGACTTCAAGATGGCTCTTCAGATGGTTTATACGGGAGCCTATTCTCTGCAGCAATGCGGATGGGCTTTGTGTGTGATCTGCTCCTGTAGCTTTATTGTATGTGTACAGTACCCTGCAAACTGGAATTAATCACTGAAATACAAAGCAGATTCTCTATTGGCTTCTTGCAGCTAATACCATGTTGTTATCCTCTCAGTGTAACATCTCATTTGAACTCAAGTGCAATGTGAGTCTTGCTGGAATGTTTGATTCTCTCTCTCTCTCTCTCTCTCTCTCTCTCTCTCTCTCTCTTTCTCTCTCTTTCTTTCAGAATGGAGGGTGCATTGGAGCTGAAGATAGGGTTAGCTGTGCTTTCCAGACATGTAGGAAGGTTTCAGTGTGTACTGTTTGCACAGTGGCCAACCAGATGCCCGTGGGAAACCAGCAAGCACAATTCAAGCACAAGATCCTTATACCCTCCTGTGGTTCCAAGAGACTGGTATTCAGAAGCATCCTGCCTCCAACCATGGAAGCAGAGCACAGTGGCATAGCTTGGGTTGCCAGTGTCCGGGGAAGTGTTGTAACCCCTGGTGGACCGGGCAGCTGGGGTGGGGTGGGGATGTGCACTGGTGGGGGGAGTGAAACCCAAACAGAGGGTGAATGAAGCCCACTTCCAACAGGCTCCTCACCTGCTGCCTCCATCCACCTGCTCACAAGACCAACCCACCTGCTGCTGCGCCATAGCCGCCAGTGCTCCATGACTGTTGTGGGGTTGCCTGGTTGCGCCTCTTCAAAAATGTGCACCTGGCACCACAGCCCCCCTGCCCTCCCCCCCACTATGCCTCTAGCTATCAAGAATTTGTCTAACCCTCTTTTTAAAGCCATCCAACATCTAAGCATGTTAAGAGTTAGGACTGCATTTAAAATAGGGATGAAGCATAAATTGGATTCAGTTTGCATGTTCATGTTGACCAACCTTATTTGCACTTCCACAAATGATAAAAAGGTAAAGGTACCCTGACCGTTAGGTCCAGTTGCGGACGACTCTGGGGTTGCATACTCATCTCGCTCTATAGGCCGAGGGAGCCAGCGTTTGTCCGTAGACAGCTTCCGGGTCATGTGGCCAGCATGACTAAGCTGCTTCTGGCGAACCAGAGCAGCACACAGAAACGCCGTTTACCTTCCCGCCGGAGTGGTACCTATTTATCTACTTACACTTTGACGTGCTTTCGAACTGCTAGGTTGGCAGGAGCTGGGACTGAGCAATGGGAGCTCACCCCGTCACAGGGATTCGAACCGCCGACCTTCCGATCGGCAAGCCCTAGGCTCTGTGGTTTAGACCACAGCGCCACCTGCATCCAAATGATACACAAACATAAACGCAGCAACTATCCTTCGAACGTCACACTTTTCTGAATTTTTGTAATGTGGTTCTCCAGCGACAACAAATGTGTGTGTTAGGGAAAAGTCAGCATAAAAAAGCATATATCGGTGAAAACATGCATTATATTAGAGAAAATTGCTTGGGAAAAAAATGTGTCTCTGTGTTAGGCAAAATATTCCATACAAAAATGTGCGTATCAGGAGAATTCTGCAATAAAATGCTGATGAATCTTTGTGAGGACATAAAAATATATATCCTAAATTAATGCAGGAGTGTGGCAAATGCAGCTGAAGCCTGGAAAAATGAGAACGAAAGAAAGCAGAACTGACATATTTATCTATCCCTAGTTGTGAAATGGCCGTTTCCCTCTCCATATATATTCGAACATGGAGCCCTCTCAGTGAAATTGCCAGTGGATTCAGAACTGACAAAAGAAGCTATTACTTCATACAGCACACAATTCATTTCTAGAACTCACGGGGGGCCCATTTAGCCTACTCCCGGTGGTCAGCTGACGTTGGGTAAAGACGTTTTGATTTAGACAGGCCTTAACGGTCTGATTTATCGATCTGCTTTTCTGCCTGCTGGGTTTATATGCTGTTTTCCATTTTATAGGATTCTGCAGTGGCCTGTGCAGTGGTGGGGAGCTACCGTCCCTCAACATCAGTGTGGCTGCTTGTTTG
The DNA here is from genome assembly GCF_964106645.2 of Podarcis pityusensis. Classification (NCBI taxonomy): domain Eukaryota; kingdom Metazoa; phylum Chordata; class Lepidosauria; order Squamata; family Lacertidae; genus Podarcis; species Podarcis pityusensis. The sequence continues at coordinate 24,322,990 of NC_138042.1, forward strand.
GATGGGGATGGGGTTGGGCAGTGTCAAGGCAGGAGCTGCACAGATACAGCAGCAGTGCTCCTGCTGGTTCAGCCATATGGACTCACAACTGCCCTGCCCACTGCAGCCCCCGTCCAGGTAACCCATATTGTGAGAGAAGCTCTTACGCTCACCGCCACCACTGGCACCGCTACTGACAGGATTGTTTCATGTTGTATGTTTGTGTTGCTTCTTCTTCTTTTTAAATATAATTTTTATTATTTTCTTTAATAAAACATAACAAAGAACCACGTTGCATTAATCAATCATATGCATTTGCTCCACCGAGCTCGTGACTTCCCTCCCTCCCTTCAACTGGTTTCCTGTTTCCTCATAAGTTATACACGCCTTTCTAATGTCAGTTTCTGTCCTTTAATACATATCAAATTCTTCTATTGTTTATGGTCAGATACTAATTATTACCCTATGTTGCAGGATTTATGTCAGTCCTGTTAGTGTCTTCAAATTTTACAATGATCTCTTAAATGATCAATAAATTTACTCCAATATCTCTGGAATTTCTGATTGCCTTGGTTCTGAATCCTCACTGTCATTTTGGCCAGTTCTGCATATTCCATCATATTCGTCTGCCACTCCTCAGTCGTTGGTAATTCTTGTAATTTCCATCTTAGGGCTAACAAGATTCTTGCTGCTGTGGTAGCATACATAAACAGTCTTTGCTCAACTTTAGCAAACTCTTCTCCCATGAACCCAAGCAAAAATGCTTCAGGATTTTTTGGGAAGGTATAATTTAACATATTTTTTAACTCATTATAGACCATTTCCCAGAAAGTTTTCACCTTATCACAAGTCCACCACATATGGTAAAAATCTCCATCCTTTCCCTTACAATTCCAGCAATAATTTGTTTTTCATCCTATACATTTTAGCCAATTTAACTGGGGTCAAATACCATCTATATATAATTTTCATTACATTTTCTTTCAAGACCGTACATGCTGTGAATTTTAGGTTTTTTTGTTGCTTCTTAAGTCTAGCGTCACGAAAAACAGGTATAGCCACTGCTTTTCTTCTAGAAAAAAAGGGTTGGTAAATACGTATCCTTGAGTACCCCCAGAAAAAATGCACTGGATATAGCTAATGCATCTCAAGGTTGCAGGGAAAAGCAACTCACTAACAATTGCACTAGCACAGACCCTCCAAGTGTTATGTTTTCCAGGCACAGTCCCAGATTTGCAGAAGCCATTCTGGTTTCCCGCTTTTCCTTAGGACTGCCCTATTTTCATCAGAGAAATGTTGGAGGCGATGGTGTTATGTGAACCCCTGACCCAGGGAGATAAGCAACTATACAACCTTTCGGAGACATTTGAAGGCAGCCCTGTATAGGGAAGATTTTTTAAATGTTTAATGTTTTATTATGTTTTTGATATATGTTGGAATCTACCCAGAGTGGCTGGGGCAACCCAGTTAGATGGGCAGGGTATAAATAATAACATTATTATTATTATGGAATAAGATGTCTCCTTTTCATCAGAGAAATGTTGGAGGGTATGCTAGGATAGGGTGGTTTAGGCTATGAAATTAGACTGGCAATTTTCTGCTTCTCTGGTTAGCAATAGAATGTAGGAAAGATCTTGACCAGGGGTCAGCAGATTTTTTCAGCAAGGGGCTGGTCCACTGTCCCTCAGACCTTGTGGGGGGCAGGACTATATTTTGGGGGGAAAATGAATGAATTCCTATGCCCACAAATAACCCAGAGATGCATTTTAAATAAAAAGCACACATTCTACTCATGTAAAAACACCAGGCAGGCCCCACAAATAACCCAGAGATACATTTTAAATAAAAGGACATATTCTACTCATGTAAAAACACGCTGATTCCCAGCATGTCCGTGGGCCGGATTGAGAAGGCAATTGAGCCAGATTCAGCCCCCAGGCCTTAGTTTGCTTACCCATGATCTTGACCTTGGCTTGTTTAAAAATTTGTGTTGAAGCATAAAACTGTTTGGAACTGACACAGATAGGATTTTAGAGGCCTCTTTGAAACAATAGGACCATACCCTTTTTAACATTTAAAGATGCACACAGAGACACAGAACCCCCACTACCTTGCAAGGCATCCCTCAGAGAGCTCTTAGTGATGAAAAACACTGTTTTGCAAAAGAACAGTGGTCCCTTTTGGAATGTAAAGAACTAAAAAGGGAGGGAGGGAGTCCTAGATGTCTGGGTTTATGCAGCCCCATTTGCAGAAATCACAACCCGTGTCGCTGAGTTATTTTTCTCTTTCCTCTCAAATTTAATTAACACCCATTGGCACACTGTAGTATTGCCACTGGCTGTGGCTGCTAGTTATATCTGCATGGTGAATGCTAAATTTGAATAATGTCTCTGGTACCAATCTTGTTTCCCACCCCCATCCAACCCCCTTGCTGACAAAACAAGCCTCACTCCCTTATTCCTTTTTTATTATGTTAATAGTATCTTCAACCGCATATTAATCTCCAGGTTCTAATTATATTTAGTTTAGTCTCGGGGAACAGGTCATGGTGCACACGTCCAAGAACAGACCTATGCCTATAGAAGAGAATGATTTCTTTGTGCAAACTATTTCCCCCTTGTGATTAAACTGACACCAAGTGCCATGAATTGAAATGCTAATAATTTTCCCCAGTGCCTTTGATGCCTGTAGGCAGATTTTTTATAGGATCCCAGGTAACTTTCCAGCTTCTTTTAAAATATTAAAAAAGAAAATAGAAACACTCCTGCAACACCTATAAAAATGCACTTCTGATTTTATAGGAATTGCAGCAAATGTAGTCAGAACTTTCCCCACACCTCATTTGAAGAGTCAACGGTGGCAAGACACACATTTACTTAGGCCTAAGCCCTGTTTAACTCAATGGGACTTAACTATGAGTAGATATGTACAGAATTGCACTGTAAAAAATCCAGAAAACTTGAATTGAAACTTGAACACCACTAAGTGTATTAAGAGACTTGAGCAAGCTCTTTTTCAAATTATAATATGCACTTTCTTGTAATGTTTTATATACAGCATCCTAACAACTAAACTAAACTAAAACCCTTGCAGATTAGGATCACAGGAATGTGTGGACACTGATGACTCGCAGAGTTCTTATTTTCTATCACCTACAATCTGCCATTACAAATCTTAATAATATGCCCAAGCCACAGAAGAGAAGAGACTTAAATTTAATAAATGGCCCTGGCTCTAACTTCTGCTTTTGTTATTCTCTTCTGTCCTGCTATAGGCATATTAAGCCGTAGGGATGCGGGTGGTGCTGTGGTCTAAACCACTGAGCCTCTTCGGCCTGCCAATCAGAAAGTTGATGGTTGGAATCCCCACGACGGGGTAAGCTCCTCTTGCTCTGTCCCAGCTCCTGCCAACCTAGCAGTTTGAAAGCACACTAGTGCAAGTAGATAAATAGGTACCACTGTGGCAGGAAGGTAAACGACATTTCCGTGTGCTCTGGTTTCTGTCCCGTTGTGCCAGAAGTGGTTTAGTCACATGACTTGGAAAGCTGTCTGTGGACAAACACTGGCTCCCTCGGCCTGAAAGCAAGATGAGCGCTGCAACCCCATAGTCACCTTTGACTGGACTTAACCATCCAGCAGTCCTTTACCTTTACCTTTACCTTTACCTTTACCTTTACCTTTACCTTTACCTATAATAAGCTCCATTGCAACAAAAGATTCCCTGTCTGAAACTTTGGAGATGCCCTGCCGGTCAGTGTCTACAATACTGAGCAAGATGGACCGATGGTCTGACTCAGTATAAGGCAGCTTCTTATGTTGCTAAATAGCCAAACTATATTGTTAAATAAAGGATGTTATACAGTGGTACCTCGGGTTAAGTACTTAATTCGTTCCAGAGGTCCATTCTTAACCTGAAACTGTTCTTAACCTGAAGCACCACTTTAGCTAATGGGGCCTCCTGCTGCTGCCGTGCTGCCGGAGCCCAGTTTCTGTTCTTATCCTGAAGCAAAGTTCTTAACCTGAAGCACTATTTCTGTTTTAGCGGAGTCTGTAACCTGAAGCGTCTGTAACCCAAGGTACCACTGTATTGAGTATTTTGGGATCTGCCTTCTCCAGTGCTGAGATTGTCACATGGTCCCTGGAGTGGGATGTCCCCAGAAGTGCTGTAGACCAGTTGGAAAAGAAAAGACCCCAACTGGGAAGTTCGAATGGAGCATTTAATAACTCATCACTGAACTAAGCCTTTCCAACAATGTGGCAGAAAAACTAAGCCAACCTTTCGTTTGTTGGCTAGTGGAAGAACATAAATGGCAGCTGCTCTTTCTCAATGAAGTAGGCAAAGAAACAATTCACCTATGCAATGGACTGCAGCTTTCTGACACTGAAAAAATGAGCTGCAAACTTGCATGGGAAACATTTGCAAAAAAACTGCCTCCCTAAGTGTTGTGACACCTTGGGACACTATCACATACAGAATGAGATTGCAGGGAAAGAAAGAAATTCCTGTGGCTGACCTCCGACTGCTAAGCGAAAGCTACAATTATACCTGAGCCTATTCTTAATGAAATGCTGGACCGATCCATTTATTTCACATAGAAGATGATTAACCTAAATGCATTTAATGGGGACCCCATTCTAACCAAGGGCACATGGGAGCTACTAATGAAGCACGAGGGCAAGGCTGTGCTTGCACGGTTCAGGATAGTGCCAGCCGGGGGCACTAATGCCTGCCTTATGGCTGAATACACAAAGAGATCTCGACCTGGTGAAAAGTGTCAATGCCATGGTTCAGGAATGATAGAGGTGCATTTATTGGTGCTTGTGATGCAATGGGAAAGCAGTGCTCTAAACACAACATGCAGCTGCTAGAACCCAATGTGCTCGCCATTTATGCTCTGACAAATTTGTCTTTCTTAATTGCAGATCAAGGGTATCACTAATATGCCATCCCCAAAGGGCAAGGAAGGGCTACAACAGATTCCGAGAATAGCTAACTTGGAAGGGAAAGACATTTCTGCTTTAGCAGAGGAAACCAAGCTCCTTAGAACTGTTTTTGTTTTCCTTAAAGGGGCCTGGAGGACATGGGAACACTGCCATTATACTGAATTTCAAAACTAGGTACAAATGAGCAGAGAAGTCCCTGTCCTCAGCTACTGTGACCACCAGAGAGGAAAAAAGTTATCCACAGATATCTCCAAGGGTGGCATCGGTGTTGTTTTCATTACAACAACACAAGGAGATGTAGAAGCGTAAACAGAAAAAAGGCCTGGTGTTAGTGTACTGATGCACAAAGTTCCATGTTGCGTAGCCTCCAGCAGTCTTCTGATGAAAATTGGGACTTGTGTCAGCTGACTCACGTGAGAGGGCAGCACCAAAAGGGGCACATTTTTGGGTGCTGTGCTCTGGTGGCAAGGAAGCTGACTTGTGCAGGGGCGTGGCACCACTACAATGCCAGTGCCAGCTGCGAGCACCGACTCATCCTCCTTCCAGTGCTAGGAGTCCAGTTCTCAGCTTGATAACACAGTGAGCATAGGTAATTAAAAAGGATGATTTATTGCCAAAACAGATAGCTCTGGACAGCTCTCATAACACCGTCGCTATCAATAACTTCTAACTGCTTCCTGCAAGACCAGAAGTGACTGAACTTTTTCCTCTGACCTCTTTTGCTCTGCCTGCTGTCCTGTAGCCCTCCCATTCACCGGGACTTGGGACTAAGAGAGTCAGCTCCCACCTCTTCCTCATTCGCTAAGGGACTGTCTCTTCACTCTTTCCCGCCTGATGAAATGCTTCCGTATCTATTTGTGGTATTTTGCACTTGAGAGCATTGGCAGGGCTCCGTCATTCTCTTATCAACTTGCATTCCTAAGGGCGGGGGAGTTGGCACTAGGCTATGCTCATCTTGACTGGCAGTTAACCTTCTCTCTTCCTGGATGTTTCCTTCACTGGGAGCTGGCTCATTCATGACAGCTGGGGGGGGGGCACACCGCTTACTGGCCCTGCTTTGCACTTGAGTGTTTTGGGCTGGATTGTGTCCTTGAACTCTGCTAATGCCTAGATCGTAGATTGAGGAAGAAAGAGTGTGTGTGCAAGTTGTACCCTCCAACATTTCTCAGATGAAAATAGGGACATTCTATTCAGGAAGCTTCCCCTGCGTCTGATCTCCAGAACAGATAGACAGAAGAAGAAGAAGAAGAAGAAGAAGAAGAAGAAGAAGAAGAAGAAGAAGAAGAAGAGTAGTTTGGATTTGATATCCCACTTTATCACTACCCTAAGTAGCCTCAAAGCAGCTAACATTCTCCTTTCCTTTCCTCCCCCACAACAAACACTCTGTGAGGTGAGTGAGGCTGAGAGACTTCAGAGAAGTGTGACTAGCCCAAGGTCACCCAGCAGCTGCATGTGGCGGAGCGGGGAAGCGAACCCGGTTCACCAGATTATGAGTCCACTGCTCTTAACCACTACACCACAATGGCTCTAGACAGCATCTATACATCTGTTACCTTGAGCCAATTACAACCTCTCAGCCTCACTTGCCTCACAGGATTGTTGTAAAGAAAAAATGTGCGAGAGAAGCAGAGGCGGAGCTAGCTGCTCTGGCACTCGGAGCGGTGCACATGCTGTGCACCTGGGGCAGGACTAGCCGCCCATGGTGAGCGTCCCGGGGGTGTGTGGCAATGTCAACCCCCCCCCGGGATGACACCCAGGGTGGGCCGCACCCAGTGCACCCCCCTCCTCTGCCAGTGGGGAGAAGGAAAAGGGTTACGTTAAGAGCCAGTGTGGTGTAGTGGTTAAGAGCAGTGGACTCGTAATCTGGTGAACCGGGTTCACTTCCCTGCTCTTCCACATGCAGCTGCTGGGTGACCTTGGGCTAGTCACACTTCTCTGAAGTCTCTCAGCCCCACTCACCTCACAGAGTGTTTGTTGTGGGGGAGGAAGGGAAAGGAGATTGTTAGATGCTTTGAGACTCCTTCGGGTAGTGATAAAGAGGGATATCAAATCCAAACTCTTCTACATTGGCAAAGCTCTTTTACTGGTGGCAACCCGTTCCATTCAAGAAGTTGATGCCAAATTCAGAACAGGGTACATCATATGAGAAAACTTTAGTGGAAATTGGACCCTGAACACCATGCTTGATACACTTCTGCTGGATCATGCTTCCGGCTATGTCATGTGGAGATGGGTGTGTGTGTATGAGCTTCATTGGAGAAGGGGGGTGGAATTGCTCAGTGGTAGCTTGCTCTCTATTTGCCAGAGAAAGAGACTCTCTCATTTGACGACTCTAAATTAAGATTTGTCCTTTCAAGCTGCAAAGTGAATCAATCTCAAGCAGCGTAGTTACCAAGGTGAGACGCTTTGGTGCGAAACATGAGTGCTGTTTTATGTATGGAAATGGTAAGCCTTGAAAAATCAATTTCATGCCACAGCTTGATGATGTCCATTTTTACTTATCATGTTTGCACTTCAGGTGCTAGAAACAATCCCACATTGTAATAAATTCATGCTGTATAATCTGACAGCACTCAGATGCCTTTATTACCCAGCCGGGTACTTTGGTGAGAAAAGAAGCAATTTCTATTGACCGCTAGCTTTCTGTTGGTGGCATATTGGCAACTGCAAAGTACAGGGTGTGAGTGAGGCTTCTTGCCATCTATTCCCACTGCTGCATATTGGGATGGGGGGGTTGGAGGAGAGCAGGACATACATAACTAGTGCCCTGCCATAAGTAGCAGAGTTTGGGAGCTGAATGGTGTGGGACTACTGCTTCCAAGATACACAATTATATGTAGAAACTAAAATGTGGCACTAGGATCAAGATGGACTCTGTATGTCCTGGACAGAAAAGAGGCAAGTCTTCAAAAAGGCTGCATTCACACAACAGTTTATTCAATTTCCCTGACATTTCCCTAACGGTTAACTTCTGCCTTATATTAGGGTTGCCATATTTAAAAAGTGGAGTTCTTGTTGAAACTACACTGAAAAGGATATATCAAGAACTCTGGCCAAAAGTTTCAATATAAGGAATAATTCCTACTCAAGAGTTGAAATGAAAAACGTGTGTATTCTGCTAAGAATAACAGTTTGAAGCTAGTAGTAGATTTAAACACAACGTATAAGTATGATAGTTTTAAAGTAATGGTAAGTTTGGATACAACGTTTAAGTGCAGAAATAATGTCGTTTCAAATATACAATGATATAGTACAAAGGTACATGAAATACCAGTGCACAACAATTGTTTTATACAAGTCTCAATAGCAGTCAAAACGAGTCCACATTATATAAAATTAGAATAAAGAATAAAGAATGAAGGATCAAATGGGGCCAAAAAGGAGTATCCGGAGTGTGAATCAGATGTACGGTTCAGTGGTGGTAACCAGGACAGGGCCCTGTTTCGGAGTACACGCCTTCTTCAGCTCGGTTTTTTGACGACTATAAATCTGTTGGAAGTCTGTATCATTTAGTTCTTTTATGTTTCTATTTCGACATGCGTCTTAGATAATTGCATCCAAGTTTTCTTGCGTTTCTCTGTGCGTTTTCCAAACTTACCATTACTTTCATTTCAACTCTTGAGTAGGAATTATTCCTTATATTGAAACTTTTGGCCAGAGTTCTTGATATATCCTTTTCAGTATATTTAAAAAGTGAAAATCCACAAGTTGTGGGCATACCTGTGTATCTGTCAAAATGCCCACAGCCCCTTAGCACAGCAAGTGTTGTAGTGTGAAAGGAATGTTGGAATATAGTGTTATAACCAGGAAAACTAACTCAATGTTCCCCATGTCTGAGTGCATCTGAGGAGAACCACAGAACCCATTTAGAAATGCATGTACAAAAGATGAACAGGTGAAATCATCGGCGATACACTGGACAATAGATATTGGTCATAATATCGAAATGACAAGAGATATGAAATTCACTGCACGTTATGAGATCAAAGAAAATGATATGAAAATAGATGGCATCTGACTCTGAGTAAATTAGCAAAAATGTGTAAGTCAGGATTGGGTGCTTGTTGGAAGTGTAAGGAGGAAGAAGAAGAAGAAGAAGAAGAAGAAGAAGAAGAAGAGGAGGAGGAGGAGGAGGAGGAGGAGGAGGAGGTGGTGGAGGAGGAGGAGTGGGGAAGCGAACCCAGTTCACCAGATTATGAGTCCACCACTCTTAACCAGTACACCACACTGCCTCTCAGAGAAAGAGAGTGCCTTTTTTCATATGTGGTGGTCTTGCAAGTTAGCAAAAGCATACTGGGAAATGATATATAATGAGTTGGAAAAAAAGCTGAAAATAACATTTGTAAAAAACACACCAACCCACAAGATTTCCTTTTAGGAATAATAGGTTTAGGGGTACCCAAAGAACAAAGGAAACTATTTGTGCATCCTTCCACGGCTGCCTGCACATTGTATGCCCAAGTCTGCTGACTTTCTGCAACTGGATTTGACAGATGTGACTTGGAACATGTTGCATCTGAATTTGAATCATTTGCACACATATTCGCAGGACACTCCAGTATTTTTGTGATTTGTCATACATATGGATTTTCTCTTCTCCTTTTATTTGCCAAGCTCCTTTTAATAAAATATCCATCTCAACAATGCAATTAAAGTGGGGGGGGGGGAGGGTTATTTGGATATCATAGTAAAGAAAAACTACTATTTCATAAGCGTATTGTATATGTATGGAATGCTAACAACAAGAACATCCTTCCTGAAAATCTATTGGGGGGCATAAAATAAATAAAAAGAGTATGCACTCAGTTAAGTTTGGAAATTAAAGATATATTGGATCAGTTATCTACCTAGCTAAGCATGCTACAGCTTGCAATATCAAGTCTCAAGGGTGCTTCAGAAGAAGGTGTTACAATATTTATTGAATTGATCATACCTCAACCTAGTCCTAGTATTTTTCATCTTATTTATAACCCATGGTCAAAATAGCTGAGGATACAGAATTACTTAAGAAGATATTGTAGGGAGCTCATGGGACTTGGCAGAATGAGATCATTAGGCAATAGGAAGCTAAATTACTTTCTCCAGAGACAGCTGCAAGATAATGCAAATGGGATGGAACAAATTAATTTAACAATATACATCGATGAGTTTTGAATCAGTTGTCCTGGGGTGGGTGGGGGTGAGGGAAGGAAAAGTCATGGTTACTGACAGCTCAATGAAGATGTCACCCTAATGCAGAATGCCAGTAAAAAATGAATTGTAGTGATCTGTTATGGTGGCCGTTCAAGTTCGATTTGTAGTCAGATTAATTTTTTTTTTACATCAAGAAGGAAAAGGGAAATTAAGAATTTTTGAACCATAGAAGGAATTTGGAAATCTATCTGTCTACCCTTCACAAATGATCTACGAAATACTTGTATTTTTGTGTGCTCTGCAGCACCTTACAGACATTCACATTTCTTTTTTTTTAAATGATATTTATTAAGGTTTCAAAAGAAAGATTACATAGATAAGAAGAAAAGGAAAAAAAAGAAAGAGATAAAAAAAGAAAAAAATACAAAATACAGACATTCACATTTCTTACGGCATGAGCTGGAGTCCACTTCTTTAATTGCATCTGATGAAATGTGCAATCCATGAAAGCTTATGCCATAGTAAAATTGTTCATCTTCAGTCTGCTGCGAGATTCTTTGGTGACATTAATATTTGTATTTATAAAAAAAACAAAACCATTTTCATCTTAAGATGATTGGGTTTCTTTGTACGAACCATGCCTGACAGACACAACTGGTAAATGATCATATTATTTTAGCTACCATAGTCATACTAAAATTGTGGTTGTATTCATTCACTAAGATGGGTCTTCGGAGTAAACGCCTCAATTTTGTTGGTATCAGAAGTCATGATCCAACTTGAATTGCATATAAACAAGATGTTAATGCTTCGCCAGTTGTGTGCTAGCGTGAGGATACTCTTTAAAATGTAAACGGAATCAAATTACTCCCTTCTTTCTACAAGGGAGGGATGAGGAGTTTGGAGCCTCTTCCCTGGTTGCTGCGAAACTTATTGAATCCACCTTCCTGCTTCTGAGATTTTATCAGCAATTGTCCATGTGTTTTCAAACAATATAGATGCAGTGGTACCTCGGGTTACAGACGCTTCAGGTTACAGACGCTTCAGGTTACAGCCTCTGCTAACCCAGAAATAGTACCTCAGGTTAAGAACTTTGCTTCAGGATGAGAACAGAAATCATGTGGCGGCAGTGCAGTGGTAGCGGGAGGCCCCATTAGCTAAAGTGGTACCTCAGGTTAAGAACAGTTTTAGGTTAAGAACGGACCTCCAGAACGAATTAAGTTCTTAACCTGAGGTACCACAGTACTACCTGTCTCAATAACCAGAAACTAATCTTTTTAAAAATTAAAGAAATGTTGAGAAAACTGAATTCTACTCCCAATACAACACCAAGCATATTTTCTGCACTTCCACAGAACAGTGGCAAAAGCAGAAGGCCTTTTCAGTAGTGGCGCCCTCCCTGTGGAACACCCTCCCTTTGGATGTCAAGGAGATAAAGAACTACATAATGTTAGGAAGACATCTGAAGGCAGACCTGTATCGGGAAGTTTTTAATGTTTTATACTTTACTATGCTTTATATATAGACACTGGTGGCGCTGTGGTCTAAACCACTGAGCATCTTCGGCTTGCCAATCAGAAGGTTCGAACACCCGCGACGGAGTGAGCTCCCATTGCTTGGTCCCAGCTCCTGCCAACCTAGCAGTTCAAAAGCACATCAAAGTCCAAGTAGATAAATAGGTACCACTCTGGTGGGAAGGTAAACAGCGTTTCCATGCACTGCTCTGCTTTCGCCAGAAGTGGTTTAGTCCTGCTGGCCACATGACCCGGAAAAACTGTCTGCAGACAAACGCCGGCTCCCTCAGCCAGTAAAGCGAGATGAGCACTGCAACCCCAGAGTTGTCCATGACTGGACTTAACTGTCAGGGGTCCTCTACCTTTACCTTTTATGCTTTATATATATCTTGTTTAACAGTTCACTTTGCTTTTATATATGTTGTTAGCCACCCAGAGTGACTCGGGAAACCCAGCCAGATGGGCAGGGTATAAAGAACAGCAACCACCACCACCACCACCAATATCAAATTAGTACGTTTCTCCAAAGCAACATATCGAGCAGAAATAGCAAGGATTTTGTAAGCATTATGCATTTGTGTAGCTCCACCTCCTTTTGAGTGGGAGGGAGTGCTTAGCAGATGTGAAATGACAATTCACCCACCCTACAAATGGAGGAAATCACTCGTGATGTTTCATTATTTATACCGAGTCCTTGCACTTTCGCCACCTATGGAAACATTCTTGTTCATTGCAAGATTTCCAGTTTATTACAGCCATAAAACATTGCACACATGTTTTCTTCCCCAAATCCCTAAACAGACATCGTAGGGGGAAGGGCTTCTGTGGGAGAATCTTGGTAATTTAATAGCTATAATAACAAGAGAACCTTGAACTGAACCGAACGCAAGCTGAAGGGGAAACGCTTTTGTCTGCGGCAGCATTGAGAAGAGTGGCATTGTCTGGCTGAGCTGCAGCCCCCTGCCACACACACATGCTTGAAACTGTGCCTCACAGCTGCATGGGGGAGATCCTGCCTTAGGCAGGTTCAGCAGTTTACCTGTGTCTCCTAGAATCTAAATTCTGACTAGTGTTTTTCAGCCTGCCTCTCTATAGGATTAGGCCAATAATCCTGGAATTTTCCTTCTCTGCTGCCAGAATCAACAACAGTAGATATGAAGAACGTCTGTCTGTTGCAATTTAGTAGCAAAATGGCCACCTGTATGATGGATATGAAATGTGTACCAGTCGTGGTTTCTTTCAGCAGGAACTCGGGGAAAATGAGTTCCCTTACCTTATAAAAATTAAATAATAATATTTGTTTTTGTTTTCATTTTGGAATGGATGTACACCCAATGCTTGAGCCAAAAACCATGTATAGTGGTACCCTGGTTCTCGAACTTAATCCGTTCTGGGAGTCCGTTCGACTCCCAGAAACATTTGAAAACCAAGGCGCGGCTTCCGATTGGCTGCAGGAGCTTCGTGCACTCAGTTGGAAGCTGCAGAAGCTGCGTCAGACATTCAGCTTCCAAACAACTTTTGCAAACCAGAACACTCACCTCCAGGTTTGCGGCATTTGGGAGCCGATTTGTTCAGGAGCCGAGCTGTTTGACAACCAAGGTAGCACTGTCTATCCTTAATCAATAAAGTTGTGGCCATTTCTAATCCAGATCATTGTCTGCTTGAGTTTATTAATCATATCTTGCATTTAGCCATCGCCCATGTGTGTGTGTGTGTGTGTGTGTGTGGCACTATGACTGGGCTTGCAACCAACTAACTAACTAACTAACTAACTAACTACCGTAACTAACTTTGTGGTGAGTTCCATCTTTCCCCCCAGAAAAAAAGCACTGAATACCAGATGGATATCTGAAATCCCTAGGTATCACCCAGGGCGTGGGGACAATGTTTTCCCCATAGGCATCTGGTTGGCCACTGTGGGGACAGGACAGGATGGGCCTTTGGTCTGATCCTGCTGGACTCTTATTATGTTTCAGAGTCTTCTAGAACACAATCACATGGGATCCCTGCTGGTGAAGGCCAAACTGTCCACTGGGAGTCAGGCAGTCCTTGCCTTCTGATTCAGTGCTATTTCCCAAAAGTAATCATCTGGGCAGAAGGCAATTAAAGGGCTGCACCGAGTGACTGTCTTCATACCCTCCAACATTTCTCCAATGAAAACAAGGACCTCTTATTCAACAACAACAATGATTTTACTATTTATACCCTGCCCATCTTGCTGGTTTGCCCCAGCCACTCTGGATGGCTTCCAACATATATAAAAACATAATAAAACACTAAATATTTAAAAACTTCCCTATACAGGGTTGCCTTCAGATGGCTTGGGGGTTGGATAATTGCATACCCTCCAATATTTTTCCAATGAACATAGGAACGTCCAAAGGAAATGTGGGGCACTCCGGGATCAAATCAGAAACCAGGACGGCTTCGGTAAATCTGGGACTCACCCTGGAAAATAGGGACACTTGGAGGGTCTGAGTCTTGAGCTAAGCCTCCTTTAAAGGTAAAGGTAAAGGGACCCCTGGCCATTAGGTCCAGTCGTGGCCGACTCTGGGGTTGCGGCGCTCATCTCGCTTTACTGGCCGAGGGAGCCGGCATACAGCTTCTTGGTCATGTGGCCAGCATGACTAAGCCGCTTCTGGCGAACCAGAGCAGCACACGGAAACACCGTTTACCTTCCTGCGAGAGCAGTACCTATTTATCTACCTGCACTTTGACGTGCTTTCGAACTGCTAGGTTGGCAGGAGGCAGGACTGAACAACGGGAGCTCACTCCGTCATGGGGATTCGAACTGCTGACCTTCTGATCAGCATGTCCTAGGCTCTGTGGTTTAACCCACAGTGCCACCCGCGTCCTTTGGGGGGGCTATAACTGGCCAGGAAGGGCAGGTGTCTAGAGGGCGCATGGTCAGACACATTACTGAAAATAATGGAAAACTGAATGGATTTAACAGGTGTACTTCACACTCCTTGCTCAACGCCCTTTCAAACTGGGGCTGGTTTAGATTGTTCCAGTTCTTACTTTGCGCAGTAACATGTCTGCATGTAATGTACAACCTCTCTCCTAGTAAACACAGGAAAGTTGATGGGTTTTTCTTTTTAATTTTTCTTAATGATTTTCAGTTACCTACATAAATAAATAAAAAAACAGAAAAAAACAAGGGACTAATTATAGGACTAATTGCAGCCATTAACAGTCGTCAACAGGTTTACCATACCCGTTGAGTCAATAACCCATCTCCTACTACCCTTTTGAGAAAAACCCCACCCCACCCTCCCATTATATATAAGGGTCTGGTGACTTCTGTTTCAGTGTATTTGAAAAAGTGTGCATGCACACGAAAGCTTATACCCAGAACAAACTTAGTTGGTCTCTAAGGTGCTACTGGACAATTATTATTATTTTTTTATTTTGAGTGCATCAGACCAACACAGCTGCCTACCTGAATCTAGAATACATTTCAATCGTTTTACAGTCATTTTAACATTTCAAAACTCGACTTCCTTCCTCCTTATTCTGCGATTCCTTAAATTTATTTTTATCATTTCCTGCATATTCTAAATTATCTTACCTTATTCTTTTATTCCTCTACCTTAATTATTTACTCTTATGAATCTGCAGGTTATTACAATAACCTTGCCAATGTCCTTATCTGTTTACATAATTTGTACATAATCAATAAACCATTTCCATTCTTTTATCAAAAGTTTGGTGTCTTGATTTCTTACTTTTCCAGTAAGTTTCACCATTTCTGCATAGTCTATAAGTTTTTGTATCCATTATTTTTTCGTTGGGACTTCTTCTTCTTTCCATTCTTGCCGCTGTAGTCACATACAGTACATGAATAAATTTCGATACTGTAATTCCCAGAAGAAAAGCTTCTGGGTTTTTTGAGAAAGAAAGAAAGAAAGAAAGAAAGAAAGAAAGAAAGAAAGAACAATTGTAAAAAAAGAAAAAAAGAAAAGTTGTTGGGTTTCTTTCTGTCTGTCTGCCTGCCTGCCTGCCTGTCTCTTTCTTCTAAAAAGCCATGTTTTTTAAAAAATGGATCATTGACTTTAATGTATCTCCTTGTGAATCATTTGCCAGAAGCTGAACTGAGACTCACTGGGTTTGATGCTCAGCTGCCAGAATGTGTAGGGTCAGAGAGTGTCTTGATGCGTGTGTGCATGTGTATGTATGAACATGTGCACTCAAGTTTTCTGGATGAAAGCACCCTTGAAATAAGAAACCATTGCTATTTATTTTATGCAGTACAGTCTCCCTTTTTATTGTTTTTGACAGCCACCGTTATATAACTTAATGCCACTGCAGAAGCTTGTTTCAGACCCACCATACATAGTGCATAACTCTTTCCTCCCTTCTTGAAAACCTTCATTCCAAGTTCAGAATCAATCCTGTCAGTTTCTCTTTCGTAAATGAATGGGTTGCCTTTGGGATGATGGTACCAAATACTCGAAGGAGCAGCACTCTTCCAAAAGTGGACTGATGTGGTTAAGAGAGGGGGGAGGTATTATGGTCAGTAACAAAATTACTTGCTCAGGACCAAGGAATTGGGGATTTTAAAAATGCAGACAATACAGATCTTCCAGCAAAACTATCCACAGTTTCACACCCCTCTGAATGTTGCAATGCAGTTCTTGATGGTTTTATTATATCAAAATTCACAAACATTCCCCCACTAGTGCATGGAAGTCAGTAATGGGGACAGAGGTTTCTGGAAATGACAAAATATTTTGGCCAGGTTAAAAAGGACAGCTCTCTCTCCCTTATCTGGTTTGAGAGGTTCAGGTGAAAACCTGACTTAAATATACCAGTGAGCAGCATGTCTTCTGTACCAATATCAAATGAAATTTTTGTTTGTTTATTTGTTTGTTTTGTGTTGTTCTATTTCTATAAGGTTTTCAGAAAGAGAAAATGGACTCTTGCATTTAACAGTGTTTACTACCTGGTGTACACTATTCCACCCACCGTAGTCATATTATTTTTACAGCACTGTAAGAGTTATCAGAATGCCAGCTAAGCTGAAAAGATGAAACATTACAGTGATGGCTTTTCATCCTTTCTTTTTTCTTTTTTTGTGTATAAAGGATTTTTCCTAAGAAATTGCCAGTTTTCCTGCTGAAAAGAATTACCATATAGTCTGCCTAAAGGGAAAAAACACACACACACGCACAATCTGAATAATGTTATTCTATCTCTGAAATGCTACAAGATCAAAAGATAGTAATGTCTCCAGTTATTCAAAGTCAGAGCACTACCACCAGTAGATATTAACTGTGGTCTGTTGCTTTTCTCTTTTGGAACTCTTCTGACCTACCTTTCACCCTTGTATCACTGTAGCAGTCTTCTTCCTCTGCCAAGGCAAACAAACACAAGGCACTGGGTGCTCTCCTACTAAGTGTTTCTCAGAGTAGCCCCACTGACATTTTGATGTGTCTCCTCTGAGTAAAACTTAGACGAAATGCCACTTATTTAGAGGGGACCAATTAAAATTCATGGACATTCCAAGAGTGGCTGTATTTGGCTCGAGTGATGAGTTGTTTAGACTATGGGCCAACCCAAGGCATTTGCTGCTTAGCTGAGGGGAAGAGTTGTGCTCCTCCCAACACCACCCGTCAGTGGCTGTCACGATTTACGGGCTAACTGCCTAGAGAAATCAGAAACACGGAGAGCTTCTTCCAGTTCTTTTATTTAAATCAACAGAACGCGCAGAGAGTGACACGCAGCGTAAATTAATAATGCAGAGTCTTCTTCAGTAAAAGAATAAAAGCTTTACTGAGTTAAAAGAAACTTGTTTGCAAATAACACCATAGTGAACAGAAGATTAAACTAGCTTCAGAGCATACACAGAGTTTCCTTTGAGCACAGGCTTCACAGAGCACAGGCTCCACCACGCACAGAGAGACACTGAGATATGGAGACACTGAGTCTGCCTGCAGGCAGATACAATACTTATACAGAGAATGAGTCATCCTCAGGATAAGTCACAGTGATTCAGCATACAGAGTGATTGCAGCTTTACAGCATTTCTCAACATTTCAACACTGCTTTACTGCTTCCCTTTACAGTCATACCTCATGTTGCGTTGGCTTCAGGTTACGTCTTTTCAAGTTGCGTCCCATGGCAACCCGGAAGTACAGGAATGGTTACTTCTGGGTTTCGTCACTCACGCATGCGCAGAAGCGCTAAATTGCGCTGCACGCGTGTGCAGACGCGGCACTTCTGGATGAGAACGCTTCGAGTTGCGGACATGTCTCTGGGCCGGATTACGTCTGCAATTCGAGGTTCCACTGTATTGCTTCTGCTCTCAAATAACTTTGTCACATGACAGAGAGACCATGAATTATGCTCCCTCAGTCTTGGGGTGTTGCTCAGGGTACCTGCTCCACCCCCCTTGCTACAGCTTCCCAAAAAAACCCTTACTACCTATGGTGGCCAGCAAAGGAATATTTCTGTCTCTGTTTGGTTTTCTGCTCTAAGATATGAAGGGAGCGCCTGGTTCTCAGAGGAGGAGGTTTCAGCAGGCTTTCAAGTGACATAGTTTTCACTGTCTGCTGTACTGTTTCTCCCACTTTGGAGTTCTGTCTCTGTTCAGGGCTAGAGCATCTACTAGTTTGCTCCTGTTCCCCATCCTCCATTATTTCCCAGCTCTTTGCTTCATCTTCTGGGGTGTGTCCTGTTCGCCAACACCATGAACTTGAGTCCATACTGTTGTCATTTTCCTCCTGCCCAGAAGCCTCTTGGGGTGAATGTCTTCACCATCCTTCATCATCTGTCCAATGCCTGACAGTGGTAGAGCGTGGATTGCTGGCACCAAGGGCGGGCAAGGTGCTGACACCACCAGACTGACCCCCCACTGGAGTCATGCAGGGCCGCACTGTGCCACCTGCCTGTCCATGCAGGGAGGAGCCTAGCTGTCTGATGTGACAGTTGGAGATTCATTCCCCATGTCTGCAGTCATGGGATTGTTGTCTATCACATGATGGTGTATGTTTTCATTCTACAGAGTGGGAAGTGACAGAGACAGGATGTTTGTGTTACTGTGTTCCATGAAGTGGGACTATTGTCCTTTGTTCTCTCTCTTTGCTGTCTAATGAGAAAGAGGCAGGAGCTAAGACAGAATGCTCCAAGTGTATTATATGTAAATAAAGTAGATTAGCCAAAATGCTGTGCTATTGATTCTGTTACCCAAACTGTGAATGCTCTGTGGATCCCTAAGTGTGCTAATGCCTTTTGGCATTAGTCGCTTTTGAAACTCCTGAACAATTGACCAGGAGGGAGAGAACATGCCAGTCGGGCATGTGTCTCTACCAAGGTCCTACACAAGAGTCGGACTCTCCTAACAGTGATCTGGGTGGGTGAATTCTCTCAGTGCCAGCAGAGAGCAGGGCTGGGCCAGGCCACGCTGTGACTACTCCTTGCCTCCCTCCCTCCATCTGCACGAGCTCATTGTGGGCCTGGGCTGCTCCTGCCACTGTTCGGGGAATGTGGCACACTGAGTGAGGAGCAAGGGCCTTTCTGTTTGCTGGCCTCTGCCAGGGATGCAGCAGTGAGGCCAGGCTGGGCTCTGGAGCACAGAGACTGGCTGGCAGGCAGGCAGGCAAGGAAAGACATGGAGCCAGGGACAAGGCCTACCAGGAAGTGCCTGGGCAGTGGTGGCACCACTCTCCTGACAGGCAGGACAGGGATCCTGCAGAAGTCAGGGCTGCATGGGGGTGGCTGGTTGTGCCCCCTTCAGAATTTTGCACCTGCCTCCCCATGCCACTGCCACACATAGAAACTGACTGGACTGGCACTGGTGATAGGGTTGCAACCTCCATTGTACCATGCCTGGGGAAAGCAGGCTAACTCAAGAGGTGTATTGCAGGCCATGTGGAAAAGGCTGCTCTGTCCTCCAACACATTGCCACCACACCGCAATCTGTGGCACATGCCTCACTCAGCCTAATGGTAGGGCCAGGGGAAACCCTATTGGTCCCTTGCGTCACCTGATCCCTACAGAGTTGGTCGTTTCAGTAGTGCTCTCTGGTTAACTGAAGTGGTGGCAGTATTACCCAACAGAAAGCAGGCAGAAGCTCAGGTCATTCCTTGAGTCTTCTGGTGACACTGAGGCGTTTTTCCAGTGCCGTGAGGTGGATGGAATATCATCTGGGGTCTCCTGATAAGAGTCCATTCAATGGATTTAATATGGCCCAGTTCAGGCAATTTGTCTGCAAATTGACAAACGAAGCATAAATAAATCTATGTTTAGTATTATATTTGCTTAAAATCTCTCTCAGAACCAGTGTTTAGGGGCTTAATAAAAAATTAAAATCTATTATTTCTTGGATTTATACAAGCTCATTGGAACCCTGAGTCGAAAATATCTAATTAATTTAATGTGACAGGAAATCTCTTAATGATATCTTGGCCGGTAGCTGCTGCTGCAGTAGCTTTGTCAAATTCCCAAGCAGTCGAAAAATAATGTGCTTTTATGAGAGGGACCCACACGTCCCCATGATGCCAAATTCTTCTATAAAGCTGTATGTATTGCTCAGAGCAGTGGGATTCAGCTGACATTTAAGGGATTTTTCGTAGAAAAAAAGAGGTTTTCTGAAATGCTAATATTATAACACACAGCCCAATCCCATCTAATTAAGTATTTAGGTTTCATATTAGTTGAGCTTTGTTTGGCATAACTGTCCTTTTTCCTGTTGAACCAGACACCTCTGACAATTCAAAACGGATCCCACCTGAAGCTCTTCTTGCTTTGTTCTTTTAGAAATGCTTAATTTTTAGTTTCTCGACTCTTGTCCTTGATCCAGAGGACCCGGTGAATACATGGAGCTTGGTAGCCCAATTCAGACACTACTTTTCATGCAGCCAGGTGTTGGGGAATGGCCGGATGAGGAAGAGTGGTGGAAGATGCCCACCCAGGAGTCCTCTGAGGAGGACATGGAAGAAGAAGACTGAGACCCCTGGATCACGGAGGTGGGACACTGAAGAGCAGTCTATAGAAGGGACAAGCTGGGAGATGCTAGAATTGGGAGGTTTGAGCAATCAAGAGGGGGTCGGGAAGAGGACCTTCCAGGGCAGGGTTAGAGGCTGAGAGTGACAGGGTGAGCACAGACTCAGACAGGGAGACGCCCACCTGAGAGGTGCCAGAAGTGAGTTCTGGTGACTGTCGGCTGAAGAAAGCCATGGGTGCAACCACTTTCACAGGGGTAATGATAAGGAAGGAAGGAAGGAAGGAAGGAAGGAAGGAAGGGGAAGAAGAGGAGGATAGGAGTATTGCCACTGAAAAGAAGATAAGAGAATGGGGGGGGGGGAGGCTATGGCAATTGGGGGCACTGACAGGATCATGCCAAGGGCAACTTGAGGTGTGGCACCAGTCCCACGGATTCTGAAAAATGATATTCTATACCAAACAGTGAGAATCCAGTAGTTTTTCATGGTAAGGCTATGCGTTGTACCCAACAAAATTGTCCTGTTACTGCAATGACTTCCAGCTGTGCCATGGGACTCCCTCTCCCTCTTTTCTCTTCACTCCAATCTCCTCCAGAGGTTGGAGGAAACCCTAGAACAGATTGTGAATTTGCATGGAGAGAAGAAGACCTGTTGTGTTGCTGGAACTTCTTGTGCTAATGAGAAGACTTTGTTGGAGAAAATGCAAAATTTTAACAGAGTACCATTTATAATTCCTAGAGCAAGTGTAAATAACAGGGGCAGTTGGTTACAAGGTGAGTTCCCTCTTGAGGACAAAATCAGAAGTGGATTTAGGAGAGAGCGACCAGTTCTGTGAGCAGAGCCTTGGGGATGCCACAAATGTAGTTTAGACTGGAGCTCAAGAGGCTGGGATGCCCAATTTTGGTTTCACACATGGCGCCGCTGAAATTTGAGACCCCAAGATCTGCCACTGTCCGAGTTCTGGAAACCTGTGTGGCATCTGTTTATTTGCAAGTATACAAGGTGTACATGGGAGATGAGACAGGCACCCAGGCTGTGCTAATCTTTAAAGCTATATCAGTTCTCAAAAGCTGTGGTAGGTTATCTAAGGAGTTTACAGTTTTGACAAGTTTTATGCCACCTACAAATGTCGCAAGGATATTTTGAACAAACAAATATGGATAAGGTCTTTCACAGAGAACAGCACAGGAAGTGAGACAACCCATACACAAGCTCAAGGCTTTTTTTCAGATGGAACTTGCCGGAACTCAGTTCCAGCACCTCTCAGGTGGGCGCCATTGTCATTATAAGAGAACAAGGGAGATATTCATTGTGAGATTGGGCACCTCTTTTTCTAAAAAAATAGCACTGCACAAACTTCATTGATGTTTCCTACAAAAATGAAATGGATACATTAGATCCTTCCATGTATCATGTGTTGACTCTCAGTCTTAGAGTTCAAATACTTCATTCTGCTAATCCCTGCCCTCCTGCCCTGTTACGTATTGTGGTTTGATAATGTTTTCTTCTCAGGGCAAAAGTGTGAGATTAAAAGGCAGGACTCTTTGACTTGGTACAGGGCAAAGCAACCAACGGACCAAACCCACTGCTGCAGTTCTTACCCTGATGTTTTTCTTATTACGATAACACCCATCAGATATATTGCTTAGCTCAATTTTTGGTAATAGAATCATATCAGTGTTTCTGCTTGGTGCTGACATGGATATATAAACGCTATACTCTATCCGGCCATCAACCTGTTCGCCGACATTATCTTTCTACTCTGGCACATATTACAATAGTATGTCATATCACCAGACCTCTGTCAAAGTCTCTGATGCAAGTTTGAAAGCCGGGTAGTCGTTATCTTTATTATCTGAGGCCAGCATCTCTGAAGGCAAAAGACAGTCTTGGGAGGAAGTTATGAGCTAGCTTAATAGCCATAGCAAATGACTGTGAATCAGTCATCCAACTGACCAAGTAGCAGGGGCTATTTTGAAACAGGTGATTTCAGCAGTTCAAGTGTCTCATTTAGTTGCTTTTACCCCTTCCTTTTCCCAAGGTGCCCAGAGCAGAAGACATTAGCTAGCCCCATTTTATCCTTACAACAATCCTGTGAGGTGGCTTGAGCAAATGACTTGCTGAGCTTTGTAGCTGTGTGGGAATTTTAACATCAGCACTGAGCAATATATCTGTGCCAGGGACAATGCAAACACCTCTGTGCTCTGTATATCAATTGGGAATGCTCACTTCAGGGATTCTAATGCCTCCTCAGAATTCTGCACTAAAGCTGGATTTGTTGCGTGGCAAGTCCCCTCCCCCATGTGAAATGAAGACACTGGACACATTATTTAAGGTTAATGGGCATAAAAAGGCCACAACTTTATTGATTACAGAATTGAAAGGTATTGGCCTTAGGCATTGGCTCCTATCGACTACCCGGCTTGGAGACCGGGAAGGGTTAACCACAAGCCGTGGGAGTCCTGTTGAAGTACGTCAACTAGGATCCCACGGGTGTCACCGCTCGGGGGCGTGCCGGAGGCCCTTACCTCCCTAGGTTTCGGACAAGGCAACGCCCCCCGGAGCCCTCTACCGGACTACCCTTTCCTTGGGGGAAGGTGATGGCGCTTCCTTCCCCCCCATTCATTTGCATAACAATAAACCCCTGCCAATGCCTAACCGCCAAATACCGCTGAAGTTGTGACGATTGCTACGAGGTAGGCGAGAAAACCAAAAGGCTGACAGTGCGCCAAATTGGAAAAATTCCTACCAGGCCCCTTGCGGCGACCAACCGGAGTCCATAGCAAGGTCATAGCTAGCTAAGACTAAGGGTGGGTGGGATGGGAAAACTGCTCAGCTGGCAAGGGGAAAGAGGGCGGTCCCCGGGCGTGCCTGGCCTTAAGTAGGCTAGGCCACGCCTCCCCAGCCCGCTGATTGGCGGGCCGGGTCGCAGGCACGCCCGGGGATTCCCTGGATCTCGCGGGGGCAAAAGGCCAGCCCCCGCATGTGTGGGAGGGGGTAACCCGCAACCCCCTCTCCTCCCAAGGTCGGAAATGGCTTTGCAAGGCAAGTCCCCTCCCCCATGTGAAATGAAGACACTGGACACATTATTTAAGGTTAATGGGCATAAAAAGGCCACAACTTTATTGATTACAGAATTGAAAGGTACTGGCCTTAGGCATTGGCTCCTATCGACTACCCGGCTTGGAGACCGGGAAGGGTTAACCACAAGCCGTGGGAGTCCTGTTGAAGTACGCCAACTAGGATCCCACGGGTGTCACCGCTCGGGGGCATGCCGGAGGCCCTTACCTCCCTAGGTTTCGGACAAGGCAACGCCCCCCGGAGTCCTCTACCGGACTACCCTTTCCTTGGGGGAAGGTGATGGCGCTTCCTTCCCCCCCATTCATTTGCATAACAATAAACCCCTGCCAATGCCTAACCGCCACTCGAGCAAAGCTCGCCGCCAATACCTTCAAACCTGCAACCAACTCCTAATCCCTGCTATGATGTCCCCCAGCCAAATATCGTTTCCAGCATCTGACAGATGCACGCCATCCCATCTGTAGAGGGCCTCGTTGCTGTACTGGATGCCTGGGTGTCCTATGACGCACCCGCCCAGAGCCGCCACTCTACGTTCCACAGCCCGCTCCAAGACCTTTCTTGCTTTATTGATTCCCACCGGGCTCACACAATCAATCCATGTCCTCCTCTCAAGCAACGAGGACCACAAGATAGTAATGTTTGGGTAAACCGCCATCAGATCAGCAAAATCGTCAAAAATGTTCCATCTCAAGTCAATAGCTTGCGGTACGCTAGGTCGTTTTCCCCCAACTGGATAACCAGGGCATCAGGTGGGCCCTCAGAGGCAGCTCTCGCCATTACAGCTGGCTTGAATTCGCTCCAGCGCATCCCCCTTCGCGCTATCCACACCAGCTCCACATTTGCAGGCAAGTTACTGGAGTAGTTTGCCAGTTTCTTCTCCAGGTGGATCACATTTAGTCTAAACTCTCGGCTATCACCTGTCCGTCTTGGGTGGCCCTGCACGGCATAGCTCATAGCTTCTTGAAGTTATTCAAGGCCCTTTGCCACAACAAGGCAGTGATCCATGAAGGGGAGGGTGGAATCTAGACACATATAAAAAACACTGTAAAAATGCTTTTTTAAAAAGCATTTTGAAAAATATATATATTGAATTTGCCATAAGCTCACCATCGCCATTTAGTGTCACATTTGTATAATGCACTTAAAACACACTTAAAACGTTATATTTGCAGCTGAGTTCCAGGTGTGTGAGTGAAACTGAAACTTGAGCCAATCTGAAAAAGGTTGAAAAGAATCTCAGCTGTGCTGGTGCTTGTTATACGAACCCGATGATCATCGCTTCCAGGCCTTTTGGCTAAGATCAAGTGTAGTTCTTATGGTAAAGTCTCAGATTAGCTGAGCTGGCGCCGTGGCACAGTATGTTCGGTTGCTCAGTTTGCGGTCCAAATTCTGTGAGGTAAGGGGACAGTGTCAGTTTTGCTGGGTTTAAAACTTCACACAGCGACAGGCTCAGGGCTGGGAAGAGGTCTCTAAGCTTTGGAAATTTAACTGAGAGACAACTCAAAGGCAAGGAGGGTGCAAGAAATATGTAGAATAGACAAGGGTCTGGATAAGAAGAAGCCGAGTTTTTTAAAAAAACTAAAACCCATGGAAAATGAAGCTTACGAAAAAATGGCACAGATAACGGAGGCAAGAAATAGCTATTTAGAACAGGGGTTCTGAAAATGCCTTTTAGTGCTGAGATGAGGAGGGGCTGCATTCTCTGGAGGAAGGGAAATAAGTGTTCTAGTGAGGACAGTCAAGAGGCAGAGTGGTGCAGTGGTTAGTGTGTTGAACTAGGACTTGGCAGACCAGGATTCAAATCCTCATTCAAATTTTCATGAAGCTACCTTGTGCCATCACTGTCACCCAGAGTTTTTTCTGAGGATGAAATGGGGAGTGTGAGGGACTGTGTATGCTACCTTAAATGCTTTGGGGGAAAGTGGGACATTAATGTAATAAATGAGTAAAATTGAAGTGAGTGGGGGGAGGAACTGGAGAGAATGTCGAATAGGGAATGTGCCCTATTGACATAAAGAACAAGGAAATTTGGGGGTGTTTCAGATTGTGCAGGAAAGGTGCTATAGGGCTGTGTTAGGTCTCAAATACAGATCTGGATGGAGAAATCTGTAGTTTCTGGCATTATGAACTGGCAACCCTAGCAGGGCTATATGGCCCAAAAGCAGATTGTGTGTATATAGGCACCTGTATAGGTTAATTTCCTATTGATTTGTACTAACCAGCCAATTCTTGCCTGTCGGCTTGTTCTCTGCTTTCGATTGTTGAGCAAAGCAGTCAACAAAACAAAATTCTGGGCACATCTCTCCATTTTGCCTGAAAATATCTTGGTGGAAAATCTGCAATCCTCTCTAACAGCTATTGCTGCTCTCTTAAGAAATCTTTATTGCTGAAACACATTTTCTGGTTGGCTTCCTGTATTATATATTTCTCTGACCTCTGGGTTGAGCATTGCACTTGTTTCTAAGTAGATTCTGCCAGTGATAAGTTGCTAAGCAACTAGTCCCATATGATCTATTGTCATTTCAATAAATGACCTAGGCAGATAAAAGGAAGTTTTGAAATCTAATGGGCTGGAAAAGAAAAGAAGAAAGAAACAAAGGCAAACAAACTGCCCCACTCATACAAGCTGCTCAATAATGCGTTTTATCTAAAAATAATTTCTGGAAACAAACAGGTCTATTTTGAAGGGGTATTTTGCAGAATGCAATAGAACAGGACAGATGCAAGTCTTGACTTAATGAGTCCACCCCTGACTCTCTTCACAATCAACTGAACATACAATTGGTTCCAATCAATGGGCAACAGAGCTCCTTGTTGGTGCATTTCTTCTAATGTGAGCAGCCATGCAATTTTAACTGCTCAAAGGGAAGCCTCAGTTCGGACTGTAAAAATGCTGGGTTAATGTCATCTTCCTTCCCTCTTTGCATGCTCAGCAGAGAGATGAGGTATCCTTTTTCTGAGCCTCAGTTCTGCTGCACCAGGGTTTCAGTTGCATTATTACCCCAATCTATCTTGCAGGCTTGAATAATTCAGCGAAAACAATGTACTATTAAATCTCTTTTCATTTTGCCAACTAATTTCAGCTTTGGTCAGTAACGACGGGTTGGTTTTTCTTTCAAACATATATGTGACTGATCTATCGACTATAAAGTGCTTTTTGCAAAGAATCAATTTACCTTTGGTTATTTCTGTGTTTGGTTTTAGTTATTTTTCATGTTTTCCCTCTCAGGTATTTCCCAGGGTTTTGCAGCTGTTCTAAGGCCTTTAAAACCTAGATCACAAGTAGCGCCAGCACCATGCTTTAAACAGCAGCTTTCCTTTTTCCTCTCTGAATGATTATTTATTTATTCAGTCTGTTTGTATCCTGCTGTACATCCTAGGCTCTCTTACCCATTCTGGAGACTATGGGCAGAATCCAACATCATTCAGTGACTTGTGCTCTCACAACAGCACCTATACCCTACATCCGAATTTCTCTCCTAATTTTGGGAGTGTCAGTAGTTCCAATGTTCCAGTGATTCAGCATTCTTCTGTTTTTGATTGCTAGATCTTGTTCAAACCACTACACGTGCTGGGATTTTCTGTTTTGCTTCTTTTTTATCAACACTAGATGTAGACACAAGCATTAATCCACAGTGCAATTTCTCCCCCCCCCTTCTTTTTCCTTTTGATTCAAACAGTTTTATTTTGGAGGGTTTTTTGGCATTCAGATTTCACCAGTGGGCATGAGAGAATCGAATACTTCAGCAAACCACAAATGCTGCCTTTCAATCAAGTTTCTGAATACAGTGGTACATCGGGTTACAGACGCTTCAGGTTACAGACACTTCAGGTTACAGACTCCGCTAACCCAGAAATAGTACCTCGGGTTAAGAACTTTGCTTCAGGATGAGAATAGAAATCACACGGTGGCGGTGCAGTGGCAGCGGGAGTCCCCATTAGCTAAAGTGCTACCTCAGGCCGAGAACAGTTTCAGGTTAAGAACAGACCTCCAGAACGAATTAAGTACTTAACCCGAGGTACCAGTGTACTCCAAGTTGAACTGGAAGGCTGGAGAAATGGTATGCAGGATAAATGACCCAATGGAACAATAAGAGAAAAGAACGGGAAAATATTTCTTATGCTTATCCACTGGCACTTTCCCTCCCAGATCTACTGCTGTACCTTTGAAATCAAAAGTTGGAGGCCTTGCAGTGGAGTGCATTGTCCTATCTAAGCTGAGCTGATATAACTATTCTTGCTATGAAATAGGTTGGTTTGATTCTGAGCATCAAAAGTAAATGAAACCCCTTATCACCCCATCATCCCCAATTGTTTTACATATTGCAACTCAACTGACTTTTTAAAAAAAATATAAAAAGCATGTTCATCAGGAATTACAAAAAAAGCTCTGACATCCTCCCTGAACATAATTAAATTATTTCCCCAGAATTAACTTTTGCAGAGGAGAAGATGGAATTCATATTCCAAGTTAATGATTGATGAGTGAAGTATCTCCTTGTGGGACAATTGCTGCAGAGCTGAAGAGCTCATTTAGTTATAATGAATCAGTCTCAAGGAAGCTACATCAAGCTAGCAGATTCAATCTATGAGAAAAAATTGGTCGGCCCTAGGGGACCCTTCAGTCATAGGATCCAGTCCTAAAAAACTCAGCCTCCCTACAGAGCTGTCCAGAGTAGATAGTAATTTGTAGCATGGCCCTTCTTTCTATCTCCCTCTTGAGGTGTAATTCTTAAAAAAGAAAAAAAAAAAGAAAAGAAAGAGAGAGGTATTATTCATTGTTCAGTGGCAGAATACAAGTTTTGCATGCAGAGGGTACCAAATTCAATTCATGATGTCTCCAGATAGGATTGGGAAAAATCCCTGCCTGAAGTCCCACAGAGTAGCAAATTATGAGTTTGCCTCCAAGAGTCTTCACAAACAACCGTGTCTTCACTGTTTCATGAAAGCCAAGTAGTGACTGGGCCAGATGGAACTTCTATTGTGAACATATTCTATTTTGGTGTCAAGACCAAGAAGGCCCTGTTTTGTGTGCCCACCCAACTTTCTCCTGCAGGGTGGAGAAAACAGAACTGTGCCTCAGATGTTGACCTGAGTACAGGGATAGCACTTGAGTTAAAATAGCCCCCCCCCCTTTTATTTTGGATGACATTACCTTTTAAGGTAACTTAAGAGTGTGTGTTTGTGTAAAATAATATGTGCAGTATCCTTAATGATGAAACAATCCATCCAACAAGCCTTTTTTTGAACTACTATGTTGATTGGCTTCATGTCGTTCAAAAGAGACTCATATTCAGATAGCAAATGGCTCAAAAGCAGAGAAACAGTGTTTAAGTCACACTGAAATCAAGTATAAGACATGTTAGCTGCGACTGATTCATGTCCTCTTAATTTCAGTCACACTTTAGCATGACTCACACAGCATAATCCTATACATACTAACTCAGAAGGAAGTCCCATTGAGTTCAAGGTGACTCAAGACCAGTTCATATAAGATTGCAACTTATGTTTCTTTGCATTTGGGCTGACATGATGAGATTAGGGATGGCAAACCTGTCTGTTTTGGTTTCTCTTGATTTCTCATTTTTCCAACATCACTTTCCAACATCAGCTGGCATTGTTTTTTTAAGTCCCCATTTTAGTGTGAATTCCTCCTAACATTTTTCACAAGCAATGTTCCCTAATATAATGCCTTTCTATTCTCAAAAATATATTCATCTTTATCCCACCTTTGCCTAGGTATGTACATTTCTGTATACAATGGTTGGCTGGAGAGCAAAACAACAAGATCTGGAGAAGTTTAAATTTTAAGTGTGGTATTGTTTCTGCGCTTGTGAATTAGGTAGGTTTGCCTTTAAGTGCACACTGCCCCCGTCCCTAAGAGATCTTTTACATTTCATCTTCTTTTACTGCTGGAGAAAGTTTTTTTCCAACTTACCTGCTCATAAGTAACGAAGAGTGAAGCAGCCGTTTAATCTTTTGTGCAGCTGCATTGTGGCTTCATTTGTGTTTGGACTCTCTTTCCACTTGTGAAGTCTGCATGGTGTTATTTATCACCCAGGAAGAGGGGGAAATGCAGGCCCTCGCTTCGATATGGTTTACCTTTCAGGAGAATGTATATTATGGCATGCATATGAAATGCAGGCAGTTTAAATGCCCTCATAAGCGCCCTCATGTGACTATAACAACAGCCAAGATTCTAAGCCAGACAGAACACACAATTTACACCCATCCTCTGCAGTTCCTAATCCATCACGGGCATCTGTTTTGGCAGCATTGCTATGACAATGTTCAACTCGCATATGTTTGTGGGCTTTTACTGCCTTGCGGGATGAAATTAGGCTCACAAATCCTGCACACTTTGCCAGAACTAGGAGTTGGGAAATGCCAAAAGCTGGGTTCGGTTGGAGAGGTGGGGAAATGGCCTGCAGCAGAGGGGCAACTGTGAACCTTCAGATGTTGTGAAAATGTTCACAATGAAAAATTAAGCTTGGTTTTCAACAAGTGCTTTGAATGTGTTGACATTGCGGAACTCTCTTGCTTTTGCCAAATATGAAAGTGTTGTCTGTTTTTCTGAGGCATGCAGAGTGATGAAACGGTTTCACCCTCAAAGCCCCAGTGATGAATTAGACCCCCCCCCCCAAAGACTTTAAAGGTTACTCTTTACTTGCAGGATGGCAACTATTAACAAGCAGTCCAATACAACACATTTATTGCCCTTGAGCCCAAGAGAGGGTCTTCTTGCTTCTTGTTTCCAAATAATAATGATAATAATGATAATAATACCCAGCCCATCTGGCTGGGTTTCCCCAGCAGTCACTCTGGGCGGCTTCCAACAAAATATTAAAATACAGTAGTCCGTCAAACTTTAAAAGCTTCCCTAAACAGGGCTGCCTTCAGATGTTTTCTAAAAGTCTGGTTGTTTTTCTCTTTGACATCTGGTGGGAGGGCGTTCCACAGGGCGGGTGCTACTACCAAGAAGGCTCTCTGCCTGGTTCCCTGTAACTTGGCTTCTCGCAGCGAGGGAACTGCCAGAAGGCCCTCAGCGCTGGACCTCAATGTCCGGGTAGAATGATGGGGGTGCAGACACTCCTTCAGGTATATTGGGCCGAGGCCGTTTAGGGCTTTAAAGGTTAGCACCAACACTTTCAATTGTACTCAGAAACGTACCGGGAGCCAATGTAGGTCTTCCAAGACCGGTGTTATGTGGTCTCAGCGGCAGCTTCCAGTCGCCAGTCTAGCTGCCGCATTCTGGATTAGTTGTAGTTTCCGGGTCACCTTCAAAGGTAGCCCCACATAGAGCTCATTGCAAGTAGTCCAAGCGAGAGATAACCAGAGCATAACTCCTTCATATCAATGCATAAATTATCAGTGCATTGCTTGCTTGTCCTCACAAACACCTTTGGACATAGCATCTACTTAAAATTTACACACTCGGCAAAACAACGGTGAAGCACCCGGTAAACCTCCAGCTCCCACTCCTCCTATCTAAGACACTCACTCACTCACTCACTTTTAAAGGGAGTTAACAAATGGACAAGGCAATAATTCAGAGTTTCTGTGACCTTAATTGTAGTCACAAGATTTTGCAGCTGTTACGTTACATTACATTGGGTGCTCGGGTTGCGAACGTGATCCGTGCGGAAGGCACGTTCGCAACCCGTAGCATTCGCAACCTGCAGCGCCATGTCTGTGCACGCATGGTGCTTCTGTGCATGCGCAAAGTGCGATCTAGTGCTTCTGCGCATGTGCGAGCACTGAAACCCGGAAGTAACATGTTCCAGTACTTCCGGGTTCGGCGCAGTGTGCAGCCTGAAGCATCTGTAACACAGGGAATGACTGTACATAGGTTTTCTTTCTTCCCGGTACAATGACTTCTTTGTAAAATACATTTTATGACAAACACAATACAAATTATAATAGAAATATCACAAGCTATTTGTCCTCAAACAGAGGAAGGGCCATAACTCGGGGTGGAAGAATGCAAAGCATGCCGAGAGTCCCAGGTTAAATCCCTGCCATCTTCAGTTTTTAGCAGGCATAAAAAACGGTGATACAAAACTTCTGAAAAACAAAATACACCCATGTTTTAAGCTGCAAAGAGTGCTTATGCCTATTGTGTATATTATTTGAAACATGTCCCTTTAAATGCTCAGAGGCAACCACCGGGAAAGGCTTCCTTTGGATTTCAAAGGTGGGAGGGTCCTTGATATGCTCTCCAAAGGATGAATTCAGGGCCTGCTGGGATTCAATATTGCCCTTTGCAGGTTGCCATACAGCTGAATTCAGGCTAGTAGATCTGATCAATTTATCCTTTAGAAGGGAGAATAAAAATAGGGGAGAAGGGTCCACATTTCCATAGCCAGCTTTACAAGCTGAGAGCAATAAGGCTTGTTTAAGAGATTTCTCTCAACAGAAGCACATTTAGAACAGAGCACCTCCCCCCCCCCCTGCTACTCCTCTTTTTAATACAAAAGCACGGCACATTTAAAGATTTAAAGATGTTTGCAGGGGACACACATTCTTAGCAGCACAAATTGAAAATGTGTGCCACAAGGTACATCTCTGAATTAGGGAAGAGATTTGCTGGGTATTCAGAGGCCCATGAATCTGTTAGGGCTGTGCTAATGCAGCAGCAAGGAAGATGCTCTTATTGAACGGAAGAGACTGCATGCGCTCCAATATCCCAGTGATGAAAATCGGGACATGACCTGGCCTCTCAACACACTTAAAATCACCCCATGCCCCTCGCTTACATCTCCAAGCTGAGGCTGCAGTGGCAACACCTCTGCCACCTGGCTTCCTACAGTACCACCCATGGAGTACAGCTGGGGAAAACATGGTCGTGCCCACTTACTCAGAAGTAAGCCCTGCCCTTGCATGGGGCAGCCCTTTCTCCCTCCTAAGCCTAAGCCCAGTGAGGGGTGTGGGGTCTGCTACGTGGTGGTTGAAGGCTGGGTTTGTGCTGCTGGGAAGGAGTTTCGTTCCAGGAGCTCCACACATGGTAAATGGAAGAAGTGGGAAAGATTTCCCTCAGCTCCTCCAAGCCACTCATGGATCCCATCCCAAAGCAGCGGCTGCCACCATGATTGCTTTTGGAGAAGCAAGTAACAGCATGGGGCATGCTTTGCTGGAGGCGGAAGATGGTTGCCTTACCATCACTAGGCTCAAAGCACAAGTAGCCTAAGCTGGGGAGGAGGTGCTGGGGACACTCTCCCCCTTGGGAGGGGCACAACCAGTGGGACCTCCCTCTCCCACATCAAGGGTATCGCTGGTTTGACTTGTCACTATGGACTCTATAGACTCTTAAGAGTCCCTAGAAATAGAAAAGTGACCATAGAGATAGAAAAGTGTAGAATCAAGTAGAATTCAGGACATTCAGGACAAAGACAGCAGTGGAGCATATGCCCAAGCTGCCCAGGGCAGGCACGCGCCTGGGGGGGGGCATGCTCCTGAGGAGTGTGGAGGGTACCCTCCCAGGCGTGGGATAGCTGCTTGGGTGCACAGAGCGGCGCATGCACCCTGCAGCCAGGGGAGGGGCGAGCCACCCATGGCAGACATTCGACGTGCCGCCTGCCTGCAGTCCCCCAAGCTGTCAAAACGAAGGGGGAAGGGGTGAATGCCGCTGGCTAAGCAGCGCAGCTCCCCCCTTACCCCGACGGCTCAGGGTAGGCTTGGGAGTCGTGGGCAGGTGGCACACCAAATGTCACCCCTCTCAGAGAAGAAACCTGGGGCGGACTGCCTCCACTGCACCCCCCTTCCTCTGCCACTGGACAAAGGGACAGATCCATGACTACTCATGTGTTTCCATGATTGTCCTGGCCAAATTGTGGCAGTTGGAGGCTGTGGACCAAAGAATTAGCCTATAACTCTATATGCCAGAGGTAGGGAAGCTCAGGCCATTTGTGGCATTCCAAGACTCTCTGAGACTCCCTTAGGACTCTCCCCAGCCCTCTGTTCCCTCAAGTGGATCTGACTGACTTGAGTTGAAATAATGCCCCTTGTTTTCCTGATAGAACATGGAGTGGTGTGCATGTCTGTGCATGCATAGAACCCTCTGGCTTTTGCATGGTTGGAAAAATCATATCCAGAGTCAAATCAATTGCTCTATCCACTTTTGCTTCTAGTTTGCATATGGTCCCCAGAAGGTTTCCCCCAAGGGAATTTGAACCTTGGGCTGAAAAAAAGATATTCCACTGCTGCTATAGACACTTGGGAATAAGTTCCATTTGACTCAGTGGGGCTTTCATTTGAGTAGGCACTCATAGGATTGTGCCCATTCTCTTCACATTTGAGTTGCACCCAGTCTTTGTTACTGTTCCCTCCCCAGCTCAGATGATGGATATTTACACTGCTGCAGGAAAGTGTCCCGAGATTAGTAAAAAGAAAGTGCAAAAGCATGAAATTCCCCCTCACAGACCTACAATTGTCAGAATGGTTTAAGAGTCAATTCCTCTTCCCAAGGAACTATGGGAATTGCAGCTCTGTGAGGGGGAGCAGGGGTCTCCTAACAACTCCCAGCACCCTTAAAAAACTACAGTTCCCAGCTGGAAGCCCTTACTGGTTAAATGTCTGATACAGATGGTATTGCAGATGAGCCCAAAGGAATATACACAAGGGGGGAGGCTGTAATAAAATATCTGGTGTGATGGCAGCCATCATGTCATTCTCAAGCCTAGCATGGAGAGATCTGATACCTGTACAGTCATACCTCTGGTTGTGAACGTGATCCATGCGGGAGGCACGTTCACAACCCACAGCATTCACAGCCTGAAGCGCCATGTCTGCGCACATGCATGATGCGATTTGGCGCTTCTGCGCATGTGCGTGACATCATTTTGCACTTCTGCACATACCTGTGCATGAGCGCCGAAACCTGGAAGAAACCCATTCCAGTACGTCCGGGTTCAGCGCGGTCCGCAACCCGAAAATGTGCAACCCGCAGCGTTCGTAACCTGAGGTATGACTGTATCAGCTAGGACTAAGCCAGAATTTCTTGGACATGAATCCTCTGTTTTGTTTTGCCTTCAAAAATTTTATTTTGCAACCTCCTTCTGACATATTGAGGAACATCAGTCCACCCATGGAGAATGTTTGGCACAATGGTCTCCCCAGTTTCACCACCCGTGAATTGTGTGTTCAACTGTGAATCCAATTCTGATGTTGTTTAATATTCTTTCAATATTGTCGAAAGAGAGAATGGGGTTGAGGCCTCTCCTCTTCCCAGTCCGTCTCTCTCTTGGACCATTGCTTTCTTCAGTCACTCAGATCTTTCTCATAAGAGAGTTTTCTGAGGAAAAACTGTTGGGAGAATTACACCACTCCTCTCATAAATATTCAAGAAAATCCCCCCCCCCCCAGCCCACACAATTTTACCACCTGCAAAGAGCATGAAGAGAATTTTTGGAGGCCATTTTCACGTAACAGAAGTTGGCAGGGAAACTTTCTGAACTTCATTAGAGTTACATGCTTGCAATCTTAGGTTCATGCAAGGAGTAAGCCATTACACTGAGAAAGTTGCTAGCCACCTCTGCATGATCTCCATGAAGTAAATTAATTCAGGAATTCCCCTGTAGCATCTTCTCCTCTGCTTTGACATTTCGGGAGTACTGAGAAGAGAATTACTCCACAGTATGGT
The DNA here is from genome assembly GCF_964106645.2 of Podarcis pityusensis. NCBI lineage: Eukaryota > Metazoa > Chordata > Lepidosauria > Squamata > Lacertidae > Podarcis > Podarcis pityusensis. Next base: position 24,358,223 of record NC_138042.1, read on the forward strand.
GCGCCCCTTCTTAGATGCTCTTTTCTTACTTCTGCTATTTTCCATGAAGGATGCTGCCTGTCCTTCCCCCTTCAACGTCCCCCTCCAGCCTTTCCCTTCTTGTTCCCTTCCCTCTTCTACACTGAATAGCCCAACTACAGACTTCAGTTATTTTCATTTACAGTATTTTTTCCTTCAGCAGCTATCCGTTATCAAGCTGCGCCCACTTGGCATTTTCTTTGTTTTAACCTGACCCTTTCATTTAGCACTGAAACACTTATTCTCATTGTTTAATGGTTTCTGTTCCATTGTGGTTATATTCCTCATGTGATTTTTTTTTTTTAAAGCATTTTCAGCTTCTTGCACGGCTTCTGTGTCAGCTTCTATACTCACCATCTATAATTACACCTTCCACTAAATATTCACCCTCAGCGGCATGTCTATTAACTTCCTTTTTGACCTCTGCTGCCATTCATCTGATATGCTGAATTCACTTTCTGCTTCTCCTGTATTTCCCCTCTTTCTTCCCATCCAAATATCCAAGTCTCTCCATTCACTGCTTGTCCTCATTCCTATTTCTTCACCTTGTAGTCCTTCCATTCTGGACAGATGCTGAGGCATAATGGTCAGCACACAGACTGCTAAAAGTGATCAGATCGTGTAGAGAGTGCTACTTTGGACCCAGATTTATTAATAGCCCAGATCCACATACTCACCATCTTTGTTTTGTTTTTTAAATGAAATTTATTGAAATTTTTTTGAATTACAGAGAAAAAACAAAGCAGAAAAAGAAAAAACAAAAAAACAAAGAAAAAACAAACCACATCCAACAATACAAATTCAAAAAACAAAAATACACCGCAAACAGACAAAAATAAATCCATCATTCTCAAATCCTCAACTCTCATTACCTTCTTTCTTTGACCTCCTCCTCCTCCCTTTTTTTTGTATCCTAGTTAATAATTATCGCAGCAAATCCTTTCCATATTTCATAATATTCTGTCTTTACATTACCTTAATCTAATTTTCATCTTATCTTATAAAAAATCTTAAAACTTAAACTTAAATCTTATTTTTACCGACTTCTCACAACCATAATGTTCTTACCTAATTCTTTAAACATTTTTATTAGAGCCAAGTAATTTCGTTCCAACATTTTTCTAACATTCATCCATTTTATAAAACAATCCTGGTAATAAGAAAAAAAGAAATAAAAACAATCCAATCTTCATCCAGCGTCCCTTCCTCCTGGTCCCGGGTTTTGTCAGTCCTTTTTTCCCATCGATCTAGCGCATTAACCTGGTAACTTTATATCCGAGGCCCTTAAGTCACTTCCATGTCCCTTCTGCAGCTCTTCTTCATATTCTCCTTTCACTCGTGGGAACTCCAGCTTGGTGATGTTTTTGACCCTTTTCAACAAACCAGCCCCTTTTCCATAGTCCATACTCAATTCCATGTAGCATTTAAAAACATGTTTCAGAATCCCTCCAAAATTGATAGCCCCCACAGCTCCAAACATCTCACGGCCCATTGCCAGACTCACCATCTTTGGCCTAGGCTCCAGATTCCCCCCCCCCCCCGTTTTGTTTGGTGGAGGACCTCTTTGGCAAGATATCCCAAATGGTGCCCTCTTCCTGAATGGTAAAAGGTAAAGGACCCCCAGATGGTTAAGTCCAGTCAAACTTGACTATGGGGTTGCGGTGCTCATCTCATGTGGCCAGCATGACTAAATCACTTCTGGCACAGTGGGACACCGTGACAGAAACCAGAGCACACGGAAACGCCGTTTACCTTCCTGCTGCAGTGGTACCTATTTATCTACTTGCACTGGCATGCTTTTGAACTGCTAGGTTGGCAGGAGCTGGGACCCCGTCATGGGGATTGGAACTACTGACCTTCCAATCAGCAAGCCCAAGAGGTTCAGTGGTTTAGACCACAGCGCCACCAACTCCCATTTCCTGAATGGACCCCGCCTCCTTACCATTGTCGCTATCAAAAAGAAGAAAACAAGCCAAATGGAAAGATCTTGTTTGCTCTCATATGTGTGAAGAGATGCAGGTCACATTCACAGGATATATTTAAAGCACCATGCTACCACTTTAAACAGCCATGGCTTCCCCAAAGAATTCTGTGAGTTATAGTTTGTTAACTCACCTATATTCCTCCTTGAGCTAAAATTCCCAGATTTCCCTGTGATTGACTGTGAAACCACGCTAGGAACGGAAGCTCTGGGAGGGTAATAGGGGCCTCCTAACAAACACCTTCATCCTTAACCAACTGCAGCTCCCATAATTCTTTGGAAGAAGCCATGACTGTTTAAAGTGGCATCATAATGTTTTGAGTGTATGGCATGGCTGTGGCACCAGTCAGTAGCCTGCAACAGCAAGGAGGAAGAGAGGGTGGCGCAACTAGGCCCCCAAATACCGATTCCTGACTTCATCCCTGGCCATCTTTAATGCTCTGCCGTGATAGCCATTACAATTGCTAGCAATTTCCCCCCACTTTATTTCACTTTTGGAGCTTATCAGCTGCCGTTGCGGCTAATAGGCATGCAAGGTGACACAAGCAATCAGAACTGTAGAATGTGAGAGTTGTTCTAATTTCTTCAGATGAACGCTTATAATAAACTAGCAAAAAGAAGCCATTTATGTCTGAGAAGCTTGGCTTTTAAGATGCTGCTTTAATCCAATTGTGGTTTCCTTACAAACTAAGTAGAAATTATATTTGTTAATTTGTTCCCCTTCCATGTTCTATAGATGTTTCCTGCAATGAAGTAACTTGTATGTGGAAGTTTCCTAACACATAGAAGACAATGAAGGAAAATGTAGCCAATCTACTTTAGATTCTTTCATTGCAGTGCTTCCGCAGCCAGCCATTTTTTTAAGGAAAGGCGTGGCATGTTTATTTCTTAATTGTAAATGGAGCCTTGCACTGTGGTGAGAAGTAAGTCCCACTGTATTCAATGGAGCTAACTCCTAGGTAACTGAGTAAAGACTGGGTAGCCTTACACTGCAATCCTAAGCATTTCCCCTCAGAAGTAAGTCTCACCGAGTTCAATAGGATTTACTCTCTGGTATGTTCCTGATGGAGAAGCTCTATACAGTCAGCAAAAACAAGACCTGGAGCTGACTGTGGCTCAGATCAGCAGCTTCTTATAGGAAAATTCAAGCTTAAACTGAAGAAAATAGGGAAAACCACTGGGCCGGTAAGATACAATCTAAATCAAATCACATATGAATACACAGTGGAAGTGAGGAACAGGTTTAAGGATTTAGATTTGGTGGACAGTGCCTGAAGAACTATAGATGGAGGCTCGTAACATTATACAGGAGGCAGCAACAAAAACCATCCCAATGAAAAGGAAATGCAAGAAAGCAAAGTGGCTGTCCAACGAGGCTTTACAAATAGAGGGGTAGAGAAGGCAAGCAAAATGCGAGGGAGATAGTGAAAGATACAGGAAATTGAATGCAGATTTCCAAAAAATAGAAAGGAGAGACAAGAAGGCCTTCTTAAATGAGCAATGCAAAGAAATAGAGGAAAACAATAGAATGGGAAAAACCAGATATCTGTTCAAGAAAATTGGAGATATGAAAGGAACATTTCGAAGAATTGATGGTTTTGAATTATGGTGCTGAAGGAGACTCTCCAGAGCCAGTGTGGTGTAGTGGTTAAGAGCAGTAGACTCGTAATCTGGGGAACCGGGTTCGCGTCTCTGCTCCTCCACATGCAGCTGCTGGGTGACCTTGGGCTGGTCACACTTCTCTGAAGTCTCTCAGCCCCACTCACCTCACAGAGTGTTTGTTGTGGGGGAGGAAGGGAAAGGAGAATGTTAGCCGCTTTGAGACTCCTTTGGGTAGCGATAAAGCGGGATATCAAATCAAAACTCCAAACTCTTGAGAGTCCCATGGACTGCAAAAAGATCAAACCTATCCATTCTGAAGGAAATCAGCCCTGAGTGCTCACTGGAAGGACAGATTGTGAAGTTGAGGCTCTAATACTTTGGCCACCTCATGAGAAGAGAAGACTCCCTGGAAAAGACCCTGATGTTGGGAAAGATTGAGGGCACAAGGAGAAGGGGATGACAGAGGACACAAGGAGAAGGGGATGACAGAGGACGAGATGGTTGGACAGTGTTCTCAAAGCTACCAGCATGAGTTTGACGAAACTGCGGGAGGCAGTGGAAGACAGGAGGGCCTGGTGTGCTCTGGTCCATGGAGTCACGAAGAGTCGGACACGACTAAACAACTAAACAACATGTTCCTGATCATACTGCTAATCATTCTTAGCAGTGTATCCCACCTTTTCCCCTGACTCAAGACAGCTTACAGCTACATTTGTATTTCATTCCATTTATTTGCTGGAGTTGTGGTACATGATCCCTTCTCTCACACATTTTTTCTTTACAACAATCCTGTGAGGTAGGTTAGGCCGAGAGTTTGCACTTTGCTCAAGGTGACAGATGTAGATGTGTATCTGACTTATGTGTGTGTGGCGAGATAAATGCAGGAGAAGCTTCCAGATGTTAAAGAGAAAGTCGCTTTTCCATTGGAGAACTGTTGGAGGGTACAAATGATATTTTGGAATCACTGGGACCTATTACACCAGTGTTTAACCTTAAAGATTGTTAATATTCAACACACATCTCTCTTCTAAAATCTCTCTTCTGAATTCTTTTTTGTTTGCTTATTGTTACAATGAGAAGTTTTTTATAAATGGACTTTCAAGGTCACCAGCAACTTCTTGACAAGGGCTTAGTTACAAAATAAAAAGGAGGACCAACGGTGTCCATGTTTCTGTTGCTCTGCTTCCTTCTCATTCCATTTCGTATTTACACCATGCTCCTCTTTTACAAATCTCTCCCAATAATTATAATGCATAGTTATTGCGGAGATTTATTCAGTCTCAATATTATTTCCATTTCATAATATTTCATTAAACTTTATTTGTGTGTCATTAAACGCACACCCTCTCCGTTCCTACGCTGTAGTTATCTTGTCATCATAAATCCACCCTTAATGGGATTTTATTTCTCTACTAACAATAAAAAGTAATGGAAAAAAATGAAAATTTTGCAACAAATGATTGCGAAGAGCAGAAACTGAACCAGTGGGCTGGAAAAATGAGATAAGTATTTTTCTTCTTCTTCACTTATGCAGCAATATATTAACAATTTATGTGCCATCAATTCAAATTGTCTAATTGGATTGGAGGAATTTGGACAATAAGTCTGAAGGGCTGTCTCGGAGGAACCATTTTCTGTGATTTCGGAAACATTTTTTAAGATATTCGGCAGTAAGAAAAGGAAAGAAAAATAACCTGGCTTCCAAAGACCGCCACAGGATGATGAATAAAAGGCCATTGCCAGTATAAATTACATGCATTCTTATATACCTAGCCTTTTCCAGGACTCAGTAAAAGTAGATGACTATCCCTTCCACAAACTCTCATCTTCTTTCAGATTGCCATTATATAAATTCAAAAACAACAGCTGAATTATATGCTAAAATGCTCACAATTATATATATATATATATTTATACAATGAATTAGAGGACCACCTGACTTCATGCTGTACCTACCTATACGTTCAGGAATTTAACGGCGTGGCTCCTGTAGGTACCCCACAATTTGTGGAGAGGTGATTTCTACCAGAGAGAAAGCCTTCTTGGTGTTGGCACCTCAGTTGTGCAGTGCTGTTTCCAGAGAAGTTCTCCTAGTAAACACGTGTCATTTTTATTCTTCCAAGCTTCACCTGGTCAATGGAATCTGCTGCCTGGCATTGTGGAAGGGATCAGTCAACATTGCATAATGATAATATTTTGCATCTACACACCCCTTTATATACAAAACCTCAGTAACTCTAGTAGCAATACTGTAATGTAACTTAATATAATTACCCCCAAATTGCAGGTGGGGGCTGTGGTTGAGAGCTGGGTGGTTTGACACAAGGTGCTACGAAATTCGTGACAAAGGTGAGATCTAAACCCAATAGTATCTTGGTTCATATATGCCACTAATTCCCAGTGTTTTGTCAAGGACCACAATTTGGAAGGAGATGAAGGAAGGTGCAGTGTTAGTACCCACAAAACCAGCAACAAGTCCTAATGGGGGCTATAGAATTCCATATTTCAGCTGGTTTTTCTTTAACTGCCTCTTTGTTTTAGGGATATGTATACAGTCAGAGACAGTGGTACATGATGCACGTAAGGCAAGGGACAAAATCACTTATTTTTAGAAGAGACTCCTCGGGCTCTTTAAGCATAAACCATCATGGCAGCATCTGCTATTTATTTGTCAATATTTCATTATTTTAGTTACCGTATTTTTCGCTCTATAAGACGCACTTTTTCCCCTCCAAAAATGAAGGGGAAATGTGTGTGCGTCCTATGGAGCGAATGCAGGCTTTCGCTGAAGCCTGGAGAGCGAGGGGGGTCGGTGCGCACCGACCCCTCTCGCTCTCCAGGCTTCAGGAAGCTATCCGCTAGCCATGGGAAACCCAGCTCTCCCACGGCTAGCGGAGACCTTGCCAGCACCCAGAAGCTTGGGGCGCGCTGAGCTCCGCACGCCCCAAGCTTCGGGATTAGCGCAGTGCTCCGCTAGCCCTGGGAGAGCCGCGCGGCTCTCCCACGGCTAGCGGACTGCTTGCCGGCACCCAGAAGCTTGGGGCGCGCTGAGCTCCGCACGCCCCAAGCTTCGGGATTAGCGCAGTGCTCCGCTAGCCCTGGGAGAGCCGCGCGGCTCTCCCACGGCTAGCGGACTGCTTGCCGGCACCCAGAAGCTTGGGGCGCGCGGAGCTCTGCACGCCCCAAGCTTCGGGATTAGCGCAGCGCTCCGCTAGCCCTGGGAGAGCCGCGGGGCTCTCCCACGGCTAGCGGAGACCTTGCCGGCACCCAGAAGCTTGGGGCACGCTGAGCTCCGCACGCCCCAAGCTTCGGGATTAGCGCAGCGCTCTGCTAGCCCTGGGAGAGCCGCGCGAAGTCGCGGGGCTCTCCCAGGGCTAGCGGAGACCTTTCTGGCACCCAGAAGCTTGGGGCGCGCGGAGCTCTGCACGCCCCAAGCTTCGGGATTAGCGCAGCGCTCCGCTAGCCATGGGAGAGCCGCGCGGCTCTCCCACAGCTAGCGGACTGCTTGCCGGCACCCAGAAGCTTGGGGCGCGCGGAGCTCTGCACGCCCCAAGCTTCGGGATTAGCGCAGCGCTCCGCTAGCCATGGGAGAGCCGCGGGGCTCTCCCAGGGCTAGCGGAGACCTTGCCGGCACCCAGAAGCTTGGGGCGCGCGGAGCTCTGCACGCCTCAAGCTTCGGGATTAGCGCAGCGCTCTGCTAGCCCTGGGAGAGCCGCGCGAAGTCACGGAGCTCTCCCAGGGCTAGCGGAGACCTTGCCGGCACCCAGAAGCTTGGGGCGCACTGAGCTCCACACGCCCCAAGCTTCGGGCTTAGCACAGCGCACCTGGGGGGGAAATAAAAAAATTTTTCCTTTATTTCCCCCCCAAAAAACTAGGTGCGTCCTATGGGCCGGTGCGTCCTATGGTGCGAAAAATACGGTACTTCTGTTGCAATAGCAACAAGAATTTCATTCTGTTCACTTCGTTCTATGCCCTTCCTCTCAGTTTTCTCATACCCAACATGAGCAGTAGACTTAACCTTCTAGGTACAGCAATAGCAGGGTTGGGTTGAAGCTGTGGGAATGTTGGGGATACTAGGAGGGGATATATTGATTTAACGGTATCCTTCCTCACTCATGCTTGTGAGTCAGCAGCAGAGCGACATTGCGCAAGCCACGCCCCCCCAGGCCAGCCGATTGGCTGGCCAGGGGATGATGTGGCCAGGGATCCCCTCAGTCGCGCGGAGGCTGAAGCCCGCAACTCCACCTCCTCTCAAGTTTGGAAGTGGTTTTGGTAAATTCGTTTTAATCTCTTTACTTAAGCAATCCAATCTGGTTTTCTTCAGATTGGATTCGGTCCCTGGTAAGTCCCCTTTTATCCCTCCTAAAAAGAATAAAGACACAAGAAATGTCTTTTAAAAGTAACAAGAAGCAGTGCAGTCTTTAGCATATGTGCCGCCGGGGTGCAAAGATCAACCCAGCGTCCCCAAATTTAGTTTAGCCCCCAAATGAACTTTTATTATGATGTAAGAGTTAATTTCATGTGCATGGCACCATTGAGAATGACAAGTGCTGCTGTTGTGAATGACAAACACCGCCGCTGGCGCGACGCGTCTTTGATATATGAGTGCACAAAGTCAAAAGTCCTTTACTGAAACAGTAGGTATACATTTTGGTAATACATAGGTACATATGTATTTTGTTTTTCTACTTTGAGCAAAATTATTTATTCTTTCATAACAGGTAGATACTTAAGAGCTTAGGCGGCTTCACCAGCGGGCGCCTGGTGCCCCCCAGAATTCAGCACCCAGATGCCCTACACCCCTTGCACCCCCGGGTAAAGACGGCCCTGACAAGAAGTTTACTCACATTCAGTTCACAGTTGGATCCCTGAAGGCAGGCTTTAGCTTAGAGTTACAGAAAAGGGTTTGAGTTCATCCCATATGGGAATGAGCCTATGTCCTGGTGGCTGAGAGCCAGCAGACAGCAAAAGAAATCAGTATCAAGACAGCAGGGCACAAAGAGAAAGAAGGGTCAAAAGAGGAAGATGGCTGCGTGACCACACCCACATACCTGGTCACATGCAGGTGAAGGAAGCTCCAGACCAGGTGTGACAGGAAGTCCTCCTGGCTGTGGAGTAACACCCCTTGCATGTCCACTCTGGGCAAACAGGAAATGTTGTACTTGACTGCTTATGTCACATCCCACAGAAGCAAATTATAATGTATTGCCCCTTAATCTTTCAAGCTATGGATCACATCACAAGGTTGGAATCAGCAAACTATAAGTATGAGCATCCATAAATTCTATAGAGAATGTTCATTGCTTCCAATGAAAATAGGGACACCCTAAGGAAAAGGCAGTGAGAGATTTTACTTTCTTGGGCTCCATGATCACTGCAGATGGTGACAAGCATCCACAAAATTAAAAGACACCTGCTTCTTGGGAGAAAAGCAATGACAAACCTAGACAGCATCTTAAAAAGTAGAGACATCACCTTGCCAACAAAGGTTTGTATAGTAAAAGCTATGGTTTTCCCAGTAGTGATGTATGGAAGTGAGAGCTGGACCATAAAGAAGGCTGATCGCCGAAGAATTGATGCTTTTGAATTATGGTGCTGGAGGAGACTCTTGAGAGTCCCATGGACTGCAAGAAGATCAAACCTGTCCATTCTGAAGGAAATCAGCCCTGAGTGCTCACTGGAAGGACAGATCCTGAAGCTGAGGCTCCAATACTTTGGCCACCTCATGAGAAGAGAAGACTCCCTGGAAAAGACCCTGATGTTGGGAAAGATGGAGAGCACAAGGAGAAGGAGATGACAGAGGACGAGATGGTTGGATGGTGTTCTCAAAGCTACAAGCATGAGTTTGACCAAACTGCGGGAGGCAGTGGAAGACAGAAGTGCCTGGTGTGCTCTGGTCCATGAGGTCACGAAGAGTCAGACACGACTAAACGACTAAACAACAACAACAAGGAAAAGTGGGACATTCCGGAATCAAATCAGAAATGGCTTCTGTAAATCTGGGGCTGTCCCTGGAAAACAAGGACACTTGGAAATTCTGCTCCCTCTAGGTAACTCTACTCAGGCTGGCTTTCTGCTATCAAGACTTCATGCTTGAATCATAGATTGGATAGGAAATATAAAACGTGTGACCTTGTTCTTCCTAGAAAGTTTTCTGTGCATTTTTTTTAAGCTGAAGTGTGAGACACCTAGATGCTTGTGTTGTTGCTGCTTTATTTCACCCCTATCTATCAGCATCACTAAATGTAGGTTCTGAGCTAATGCTAGCTGGCAGGCAACTGAGGTACAAAAGAATGCTTTTCTGCCACAGCTGGCTGCTCATTTCCTAATACAGTGAAATGTTTCCTCTTGAGCCTATAGGCCTGTCACCGGGCAAAAGTTCTTCAGCTGTTATAAATGCAGATTGATTTTTTTTCCTGGTGCCTCATTCTTGTTGCTTCCACTCCAAACCTGATGACAAAGCCCTTTTGTAATCTATATGCTTGAGTGAATGCCAACACCTTCTTTGTGCAGCTGACTCTTGGCTGGATATAGTTAGTTGCACTTTTTTTTAAAAAAAAAAGTAGAGTGTTTGTCATCCTAGAATATTTTGCAAGCTATTTGCCCAGCAGGTACTGGCACTGTTTCGCTTTATAATTTAATTTGACCCTGCATCCTGAAAACCCACTGTAATTGCTGTGTATTCGTCTTTCACTAATTTTATTCTCGTATCTGTCCTTTCAAACAAATGCTTCTTAAAATATCAGTATTTCTTGCAATGTACACTGACAGTCTCAAGTGGAAATGGATAAAGGAATCAGTATCTACACAATAGTTGCAAGGTCTGCCATCTTTGCAAGACTTCCTTATAAGTAGGGAGAATGCCATAACAATGGTCTAGACCCTTCAAGTGTCCTTATTTGTCAGGGACAACCAGATTTACAGAAGCTGTCATGGTTTCTGATTTGATCCCAGGATGTCCTGCTTTTCCTTAGGATGTCCCTGTTTTCATCATAGAAATGTTGGAGAGTATGGAGTTATGCGATCCCCGAGCCAAGGAGATATGTAACTATGCAACGTTTAGAAGACAGGTGAAGGCAGCCCTGTATAGGGACGTTTTTTTGGGTTTTTTTAATGTTTACTGTTTCGTTATGTTTTTATATATGTTGGAAGCAACCCAGAGTGGCTAGGGCAAACCATTCTGATGGGTGGGGTATAATAACAATAGTAGTAGTAGTAGTAGTAGTAGTAGTAGTAGTAGTAGTAATATAGGACATCCCTATTTTCATCAAAGAAAAGTTGGAGGGTATGCCACATGCAGAGATATTTGGTTCCTGTAGGAAGGTGGGGAGAAGCAGCAAATTCCTTCTAGTCCTGTAAACTAGGGATGGGCTACAGAGGCTGATGGACCAACTCCCATTAGTCTCAACCAGTGCTGCCAGTGGTCAGGGATACAGTAGTACCTTGGTTCTCAAACGCTTTGGTTCTCAAACTCCGAAAACTTGAAAGTAAGTGTTCCGGTTTTTAAACTATTTTTGAGGGCCGAACGACTGATACGGCTGTCGGCTATAGTTTCTGGGTCGCCTGCAGCAATCAGAAGCTGCGCCTTGGTTTTCGAACATTTTGGAAGTCAAATGGACTTCCAGAATAAATTAAGTTTGGTGCTTTTGTTTTTGCTATTTATTTTGTGTTTTTGTTTCCATGCTTTTTTGGTTAATTTGTTTTTGTGACTGTGTGGAACTCAGTTCAGCTACTGATTGCTTGATTGATTGTGTGACTGTGGACATGGATAAAAGCCCCCCCCCCCAATCCAAACAATGACTATCATCAGTGCAGGGAAGGAAGAAATTATTTTTTTCCATTTTTATCATCTACAATACTGTCTTATTTATTTTATAGTAAAGTACATTGATAATTGCTTTCATTTTATGGATCAATGGTCTCGTTAGAAAGTAAAATTCATGCTAAATGTTTTAGGGGTTGTTTTGAAAAGTCTGGAACGGATTAGTTTGTTTTGCATTACTTTCTATGGGAAAGCACACCTCAGTTTTGGAACGCTTCGGCTTTGGAACAGACTTCTGGAACGGATTAAGTTTGAGAACCAAGGTACCACTGTATTAGAATAGGACGTCCTTATTTTCATTGGAGAAACGTTGGAGGATATGATGGTCTGAGGGTACAAGATGTCATGATGTTGCTGAAGCTCATCTGATCACAGCCTTGTCACTGGTTAGGGATGGGAGAGAAGCTGGAAGCCCCACGAAGCCATAGCTGTCAGCTTACAGATTTGAAAATAAGGGACCAGCAGCCTTGAAAATAAGGGATCAGCAGCCAAAATAAGGGATTTTCCCAGCACAGGTATGTTCAACTTCTGAGCTCCTCCGAGCCAAAGGCAGAAAGCCCAGCCAGCAGCCAAACGAAGCCTCAAGCGGTGGTTCCCGCAGCGCAGCAACCCTGCAAAGGGGATGCAGCAAGGAAAACCACCATCACCTCTCCACTGGGAAGAGCTGAGCAAAGATGAGTCCCCAGGCAACGTGACTGATTTGATGGGCACAAGGCATGCAAGCTCCATCCCCCAGTTGTTCTTAGACTCCTTATTGGGTGAGCAATGCAGGCAAGCAACACAGTTGGAGCCTCCCTCCTCCCGGGCCGGCAGGGAGGGAGGGAGAGGAGCTGCTTCCTTTGAAACCCGGGAAATTTAAGGGACATCATCAATAAGGTACAGCAGCGGGACACGGCACTGGGATTAGGGACTTTCCCGCCAAATAAGGGACGGTTGACAGCTATGCACAAAAGCAGCTTTGAGCTCTTGAAAGGAAAAGGGGGTCGGAAATCCCATCATATCTCTGTTTTCCCAAACCCTCTCTTACCCAGCTTATCCCGAGGACATTCCACAGAGAGCTGTAGCAGCTTGCTGCCTATCATCTCATTACAAAACATTTATTCCTGGGTTGTAGTCAGATCACATAACCAAATACTGGCGGCGGAGACCTGCAGAAATGCAAGAATGACCCTGGAGTTGCATTGTCATACAGGGCCTGAAATAGGTATAGGAGAAATCAATTCAGCTTCAGCTGTTTAGCAGGGTAATCCTTTCCAGTACTTAGCACCTCCAAGTATCAGTGGCACTGCAGATGTATTTGATGTCTGTTTCAGTTTTAAGCTGTATATGGTATCTTTTTTTATTAGGCTGGTTTGGATTTGGATTTTTATGCTGGCCATCTCATTGTAGTATGGTTGTTGTGTTGCATTCAATACTTTTTTATCTTGGGTACAGTAAAACTTATTGGATGAGTTGTCTCATAAATAATCTTAATTCATTGATGCAAACATAATTTGTGTATGTTTTCATTCATTCATTTCTTTTTTTATCCTGCATGTCCATCCCATGGTCACAGGGCAATTATAAATAAAACAATTGGCTCAACTAACACTCCCCAATAAAACCATTAAAAGAGTTAAAATAGAAGAGCAGTGCACCAATGTTGTTGGCATCTGTCTGTCTCGAGAGACAATGGGAGTGTACCTCCGGCATTATAGACATATAGGAAAGTTTTTAATGTTTGATGTTATATTGTGCTTATAATATTCTGTTGGAAGTTGCCCAGAGTGGCTGGGCATGGGTTTCCCAAACCCAAAAATGACTGTGCAGGCAGTTTGAAACGGGCACCAAAATCCCTATTTTTCCTTAGCTAAAATCCATTAACTTGAGCTCTGAGTCAATGTATAAACAAAAACCCGGCTGTATAAACAAGTGCTCAGAGCCCTCTCCTTTATCAGTTTGTGACGGCAAGGATGACCTTGGCTGTTCCAGTGGAGTAGGGATGACATGTCTGGGTCTTATCTTACCACACTCTGACGCACAGACCTAGTCCGGGAACAGTGCCAGAGTGTGTTCTTGGAGTTGGTGACCTCTTGCTCCAAGATAAGAGTATAGGAACAGGAATACCCTTTTATGGTCAGAAGTACAGGAAGGAATACCCTTTTATGGTTGAGAATACCGGAGCAGGAACATCTGTGATGTCAACCTGTGTGTACAAGCTGACGTGCCTGGATTCCTGGGGAAGGAAGGAGAGGGTACCTGGAGGATATATATACTGCATGAAATTTCTCATTTCTTTGGACTTGCTGTGGACTGACCACGCAAGTGCCTTTCTGCTGCTCTGGAGAGCAGAAATAAAGAACTCTTTCTCTGAACCAACCCTCGGTGTCATTTGACTTCCTTCCTCCCATCCGGGAGCAACGCAGAGCCCACCAATCGGTAAAGTCTAATAAGGCTACACAGCCAGATGGGCGGGGAATAAATAAATAAATAAATAAATAAATGATAAATCGCTAAGTCTTTTAGGCTTGCCTATCAGAAGGTTGGTGGTTCGAATCTGTGTGATAGGGTGAGCTCCTGTTGCTCTGTCTCAGCTTCTGCCAACCTAGCAGTCTGAAAACATGCTAGTGCGAGAAGATAAATAGGTACCACTGTGGCAGGAAGTTAAACGGTGTTTCTGTGCACTCTGGTTTCTGTCACGGTGTCCCATTGTGCCAGAAGCAGTTTAATCATGCTGGCCACAAGACCTGGAAAGCTGTCTGTGGACAAACGCCGGCTCCCTCGGCGTTTACCTCTTCTTAATCTTTTTCTACCTTATATAAATAATAAAGTTTTCTTCTTCATCATCATCTTCTCCTTCTACTTCTTTTTCTTATTAAAGTATTGATTGTAATAAAACCTCAAAGTGATTTAAGAAAGAAACACTTGAAAACTATTGATAAAAGGCAGTTAAAAACAAACATTCAAAAAGCAGAAATATAATTAAGAAATATAATTAAGAAATATAATTAAGATCAACAACAGACTAAAAACAAATTAAAACAGATGTAACTTCCACATGTCTGGATAGGCTAGCTGGCCTAAATAAAAATGATTTAAGCAGGTGCCTGAAAAAGTGAAGCTAAGGCACCTGCCTTCTGTCAATAGCCAAGGAGTTTCAAAGTGTTGGTTCTGCCACACTAAAAGATCCATTCTTGCCACTGCAGAATGAGATTATGTGGTACCTGTAATGGTGCCAACTCCTCAGATTGAAGTGGTTGAGTGGGCATAGATGGGGTAAGATGCTTTTTAAAGGTCCTTGTGCCTTAAGTTTGTACAATGTACAACTATTAAGTTCTTTCTACAAAAATGTCTCTGGCTAGGGTTGAAATCTCCTTAAACATTGGAAAAAAAGACACTGCACTCTTTATAAGCATAGTGTACAATAGGGTTGCAATCCTATACACAGTTGTCTTTGAGTAAATCCCATTGATCTCAAAAGGACGTATTTCTTTGGAAACACGTGTAAGATTTTCCTGGAGCTATTACTGCTACTATAATCATCATCTAAAAACCGCAACACCAATCTGACACATTTGAGGCATTTAGCATGATATTCAAGGCTGAAATCTGAAAAAAAGAGAGAGACTTTAATAAGATTTACTGAGGTGAAAAAATACAAGAGCTTATCTTAAGAGGAGAAGAGAGGAAAAAAATATATTCTGAAATAATCAGATAAAACGCTTGACCTGCACCTTGCTCCTAGATAAGGCTTTTACATTCTTTGTCATAAAAACCATGTTTAGCATTTAAATAAGATGTTGCTCAACTATATTGCATGCAGTACATATTTTATTTTGAAAAGGTTTGCTTTTTTTTGAGATTCACAGTCCTTCACACTTTCTCATAGAGTGGACCCTCTAGTTACGTACCGCTCTGGATACGTAACTTTCGGGTTAAGAACACGGCATACTTCTGGGTATCGCGGAGCGCGCACGCGCGGAAGCACTCTGCATGCCACGTGTGTGCACAGAAGCGACACCTCTCCCTATGTACTTTTTGGGTTGTGGACAGACCCAAAAAGGCTTGTGGAGCTGGGGGAAGGACCTGGCTCAGTAGCAGTTGCCATTACCACTACAATATTCATAAACGAACCACTTCAATGACTAAATTTCAAATTCCATTTAATGCACCCACTAAAAACTGTATCATATCATAGAAATAAGTTTACCCATAATAAGGGCAATGTATAAAAACCATTTCCCAAAGTGTATTTGTTTTATTAATTCAATAACTCTTGCTGAGGTCATTAAAAGTCATTTTTTTCCCTATTCGTGCCATAATGGGACAAATTCTTACTTATGGAAAACAACAGGCTACAAACCGTCTTCTTTTTTTAGTAGTTTCATTAGGAAAGAAAAACGTATCTTTGCTCTTCTACACATAAATAAATTTCCAGGTCAAAACAGGACTCTTAGTTACATTTGTATTTGAAATGTCGTTATTCCATTTAAAATAATCCTCAGATTACAAAATGTTCTCTCTGTGTGTGTGTATGGTTCTATGTGTATTTTTCATGCTAGGCCTCTCTTCTAAGCTTCATTCTCTAATGTGCTTCTAATTATTCTAAAATAATAAGGTGCATAAATGCTTATACGAAGGCTACATAAAAGGCCAGTTGTTTCCAGTTACTCACTAGCATTCTGTAGTCGTAACTCTGAAATATGGCTGAAATGCTGTTCTATGAACAATAAGCTGTTCTATGTGTGGTTAAAAAAAAAAAAAAGGTAAAAGATCCCTGGACAGTTAAGTCCAGTCAAAGGCGACTATGGGGTTGTGGTGCTCATCTCGCTTTCAGGCCAAGGGAGCCAGTGTTTGTCCACAAACAGCTTTCCAGGTCATGTGGCCAGCATGACTGGGACAGAGCAACAGGAGCTCACCCCGATGTGGGGATTCGAACCGCCGACCTTCTGATTGGCATGCCCAAGAGGTTCAGTGGTTTAGACTACAGCGCCACCTGTTGCTCTGTCCCAGCTCCTGCCAACCTAGCAGTTCGAAAGCACGCCAGTGCAAGTAGATAAATAGGTACCGCTGCAGCAGGAAGGTAAATGGTGTTACCGTGTGCTCTGGTTTCTGCCACGGTGTCCCACTGCGCCAGAAGCGGTTTAGTCATGCTGGCCACATGACCCAGAAAGCTGTCCGTGGACAAATACTGGCTCCGTTGGCCTGAAAATGAGAAGAACGCCGCATCCCATAGTCACCTTTGACTGGAATTAACCATCCAGGGGTCTTTTACCTGTTACCTTACCTGTGTGTGTTTTAACAGCTCTATTTGGGACAGAGCCATAGTTCTGTGGCAGAGCATCTCTTATGCATGCATAAGGTCCCATGTCCAATACTCAGTATCTCAAGATCGATGTGGGAGAAAGCCCTGCCTGAAATCCTTGTGAGCTACTGTCAGCCAGTGTAGACAATATCATCATTATTATTATCCTTAATCATATTTGTATACGGCCTTTCACCTGTAGATCTCAGAGCCATTCACCACATTGAAATACAAGATAAAAACACAAAAATGGTTTGTGTGGACTTAGTCAAGAATACACTATGGACCAAAGTGGACGTGGTGTTAAATATTGCTACAAAAGTCAGGTGCCTTCCCCTCTCTCTGCCAAGTGGTAGCAAGAGCCCTTGGGGGTCCGAGACGCACACACAGTGTCTGTGTCCCTTTGGAGTATGGAAGACATGGTTGAGATTGTCGTTGCTTTAAGAAATATGGTTTATTCAGCTATTTACACCATCAGTCTGCATGGAGGGAGGTGCAGGCATCCTTCAGCCAGCCTGCCCAAGATGGATCTCAGCTCTTCTTCCTCACAGCTACCCTTGCTCCCAGAGCAGTTACCTTGGCAACCTTCCAAAACCCCAGTCTCTGTTCACACCTCTGGGCAAGAGGGAAAGATTTTCCTTGTATTGTTAATGCCCTTCAATTGCTCTCAATTGTTCCTTGATGGCCGCAGCTCAACCACTGTATTTCCTCTGCAGCTTGCATTCTCCCTTCATGTCCCAAATAATCAAAATCCTAGCATTTATTAATTTCTAGGGTTTAAGGGGCTTTCCATCCTTTATAACAACACGTTAGTGTATGTAATGGGTGTGACAAAGGGCATTTGACTCCTTCCTCCACCATTTCTCTAAGCCAGGCAAGAATTATTAAAACCAAGCATAAGTTAAAATTCTTGGTGGAGCAAACTCTTAATTGGCAGAAATTTTTGATTATGACAGGACTATGCCTGGAAATATCCCCTGCTACTCTACCACCATAGAGCTATTTAGGCAGCTCCGCTCACATTATCTTTTCTTAGTTTCATACATTTATACCTGTAAAATACTTCACGCAATCAACGCTTCTGGTCTCATCCCCAAAATATGGAAGGAGGCCATTATAGTACCAATTCATAAAAAAGGTTCTCCAATGGAGCCGGAAAATTACCGTAACATCAGCCTCCTTTCGATCATAGGGAAAATTTATGCCAGCTTTTTGCTGACGAAACTATTGCGATGGGTAGATGAGACTAACCAGATTGGCCACGAACAAGCAGGGTTCAGAATTAAACGCTCTACAACTGATCATGCGATAGTTCTTTACCATCTGGCACGGAAGTACTCCTCCCCTCCCCGGGGCTACCTGTGTGCTGCCTTCTTAGATCTTAAGGCAGCCTTTGACAGCGTTCCTAGAAATATTCTTTGGGAGAAACTTGCGAAACAGGGCATCAATAGAAGACTCTTATGGCTTATAAGTCAGCTCCACGAAGGTACCCTTGCCAGAGTGAGACTTACTCCTGCGGGCGACCTCACAAATTCGATACCAATAAACAAGGGAGTGCGCCAAGGATGTATATTGGCTCCCTGCCTATTCAATCTATTCATCAGCGACATGCGAGCACCCCTAGTCAACTCATCTCCAAGTACACATGCGCCTAGACTAGCGGATTACCGCTGTCCACTCCTTTTATATGCGGACGACGCGGTAATTCTATCTTATACACGTGTTGGACTAACCAGAGCTCTGAAGATCTTTGCCACGTATTGTCAACTCAACCAATTAACCATCAATCATGCTAAATCTAAGATTCTGATTTTCGCCAGAAGTCGGAGATTATACGAATGGAAGCTTGGTGGAGCAAAAATAGAGCAAGTCCTAAAATTTCAATACCTAGGAGTTATTTTTCAATACAATTTGGGGTGGAAAGCACATATTCAACACCTACTTAATAAGGCCAAAACTCTGTCATATGCGCTCCTCCGATTTTTCTTTTCGGATGGAGCTTTGCATGTTCCCTCGGCCCTAAAGGTGTTCAAGGCAAAAGTGGTTCCCGTGCTTGCTTATGCTGCCCCGCTCTGGGCCGTGATGACAGACCTTGCTCCTCTTGAGACTCTGCAAAACCAATTCCTACGTCGGCTCCTAATGCTCCCCCTGTGCGTAAGCAACGCAGCCATGCGACTAGAATTGAAGATCGCATCCTTAGAAACTTGCCTGTGGAAGCAAGTCTTCAATTATTGGTTATCATTGTGGCATAGATTACCAGACCATTACCTTGCCCAATGCTTATGGCGAGATGAATTCTCCAGCCTTTGGACCAGTAGAATTCATGCCAAACTCCTGAGCTATGGAATCTCTCCCTTAGATTCCCTAAAACTAGATCAAATCACTGCTCAAAGACTGATCCGCCAAAGACTGGATGACATCGATTTACAGCAAAATTATATGCTGGGGGGAGGTGTTTGTTCGCCCCAGAACATTGGTATCACTTTAACTAACTGCGTTCCATCATACCTCTCCTCCCTTTCGACTGTTGCCCATAGGCTGGCCTTCACCAAAGCGAGGTTTAATGTTTTTCCCTCCAATGTCCTGAGACATAGATTCTCAAAGGGCCAAACCTCCGCCATGTGCGAATGTGATAAGGAGACGCCGGAGTCGCTTCAGCACATTATGTTCACTTGCCCCTTATTCAAGGTGCCACGGGCAAATTTGTTGGGATCAATCATACAGAAACTAGAGGGTACTCCACCAAAATTCCACCTTGCCCAAATCTTGCAGGATAAGGATACCCATACGACCCTGAAAGTGGCTAGGTTCCTGGTCGCTGTCCTTACCCAAAAGCGTTGCCAAGGAGCACCACAAGCTAATTAAGGCGTAGTATGCCATTCCATCTTATAGTATTTTATTGTTATAGTAGTGTTTTAGCGGCTGTTTTTTCCCACGTGCACAGGCTGTTATTTATGTCTTGTTTTTATCTGTATGGGCCTACGGCCGTAATAAATTATTATTATTATTATTAAAATACTTCACTTGATCTCAAGAATAGCTCCTAGAAAAATAACATCAACCCTGGATGTATCTTTGTAGATCAGGGCTACATTTAAGCTTGATAGGAGATGGCACCCAAGACTTAGCTGAGGCTGTGCAGCATGCAGGTTTTTCTAGCATCATGATTAAAAATATCGAACTGATAGATGACACACACACACACACACACACAATCGACAAGGGCAGCAGCTTTATCAGAAGTTAGCCTTAAGCTAATATTTCACGACTGGAACTTAAATCTATTCAAGCAGAGATGGGGGTGGGGGGAAAGTCATCTACCTATCAGTGTTAGGGGAAAAAAAGATTAATTTATTGATGAAAGGATGATAAAACTTGAGAGAAGGCACTTGACTTTTACAATCTGATTTTACAACAGCACTGAGCAGATTAGGAACCTGCTGCAGCTCATTCTGAAGAAAAGCAGAAAGCTAAAAAGAAAAAAGAAAAGGAGAGAGAGAGAGAGAGAGAGAGAGAGAGAGAGAGAGAGAATAAAAATCATCCTTGGGAAAAATCTCTCTGATATATTGCTGTAGACATGATGGGAGAGGGGGCTGACCCCCTGAAGGATTTGCTAGGTTCTTCCCTTGAATTTCCCTTGAATTTTCAGTTCTATTTTTTAAAAACAACAACAACAATCTGTAGTCCATTTAATTGTAAAATTCAATTTAAAATCTTATAAGGGGACAGGTGGAAACCATATTCTAGCCTGCTGCTGAACAAGAATTCAACATGGTCCTACCTTTCAACATTCTGACCAATGACTATATAGATGCTTTTATATATATATATTTTTATGATCTGTGATGTTGTGTGTGTTGGCGCTGGTCTGTGACCGTATTAATAAATTCAATTCAATATATAGATGCTTGAATGATGGACCCACACTATTTTAAAATTGTAGTTTAAATTTATCATATAGTATGATTAAGACTGTGGGAGTAAGCCACAATGTATTTTTATGTATTTCCCAGACACAGACGGTATTCAGCCCTCGTAAACAGTGTCTAGGCAGAAATCACTGAAATGTCTGGAAAAATCTGGATGTATGGCAGCTCATGTCAGAAGTGTAGAATTTGGCGAATTTCGTTAAAAATAGCTGAAAAACTCTCTTTTTAAATAGATTTTGTCAACAGCTTTGGACAAAACTGAAAAAAGCTCAACTTTGCCCCCCCCCCCAAAACAACAACAACAACGTTGAACAACTTTGCCCCCCTCCAACTCACTTTTTTGTCTGGATTTTCACTTTTTGAAATATGGCAACCCTAATCTATATTTACATTCTGGATGTTCTGTGTTGATTCAACACCACCCGGAGTATTATTAGGTTACAAACAGCTTGCAAATTATATCACTTCAGATACAATGCACTTCAACGAATCCTTTCACAACAAGTGTCAAGAAATCAAGTGGTGTACCTACATACACAGTGCACACATGAACGAGTCACATGTGTCAGGGAGATAGATTCTTGTTTAATCTGCTCCCTGACATTTATTTATTTATTTAAAAGCTGCACTTTCATTCTCTATTTATTTCACAACCTTTATAAACCTCTCGATTAAAATAAAACCTCAACGTAGCTTACAAAAAGTATTAAGGTGGTGTACAACCTAAAAACACAGTTTCAGAGGAATAAACTATATTAAAATGTCAGGCACGCCGGCTAAAGACGTGCGCATGGGGTTCTTTTCACAATCCTGCACCGATGATCTAAAATAGTGCGGCTCGATAACAATTTTTCAACACAATTTGCTCCATGTCTGAAACAGACCAGACCTCTCCCTCTCTCTGCCTTCCTACCTATTCATTTCTGCCTTGCCTGCAAAATGAAACAACCCATTTAATTCTCAAGTAGCATTATTGCTTCCTTACTAATTTCATTCTCTTAACTCCTGTCTCCGCTAACACAGAATTGTTCTTTGTGGGAACCCAATTAACCAACAAAGCCCCTCTGCGTGAAAATGAAAACAATTGGAACTGCAGCCCAATAACATTTCAAAATTAATAAGTTGACAATCTGCCCCCGCCCCTTCTCTAAACCAAAAAGCCAGTAAACAACCTTAAGTTGGAGCCTGACAACATCTGGTTCCCCACCTCTGCTGTTGATAATATAAAGAGTGGTGCAGGCTGCAGAGCTACTGGGGCCCATGTCTCTAGGATTGGGACCTGGCTGCCTGAAGGCAATCTGGCCTCATGTTTTAATTTGCTGGCAGCTGCCCAGAGTGGCTGGGACAACCCAATCAGATGGGTAGTATATAAATAAGCCAACTTATTCTAGTAGAATTAAACATCTGAACTGGGTGCAGGATTTGCATCCAGATACGTTTTCGGATGTGCATGGTGGTGGTACAATAGGGTTTATTTCATACGAGTGTCTGCACTGGGAAATGCATTAAGAATTGTCAATAAATGTGGCACATTCCCTTGTAAGGTCAAGGTAGCCAGATGTACATGGAGAGCTTAAAGCAGTCCCAGACCCTCCAAGTGTCCCTATTTTCCAGGGACAGTCCCAGCTTTACAGAATCCGTCTCAGTTTCTTCTTTGATCCTGGAATATATCCCACTTTTCCTTAGGATGTTCCTATTTTCATCAGGGAAATGTTGGTGGTTATGGAGTTATGCAACCCTTGAGCCAAGGAGCTAAGTAACTATACAACCTTTAGAAGACATCTGAAGGCAGCCATGTATAGGGAAGTTTTAAAATGTTTAATGTTTTATTATGTCTTTGGGTATGTTGGAAGCCGCCCAGGGTGGCTAGGGCAACCCAATCAGATGGGTAAGGTATTATTATTATTATTATTATTATTATTATTATTACTATTATTGACTAGGACACCCCTATTTTCATCTGAGAAATGTTGGAG
The DNA here is from genome assembly GCF_964106645.2 of Podarcis pityusensis. Classification (NCBI taxonomy): domain Eukaryota; kingdom Metazoa; phylum Chordata; class Lepidosauria; order Squamata; family Lacertidae; genus Podarcis; species Podarcis pityusensis. The sequence continues at coordinate 24,380,835 of NC_138042.1, forward strand.
CATATGAACTAAGTAGCATAATCTTAGAACTGTGGTTGTTCTGTAATTTGGGACTCTCTGGTGGCGCTGTGGGTTAAACCACAGAGCCTAGGGCTTGCCGATCAGAAGGTCGGCGGTTCGAATCCCCACGACGGGGTGAGCTCCTGTTGCTCGGTCCCTGCTCCTGCCAACCTAGCAGTTCAAAAGCACGTCAAAGTGCAAGTAGATAAATAGGGACTGCTCCAGCGGGAAGGTAAACAGCGTTTCCGTGCGCTGCTCTGGTTCACCAGAAGTGGCTTGGTCATGCTTGCCACATGACCTGGAACCTGTACTCTGGCTCCCTCGGCCAGTAAAAAGCGAGATGAGCGCTGCAACCCCAGAGTCGACCACGACTGGATCTAATGGTCAGGGGTCCCTTTAACTTTTATTTCAAATTTAAAAAGTTTATGAAGTTATAGCAGGACAGGATAACTTTGCAGATTTCAGCATGCTTTAGCCATGAGGCTGATGTGTATGGATGTGGTTATAAAAGGAACTCCCTACCTGGTGGAATGGAGATCAGAACAACTGGATTCAGAGTTGCCCTGTTTCCACTGTTCAGCTCTGTGATGTTCCAATAAAATGTTGGGAGTTAGCAGCAATGCCAGTCCGTGGCATGGGAACTTCAGCCATTGAACCAAAGAATAAAATACAGTTGTTTTCTTCTGCCAGGTTGTCCTTAAGATTGACAAAATGGTGGGTGAAATGAAATAGTATTGCAGTTAAATGCACAATAAGCTCCCTGCCCCAGCATTGTGATATGCTGTTTGCAAACAGAACAGAAAACACCTTGGAATCCATTCATTTGATTGCTTTAGCTCTGCCAGAGGCAGAGCAATATGATGCTATATAACTCTACAAGCCAGCAAAGGCCACTTTCTTTCCTGCTTGCCGTTCCTCGGATAAACTTTCACATTAAGTGAAACAAAATGGAACAAATGGAACTACTGTCTTCTCAGAAAAGCAGAAGAAGCGGACAGCCAATGACCGTTTAATCGAAGGGTATCTTATCAGCACTAGATCTGAGCAAACAAAGCGAGCACGGCGATTCTGCCATTTTCACAGAGGGCTTCCTCAGCAGTCAGCCAATCTTCTCCTAAGAGTTATATTTTGAAGTAGCTTAGTTTATACAGGTGAGCAGAGGCTTTGATTGTGTGACCAGGCAGCGACAGCCCCAGCCCCCAGGGATCATAAGGAAGGAAGACTCTGACAATGTTATATGGAATTAAAATTGGGCCACAACTTTATTAAACTTCCGCATGTACGAAGACTTTGGCTTAGTCCTTGGGCATATATCCCTCCCAGTCCCCCAGCCAGGGGGAACTGGGGCTCATCAAGGTAAATGGGATATGGGAGTGCTCTGCGAGACGTAAGTGTAGCAGGCAGCCAAGCCCATATTCCCACACGCAGGGTAGTTCACTGACAACCTTTGAGTGTATGGCCAGTGACACCCATATATATAACCCCTTTGAGAGAGGGACCCTGGAATTGCCACCGCAGGGGGGTGAGTCACCACTTCACACACACACACACACACACACACACACACGGAAGAAAAGACTAAAAGATTCCACCCAAGGCCATAACTACCAAAGTTGTGATGAATTGCTACAGGGAAGACAAAACCTGCCAATGCAGGAAAATTTCTTCCCAGTCCTTCAACAGCAGCCAGTCAAAGTCTGTAGCAGCACCCACTAAACAGGAAGAAAAAGTTAACCTGCAAACAAGAAACATTAAACAAAGGGAGGGTAGGGAGGGTGAATCTCCAGAGCTTGGCTATTGTCGGTGTAATGAGTATGGGTTGCTCGTGCGTAAGTTGCCGCCTCTCCTGGCTTTGTTGCTTTGTTAAACCTCTCAGTCTGGACAGCCCTTCACTTCGTGGCTGCCTCAGTCGCTAGCAGAATCCGTCAGTGGGCGTTTCTTAAACCTTTTCCAACATAAAAGTTGTTTGACACCCAGTCTCCTCCTACTCTCTCTGCGCGGAAGTCTTCTGCGCAGGGAGGGCGTGGGTAGCGGAGGACCCGTACTCTCCCTGCTGGTGTCTGGTGAAGAGTCTGGGAGCCCTCTCGCCGATTCCCCCATCTGCCCCCGCTTTATTCCTGGTGTTGCGCTGTTTTGCTTCCCCATCTGCTGAGCTGCCTCTCTCCCTGCTGGGCCCTTCTCCAGCATCATTTGAGAGCCTTCCCTCCGCCTCTAGCTCCGATGTCAGTTCCCTGACAGTCGGCTCCACCCCCTATTTATAAATGGGGCTGGCCCCATCTCCCAGCAAGAAACTTGCTTACTGAGGCTGGGCGTGGGCCTCCAAAAATTAACACTGAGAGGCAAGCCAGCCCCCGTTTGCCAGTAAGCTCCCTGGGAACTGTAGCACCACATGCAATCCCACAAAGGGCACCCACAAGGTAAAGTGTGAGTGCTCATTCCTCAAGAATATTTTGAAGTGAATAATATTAATCATTATCAAAGTTCACTAAACCACATTGAAGTCATGTATCTGTTGTAGGTAAGTTCAGTGTCTTCCCTTTTAGGACATCATTACCTGAGCCATAATAAAAATGTTGTTTATCAAAGGCTGATTTTTAAGAAACAGATTCTTCAGAAGAGACATTTCTTCATATGGTTGTTGCTCTGGGTTTCTAAGTATTATTTAGGGCTGCATGTGTGACATGTTCTCATGAGAGTTCAGCAAAAAGTACAAAATATGTAAGTTTGGTTATACAGAAGTCAGCTTCCTTACAGTCTCAGCTTTCTTAAACACGCACACACACACACACACATTTCTAGCTCTTCTTTACCATAAAATACAGTGGTACCTCAGGTTAAGAACTTAATTCGTTCTGGAGGTCTGTTCTTAACCTGAAACTGTTCTTAACCTGAGGTACCACTTTAGCTAATAGCTGCACGATTTCTGTTCTCATCTTGAAGCAAAGTTCTTAACCCAAGGTACTATTTCTGGGTTAGCGGTGTCTGTAACCTGAAGCGTCTGTAACCCAAGGTACCACTGTACAGGAGAAAAAGTGGGCAACGCCTGCTGGAATCATCAGCCAAAGAGGTGACTGGATAAGATTTCCACCGGCGTTCATCATCCATCCAGCATAACTTCTTGCCCTTCCCATGACTTGCAAAATCTGAATAAACAAAACATAAAAGCATGCAGAATAAATGATGCATAGGAAGAGAAATTATGTAAATCAATTTGCTTTGCATGATTTATTCAGCGTGCAGAATCCAGATTTCATTGGCACATCATTTGAATTGCCCAAGCACAGAATTTTCATTCCTTTTTGGGGCAGAATAGGAACTGCTTATCTGCAGGCTGAAAAATGACCCTGCAGTTGTGCAGATGAATTGTACGGGGACTGTTTGTGATGTCAAGGGGGTCCCATTCACAAGAACAGAAAGATGTACAATTAGCCGAGAGTGGAAGCACCAAGTTTTGCACAGTATAAACAGACCTTTTCCCCCCAATTACTGTGCTGGGAGATAACCTTTCATCCATCTGCACTCATAAAGACATTGCTGTCCTGATTGTATTTGATTGCCAGCACCTCGTTGATAGAAAGAGTGCCAAACGAAAAGGAGACTGGAAAAGGTCAGTGCTTATTGAGTGTTGGAAGGGATTGTTTTCAGAAGGAGGAAAGATAAAATGACCATGCTAAGTATACCTTAACTAAGGAAAAGCTGGGAGCAGGGACAGCCCTATCATTAGGCAGTGTGAGCTGGCTGCCTCAGGCAGCTGATCTTAGGTGTCATTAAAGGCAGCAAATTGCAATTTTTAAATTTTTAATTTTATGTTTACTGTATTTTTGGACTCTGAGGGAGAGGTGCTGGTGGACTTTTCTATCTCAGGTGCAAAGTCACTTGGCCAAACTTAAGGATTATGCACCTTGACTTGGCAAGCAGTAGGGCTCTATTCTTTACCCTGCCTCAGACAGCTGAAACTCTTGAGCCAGCCCTCATAGTAACCTAACAGCACTTTGAAGAACAGCAAAGAATTTGTGTGCCCCACACAAGGTGATCAAAGTTTGTTTGCATTCACACAACTAACACCACGGCTAGCTTGGCCCTCAGTTAAAAGTGATGGACAAACATCTCACCAAATGAATCACTTGCTCAGGTGTACCATATTTGATGGCAGGTATTTGACTCAGGTGTACCATATTTGACTGAATATTTGCTGCACATAAAGAACAACTCAAAATTCATCCCTACAAAATTATCTTGCTATGGAGAAAATCTGAGAAACAGAAAAATGGTTTTAGCGAAAATTCTTCCCATGTGTGGCTTCATGTCTAAGGGCAAATGAAATCTCTAGAGCAGTCTTCCCTGATCTGGTGCCTTCTAGATGTTTTAGACAATAACTCCCATCAATCCCAGCATGTCATAGACCAGATTGAGGATTACAGCTCTGATGAGGAATGGTGGAAACCTCCCCCTCTTCCTGCTCCTGACCGGAATTCTGAAGCTGCCCAGGAACAATGGAGCAGTATAGATTTAGAGACTTGGTTTGCAGACAGACACAGTTTGGAAAACAACAGCTGGGCAGAGCTGAGTGGGGAACAGCTAGGAGGAGCAGAACAGGAAGAGAGAGAGATTACTCCCCTTCACTGGAAAGTGCGCAGCCTATATCTCCAAAGGCAAGGAGAGCTGACAAGGTTGCTACTCAGAAGGCTCAGTGGTTGTGAGTCTCTGTGTAAAAGTCTTTATCATTGCAATTCTGCAACAAATACTTTTCTGTGTGTGTGGTGGGGTGTTATATAGCATCATGGTCTGCCACCAACTAAGGGCTAATCCACATCTCCATCTGCCCAGGTGCTGAAATCTGTAACCTGAAATCTGTATTCTGTAATCTAAAACTAGGTGTCAGGGAGGGCTGCACTGAGGAGGGATGGTGGGAGCTTCCCTCTCCCCCTGCTCCTGATCAGGATCCTGAATCTTCCCAGGAGCAGTGGGGCAGTATAGATTTGGAACAGTGGTTTGCAGAGGGACATAGTTCAGAAGACCGAAGTTGGGAAGAACTGGGTGGTGAACAGCTAGGAGAAGAAGAACTGGGAGAGAGAGAATTAACAGACTCACTTTCACTGGAAAGCGTCCATCCACTTAGCCCAAAAGTCAAGGAGAGCAGATAAGGTGGCTGCATAGAAAGCCTAATGGTTGCGAGATCAGGTTGCAATACACCGAAGGGACATGGGTGACTAGGGGGGAAGTGGATGGAATCCTTAACTGGGAGCACCTTCATTCCTAGAAATGGATTCTTTGTTCTCTCGTTAAATTTCTAGCTGGTAAGAGACTCATTTCTCTTTGTTTTGCTTATCTACTGCCAAAGTGGGGGTGGGGGAGAGGAAGCCAACTCCTTGAAGCCTGATACTAGAATACAAGTTGTTTTCTTTATATGTGATCCAGCTGCACATCCTTATTTGCATGACAAGGCATAGCTGGGGCCAATGGGACTGGCTGATACAGGCAGGTGGGACATCCATATCTGTTTTAACATCTCCACTAGTTGTTACATGTAAGTAGTTGCACAGATCTGCATTCTGGCTAATCTATTTTGTCAGTACTAAAGAGTGTTTTCTCATTTTAAAATTACAGCATAGGATCCAAAGAGTTCAGCATGTCCCTTTCCCATTATTATTTTTCAAATGAATACCCTTTGACCAACTTCCTTTCACCCACACATTCCCCCCCCCCAACTTCCTTTCACCCACACATTTTATACACCCAGGCTCTCAAGCAAATCCCACAATTATTGTTTTTCTGATAAATCAAGCCACTGTGTTAGCTGAGTGTAATAAATGTCTAACTGGCACATAATTCTTTGGCCTGAAATTATATAGCTTAAAGAAAAAGACTGCTCTCTTTGCAAAGCTTTGACATTTAGAGTATTTTAATGGTTGCTTTAAGAACAATAACAGCTGATAATAAAACTTTCAGCTATCAGTAATACAAAAAGGGGGGGAGGAAGCACAATGGTTTTGTGGGGTTGGTTGCGCTGTCTCCAGGAAACTAACATACTTCAAAGCAGACATGGCCTAAATGCCATGCCATCCTCAAATTATAGTCCTAGATTTCATTAGCTCTCTATTCATCTCACTGCATCTTTGTATGTTGATGCTTTTTCAGAAAGCTGGAAGCACTATAGTGTGTGTGTGTGTGAGTGAGTGTGTGTGATGCCCCTTGTAATGTAATTTTTGGTCAAACGGATTTGGTGCGTTTCATAATGGTTCAGAAACCAGACAAACCTATTTGATCAGAGACAACAAAAGGGAAATGGGAAAACGAGCCGTACACCATGGGGAAGGATGGCTCGGTTACATTACCAGCTCTTAAAAAATGACAGTCCAGCTCCAGTCTTTATGGTGCTTACAGCAATTGCCAAGAGTCTTGACTTTCAATGAATTTTATTATTTTGCCAGAGAAAAACTGTTTTCTCAAGAGGAGACAGGGAGGAAGGGTGGGATATAAATCAAAACCATCACCATCCTAAGAGTGTTTACTCAAAAGTAAGCCCCACTGAATTTGATAGGACTTACTGCTATGTAAGTGTGTTTAAAATTGCAGTGCCATTCTAATACAGTCATACCTTTGTTCTCGAACGCCTTGTGACTCAAACGTTTTGGCTCCCAAATGCCACAAACCCAGAAGTTTGTGTTCCAGTTTGTGAACTATTCTGGGAAGTTAAACATCCAACGCAGCTTCTGCAGCTTCTGATTGAGTGCAGGAAACTCCTGCAGCCAACCGGAAGCCGTGCCTTGGTTTTTGAACATTTTCAGAAGTCGAACAGACTTCCGGCAGGGATTCTGTTTGAGAACCAAGGCACGACTGTATTTGGGAATTTGTATCTTCAACTTGGCTTCTTAATTGACTCCTCTTCATTTGTTCTTAGTGTAGAAGTTCTCCTGCTAGAAGCAGGTGGAGGATTTTTGGGTAGGCCACCCAAGTTCCTGGGGGTGGGAAAACGGCCTGGCCTGCTGTTTGGCAGGAATTAGCACCTGATGTTTTTCAAGATAAATGGAGATAAATACCATCACTTCCTAATTGCTGCAGAACTACTGGCCCTTAAAGGCACAAGGTTGGTTTGATAAAGTTAGCAGCCTTAATTGTGTGTGCTGCCATACAGGAGGAATGTTCAAATGGCCAATGTGGCATGATGCATGTATTATGAGACATAATAATCACAAGTGGGACCTGCAACCAATTGCTAAAGCATGGAGCACTCCTATTCAAGATCCCAGCTACACCATTCCATCCACCCTCCCTCTTTGTTTTCCATTGCCACCGACCCCCAAGAGACCAGCAACATTCTGTGGTCGCCGAGTACACTCAATGGGCTGTTTTTAGGGCTTTACTCCCTTGGGCTGTGTCCCTACAAAATATTACCTGTACTTTTCCCCACCTTGGGCTCCCCCCAAGATTGCTGATACCCCCTCTCTTGACTTATGTCTTGTCTACATAAGCAAAAGCCTTCTAAGTCCGCTCATGTGAGATTTATTAATAACACTGAGAGGTTTCCATAGTAGCTTGCTAATGGAAACATAAACGCAGCAAACATTTAAATAACAGAATAAACAATGCACTGTTCAAATTTAAAAGCAGCACATTAGCAATAAGCAACAGTTCAATCTGGGGCATGCTTACTAAGAAGTGCGTAAGTGGGAACTCAGTGGGACTTCCACCACAACATACTAGGTTAAAAATCCCAGCAAATATTCACTAGTTAATCAGATATTACAAAAATCATTGAGTGTTCCATAGACTCTCTCCTCGCAAGTAAAAGTCTATGTGCCCAAACCCAGTTCTCTGGAAATGCCTTAAAGCTCAGGGAAGTGAGAAGTCACAATGACCATTCCCCACATCAAATGGGGGGGCGCCTTTTGTGTGGTCGTGCCCTGGATCCCATTGCGGCTCCCGGTAGTTCAGGCTGGCTTCACCCTCCCCAGGCTGGATACCTGGAGGTCTCCGTCTCCCTCAGCCAATTGCCCAATCCCGCCTGGGGAGGCGTTGCCCGGGGATAGGCCAGGTAAGGGGCGGGACCACCCTGCCCACACAACAGAAGGTGAATCTTACCTGTGAAACATCAGTTGGCTCCAGAGCTTCTGGCACCCTGCTCTCCCTCAGTTATGTCTTCTTTTGCAGGTTAACCTCTTCTCCACAGGTACACAGGTGCTGCTACGTCATGGTCGCTGCTGAAGGGCCGGAAAGGAATTTTCCTGCATTGGCAGGTTTTACCTTTCCCGTAGCAAAATGTCACAACTTTGGTGGTTTCAGGCCTTGGGCGGAATCCTTTAATCTATCTTCCTAAATGGGGGGGGGGTGAAGCAGTGACCCACGCCCCCCTTGCGGTGGTGATCCCAGGGTTCCCTGTTGAAGGGGTCTTGAGGGGGAAGCATGGCCATACGCTGAGTGGTTGTCATTGTTCTCCCCTCCAACGGTGGCAAAACCGTGGGGGCTCTGCTTGAACATAGGTTCTTCAGAGCCAGCCACACATTCTAGATAACCCTGATGTCTCCCAGATCCCCAGTTGGGGACTGGGAAGGATAAACACCCAATGCCTGAGCCAAGGTCTTCCTACACCTGAAACTTAATAAAGTTGTGGCCAATTTTAATCCCATAGCATGTTGTCTTGAGTCATTATTCCACTCGGGGGTCGCCTGGGGTTGGGGGGACTCCGCCTGTCCATGCAATATAATAAGCTTAGAAATCATTATAGAGTGTCACAAGCCACTGGCTCTTTCTTACTTGTCCTTTTTCTTTCTTTTCTAACATCTGACACCTAATATTGTCAAGGTGTTCAGGATTAGTTCTGCAGCCCAAAGGCCAAGAAATCCACTCTGACTTTGCTCTGTAAACACATGAGCTAGAAATTTGAAAAATATATCATTTCCTGTGATGTGATGAACATTTCTCCTGCATTTCAACGATTCTCCATCAATTAATGAAAATAAAATAAAATAAATTGCTTTTGAAAATTATCAAAGGGGAGAAAGAATTGTGGTGAGATTCTCATGGGTTGCATGTGGGGTTTTGTTGTTGAAAGGTGACTGAGGGGTATTTATGAGTGCCCATTCCTCCATTCTACAAGTAATATCTCCTGTTGCTTCATCCTTCCTTGGTGCTTGTGTTTCCTGAAAACACAGTCTCATACTTGGCTGAAATTTCCTGGCAAAATGAGAACTTATATTAAAAACAAATTCAGTTAGCACTTTCTGGGAAATCCCCATTGATGACCTCAAGAGATGATGTCTTTTTTCAGATCAGGAAATGTGGACATTTGGGAAGGCTGCAGAGCACTGGATAATTCTTTTTTTGGGGGGGGGAGGGAGAGAGCTGCACCATTCTTGGTCACCTCACACCAAGCTCAACTCAATGGAGTTCAACCCGGACACTGAGGTCCAGCGCCAAGGGCCTTCTGGCGGTTCCCTCACTGTGAGAAGTGACCCAACAGGGAACGAGGCAGAGGGCCTTCTCGGTAGTGGCGCCTGCCCTGTGGAATGCCCTCCCAGCAGATGCCAAAGAAATAAACAACCACCTGACATTTAGAAGACATCTGAAGGCAGCCCTGTTTAGGGAGGTTTTTAATGACTGATTTTTAATGTGTTTTTATCTTTTGTTGGAAGCCGTCCAGAGTGGCTGTGGAAACCCAGCCAGATGGGTGGGATATAAATAATAAACTGTTGTTGTTGTTGTTGTTGAACTCTACACCTATCAAAATTCTGAAGCACTTTCAATGCATCCTGTAAGTGAAGCAAAAAAACTCCCAGAAGTCTCTCTTGCTGGGAAAGGCAACTTTTGAGAAACTGGAGACAAAATCTCTGGACCTGAAGATTTCTCAATTCCAAACCCCCAAAAACAACAACAACACAATCCTGCCTGTCCACAGCAGATGCCCCAGGTAGACTAACATGTCTAGCAGCACTGAAATTCTCCACGCTCCATCCTCCACACTAATCTCTTAATCACCCGTTCAGTTGGACACAAGGCTTCCAATATTGTTTCATGGGTTTCCACTGGCTGGGAATGATTTCCATCTTTTCCCCCAGAAGGCAGCAATTCGGCAAGTGTAATAGGGAGATTATTTAAGAATCAATCATAATCAAAGCACCAGCAAATACATAACACAATTTCCTCTAAGCATGAATTTGGAGAAGCTGCCAAGCTCCGTATCAACCAGGTGGCAAAACACAGCAGAGACGAATACTTCTACTTCTTTCTTTGTTAGGATATAGATCAAACCTCTAATGGTCACTGATATGTGTTTTTCTCCCACATTTCAAATGCCAAGGTATTTAACACAAATACAGGGCTTCCCAAATTTCTGATACCTGAGACAAATGTTCCTCCCCACTGCATGTATCCAAATTGGAAGGACACTTAGTGCTTAAACCTGAAAGCTTTTCTTTTAGAGTTGGATCCACTGTCTTCTTCTCCATTACTTATAACCTCCTCTCTCTGTTCTCTTTGGCTTTCAGCCACCCTGGGAATGTGTCCAATGGTTGTCTGGATATCTCCTGAGAATCCCAGGCTCTCTTTGTTTTAAACCAAGGCCTTCCATGTTCGCAGAACATCTTAACCATAACAAACAACTCAGGCTTCATTGCCAGTTCCACTTAGACTCTCTCGGGGATGTTACGTTTATCCACTTTTAAGTGCTGTAAAATGGCACAAACATAGCTGGATTCCTTGTGGTAAGGAGTTCCACAGATTGGCTTACTTCAAGTGCAGACATAGGCTCTGTTGGTACTGTGACTCTGCCTCCCCATTTGAGATAGAATTACCAGATGCTGTAAGTGAAGAAATATTTTCTATTTCTCACTTCCCATCACCGCATGCCACTCATAGTGTTTTTACCCATCTTCTTCAATTTCTTCTCCCACTCAAAAAGACTTGAGGAATGAGATTATCACCCCTCCTTTATTGTCCATTTCGGGTCGCCCAACCACTACCACAGAGCCCTTTCTCTTGGCAGATCAAAATGAGCAGGTGACAGCAAAGGTTACAAGGTTTTTAGCTGGAGCAATCAGAATAAGATCCACTATTGATTCGAAACCCAAAAATGTATTTTATATAATTCACTTTTTATTTCTATTCTTTGTATACCGTATTGTTGTTTTATTGCTATAGCTGATGGCTGACACAAATAAAGATTCATTTATTCATTGTCATTCTTCTGCCACTCTCCTTTCAAACTCTACTTGTACTTGTTCCCAGTCCCTACCCCAAATTGCCAATTTCTTTAATCCCTGGTCTTTTTACATTACTTCTTCCTATTACAGGGGCACTGACTTGGGCCCCAGGTTATGGGTGCCCAGCGCACATGACATGCCCCATGGCCTCAGAACCTGACTTCCAGTGGTATCAGAAGTCAGGTTCCAAGGTCTCGCGAGGCCTCGGTCAGCATCTCCAAGGTCTCGTGAGGCCTCAGACGTAGATATGGCACCCCTGTCCTCTTATAAAACCTTTCTCTTCTTTTCTTCCCTTCCTTTCTATTCCCATTTGGTTTATAATAAGAAAACCTTACACCTTTCTTTTTTCTCCACCTCTTGAAACTTCTCTGTCTCCTCGCCACCTTTACTCAGCATGCAAGAAGTTCCTTGTGATGGCCATTGGTTGAACCAAAAGCCATGGCATGGCATGGCAGGCGAGTGAGAAAGCCCTGTGCAGACGGTGGCAGTGAGGCCACCTGAAAGTGGCCTGAGGCCCACTGTTTGAGAAACACCGCATTAAACCACGCATCATCTTCCTCAGCCTACCTTGTCTCTATTTTCTCTTTCCTCCTGTTAATTTGTTCCACTCCCCGCCTCCCCCAGTGAAACCAGCATTGATTCATCCCAGTTCCTCCCTCCTCCTCCTCCTCTCTCCACCAGCATACCCCACGCGCATTAAAAGCTCATCCATCATTGTTTTGACTCCAGCTTTTTAATCAGGCCTGTGTGCATATTGGTTTGAGCATGTGGCAGTTTAATTACCCTCTTGAATACACGAAACACATCTTTGTCATATCTGCTTATATCTGAAGAGAGGGAGGCACGTTATAATGCTAATTAAAGCGGGGCGACGACCATTTCTCTCCGCACTCGAATTATATGCCATCTGTCTGGTCCTGTGCTCACTCTTTGGATTAATTGTGGGTGGGGAAAGGTTGTTTCCGTGGAGTTTTCACCTCCTGCAGGAGGGAAGAGTCAGCTTTAATGAAGATGCATGCAAAAAAAGAAAAAAGAAAAAAATGCCTTCCTCCCCATCGCACACACGCCGAGGCCCAGGCAAATTAAAGAAGCTTTCCTGCTAATGTCTTTCTAATATATCTATCTATCAAGGTCTGGGCTGGTTTCACGGGTCATGGTTTTTGAAAGTACTGTGTGACAGCAGGCAATTCTTCTACCACTGCTAGCGTCTTCCCTAATGGGATGCTGAGTACTACAAGATATCGGGGAAGGAGGCTTTGTAAACAAATAGGAGCCAGCCACACACATCCCAAGTCTGCATGCTTGTTGATCAGACCAATTGCACACCAATTGTGCTGTTTAAGGACAAGCTGACACACAAACCAATCATTATAATGGCAAATCTTTTTCTTTCTTTCTTTCTTTTTAAGAAAAAGCAAGGAGAAAAAGAAAAAAAGAAAGAAAGAAAGAAAGAAAGAAAGAGCAATAAAAGGGGGGGGGGGAGGAAGTGACCTAAAGCTAGTTGAGAGTGTCAGTCAGAATGAAATTGGCTTTTTCATAATTTCTTTGTCCCTCCAAAACCATTTCTTGTCAACAACAGCAGCAGCAGAAGCACCACCTGGGGCCACAGAGGAGCTGAGGGGCCAAGGACCCCCAAATTTTCAAGGAGGGGGCCAGGCCCCCTTAATATTCTGCAGCAGTGTTGTCTTGCCAAATGCAAGATGGTTCTTTTAAAATTTAATTCAGAATCAATACAAACACAAGTAGTTGAGAAGATTACAGATTTTATTCCGAATAGCAAGCAGTACATTACCAAGCAAGCACTTCAGCCGGCCACCGGGAAGTCCTGTCAGAAGTGGCAAAGTGACCCACCCCAGGTACTCTTGATGCACAGAACTGTGGCCACAGTCTATGCAGAGGTCCCACGGCATGCTCCAAAATTAGATATTTTATAGACCTGCGTCCTATTGGACTAGCACAGGCTCAACCAGAGCTACTCTACATCAAAGGCTTTGCTGACCAGTTTCATCAACACATCAAGGGCCTTTTCACATAGGATGTTGTTTAGTCGTTTAGTCGTGTCCGACTCTTCGTGACCCCATGGACCAGAGCACGCCAGGCACTTCTGTCTTCCACTGTCTCCCGCAGTTTGGTCAAACTCATGTTGGTAGCTTCGAGAACACTGTCCAACCATCTCGTCCTCTGTCGTCCCCTTCTCCTTGTGCCCTCCATCTTTCCCAGCATCAGGGTCTTTTCCAGGGAGTCTCCTCTTCTCATGAGGTAGCCAAAGTATTGGAGCCTCAGCTTCAGGATCTGTCCTTCCAGTGAGCACTCAGGGCTGATTTCCTTCAGAATGGATAGGTTTGATCTTCTTGCAGTCCATGGGACTCTCAAGAGTCTCCTCCAGCACCATAATTCCAGCTCTCAATTCCATACATCACTGCTGGGGAAACCATAGCTTTAACAATGAGGACCTTTGTCAGCAAGGTGATGTCTCTGACATCATTATTTAAAGCAATAATTTTTATTTACTGAAAGCAATAAAACACAGAAATCAGAGTCAGGAAGGAATAACCAGAGATGGAAGAGCTGACCATGCCAGATCACTATCTCCTTGAAGTACAATAATCTTCCGCTATAATTATCCCATACATATGTGCACATGCTCATAGATTATTGGTGGCACATTGTTTGGGATTAGCTGGATCCAAGAAAGCTTAACTAATGCTGCACAAATACAAACATGCTAAGCATTTCAGGCACTTCAAATGGTCAGGGTAATTTTGATGGTTGCTCTCTCCACCCCTTATATCTTCTGCAAGATACGTTTTAAAAGATTCCATCCTTCAAATGTCACTCTTGTCCTCCACCACAGCTGAATCCAATATATAATTATATCTTTGTTAGAGTCCCATTCATGAAGAATTTGGTCTCTTAACAGTGCAGTCCTGTGCACCCCATTAAGTTCAATGAGACTCACTCCCTGGTAAGTCTAAGCTAACCTAATCTAATCTATACAGGTATTATCTTTGATGATTCATATAACACTTTTTTAAATGGGCAATGTGCTTTACGTAATTGTCTCATTCATCCTTAGAGCTGCTGTCTGCAATAACTTAAAATTGTTCTTCCTTTTGCAGATGTGGAATTGAGGTTAAAAGCCAGTGCTGGGACAGAACAGGAATTTGAATTGCAATCTTCTACAGCCTAAAAAGTCTAATAACTTTTACCGTTGGATTCCTTTTATTCACACTCACATATAGCTTCATACACATATAGGTCTTTATGGATCCATTGAAGTGGAACGTGTTAACATTAATTTCAAAATTTTAGGTATGAATAGTGTCTATTTGCTTCACTGATAATCTGTTATAAATTGCACACATTTTTCTGTTCTGCATTAGAAAAGAGGGTATATAAAGCCACATTTGGGTCATGTTAGCTAACCAGTGGACTCAGTTTTGGGTTTGAATTCTTACATAGCCAGGAAACACTGCAGGCGACAAGTAGGGATGGCCAGTTCAGTCTAATTCATACCAATTTTTACTTGTGTTTAGTCATAATTCCATTTTGTCACATTTCAATTTTAAGCCATGATTATTATGATTTTATTTTTTATCTAAATCTGTACACAGATTTAAACTGCATTTTATCACAAAATACATTTTTAAATATGCATTTCATTTCAATGAATGCATTTCTGAACATATATTATCCTGATATGAATTTTAAGGCATTTTGATACACACACTCTCTCTTTTTAGCCAAGAAATATATACCAAAATCCAGAGAAGTGCAAAATCGGGATGATCATTACAGTCAGTTCCATGTACTAAAGGTGCAAATTAGATCAGTTTGCTTAAAAATGCAGATGAGACAAATTCTCTTCCATCTCCACTAAGTAGCCAAGCTAAGCTAAGGCTATTGTGAGGATAAATAGGACAACACAGTGTGGTGTAGTGGTTAGAGCATTGAACTAGGACCTGGGAGGTTAAAATCTCCACTCAGCCGTGAAGCATAATGGGTAGTGCTTGTCCCAAGCGGCAGCTAAGGAGCATCCTGTTGCCTGTCCATGGCCTCTCCATGGCTGCTGCTGCTGGCCTCCTCCCTTAGGCAGATCATAGCTGCTACTGGAGAGTGGGTGATGAGGAGGAGAGACTGCTACCACCGAGGCCCAGCCCCTTGTGACGTGCCAGTTCTGATGGGTAGGCAGAGGGCAGGGCTGCCCTGGGTGGAAAGCAAGGGGGAGCAGAATGGAGTGGAGTGCAAGGAGTCTTGATTTAAAGCCCCCCACAATATTTACTGTATTTTCCTGTGTATAAGACTAGGGTTTTCTCCTAAAAAATAAAATATCTAAAATTTGGGAGCTTCTTATACATGGGGGCCATCTCACACCATTTTCTAAAACCGGAGTCCCCCCAAATAGGGGGTGGGGCACCTTATAGATGGAAAAATACAATGATGATGATGATAATTTATACCCCGCCCCTCTGTCTGGGTTTCCCCAGCCACTCTGGGTGGCTCCCAACAGAATATTAAAAACACAATAAAATATCAAACATTAAAAACTTCCCTAAACAGGGCTGCCTTCAGATGTCTTCCAAAAGTCAGATAGTTGTTTATTTCCTTGACATCTGATGGGAGGGCGAGCGCCACTGCCAAGAAGGCCCTCTGCCTGGTTCCTTGTAACCTCACTTCTGGCAGTGAGGGAACTGCCAGAAGGTCCTCGGAGCTGGACCTCTTATGCATTCACATCGAATCTTGCCTCTTTCTAAAATTTATTTATTGGTGTGTGTTTTTCTTTTTGTAACTCGAAATGAAAATCAATGGGTTTTCTCAGGACGGTGGAGGGCATGTGTGTTGTGTCCAGTTGCTGTAGTGGTGGCGACACTCACTGATAGGAATTGCTTGGGGTGGGGGTGGAAATGTGGTGTCTAGGAGGTTCGGGGAAGGAGTGAGGCATGTCCCTATTTTCATCTGAGGAATGTTGGAGGATATGCTCCTTTGGGTCGGCCTGCGCTGTCAGAGCATGGCCAGGAGAGCAACAGCAGTGCATCAGAGGGGACGGAGAAATGGTGCTGGGTCCTTATGAGAGAGCTGCTTTGCTCGCTGCTCTCCCTGGGATGCTGGCAGCCCAGCCTCTCAGCGACAGAGCCTGCTGTTTTTATTATGCACATCCGCAATGGAAACACACAGCAATAGAAATACATCATGCTGAATAAATTCATTCCAGAGGAATAAGTACTGATTTAGGGCCATCAATTGCTGGGAGAACATTTTGATTCCCTGATTAGGGTGGAGGATAATAATGGCTTTAAAATTTGCACAAAGGGAGGACAGTGGCTGCTGAAGCCATTAAGATATAGTTCCAGAATAGCAGTCATTTTTCACCGTCACTCTTCATAGACAGGGCTTCATCTTTCGTTTTTGTTTTATTATTTCCCCAAATCGAGTATTAATGAACACATTCCTTCTTGTCGGCCAAAGACAATTAATGGTGGCTGGAAGACTACTGATTCCTGGCAACTGACTTTCTTGTTTAGCTGCCAATGAGCTGTCAGCTTAGGTGAGGGAGAATGCAAAATAGGTATTCTGGTTTTGAATGTTCTGCAGTCCTCAGTCTTTCAGATGAATAATTTTAAAACGGGTCAAATTGAGGCCCTTAGTCTATCCAATCCAGTAAAATATTAGGCACATGAACAACTTGTAATGGAAAATGATATAAAAATTGCTTCGGTCTATGTACATTTAAAGCCTCACAATACCACTTTAAGCCATCATGGCTTCCCACAAAAAATTATGGGAGCTGTAGTTTCTTAAAGGTGCTGAAAGTTGTTAGGAGACTCCTGCCCCCCCCCCCAAAGCTAAAATTCCCTGAGTGGTTTACCAGTCATTCCCTCTTCCCAGGGAATTCTGGGAACTGTAACTCTGTGAGGTTAATAGGTCAACCTACCGGCAGGTGGTGCTGAGAATACATGTCTTGCCCCAGGCCCTGGCAACCCATGCTATGCCACTGCTGAGAGGGACTCTAAAAGGTTTTCACGCAGGAGTTTTCCAGCCTTGCCCTACCCCAAAGATGCCAGGGATTGAACCTAGAATCTTTTACATGCAAAAGAGATGTTCTACTACTGAGCCATGGTCCTTCTTCAGCTTGATTCTGGAAAAGACGGGGCAATACTTCTGCTCTCATTCAGTTTCTTGCTTCTGTAAATGAGCTGCCTAAGAGCAGGAAGCATTGCCACTCGCTTTCACTCTAGCAAGAGCACAAGTGAAGAAAAACATTTTAATGAAAAGCTGTGGTTTGGGTTGCATGTTTACATCTACTTAGTGGTTTTTAGGAGAAGGGGAAACAATAAGAGTTCAATTGTAACCCTGGAGGGCCAGATTAGAGCATTGTTTTGCTAGCTGCCTGGCTTCTTCTCAGTTTTCAAAAGATTTGTGTGTGTGCGTGTGGTTTTGAGCAAGAAATGATTAGAGTACATTTTCCCCCATCAGGCAACGAAAGCATCAAAGTCCCTTTAATTAACGTAGATACACAAACTTCATAAATTTAGCAGCACAGAAAGCAGAATTCTGGCTAATCTTCCTGGAAGGTGGCACATAAGCCTTGATAAGAAATTAACAGACTTTCAAGTGTAATAAGAGAATAAGGCAGACTGGCTGCAGTGCTACAGCTGTTGCTTGCTGTCATTGGGGGAGACACTGTTTGGCATGCTTTAAAAGATCAAGCAGTAGATGAAAAATCTCATAGAAGTGAACAATTCTCCCCAGTCACTCATGTGATTGGTTGCCACCCACACAAAGTCTTTTTAATTAAAAAAACACACCAAAACCCAGTATTTTAGAAATACATTAAATGAGCTACATGCATACACTCAAACTGTCCCTATTTACCAGGGACAGGAAAGTTGAATGGTACCTGCTTCTCTTCCTTGGTTTCCATTTCAGATTAGTGTCTAGGACAAGGGTGGAGACCCTGTGGCTCTCTCCAGATTTTGCTGGACTCCAACTTCCATCATCCCCAGGCAGAAGACTAATGACTAAGAATGATGGGAATTGTTGTCCATCAACATCTGGAAGATCATGGCTTCCCCATCCCTGCTGTCCACACAGGTGGGCAGCACAAGTAAGCAGGCCTAATTTTATGCAGGCCTTGGCCTAATTCCTACCCTCCAACATTTCTCTGATGAAAATAGGAACGTCCTATTCAACAACAACCACCTTATTATATATACCCCACCTGTCTGACTCGGTTAACCCAGCCACCCTGGGCAGCTTCCAACATATATAAAAACATAATAAAACATTACACATTTAAAAGCTTCCCTATACAGGGAAGCTGCCTTCAGGTGTCTTCTAAAAGTGGTGTAGTTACTTATCTCCTTGGCACTGGGACAGTGCCACACCACCAAGTCCTATTGCTGCTGGTAAGGGATTAGGTTTGCACCCTGAGACCTTCAGGAACAAGGTGATGCATTAGTGAAATAATGTTTATAGAAGGCTTGCCATCCTGGATGCAAAAATTGGGGAAATTGGGCAGTTATAAACACACAAGAAACGCACCCCTTTCTTCCATCTTCTTCACACTCAGTAGCTTTAGTTTTGCAAATGTTGGAATAAAGATTAACCAGAGGCTTGCAGCCCAAGCACTGCCCAGTTAGTTCCAATCAATTTATAAAATCCAGTTTCCATCCCACTCCTAGCTGCTTCTTCGCCCTCAGGATTGCCAGGAAACAACAGAAGCACTACTGAAAAGAATGACCTTTCACTGGGATATATTTATTAGATAGTAACCTAGCTTAGATAGGCTAGTTTTAGCCTTTGAATTTAAGGAATCCAGGATGCTTTGATACAGAAGGGATTCTCCTGCTGTTTCTCCTCTTCTCCCCCTTGAAACAACCACCACACAACCAGCCTTGCGAAAGGTAAAAATAACATTTACTCACCCCGAATACTTGTTGAAATGTAACAGAAGCAGCTTTATTCAGGCAGACTTAAAATAGTAATTCAGTTACAAAGACATACTTTAGTCTCACTTAAGATGGAGTCTGAGCATGTAGCTCAGACTCAGATGTCCTCACATTGTTCACTTGGTGAATAGATGAAGAGGTAGGGAAGACAGAGAGGATGTGCCCAGGCAGGTAGGACAATATATATGGCTATCCCCTCCTGCTGTCAGGGCCCAGTGGGAGTGTCTCTCACAGGTTTCTCTCTAGCAAACTTACAGGTAATTTCTGTGAGCTTCAAGTCCCATAATGTGCCTATCTAGCAAACATGAATACTTGGTTTGACTGCACTGACTGCATTCCACATCTTTCAGTACAACTGTCAGAGACCAGATTGAGGATTACAGCTCTGAAGAGGAATGGTGGAAACCTCCCCTTCTTCCTGGTCCTGACCAGGATGCTGAAGCTACTCGGGAACAGTGGAGCAGCATAGATTTAGAGAACAGGTTTGCAGAGGGACATAGTTCTGAAAACAACAGCTGGGCAGAGCTGAGTGGGAAACAGCTAGAAGCAGCAGAACAGGAAGAGAGAGAGATAACTGACTCCCCTTCGCTTGAGAGTGCCCAGCCTCTCTCTCCCAAGGCAAGGAGGTTGCTATGCAGAAGGCTCAGTGGTTGAGAGATCAGGTTGCAAGAAGGGGAAGTGACGATGACTCTGGGAAGGAGGTGGAAAACTTAATTGGGAGCACCTTCGCTCCAAGAAGGGCTGCTGTGTTCTTTTGCTGTTATCATTAAACACTCTTAAAATGGTAAGGGACTCTAATTGCTTTCTTCTGCCAATGCACAGCCAAAGTGGGGGCAGAAGCCATTTCTCTGAAGCCTGACAACTCTTAAAGGCACAGCAGTCATATATCTCGGAACACTAAGCTCCCAGGCCTGCAGCCTTGAGCCCTCCAAACCACCCTTGTCAGACCCCCTTTCATTCTTTTCTCATCCTTCCTTTCTACAGTGCCCTTTCTAGCATAATTCCCTTTCTTTCACTTAATCTTTCTTTTATGTACCTACTCTCCACTGCAGACCTTCTTCTCTTAAGTTTCTCTACCTGATGGGACCTCTTTCCAGACCTTGGTCTGTGTGAGGTTTAATGACCGACAGAAATTTTTTCTTTCCCTCGCTAAAGCTGGACTGCCAACATTCAGACAGCTCTACTTCCAGAGCAGTGGAAGAGTTTGCAACTGTACAATCAGTATCAAAGGCAATCAGTATCAAAATATTCACTGTCACACATGCAATGCTAGAAAAATTGCCCACAGTCCAAAGTTTTCAGATGCATTCATTTATTTAGTATTAGTCAGAGAGAGAGAGAGAGAGAGAGAGAGAGGGAGAGAGAGAGAAGAATCTGGCATCTATATACCAAGAGGAGTTTTTAGTCTCATATTTCCCAGTTTTACAAAGGCCATCTCAAGATTTGAGAGCAGTGCACAATAACTTCAGGTAAGATGGAAAGGGACTAGTTTTGTTGCTTATGAGAAAGCAGCAGAATCAAGAATTTGGAAGTCTTGGAATGGCTGTTCCTTCATAAGTATTCCATTGCTAAGAGCAGCCAGCATCTCCAACCAAACCACCACCATACAACACCAAGCCATATATCCCATAACAAAATGCAGCCTCCCTTCCAGTTTCTGAAGACAGCCTTCCTTAAACAGCTTCTCCGGCTGGCTTACGTCACCCTTGCAGTCCAAATAAGCCTCTTTGCAACAGCTTTCGGGGGCAAAGACATGCCCAGCTTGGAGATGAGTTGGCAGCGCTGCCGTCCAGTCAGTGTAGTTGTTGATTCCGCAGCACTTCAGCTGCTTATGGATTACATCAACAGCCCTGTTGCTACGGTAATGTGGAGCAGTTCTGTTGTATTGGCGAAAGAAGTGGTCCATGCTGTTTTTCAGTTGATGGCCCGCTTTGACACAGTAGACATGGGTCATGATGGTTGAGGATGCCTCTAGGCAGAGAAGGACCAACAGAAAGTACATCAAAGTCCCCTGGTGATGGCGAGAGTTCTTTACTGGGGCACATATAGCCAAAGCACCGGTGGGGACCAGCAGAAGAGCAGCCATGATGGCCAGCCAGCCTGGCACAAGGAAGAATCTGTTCTGAAAGAAGACTCCGTAGCTTCTGTAGGTGAGGATTACAAACGCACCACCAAGGACTAAAGCCACAACAGCTCCCCAGAGAAGGAAGCCAAGGAGAGTCAAAACAACTTTAGCTAAGGCTCTGCTCCAGGACTCTGTTATGCACATTAAGGAAGGGTTAAAGCTGGGATTGAGCTGTACCCGCTTCATTTTTGGAAGCAATCTTCTCTATAGCCGCTCAAAATCTCAGTCTCACATTCTGTGGAGGTCTCTCCATATTTCTGGGCAGGTGATATGGAGGGCCTATCCCAAACCCCTGGTTAATTAGCAAGCAGCAAGCCCTAGGGCTGATAGCTCTGCATGGCCCTCATTCTGGAAAAATATATGGTCCAGTGCCAATTTAAATAGGTATCAGGAGTTTTCTTATATCAGGTCAGATTATTTGGCTGTTGCAGGAACCAGGGTCATCTCACCTCCCTGCAGATAAATCAGAATGAATGCTCCTTAAATAGCCAACACTAAGTAATCTCCCTGCAATCAAAGCAGGATAAAATGCATAATAAACAGGTCATCTGGAAGTGTGCTTTTGGAGGTTGATTGTGTGTTGTGTGAACAAATCCTTTTTATTTGTCTCAACAAGCTGTTGCCTTGACAGGAGAACCTTTCATCTTGTACCACGAAGAAGCTATTGTTGTCAGCTGAAACATGCTGGGCGTGCTATTGTTTTACAAGGACTGTTATTTGATTTGATTTTTTAAAAAGAACATTTTTCCAATGCTATTTTGAGGCTTTGCCTCTTCTTTTGTTTCCTTTTCTTGGTCTTAAAATCCAGCACCTGCCAATTTTAAGGGATAACCTTAATCTTTGCTCTCCATTCCCCACCCTACTGTGACTGTGTTCCTAAACCCACTTACCTGGAAGCAAGCGTTCTTGAATTCAATGAGACCTCCTTTCAAATAGATGCATATAGGATTGTGCTCTTGGTGGGCAGAGGGTTGGAAGTGGCTACTGTGGGATGGAATCCACTGAGAACAGTCAAGTACAACATTCCTTTTTTTCCTAGAGTGGACATGCAAGGGAATGTTTGGTCCAGCCAGTCAAAAACTTTCTGTTCCTCCTGGCCTGGAGCATCCTTTCTTGCATGTGACTAGTGGGTGGGCATGACTTTTCCACACCTGGTAAAAGGACAAGGCATGCTGCTACTCTCCCTCTTTTTCATCTTCCTTTCGTCCTGTGAACTTCCCGAACTGCTAACTGCAGTCACTAGGTCAACCCACATATGAGGTAAACCTGTTTGCATATGCTTGTAACTTTAAGCCTTAAGCCTGCCTTCAGGGATCACACTGTGCTGTGCCTGATCATGAGTAAACTTTCTTTTTATTGCTTATGAATAAGACTGTGGTGCCTTTATTCTTTTAGGAGGGATTCAAGGGGTCTTACCAGGAAAATATCAGAACACATTTCAATCTGGACAAGCCAGATTGAATTGCGTATTGTCTTAAGAAACTCACATGAGTTTGCAACTAGTTTTCTGCTGTGTAAAGAGGAATGCACCCTGCTAAGTAAAGGAACTTGATAGCACAAGTTAGGAAGGGTATAAATAAACAATATATCCACTTCTGCCACCCTGAACATTCCCATAGCTACCTTCTACCAGGTTAGGCTATTTGGTTTTGTAGCCCTGTATTGTCTACTCTGACTGACAGTGGTTCTCTGGGTTCTTCTGGCAAGGAGGCTCTTTCTGTCATGAGACAAAGGTTCTTGAGAGCAGAAGCAGTAAGGACTACAAGGACTACACAATCATTCAAGCCTGCTAACTGCTAACTGCTAAGTGACTCGCGACTCATCTTGAGCGATGACTCATTCTCCCTATAAAAGTAGCCAATGTCTCTCTGTGTGTCTCAGCCAGTGTGTGTGTTGTGTTGTTGCAGACAAGAGTGGCTCCAGGACTCTAGTAAATCAGTAACTAAGACTGTGCCTCTGTGAAGAGTCAGATAGCTGCTAGGAGCACTCTGTGTATGCTCTTTAACTATGCTGTTTATGAACAACTTTATTTTCTTCAGTTTCATTCTGTTTATGAAGACTCTGCTTTGATTGATTTACCACTGCATGACACATTCCCCATATCTGCTCCCTGCTCCTTTCTAACTGGAGATGCCAGGTTCATTGGAGCTGGAGCCTTCCACATACAAAGCCACAGTTGGTCCCTCCTCCTGCCCTAACCTCAATGCTGATTTCTAGCAGATGTGCAAGTAATTGCAGAATGAGGGCCATACCTATGAAGCAACTTTTTGGTGGAATCCTCACATTTGCAGCTTTGGCTAACTGCAGTGTTTGTGATCCGCCAAGGTGAAATTAGTGCAACGGGTGTTTGATAAACCTCCCATTTTAATCCTGACTGGTAAGATTGCCAACTGATCAGGAAAAGGAATCTTCTTACCCAGCTCTTTTGCCTGAAACAGGAGTTTGCTGTGCAGAAATCAGCAAGCCAAGCTTTTCAAAGCACAGGGCTAAACTTTCTCATCTACAGATATCTGTTCATCAAGCAGCAGTTAAAAGCTGAATGACAAAAATGGATGAAAAGTTGGCAGCTCTGCAGGACAGTCACAGTAGGCTGTCAAACACCTGGCTGATAGATAATGTGTTTCTTTCTCTTTTTCTGACGCCCAATAGTTTTGACAATAGCAAGTAAAATCACTAGATTTTATAAATATATCTCATCTATCTGTAGTAGCTGGCCTTGTGCTGTGCTGCTTCAATGTTTCTCCTCTGTAAGAGATTTAGCATTAATTGACAGATTATAGGAGCCTTCCTGGATCAGGCCAAAGGCTCATCTAGTTGAGCATCCTGTTTTCACGAGGGCTAGCTAGATGCCCATAGGAACCCCATTAGCAGAACCTGAGTGCAAAGGTCCTTTTCTTCACCTGCAGTTCCAGAAACAGGTAATCAAAGGATGCTGTTTCCAACAATGGAGGTACAATATAGCTATCATGACCAGCCCTTACCCCTCCAAGCTCTCCCGTTTACCATTTTACATTAAAGCCACTGTTTGGTAGTGACTACAGCCAAGCCACATTTTCTGAACTGGGAATGACTGACCAGGAATGGGAGCTTGGGGTCGTAGTGGGATGCTTGATGGCGATGTCGTCCCACGGTGCAGCGGCTGTGGAAAAGGCAGATTCCATGCTAGGAATAATTGGGAAACGAAATGAAAATAAAACTGCTGATGTCATAAAGCCATTGTACAAATCTGTGATGCGACTGAATCTGGAATTCTTTGTATGGTTCTGGTCTGGAGGTGTTGGAATAGATTCAGAAAAAGGCAATGGAAATGATAAAGAGGATGGAGCGACTTTCCTACAAGGAAATGTTACAGCTTTTAGGATTTTTGAGTTTAGAGAAAAGGTGAATAAGATGTGTTAAGACAGAAGTATACACATTTATGCCTGGCTTGGGGAATGCAGATAGAGGAAAGTCCCCCCCCCCCTCCATAACATTAGAACCTGAGGACATTCAATGAAGCTGACTGTTGGAAGATTCAGTGCAGATAAAAGAAAATACTTCTTTATGCAGCACATTGTTAAACTATGGAACTCCCTCCCATAGAAGGCAGTGATAATAATAATAATAAAATTTTATTTATACCCCACCCTCCCTGGCCAGAGCTGGGCTCAGGGTGGCTAACACCAGTAAAATTACAATTAAAAAATAAAATAAAAAACTAAACCAATTTAAAATACAGCTTAAAATATAATTTAAAATGCAGCCTCATTTTAATAGTAGCCCATAGATCAAAACCATAAGGGGAGGGAAACATAAGGGGCAGACTGAGTCCAAACCAAAGGCCAGGCGGAACAGCTCTGTCTTGCAGGCCCTGCGGAAAGATGTCAAGTCCTGCAGGGCCCTAGTCTCTTGTGACAGAGCGTTCCACCAAGATGGGGCCAGTACTGAAAAGGCCCTGGCCCTAGTTGAGACCAATCTAACCACCTTGTGACCTGGTGTTGTCATTTGTGGACCTTAAGGTCCTCCGTGGGGCATACCAGGAGAGGCGGTCCCGTAGGTACATGGGTCCTAGGCCGCAACTTGAATTATTTTAAACCAACAAACCAACTTGAATTACTTTAAAAGAGGACCAGACAAATTCATGATGGCTATGTTCTGTCTCCACTGCCAGAGGCACTATGCCTCTAAATACCAGTTGTTGTGACTTTCAGGTGGGCAAAGTGCTGTTGATCTCATGCCCTGCTTGTGTGCTTCCCAGAGGTATCTGGTTGGCCACTGTGAAAAGAGGATGCTTGATTAGAGGAGCCATTGGCCTGATCTTGCAGGCTCTTTTTACATTCCATAGTTAAGCCTCTGGGCAAGGACCAAGGTTCACACATTACACTAAGCTGTAGTTTAATACACTGTGGTTTAGCGTAATATGTGAACCAGGCCATCTTGCAGGCTAGGATGAAAGTCTTGATCCAGTTTGTGTCCCTTGTACATGAGTAGATCAGCAAGTCCATTCCATCTCAAGTCTGTGCTGATTTTTTAAAGGAAAATTCCCAAAGCTCCTTCCTTCAGCTTTCTCCCACTGATGCTATGACCCAGTGACAGCAGAATGATGCAGAAAAAACCTCCAAGTCTATTGGCAAGTGTACTGTATGGGTTTTTTTATATAGTATTATTGTTGACTCCACATGAAAAGGCTCCATTGCTGCTGCTTTCTTTTCTATTTTCCCTCTTCCCTCTCTGCTCATAAAACTTAATGAGATATTAACATTTGAATTACAATCCTCTTTATTGTTAGCTCTTTCTGCAAGCTTTGAAAGGCATTTGAAGCCTGAAAGGAGCAACGCAGCACCTCGAGGCTGTTCCACTGTGGGCACTTGCCGTTGTCTCTCCCTGAATAGGCACGAGAGAATTTCAGCCATTATAGAGGCCTAAAGGCTGCAGTCTGTCTCAATATTTCCCAGTGTGTGATTTCTCATTCTGTTCAGTCTGACTCTTTGGACCTTGTAAAAGCAGGTGTTGGGGAAATGCGTATCGGTCTCCCACTGTTTACCATCCCAATACTCTTTTGAGTTTTCATTATTTCCATGTGTGCTTTTCACAGAAGGGGGTGAGAAGGAAGAACTTCTGGAGAACCTTTGGCCCTCCAAGTGTTGCTGAAAGGCCATTGGCCACACTTGCTGGGGCTGATTCTGCAAGCAACAACTGGAGAGCCAAAATGTTCCTCATATCTGCTTAGCAAGGAAAAACCCAGTTATAGGTCTGTACAATTCGATCCAGGAAATGGATTTCATTGGGAATGTTGGGCTCAGTCTGGGTACCAGAAAGTAGGAGTGATTGGAGAATACTAAACTAGCAAGTATGATGCAGTATTTGTTTATTGCAGTTATGTTCCACTTGGGAATCTGTTGCCAATGCTAAGAAAGTGTATCTTCGGTTACCCCAACACCTTTCTGTTCAGGGTACGTTATGCAGCTATGTAGTAAATATCTGTATGGCATTAAAGCCTAGAGGCCTCAGCTGACATCGCCTCTCGTTTCAGTTAGCTATGGGTGCATACATCCATAGGGTGAGACAGTTCCTGCCCCAGTGCATTCCAAAGGACACAGCGGTTGGGGAAAGTGAAGCGTCGACACTGAGGGTCCTAAAATTTGCCACTCTGAATTAGGCTGTTTGTTGTGAAAGAGGTATTTTAAGGACAAAATCCTGGGGGAAATGTATGGTAAATAATTTAAAGCAGTCTCTGCCAAGATGACCCTCAGGGTCCCTTCCAACCTTACAATTCTATGATTCAAATAGAGAGTGATGCAATGAAGATATAATTATATACAGTACCTTGAAATTATACACATATCTGAGAGACATCCTTACAGATATGAGTGAATACTGCCCCCTCCATCACACACCATCACTTTAAAATGTTTTTTAGTTCTCTTAACATCCCTAAGAAGTTTCTCCTTTGAAGTGTGCCTCAGAATTCCACTTTACAAATACATAAAGCTCCCTTGAACTTTTCCTCAGGATTCTTCGTATTTCATCCAAGAAAGGTCATGAAACCACTGAATTCACATCCAAATTTCACATTCAGTGCTGTTCGGGGAAACCTGTGTTGAATCAGGACTGAACCAAGACATTTTTCTGCCCAAGATGGAGCAGGAAGCTGTTCTCCCTGCCCTTTAGTAAAGCTGCGAAGTATCCATTACTGAGGCATCTAAGGCAGAAAGTCCAACAAGCACCTCGCCCAAGAGTTGAAAATACAATAATACAAAATTCAGTTATTAACTTTTTGCTGCCTGAGGTAACTGCCTCTCACTGCCTAATGGTTGGGACACTCCCCCTATTGTAAGAAATGTAGCTTTTCCTTAGCCAAACTCTTTTCACTTCCTTCAGGTAATTTTGCCTCAGACAATTGCTTTAGGTGACATTTGGTGTCAATTCTAATTCTGGCAGTGTATCTACCACACACTCAAAGCACACGCATCACCAAAGAACGATGGTAACTATAGTTTACCATTCACAGAGCTGCAATTCCCAGCACCCTTAGCAAACTACAGGATTTGTAGTGTGAGGGGGGTTTTTTGGGGGGAGGTGCTTTGAATGGTGTACAAAGCCTGCATATTCAGCCCTTACAACCACTTAAGGTTTCTTTCCTCCCATACTCATTTTTTTTTGTGCAAACTTAGAATCTCAAAGGTCTATGGATCAACTTTCTCAGTTGAAGCTCTCAAGCCATGCAACATTCTTCCCTAGCTGCATTTCAGAAGCATTTTAAGACGCCACCATTCCTTTTGGATGTGTTCTCAGTGCTGTGGGAGAGGGGAAGTTTGCTTTTCTTGTCAATAAATTTTGGAAGGATGCATATTGTTTATGTCATAAGATTTTTATGGTTCCATCTTAATGTATTAGGTATTTGTTTGGGGGTGTCTTTTTTTTTTTTTTGCACCATCTTGAGCTAATAGATAAGGGGGTATAAAAATCAAGGGGGAAAATTAAATTAGAATAGCCTCAACAGTTTCTTTTCCTGTGACAGATCCGTCTAACATGATGAATGTTGTCCTGTTTTCTCTGGGGTTGTTTCTGCATATGAAATGATGGGGGCTGAAATTCAAATGCAAATGTAATCGCTAATACAGCTTAGATAAAATACTTTCTGATATATTGCTGAAAGCATAATCCCTCATGTTAATAAAATAGCTAGCACACTTTTTTGCATTATTTTTGTACCCGTTGAAGATTAATAATGAAGTGTTCTGATGGGAGAAAGAGGGTCAGATAGGTCCATCACCACAAAGTACATTGGATTTGTGGCACACTTGGCCTTAGTAAATGCATGCGAGAGATATTCAGGTTGACATCTGGACTGACATCAAGCTGGTTTCAACCTTATCTCATAAGACGTGAATACCACCTCAGAGAACTAAGAGGAAATGTCACAACATCTTGATGGGACAGGAATATAGAATTTAAGACAGCCAGTTGGGCTTTCATCAGTACCAAACCTTTTGCAGAGACTCTGTTTACCACAAAAAGCCAGCTAATCCTTATGGAGAGACAAGTCATGCAATTCCACCCAGCAGAAGTGTGTGAGCTGCAGTTGTCAATGAATTTAGTACAGTCGTACCTTGGAAGTCGAACAGAATCCATTCCGGAAGTTCGTTCGACTTCCAAAAATTTTGAAAACAAAAGCATGGCTTCTGATTGGCTGCAGCAAGCTCCTGCAGCCAAGCGGAAGCTGTGGAAGCCCCGTTGGACATTCGGCTTCCAAAAATAGTTCGCAAAGTAGAACACTCACTTCCAAGTTTCGATCGTTCGGGAGCCAAAACGTTTGAGAACTAAGCTGTTCGAAAACCAAGATACGACTGTATTTATATTTTAATGCAAGGGTCAGTAACCTTGGCCCATCTAGATGTTGTTCAATTGCAACAGCCGCTTTGAGACTCCTTAGGGTAGTGATAAAGCTGGATATCAAATCCAAACTCCTCCTCCTCCTCCTGCCATTAAAATGGAGTCCTAGAAATCATCTAAGTTTCCTGATTATAGAGGAAGTAAAGGTAAAGGGACCCCTGACCGTTAGGTCCAGTCATGGATGACTCTGGGGTTGCGGCACTCATCTCACTTTACTGGCCAAGGGAGCCGGTTAAAGCTTCCGGGTCATGTGGCCAGCATGACTAAGCCACTTCTGGCAAACCAGAGCAGTGCACGGAAACACCGTTTAGCTCTCCGCCGCAGCGGTACCTATTTATCTACTTGCACTGCATGCTTTCGAACTGCTAGGTTGGCAGGAGCAGGGACCGAGCAACAGGAGCTCACCCCGTTGCGGGGATTCGAACTGCTGACCTTCTGATTGGCAAGCCCTAGGCTCTGTGGTTTAACCCACAGAACTTCATAAAATTATAGCACAGGAAAACATATGTGGAACACTTGCACTAGGACAAACTCTCAAATGTCAAGGCTGTATTGGAAATCAACTGAACCCAGCCATTGCTCTCCTGTATCAAGGAACATTTAATGAGGATAATACCTAGCTTCTCTATAATTGCTGTTACGTGGTAGACCAAGGTACAGAAGTGAGCAAACCCCATTCTAATTAAGGACTAAAAGTGTGTATTTAATGCAGCCAGTTGCTTTTTCTAAACCAAGTGGCAAGAGAAAAATTAGCCATAAACACAAAGCTTGTTTCCAGAATAGCAGTATTTTTCAGGAGTGGTTCAGTGCATACCAGAAATTTAGGTTTGCACAACTGAAGCAGAGTAAAGTGTTCTGGCTGTCTGGCAAAACAAATCCACTTAAAAAAATAAATAACAGCCCCTTGAACTTCTTGCTATTAGGAAAGTGATGGTAAAAGCACTGAGAAGTCTGGGATGAATGGGTAGCTGTATAACCACTGTGCAGGCAAAAAAAAAAAAAAAAAAAGAATTCAGGATGAATGCTCATTGTCATAAAACCTCTGTGCAAACAAATCAGAATGAAATAATAAAGATCAGATACATTCTCACCTCCATGTTCAATAAACAGTTTTTTTCTGAAGGAGTCCAATGACTTTGTGCTGGCTGAGGTAGAGGAACGAGTGATGCCCAGATGCAACAGTGAGAAAAAATAGAGTGTGAATTGGCCTGAATGTTTGTGTGTTTGGTAAACCTCAGAAACCATTTCTCCCCTTCTGTTTCCCAGATTGACAATATTTCAAAATATCTGTGTGCAGAAACGTTTTGCCTTGATGTGTTCGTGCAAGAAATTAGCATGATCTGAAAACTTGAAGGGAGCTGTATTTATCCTCTTAACATGGAAAAAATAAAGAAGGAAAGGTACTTTGCTTGTGATTATGACATACAGCTTTGCCTTGGGGGTGGAAAGCAGACAGCAATGTATGAATCTACGGTATTTGCCCAGATTTTAAACAGCAGTTGGGTCAGCCTCATTGCTTCAAGAGGAGACAATGAGCTTGAGTCTCCAACGGGGCATGCGGAACAAGCCTTAGGGCTCAAAGAGAGACTGTCAGAGGAAGGGTTTCCCTTGTTAATATACTGGCTTATTCCTCAATTTGTAAAGCCGCCTAAGAGATGTGGACCCTATTTCCCACGGAAGTGAATGAGAAATGACGATCAAAATCCTCCATGCAACTTCAGGGATCTCATTCTTAAGCACAATAAAGCAGAGAAATCTCAACTGCTTTTGTCTGAAATGGGAAACGTCAGGTTGCAAAGTGTTTGATGGACCAACAGCAGTTGATTTCCATGGCCTAAGCAAAATCTGGCTATTTTAGGAGGGATATGAAATCATCGAGGTGGCACTGTTATGATCACTTACCTAACCATAAGTTCAATTTCACTTGGTGAGGTTTACTTTTGAGTAGACATGTGTACAAATGCCCTGCTTGACTGCAATCCTATGCACACTTGGAGCAACTACCATTGAACACAATGGGACTCTCTTCCAACCCTGTGTGTTTGTATTTGCAAGAGACAGATACTTGCTTTCCATGTCTACAATCTTATGTAGGTTTTTCTTGTGCAGATTTACCTGTGTGTAAGTCTAATTGCAAGCTGGGAGATTTAGAAATAAGCCCCATTACAGACACCCCCCCCCCAAGAATCCCTATTTTCCAGTCCCTGGAAGCCATCCCAGTTTCTAATTTGACCCCGGAATGTCCCACATTTCCTTAGAATGTCCCTATTTTCATCGAAGAAATGTTGAAGGGTATGGAATTATGCAACCCCCAAGACAAGGAGATAAATAACTATAGAGTGGTACTACTTACATTCACCTCCAGTTACATATCCTTTGGGATACATACGTGGCAAACTCGGAAGTATTTTCCCGGGTTTTGCTGTGCGTGCATGCACAGAAGCACGAAACTGTGCCATGCACATGCGCAGACACAGCACCTCCATTTGCAAATTCCTTGGGATCTGACCAGAGCTCCAGAATGGATCCCGCTCGCAACCAGAGGTACCACTGTACAACCTTTAGACAACAGCTGAAGGAAGCCCTGTATAGGGAAGGTTTTAAATGCTTGATGTTTTACTGTATTGTGCTTTTATATATGTTGGAAGCCACCCAGAGTGGCTGAAGGAACTCAGTCAGATGAGTGGCGGTATGATGATGATGATGACGACAGGACATTCCTATTTTCTTCGAAGAAACATTGGAGGGTATGCCATTAAACTCTTTGCACCTGTGTACACAGGAATTAAGCTGTACTAATCATGTATGCCCTTTCACGCAAACATTTGTACATGAATAGAGACAGCATGTAAATGTTTTCAGTGTAATGTGTGAACAAGCCTATTGTAAAAGCAGGGATGGTAGTATAATGCTGAACACTGCTCTACCTATACACTAGGGAAAATCCAAGCATCCATTTCCTCCTTATTGAGGATGGTGCTCCCTTTCCAGAGCATTTAAATCTGTCATATTTGGAGTGGGGAGAGAAAACTGAATCCTGTCTCTTTCCTGGCTTTCTCTCTCCCTTCCTCCCCACATCAGTAAAAAGCTATGTCCAGCCTAGTGGCTTACACTGGGTGCAAAGTTCTCTCTTCCTGGTTATAGAATTAAAACTCTGACAGGTACTAACAAGAGCTGACTTCAAGGAACACCTCTCCACACCTGCAAAAAACAACAACCCAACAAGTCAGCACTACAGTGGTACCTCTAGTTGCAGACTTAATCCATTTCGGGAAGCTGTTCGTACCCCGAAAAGTCTGCAACTA
Source organism: Podarcis pityusensis (assembly GCF_964106645.2). Classification (NCBI taxonomy): domain Eukaryota; kingdom Metazoa; phylum Chordata; class Lepidosauria; order Squamata; family Lacertidae; genus Podarcis; species Podarcis pityusensis. The sequence continues at coordinate 24,413,287 of NC_138042.1, forward strand.
GAGTGCCTCTTCCACGCATGTGCATGACGAGATTGAGAGCTTCTGTGCATGCACGAAGCGCACAGATCACTGGAAGTAAACACTTCTGGGGTTGCTGCGTTCATAAGCTTAAAGTATGTAAGGAGAGCGGAACGCAACACAAGGTATGACTGTATTGTCAATACTTCTTGTTTTGCTCTGTAGAAGCTTCTAGGCTGCTCACCATTTTGTGTAAGGAATTAGAAGTGGCCAAGAGGCTTCTGTTTGTGGTACCTAGGCAGAGCAAATCAGGGAAGATTGTGGAATGTGGAAAAGATGTCTGTTTAGGCCCTGTCTACCTCTTGTACTAAGAATTGTATTCTGCTGCAAGATAATGGCAAGAATAAAATTCTACCCTCTTCCAGCCTGATAATTTCACATCTTCCCTCAACTGGATCCTTAGGTTGTAAGGAAGGTGTGAATAATATGAGTGGAAGAAAGGTGAATTATGTACTTGACAATGCCCTTTTGTTTACCATTTTCAGCTGTAAATATGCTTGTTTCAAGTACAGCATTCATATAATATCAATATTGTGCTTTATATGTCCTACATTGCAAAATCTATTTTTACTACCATTCTTGGCTTACAATCACTGTCAATAAAATGCTAGCAAAGTCAGAATTCATTTTTCGGAGGCCAAATGTGCTTTAATGGTTTATGGGCAATTCCATTATTCTTTCTCCACACCCCCAATGTCCCCAAATGCAACAGCATCAAAAGAGAGAGAGCAAGTGAGAGAGATTTGCAATTTATTTCTGTACTCTGTTGCTAGCTGAAGCATTTCTAAAACTCTTCAGAAAACTTTTCAGAAAGTATAAAGCAATTCTAAAACGGATCTATGGACTCTAATTATAAATTCATATCACCTCTTCCCGCTTTTGTTCATCCCTGCTATTTAAATGTTGATCAATCTTGACTGAATTAGAGGATGTCTGATTTGTCTTGTGAATAAGTTTAGAATCAGCTTACTGAATATTTAGACAACTTTACAAAAGGGGATTGATTGAGTGTAGTTTTGGTGACATGTAGAAACCTAGCAGAGGCAGATTTAGGGCAGCACAATCAGTTCCCCCTGCACTGGACATTGAGCCAAGGAGGGTGCCACAGGGTGCCACAACTATGATTTCTTCTTCTTCTTCTTCTTCTTCTTCTTCTTCTTCTTCTTATCACTCGTAGCCAAGTAAGATTGTCTTCCCTAAACATGGTTTTAACAATGAGTCCGTAAGTGATTGTGGAGGCCAATTCTGGATCCACACGTCCTTCCACAGGGGGACATTGGTTACCGAGTGGGAGTTGATCACGGTGTGGATTTGCCAAGCGTGCCTTCCTCTTAGCACGTTTCTCCCTTGCGTCCTGATTTTGAGTGTCTTCAAAGCCCATGACACCTTTGGTAAAGGCTGTTCTCCAATTGGAGCACTTGCAAGCAAGTGTTTCCCAATTGTTGGTGTTTATACTACATTTAAAAAAAAAAAAATGCCTTGAGACAGTCTTTAAAGCTCTTTAGTTGACCACCAGCATTACTTTTTCCATTTTTTAGTTTGGAATAGAGCAGTTGCTTTGGAAGACGATAATCAGGCATCCACACAACATGACCAGTCCAACGAAGTTGATGTTGAAGAACCATTGCTTCAACATAGTGAATTGAGCAGAATGGAAGGCGAGAGGTGGGAGGGCACCAAATTTTGGCCTCTCACAGAGTGCCACTGAAATCTGAAATACAGTCCACCCCGAAGCCTAGTTCAACTCACTGTAAATAAGCTGATGGTGTTGGTGTTTTTTTAAAAGGAAGAAAACCATTGTGTGAATCAATTACTCTGAGTTTGTTCAAGATTCAGTCATGATAAAACATAACATAAGGTTTGAGACCAAGGGTGTGCTTTGATTTTTGATGAATCCAAAGGGGAAGGGGATAGCTCAGAGGTGTTTATGTCTTCTTAGAGATGGAGCAGGACCTCAAAGAGGTAACTCAAATTGACGTAGGGACCCCTGAATGGCCCCTACCTGCCAATTTCACACAACTTTAATATCAGACATACATACTGGAACATCATCTATGGGTGGCATTTTAAAGGCGTTGATACCCAATAGCTTATTTTCCTGACCATTTTACTTCCTAAAATGAAAAAAGAAAAAGAAATGACTGTGTGTTGAAAAGCTAAGGGTCCTGAAACAAAATCTGATCGTCCATGTCTTAATATTTTAATGGAACTGCTTGCATATTTTGAAAGTTGTTTGTGTGCTGTGTTAAATCAGGAGGTGGGGGTGAATCTTTTCAAAATGAGAAGGAAAACAGAGGTGACGGAGAGCAGGGGAAACAGCAAGAGGGCAAAAGTAATTGCAGAGAGCAGTTATTCCTAACAACTTGATGACCCAATTGCACTAAGAACACAGCTCAGAAAATCAACAACTAGGGCTTGCTGAATCTGAAGAAAGCTTGGAAGGAAATACTTAAAGAAAAGTATTAACAGCTTTTCTTCACTAATCCCACTTCATAAGTTTTCTTAAAGGTTTTGTCACAGAAAAGAACTTTGAGTCCTTTCCGCCCCCCGCCCATTTCTCTTCTCCCCCACCCTCATCTTGATTTAACTGCAAAGCAAGCACTTCATTGATCAATTTTCATATTGCTTTTGTTTCATCTCTCTCTCTCTGATGCTGAGAGCTGTGTTGTCAATGGGACTTATCCTTCACTTTAGCAAACAAATTTGTTTCCCCCCACACAGCCAATATGCTGACACTTTGCGTGATCAAATTCAAGACATCAACTCACTTCTAGGGATTAACAAATGTCAGAGAATGGGGCACATCTCATGTTTAGAGGGTGGGTCATCTTCAGCCAGTTTCATTTCCCAGCCTCTTTTTCCTTAATTCAGAGTGGGAGGAAAAGGCAAAACAAATGATATTCCAAAGTGATACAAAGAAAATGGCAATCTTGGGCTAGCAGAAAAGCTTTTGCTGCTTGAGATCCAGCACCCAATGTTACACAATCTTGCCAAAAACACTCAGGCCCAGATTCAATATCGTTTGACTCCCAGCACAAGAGCTCTTGCACTAGAGTAAGGGCAAGAATAGTGGTTGTGAAAGATGAAATCCAGTGCAACAATTGCACTAGCAGAAGCAACCCAGTCAGAAGTGGATAATAATAGTAATAATAATAATAATAATAATAATAATAATAATAATAATAATTTGAATCGGATGTCCCTATTTTCATCAGAGAAATGTTGGAGGGCATGTACTTGGTTTAAGGACTTGTGTAGGTGTGCTGAAGGATTATTGACCACACTGGATGAGGCTGATCAGAGTTGGAGTCCAATGATATCTGGAACATTACATCTGGTTACATCTGGAACATCTGGTTAACCACCTCTTGTCTACTGTCTCAAGTTAAAAAAGCCCAGATAGCAATAGTTGCAGAAAACTTCTGCCTGAGAATCTGGAGAGCCACTGCCAGTCAGACAATACTGGGCATAGATAGACAAATAGTTTGACCTGCTAGAAGGCAGCCGCTGATATCCCATCCAGACCTAATCTGCAAATTTTGAATGGCACACCTCTTTTCCAAGCATAGTTTTCATTTGGACAGAAAGCCTCTATTAGTTGTCCACAGAGATTTAATTTAAAGCTGCAATCTCGATGGTGGGGTTAACACACCTAGCAGAGCATCTCCAGATGGGAGGCAATACAGCTCCCAACAAGCTATACATTCAGGTTGCTTTGAATAACAAAAGCATTTTAAAGATCAGGCTCAATTACTTACGATGAGAAATTAGATGTCTCTGAGGAAACAGCTTTTAAAAGATATTAACAGAAGTCACTGGACTAAGGTCAATGAACAGAAAAGAAAAAGACATTTAACTATTTCCTAACAAAGGTCCATATTGCCAACAAAGGTCCGTATAGTTAAAGCTATGGTTTTCCCAGTAGTGATGTATGGAAGTGAGAGCTGGACCATAAAGAAGGCTGATCGCCGAAGCATTGATGCTTTTGAATTATGGTACTGGAGGAGACTCTTGAGAGTCCCATGGACTGCAAGAAGATCAAACCTATCCGTTCTGAAGGAAATCAGCCCTGAGTGCTCAGTGAAAGGACAGATCCTGAAGCTAAGGCTCCAATACTTTGGCCACCTCATGAGAAGAGAAGACTCCCCGGAAAAGACCCTGATGTTGGGAAAGATGGAGGGCACAAGGAGAAGGGGCCAACAGAGGACGAGATGGTTGGACAGTGTTCTCGAAGCTACCGGCATGAGTTTGACCAAATTGCATGAGGCAGTGGAAGACTGGAGTGCCTGGCGTGCTCTGGTCCATGGGGTCACGAAGAGTCGGACACGACTAAACGACAACAGCATCCATGTTTAATGCAGGGCCCAGCATGCAAAGTGGTAAAATATTGCCATCTGTGGTGCCACTTTAGATCTAGTTGAAAAGGGAAAATACCTTTTAGCAGGTTGTTACTGGTGCTGAAAGAAGGCAAGGATCCAAATTCTCCATGCTTTGGTACATTCAAAGCCAATTTGCAAAGAAGCAGCAGCAAATCTTTAAGCACGCCTTATTACCTGTTGTGATTATTATTATTTTTTAACAAAGCATCACAATCAAGGGTTTGTTTTTTTCCAGCAGGAACTCAAGGGAACTGAGTCCCCTTACCTTAAAAAAATTACATAGTAATTATTTTTCTTGTCTGAGGTCCTGGAATGGATATACACCCAATGTCTGAGCCAAAAATCCACCTATATAATCAATGAAGTTGTGGTCATTTCTAATCCAGATCACCGTCTGCTTGAATTTATTAATCACATCTTACATTTAGCCACTGCTCGGGGTAGGGTGTGTGGCACTGTAACCAGGCCCACAATAAATAAACAAACAAGCTTCATGGTGAGTTTTCCCACCTTTCTCCTCAGAAAAAAAGCACTGATCACAATCATTGTAGCAGTGTTATCAACACAGGGCCTTTGCCCAGTGCAAAAGGCTTTGTGCCATTGTCGTGCATAGAGTTGTGGTTTCTACTGTCACTGCAGTATTGTGACTTAGCAACCCTTAGGGGGAGCTATGATGACTGAGAAAGGGAGCGAGAGGAGGCGGAATCGACATCAGGCAGCCAGACAGCCAAACAGCTGGCCAATTATTTGCCTACAAATAATTCTACAAATCAAGGTGATCTTAAAGCAATCTGGGAGGCATGTGATTCACACACCTCTCCATCAAGACAAGCAAGAAGCACAATCCCAGTTCAAAACCAGCCTGCCTGCTTGAACTGTCCTACTTGAGATGCAACAGAGCACCCAGGAGATTTGGCTGATTTGTTTTTCAATATGTTGGTTGAAATTCCCCAGGCTTGGCCTTGCATTTGCCTTTTTAAGGGGGCATGCAAATGTTCCCTTGGAAGGATTGATGAACTTCATATATTTAAATAAAAAAAACTCAGAAGTAATCACACTTCACTGCGGAGCAAACTGGGGGAAGCCTGTTTATCGCTCTCCCTGGTGATGAATAAACCATGGAGAGCAGGTGACAGTGCTGTTTGCAGTTGTCATCACTCCATGCTGGCAATGTCTTCAGAAGCAGTCTTTTCAAATGGCCCAATTATACCATTTACTCCATTATTTGTTACCAATGCCATGGTTTTTAAAAGTTCATTTTTATTTAAAAATAGGGGAAATTCTGCTTTCCAGACAGAATTCTTACTAAAAGAACAGGCACCGTTTTATTACAACTAATATGTTATCTAGAAAAAAGCCCAGAACACGATCCAATTTTAGGCATATTCAGAAGCTGTGGCTGCACAAACTAAAGCAAAGCACAAAGCTTCGCTCATCCACCTACTTACTGGGAACATTTCCTCCCTGTAAATATGGGAGCAGCCTTTTCTATCACTTTCCTGGAACGGAGCATTTTTTAAGGAGATGCTTGCAGCTCCCCTTGCTGTGTCTCAGCTGGAAGTGTGGTTGGCGAGGGGTGGGATTCTCGACAGGGATGAGGAACTTCCAGCCTGCCATGTCTCACCATTTGACCTGCAAGACCATCTGGGGCAAGACATGTCCAACATTTTGGGAAGGTAAAAATGGAGCTTGACTGAAAGGGCAGTACCTCCAAATGCCAGGCAACTAACTGGTTATCTGACACTTGCGAATTACTGCACAAAGTTCTTTGCTCAGCACTTCCCAAATGCCTGACAGTCAGCTGGTTGTCTGGGATATGGGAAGTGCTGTGCAAGGGACTTGGATAGGTGTCAGTCACCTGTCATAATGATAATGCCATATGACTGGCAGGTGGGTTGCCTCACATACCTGTCAAAAGTGGTCTGCAGGAATGACCGCTCCCACATTAAATGGGGGGTGCCCTTTGCATGGTTGTGCACAGCCGCCTGGACCCTATGCGGCACCATTAGCACAGGCTTGGCTTTGCCTTCCCCAGGTGGGATACCTGGAGGTCTCCGCCTACCTCAGCCAGTTGCCCAATCGCTCCTGGGGAGGCATTGCCAAGGTGATCAGGCCAGGTAGGGGGAGGGACTACCCTGCCCACCCTCAGTTAAGACTTCTTTTGCAGGTTAACTTTTTCTCAGAATCTGAGCTTTGGTTTTGGAAGTTAAGCAGATTTCCGGAACAGATTCCGTTTGACTTCCAAGGTATGGCTGTATTTGGTATGGATTTTGTACAAATGTAGCCACTGGAATTAGATTCCTGGAATTAGATTCCATGAGGGAATGCAACCCTCAGGCTAAAAAGGGTTCTCCACTCCTGGATTAGTGTTGGGGGAATGACTGAGGGAATCAATCGCAGACATGAAATTGACCATTGGCTAATCACTATTTCTAGGCCTAACCTTCCTTACAAGATTGTTATGAGGGCAATTCTTTTCTCTGGGGTAGTGGAGAATGTTTGTGTCATCTTTTGAGGTCTTGGACTCCTTGGAAGTGAGGCAGAAGATAACTGCAAGACATAAATAAATGAAAGATGTCTTCCGAAAAGAATCTTCATACATATTTGAGCTTGGGAAGGCTAATAGGTTTCCTTTATTCAGCTTGTATGCTATCACATCCTTCAGTAAACCCAATTACACTTTGCTAAAATGTTGCTCCCTCCCTTTCAATATAAGAATCTGAAAATGGAAAGAAAAAAAAAATACCACCTGCTTTTTATTGGGTTTTTAAAATCCTTTTAAGGCTTCATTCCACTCCTGGAAAGATATGTAGTAGAATAAGTTTTGTTGAATGCATGCCTTTATATTAGTGATGTATGACAGACCAAGAAATATATTTCTTCTCTTTCAACATTTAAAGTACAACATGGGAGTTCCACTTCATAAATCAAGATTCAGATCACACTAGCAGGGTGCCTGAAAAATAGCTTTGAGTCTTTCGGTGATTTGCATGTCCAGTGCACACTATATTAAAAACAGCCTCTGGCATGCACTTAAACAGACTAGCTGAGTTGACACAAGCCCAGGGTGGAAGTTCTTGGCAGCTGATCAAACCCAGCGGAGAACTAATCACTAAGGGAATGGACATCTTTGAATAGAGCAGGCCTGAGAGGGTTCGATAGGGATGGGCTTGCATGTTGTTGATCTAGGCAGGCAGCTGTAATGAGGCAAAATTCCACAAGATCGTCTCCATTTGAAATGAAGTGGAACAGATATTTTGGAGCAACTTTTGGAGGAGTTTGGAACAACTTTTTAGATGTTATCACTATTGCCTGGCCTGAAATGTGGTTTGAGATCAGATTTCATCCATAATTCGTACAAGATGCAATTTGCATGAACTTAATAGCACATTCTTGCACATTCTTAATTTGCACAATTTATAAACAGTGACAGAATTTGGGTTTTTAGTTCACATTCTTTTTCTAATACAGAACTCTTAATTCCATATAAATTCTGGACATAAAAAATGAAAACACAGAAGACAGGAACATAGGAAACATTTGGCATTTGCTACCATCAAAGATTAACCATGTAATCAAATAGTGGTTCTGAAAAGCAACAACAGATCCAAAGTTCTTTTTGGACTGGAGTTCTGGACAGTGAAATCCTTTAGAATGATAAGATCAACCACAGTGGATTAAAAAGAGAATCTTAAATTATTTGGAATTTAAAAATGGGGGAGGGATGTGCTTTCATCTAGAATACCTTGCACTCCCCAATTTATTTCAAGTTTAGAAAACAAAAGATATATGAACAAGAGATTTCTCTCTCACACACTGAAAATATATGTTGTGGTGAAAAATCACATGACCAGGTTATTGAGTTGTGCACATTGATCTCAAAGAAGTATTTGAGAAATTTCTTAATTCAGAATTAAGGGAAAGCTCTAAATTACCTGGGTTTTTTGTGGGGTTTTTTGATGCAATTATGCTGAAAGGTTCCGTACTTAAAAGTATATGCCTCTACAAAATATTTCAGCCATTTTCTTTAAGTGAGCTTATGATTTGTGAAGTTTGCATCACTTCTCTTTTACTCAAAATATGCAGGGAACATGAAACCCTGGTGTTAAAAAGCTAACCTTTTTAAGCAATATGAAGTAGCTGCCCTGGGAGCATTTATATCAGGAACAATGGGCAGTGGTGGATCTGGGGCTTTAAAATTTCAGTGGTTGCCTGTGCAACAGCAATATTCACCCCCTGCCTCTCAACTTCTGTTCTAAGTCATTGTTGTGGCGCTCCCTCAGGTGCCCTCTCAGCTCAGCTCCCAGTGCAGGCAAACTGGTTGAGCTCCCCTAAATCTGCCTCTGTCAAGGATTAGTGCTAGCGCAAAAGGACTTTCCCCTCTCCTACCCACATGTGCACCCCATGCTGTCTCCAAATTAGCTCTGACAGGTTGGGGAACTTCTTTAGGAGGCATGCAGGGGTAAGAGAGGGGGAAATAATTCCATTGTGCAAGGAGAGATCCTGCTGCTGATGGAATGATTGGCTTAGTGCTACATTGACTACAACCAAGTATCTAGTGAGGGAGTATTTAACATTAAATATAGCACTGGGAAATCATTCTCTTTTTTTTAGCACTGTTCTCTACAATTCCACATTAAGAGACAGGGGAAGGGGATCAATGGGATAAGCAAAGAATTTGTTTCCTTAAAGACCTTACAGCTTCTTTTAAAAAGGGAGCAGGGATGACCAAAATCAATAAAAGGTAAGCACCTATTGTGTGAGTTGCTCTGAAAAAGTTGGTTACAATAAACTCTGCTATTCCCAGCCTTAATGGGCAAGCAGTCACTTATCTAAAGCCTCTGGCTTTTCTCCTGAGTTCACTAGAATAATTAAAATCCATTGGCTACAATGGGATTACACAGAAATGTGGAAATGGAATCCTGGTATGAAGTCAGGCAAAACCTTTTGTGGAGCAGAATGGCTGATTTGGAAATACTCGCAATATGTTAGGTCAAAATTGTACTTTTGTTCCCCAGTGTGGTGTAGTGGTTAAGAGTGGTAGATTTGTAATCTGGGGAACCGGGTTCATGTCCCCGCTCCTCCACATGCAGCTGCTGGGTGACCTTGGGCTAGTAACACTTCTTTGAAGTCTCTCAGCCCCACTCACCTCACAGAGTGTTTGTTGTGGGTGAGGAAGGGAAAGGAGAATGTTAGCCGCTTTGAGACTCCTTCGGGTAGTGATAAAGCGGGATATCAAATCCAAACTCTTCTTCTTCTTCTTCTTCTTCTTCTAGTCGAGCATTGGGCGGAAGTGCACAGTTCAGCAGACTTCACCTGTGGAGTTTGACTGGGCAGGTGCCTATAATGTGATCCCGTCCCTGGAATAGCTTTACATTTCTTAAAACCAGTTGAACAAGTGCTCCCTTGAGCTGCAAGTAGCCTGCCTGTCAGGCGTCAGAGGACCCAACCCCCCACAGTAGGTTGCCAGGAATGGATAAGACAAGGAAAGTTCTTACCAATGTTGTTTATTCAATATTCACAGTGAGAGGCTTAGAAATGCAGCCTCTTGGAGTAATGGTGTTGATCCGAGTAAATCTCCACACACCCCTTCTCGCCTCCTTCCTCATTTGTCAACAGCACCATCCACCTTGCAGTTGCTGCTTAGGGCCATCTGTCTCTGAGCCCTTTGCTCTCCTATTTTCAATGCTCGTCGGGTTCTGGGAGATGGTGGGTATGGAATGTTTTCTAGGGATAACATGTCAGCCAGCTGCTCTGACTCTGTCCCCCTCCTCTCCCATTATTTCCCAACTTTTACCCTCATCTTCCTATGAGCTGCAATGGGCTGGTCCTGAGGGGTAATCGTGCGGTGAGGTCCGAGTCCAGTCCGAGGTCGAGGGTGTGGTATGGAGGCAGTCCATCAAGCTGAAGCTGGGTCCAAGGCAGGGAGTTGGGTGAGGTCAAGAACTCTGGCAGAAGAGCAGGACAGGGTGCAGGCAGGAACAGACTACCAACAATTTTGCTCCCACAACTTGGGACTGGGGCTGGCTGGCTTTTATCTGCCCCGAGGCATAGGGTGGCCCCGGTCCACAGGTGACTCGCCTCTCCTGGCCTGGAGGCGAGCACTCCTCCTGCAGGAACTTAGTTCCCTCCGCCTCTCTGCCCTGAGCCTCTGCAGCTCAGGAGAGGCAGGAGGGTTATTGGACCCAGAGGCAACCTCAGCTTCCCCTGACGGGACTGAGAGTGGAGCACCTGCTGTCAATGGGTCCTCCATCACCTCAGGAGCCAGAGCAGACTTAGCTGGTGCCTGCACCTGAGGATCCAGCACAGATGAGGACCCTTCAGGCTCAACCCCCAGCCCCAGCTCAGCTGGTTCTGGAGGCGAGGACTCCTGTGCAGGCTGGGATTCCTCAGGTTCAGCCTCCGAGTCCAAATCCCAGGCCATCACATGCAAATTCCCACAAACCACTGTTGTAAATCTATACTGTCTTCCTCTTCCCTGGAAGGTTCAGGATGGGGAGGTGGTCTCCACTATTCCTCCTCTGTCCAGTCCCTGACACTGGCTGAAACAAAAAGTGGCTGCAGAGCAACCCGTGTGCCTATGCAATATACTGGAGGGGTGGACTAAGCCTGCCTCCTGCTGGCCCATGCCTGCTCACAATTCACTGATTAGGTGAGTGGGTGGGACCAAATACTCAGGCAGCAAACTCAGCCCAGAGACTGCCTGGGAAACAGTCACTGGGACTTCCCACGTTGGATCCCGGCATGTGAAGGAATACCAGTGTTAGGGACTAGAAAGAGAAGGAATGGGGGAGACTGCCTCCCCGTCCTGACCCTTCCAGGGAAGAGGATGACAGTATAGATTTACAACAGAGGTTTGTGGGAGGTCACAGCTCAGAAGCAGATGAGAGGAAAAGTTGGGAAATAATAGGCGAGCCAGAGCAGCAGCTGGCTGACACGTTGTCACTAGAAAGCATTCCACGAGATGTGGAAAATATGGAAAAAATGAGAAGCAGGTCTAAGATGCAGAGATATGCTCCAGAGATCCAGACCGTGGGGAGCCCCAAGAAATTAATAAATACAATTTGGATCTTTTTTATTTTAGTTTTTTAGTTGTGCCTTTTTTTTTTTTTTAAGTATTATGATCGGATATTTAATTGGATGTTTTCTATTGGAAAATCAATAAAAATTATTATTATTATTTTTAAAAAAGAAAGCATTCCAGACCCAGCATCTCCCAGAACCTGATGAGCCTTAAAAGTAGGAGAGCAAAGAGCTCAGAGACAGAGGACATGTAGCAGCACCCATAGAAGTGACGAATGAGGAAGTAGGAGAGATGGGAGTGGTGGTAGAGATTCACTCGGGACAATGCCATTATCCAAGAGGCTGGGTTATATAGCCTCTCTCTGTAATGTTTGAAACAAAAAAAGGACTGTAAGAAACTTTTCATTGTCTTCATACTTTCCTGGACAACCAGCCGGGAATCACTGACAGCATCCTGACAGCCAGGCCGCAATGGCACCCAACAGAGAGGGTGAGTGGGCTTTTAACAACTGAAGATGCAAGGAGTTGAGGGGGCTATGAGCCTTCCTCCCCATACTCCATCACTGTGAGCATTTTTTCTCTAATCCAAGAATAAGCGAAGCTCAAGAGATAAGTTCATGAAGCAATGGAGCAAAGTCAGATAAGGTGGTGGTGATGGGGTGGGTGGGTGGATGAGGTACAAGTCCTCTCAGCATGCAGACCTTTTATTCAAAAACTTAAATCACACACCTGTACAGGTGATTGAGGTGGACACTTGGATAGGCAGCCTGCAGTCATCGCCTCCAGTCTGACTGACTCTGTGAATCAGTTCTGGGCACAATACATATTTCTGAATAACTAATACCAATTCAAAATGTTCTATTAAACCACCCTTTAATTATGAAATAAAAACCACTTTAGCTGAGAAGCCTTTCAAACACAAATTACAACAATTTGTAAAAATCCATCACCTATTTTTAAACTAATATACTAAACGTGCTCTCATTTTTTTTTTAAAAAAAGATAATGTATATGTAATTTAAATTGTACATTGCCTTAATTGATAGTGCTGCAAATACTTGTCATATTGCTTACATTTGTGTTACTAATTTTTCTTACAGAGCACGTATTTCTTATTATTTCCAAAGATTCAAATTCAAAAACGATTTTTTTAAAAAAAGAAAGTAGGATTATTTGTCCCTTAAAATATTTCAACAGCTTCAGGAAAGGCAAGCAATAGAAGATTTTGTTCACATACAGTGGTGTCAGTGGTCACACACCTGGAGCTCTAGAGCCGAGATGAGCAACCTCAAGGCTGGGGACCAGATATAGCCCTCAGTACTCTTCCCAGAGCACACACTCCCCAGAGCATTGCTGCTCACCAGCCCTGCTTTGCACTCTCCCTGAGTGCTTTTACCTGGCTGGAGCAAAAATTGATATACATGTGATGCTCCAGTTCCAGCCATATCCCCACATTGGCTACTCCACTGGCATGTATCTAGTTCTACTGGTGTTGCAGAGCTTAAGTAAAACTCTGGAGTCCAGCAGCTGACCACCAGATAGGGTTGTGCCAGAGGTAATCTGAGGGTAGATGCTTAAAAAGGCTCAGTCTGCTTGCAACAGTTTATTGGAGCAAGTTGCTCATATGGAGCTATCCGTGGTCCTGCACTCTCTGACCCTTCCTTCTCTGTGGGATTCAGCGATAGACTGAGCACTTTAAGAGAATGATCTGAAATTTTACAGCTGCTGCCGGTAGATGCCATTGAGCCTTGATGGGATAGGACCATAGTCTAGCTAAGTGTAGGGCATCTTCCTATGTGGTGGTGGACTCTTTTTCTTTGGATCAGAGGTTGGATGGCCATCAGTCATAAATGATCTAGTTGAGATTCCTGCGTTGCAGGGGGTTGGACTAACTGACTTTCAGGTTCCCTTCCAACTCTTCAATTCTATGTCTTTAAGAAAGATATGCAAAAGAAGCTACTTCTTGACAAAACAGAGAAGTACTTGATTTTGCAATGGCAAGAAGGATTGGTTGCCGTTCTGCCAAGCGATGCAGTGGTCATGTGAGTTTCCACATTTTCTTCCTTATAGGTTAGTAGCTGAGAAGAGTGAAAGTAGCACTTTCTTTTTGGCTAGGCAGGGTTAGATAGCATACAGCATTAGCTCTGAAAGGAGACAAGGCGAATGGGATGTTGTTTCACAAGTCAGCATCAGAGAAACCCCCACAGTTAACTGTCACTGGTGACAGAAAATTCATTGTCTTAGCGTGCTTGTTAATTTCCTTGGGTTCTGAATGTGACACAAGGTTCGTCTTCTTTAAGTATTCCTTTTCATGTGCCAGACATCCCCCTCAAACATCTTTGTGGATTTTCAGCAAGAATCCAGGCATTTCTGTGACTAAGAAGGGTGCCTGCAGTTATACTAGCTGGGATCAAAAGGGAAAAGACACTCCATCAAACATCAGGCACTAGCCTACTCAGTTGATCACCTATTATGCTGAAGCAGAATTGCGCTCTCTCTCTCTCTCTCTCTCTCTCTCTCTCTCTCTCTCTCTCTCTCGTCTTTTATGCTTTCCCTACTGCAGTGAGTCACTAAACTGTGTACATCACTGAAGGAGCAGTTCTCCCTTTGAAACAATGGGAATGGGGCAGAGTCAGGATACAATTCATTGCTGTTATTATTCTTTGTTTCATTTATGAGTTGCATCCTATGAGGCTTCTCAAAGAGATTAGAAACATATAACAGAATAGTTACATATATAAAAGTTAAAATAATTGCATATAAAAAGATTTTTTTAAAAAAAAAAACAAACCCAAACCAATCATAAATATAAAATCAATTTAATACATTTGTAAAATCAATTCAAATCCAATACAGACGCCAAGTGGGATACATTTTTTAAGAAGGCTTGTTGAAGGCACTGAAAAGACAGTAGAAAAGGTGCCCGTCTGATACGCAGTGGGGGGAAGTTCCAAAGAGTACTTGCTGCCACACTAAAGGCCTGATTCCTGCATTGTGTGGAACGGGATTCATGATGGCAGACCTTTTGGTTAGTTACAAAGAGTTTGGTTTCCCATCCTCTCCAAGAATAGCTGAGCAGAGACCTAAACCAAGGGAGCTGACCGCAGTGCTGAAAACAGTAGCTAGGTTTCCGGCAGTAGCTTTCATGTGATGTGAGAGTTCAAACTGGAAATTAACAGTTTGGCCATTGCTTCAGACAGAATGATAGCTTCCAACGTGTTACCCATATTCCCATTCCGGCTGTTACTCCCTGGCCTCTCTGCTCCTCAGGAGGCTGTTTAAATGGGTGAGGCAAGTGGAATCAAAACATGGTGTGCACTAGCTTTCCCCATTACTAGGAGGCAGACTAGCTTTCAGTGTCTGGGATAGGCAAGAGCTCTGCGTGTATGTGAATGCCTAGCTCTGAAGCAAGTCTAATTCCTTACTGCTAACATAAACAGTAGATTTGGCCATTAACTGGCTCTGGCAAGATCAAGCAACTTCCCCAACAGGCACTGTCCCTACTGACAAATTAATCAGTAGTTGTTCACATCATTTGAGGATAGGGTCCTCCACCTTTATTTGCACTGGGACTCTATAAGCACCAGGCAGATTTCCACTGGGTACTCAAGGCCAAGTACAATAACACCTGGAGGGCTACAGGTTACCTAATATAGCCTAATGTTGCTTACTCCAACTGATAGCAGCTCTTCAGCATCTCAGGCCAAGGCTTTCCTGGTTCTGCTGCCTGAAATCACCTATTAAAACTGGAGAGCTACTATTTCTGGGTGCAGCACAAATGTTCTACCATTGAGCTATGCCTCCTCCATGGATAAATATTGCCAGCATCCTACCAATGATACTCTGGGGTTGTAGTTACATTGGGTTAATTAAATCATATTTAATTAATTTTATTACACCAGTGCAACATGTCTTCAATCAATTAAGTAACTGGTTTATTAAAACCCATATTTTAATCACAATATGTCACTCAATATGTTCTCACAAAATCTGGGGCTGGATAAGCAATCCAGAGAAAATGAAATCATTTAGATAATGGCATGACCACAGACCTGATTGGGTGTGTGTGTGTGTGTGTGTGTGTGTGTTTACAGGCACCAGCTGATTACTACCCTTATCTTCCTGTGATCCAAATAAATAGGTGTAAATGGCTTTATTACCTGCTCCCGTTGATTTCCATAAAATATTCGACATAGTATCACAATGTATTGGAAAATATTTGATTGTAAAATAGTTTATTTATGTTTTAAAAATGGCTGACAAATACAACATTTATATCTATCTATCTATCTATTGCAAATGAACTTTATGTTGTGGGACAGAGTGGAGGGTGCCTTCCTATGTGATTTGTAAACTTTAACTCTCAGCAGTAAAGTCAACTCTTAAAGATGTGGAATACTGCATATTTTGCTCCATAATATTGGCAACTGATGGAGGTTCATGCAGATGTGGTCCTTGGATCTGTGGCCAATATCCCATGAATTATGCAATTTTTTATGTGTGTACAAATAAAAAATGACCTGCTATAAAAACCCGAGATCATTTGCATATGGCAGAATAATGCAGAAGCTGTTGGCTCTGCTTATAACTGCTTATAAATGACAGCTATGAAAAGAACCCATTTCTTAATGTCCTTGGAGTTGATCTAAAGCTCATTACAAACAGAGGTGCCATTGAATTTTATGCATTTTTACATTCCTGGATCAGTCCTCAAGGCTGCCACTGAAATGAACCGGAATTAGAATTTTCTCATGATGAATTCCTATTTATTTTTAGCAATGAGTTTTCCAATTCAACCTTATAAGCTGCAGATGTGCTTTGCTTTTTCCATGAAAGATTCCAAGATTTTCTCATCTGCAACTGCAAAAAGTTTGTTGTTTTTATTTACATTAGTTTATTCACATTTATACCTCAGTTTTCTATTCAAACAATAATCAAAGCAGTTTGCAAATGAATCCAGATAGAAGTTGAAGCTACAAATGAGACCTGGCTTTATTTCATATAACATGGACTTTGGAATTGTCTTCAATGACTCTCAAAACACTCAGCCTCCAGGGCTAAAACAGGCATCAGTGCAGATCGGCTAAGCCAGACTCTACATGATAGATAAGCAAGAGGGAGAAACAGTGAGAGAATAGAATAAAGGTGACAGTGGGAGATCTGCTCCAATGACTGATCGGATAGTTGGGTGGATGACTAACCCTTTAAAAAGTCATCAGAGTTTGGGTCCAAGTTATATATAAGAAGGCCCCCACCCATGCTCTACTTGGCAATCAGCAGGAGAGACTTCCCTTACATGTCCACCTCCAAGAACAAAATGGGAAAGGCATATGGGAAAGTGCCCTTTCTGCTGTGTTGCATTGCCATTCACCCTTTACCCATTGAACCATCTGACTTGATACTCAGGATAAGTTACACTTGGGGAACACATACAGGGCCAGCTCTACCATTTGGCAGAATGAGGGCTGCAACTCAGGTGGAAAATTCTAGTGGGCGGGAAGTGGTGGCAAGGTATTGGAGGACACTGTTGCATACGCCACATGGCCTGCCCTGTACAGTGGTACATCGGGTTACAGACGCTTCAGGTTACAGACTCTGCTAACCCAGAAATAGTACCTTAGGTTAAGAACTTTGCTTCAGGATGAGAACAGAAATCATGTGGCACCAGTGCGGCAGTAGTGGGAGGCCCCGTTAGCTAAAGTGGTACTTCAGGTTAAGAACAGTTGCAGGTTAAGAACAGACCTCCAGAACGAATTAAGTTCTTAACCCGAGGTACCACTGTACCCCAAAAGCTAGTCTTCTGCCCTCAGGTGTAGTGAAGATGCTGTCCTATCAACAGTGCTGAAATAAGTTCCATCCGCCACTTTGACTGGTTTCGGTATATGGAATCGGAGGGGACACCATCATGTTTTCCTCAGGCAGCAAAATGCCTTGAGTCAATACACTCCCCCCCCCCCCCGGCATGTTCTTCTGAACTTTTGGCACTTCCAATGACACAAATTGTAAGCCTCTCTCTAGAAGGTTCCTCACATTCTTATCTTTGAGGGTCTCCAAGCCTTCTGAATGCTTTACTGAAACTTCACTGTGGTTTTGACTTTTTAGAATTTGCATTACCAACCCTCATGTGCCTTGTTACACCAATTTGTTCCATCATGCTTGTGACAAACATAGAATGAGCTTCTAGTATTTGGGGTTCTCATTTTGTTTTTGTTTTTATGTTGTGAACCACCCTGCGATCTTCAGATGGAGGGCAGTATACTAAATGAATGAATGAATGAATGTTTTTGGATAATATAAAGTTAAGATTAGATTATTTCCTGACATTTTTTAATCCTAAAATCCCCAAAGGCAGCTGAAGATTCTTGAAAACTTACAGTTCCCTGCTACAGTATTTCTTAGCATTTTATAATGTCAAAATGTTGATGAGAACTGAAAGGTGGCAGTCAGTTTCCATAAGAAAAGCCACGCATATATGCACGTGTGGTTAAATTACCGGTGAAAAAACGGCCATCAAGAAATAATATGAAACATAGTTATGATTTGATTTAGGGTTGAAGACTGTTCATATTCTCTCCCCCACCTTCAACATGTTACACAACAGAGGAATTGCCTTTTCCTTCCTTCCTTTGTTAAAGTGCTACTTTGGGCTGTAAATTCAATGTAAAGTTTAATTTGTATATTTAATGAGATCTCCAAGGACGTTAAATATTTGTCAGTTGTCATAGATGGTGAAATATACTGCAGATGAAGCTAAGCACTCCATTAACTGAGAGAGGCTGATTTTTATTATTATTATTATTCCAGAGGAAATACTTTGGGAAATCCATTGTGAAGTGTAATTACACATAAGCATAACTCATCAGACATAGCCCATATTTGAGTTATTGGCCTATCATAATGAAATTAATAAACAAACAATGTGGCATTGTTAATAACAACATTCCATTTGGCTCCATCCTTTCTAATCTACGGATCATACGGAAAGGCAGACACAATTCATTGGTGGCATGAAGGCTTCCTCCTGCTTATAATCAAAGAAGCTGGTTATACATCTTCTTCTAGCAGTGGATGAGGCATGTCTACAGAGCCTAGGGGAGTGCAATTTCCTCTGGCCATCCAGTCAGAATTTATGACAAGGGTAAAGACACAGGGAGGGGATACAAGTAATGACTCATTATTCTTAGGTTATGAAATGTCAGGAAAGAGGAAAGATTGGGATTTTATTGATCTCAGGAGATATAAGGTCAAGGATTAGATGGAGGTTTTTTTTAAAGCAGGTCGTTGTGCTTTTCACAACAAGAACATTATCATATTGCACCAGGGGCAGGGAGAACCTTTTCTGCAGCCTGAAGCCCACATTCACTTCTGGGCAACATTTCAGGGACCACATGCCAGCGGTGAAGGATAAGGCCAGAGGCAAAGCTGACAGGCCAACAAATGTACATTTTGTCTTTGTACAGAAGGTCAGTTTCTACACACACACAAACAAACACACACCACATAGCTAATCTCACAAGAATACTACGATATGTAACTGTGCTAAAAGTCCATTTTAACTTTTCTCTGTCGTTAATTGTTCTAAAGGAGTTTACATGCTCTGGTTATCTCCTGCTTGGACTACTGCAATGCACTCTACGTGGGGCTACCTTTGAAAGTGACTCGGAAACTACAATTCATCCAGAATGTTGCTGCCAGACTGGTGACTGGGAGCGGCGGCTGGAACATATAGCACTGGTCCTAAAGGATCTACATTGGCTCCTAGTATGTTTCCAAGCACAATTCAAAGTGTTGGCATTGAACTTTAAAGCCCTAAATGGCTTTGTCCCTGTATGCCTGAAGGAGCATCTCCACCCAATCATCCAGCCCAGACACTGAGGTCCAGCTGTGCTGGCCTTATGGCAGTATCCTCACTGCAAGAAGTGAGGTTACAGGGAACCAGGCAGAAGGCCCTCCAGGTAGTAGCACCTGCCCTGTGGAACGCCCTCCCAACAGATGTCAAGGAGATGAGTAACTATATAACCTTTAGAAGACACATGAAGGCAGCCCTGTATAGGGAAGCCTTTTCATATGTAATGTTTTATTATGTTTTTATTACGTTGAAAGCTGCCCAGAGTGGCTGGGGTAATCCAGTCAGATGGGTGGGGTGTAAATAACGAAATAAGTTTCCACCACAACTACAGTGTAGGGTTGCATCAAAATTTCCAGATGGATAATTTTGGGCACGTATGTTGGGCTTGGGAGTCAGAGACAAAAACAGGAGGAAAGAGACCCACAATACTCTAAGCACCACTGCTGTTTCCCCCCACTGGTAAAAACTGTATAAAAGGGTGGGAAACCTCTGTGGATTACTTTAACAAAAGTTAGTCCCTGGACCCTGAAATCTTTCCAGTTATAAGGAATAATGGGAAATGTTAATTCATTACATGAATGCTCACCTAATGAGCCATTTCCTAGGGACACATGTTATTTGGAAAGCAGGACCTGCATATACAGTGTTGACAACACACTACGTTGTGAAGTTTTCTGAGCTGGGAAGAAGAATGGAAATGGAGACACTCCTACTTGTAGCGTAGGAGTACCAGGAGCAGTTGATTCAAAGAGAAGATAATGGTAATGAGGAGCAAAATCCTAGCCTTCTAGTTTGCTAGGTAATATTAACCATTTCCCACCCCCTGTAAATCTAGCTGGACTTTGAAAAGCACTCTCTCTTCCTCAGCAGCATCTAAAACCAGAAGACTTCTTCCTTCTCAATGTGGTACCTCCAGATGTTAATAGAGTGCAGCTCCCATCTTGCCTGACCACTGGCCCTGATTGCTAAGGCTGATGGGAGTTGTAGCCCCAAATGTCCGGAGGGCACCAGGTTGGAGAAAGCCGGTCTGTTTTCATATTAGACACTTGATATATTTTGCCTCATTTCCATCAGTGGTTTGACCTTTTCAGGCTTTCACATTTCAGCATTGTAGTGAAGGATATCAGTGCCAGCTGATAAGCAGAAGAAAGATAGACTAATCATACCCTACAGTGTACAATGCATCACCTGTGTTTAACCTGGCTTAGTTTAGATGACACTTTTATTATTTAATATCTACCATCAATGATGTAAAACATTTTTATGGAAGGTTCTAAAAAAAAATATCACCAACTCTCTCCTCTGATATCAGAAGATGCCAACCTTCTAAACTCATCCCGTAGATGTGATTTACCTGTCAGAAGCTTCCCGTGCCGCCATTCTAAACCTGTCAGGTCTTTGTGAATTAAAATGCTGCGGTATGAAATATTTGCTCGTTTCGCCTGAGCATATTGAACCGTTGATAATTGGGACACACAGCATGTGTTACAGCAGAGCTCAATAGGATTAATAAGAAATAAATGAAATGTTTGGACATGTGCCAGTCTTACGAGGCTGATTAGAGCAATCATATGCAAAGAAAGTTTGACATGCAACTATTTATCACACATGACTTCAAGCAGCCATAAGTTAGAATGTTTCGCTGCTCTGCCCAGCCCTGAATTCAGGGACACAGACCATAAGAGAGATGGAGATAGATTTGGGATTAGGAGTGGGCAACCTAGCAATATCTGTTTCTCTCTGTTTCTCATTTTTCCAGTCGAGTTCAGTTGTCTACCCTTATACAGATGTTTGCATATTTTTTTAAAAAAAATCAATATATCAGCATTTTGATGCAAATTTATCCTAATGGAAACTTTCTGTTAATGCAATTGTGCCTCATCTACATGTTTTACAAGCAATTTCCCTTATTGTAATGCATTTTTGTATATTTTGTTCATCATAATTATGTTTTGGTGGGGTTATTTTGAGAAAAAGTTGCCAGTACTCACCATTCTTACAGTAAGTACCAGTACTACACTTCTAACATTGGGGGGAGGGAGTTCCAGTACTGCATACCCTTGAATACCCCAAGAAGAAAAGCACTGATGTTCACTAATACAGTGGTGCCTCGCAAGACGAAATTAATCCGTTCCGCGAGTCTCTTCGTCTTGCGGTTTTTTCGTCTTGCGAAGCACGGCTATTAGTGGCTTAGCG
Source organism: Podarcis pityusensis (assembly GCF_964106645.2). Classification (NCBI taxonomy): domain Eukaryota; kingdom Metazoa; phylum Chordata; class Lepidosauria; order Squamata; family Lacertidae; genus Podarcis; species Podarcis pityusensis. The sequence goes on from NC_138042.1 coordinate 24,434,752, forward strand.
GCTTAGCGGCTTAGCAGCTATTAACGGCTTAGCGGCTTTAAGAAAAAGGAAACAAACTCGCAAGAACGTTTCGTCTTGCGAAGCAAGCCCATAGGGAAATTCGTCTTGCGGAACGACTCAAAAAACGCAAAACCCTTTCGTCTAGCGAGTTTTTCGTCTTGCGAGGCATTCGTCTTGCGGGGCACCACTGTATTCACATTTTATGTACACTTTTGTGTATGCCTTTTTTTTTTAACACATTACATGACGGGACAACTGCATTGCAACATTCAGAGAAGTGTGCATTTTTAATGATGTCTGCATTTCCATTTGAGTATGGTTTTGGCAAGTTCCCATTCAGTAGGTCCACCTTTAAATGCAAATGGAACTTCTCCCTCATTCCTACCGTGGAGACATTGCTATAATTTATTTCATTATTTAAATGTTGTTGTTTTTCAAATATAATTTTTATTAGTTTTTACACATGTTTTCCAAACATAACATAACATCCCATCTTAAACAACATAACAGACCTTTGGCTATCACTGCCTAGGACTTCCATCAACCTTGACTGATGGTTTTCTAACTTCCTTTCTAATTTTGCATTATATTATTATAGTTATTGCTATAAAATCCAAATCCTAAATAAACTCCTTCTTAGTCCTCTTTCTCAATAATTCATATAGTTCTCCTTACAAAACTTCTTGTATCTCTACAAGGAATGTCAATTGATTACAATTGTCTTTCAAATTTATTGTGAATTTCTTCCAGTCTTTCAGGAAAATCTGGTTTTGCTGGTTCCGAATTTTCCCAGTTAATTTCACCAACTGGGAATAATCCATCAATTTCATCTGCCATTCCTCTTTTGTTGGTAGTTGGGCTAATAGTATTCTTGCTGCAGTTGTCACATATAAAAACATTTTTTTATCATGCTTATGAATCTCTGTACCTACAATACCAAGTAAAAGGGCTTTTGGGTTTTTTTTTACAAATATATATTTCAACATTTTAAAAATCTCATTATAAATCATTTCCCAGAAGTCCTTCACTTTCTTACATTCCCACCACATATGGTAAAAAGTACCTTCTTTTTCCTTACATTTCCTTACATTTCCAGCATTTATTATTTATTTTATAATTTTAGCTAATTTCACTGGTGTTATATACCACCTGTACATCATTATCATTATCATTATCATGATTTAAATGTTTACACACTGGCTGGGGCTAATGGGAGTTGCAGTCCAACAACATCTGGACAGTACCATGTTGGCTACCTCTCTTTTACTCCATATGAGGCTCATGATTTCAATGGATAAATTACATAGGTGGGGACATACAGGTGAGGTCCAGTGCATGAATGCCATTGGCCAGGAATTAGCTTTGCCTGCTGAACAGCAGCCTGAAGGGGGAGAAGGCACAGTGACTCCACCTGCAATTGATCAGCCTTCAAGGACACAGAGGAGAAGGCACTGATGAGAACCAGCTGGCTTCAGCTTTCTTAAGCAGATCTTCCAGCAGCAGTCAGATGCTGGAAACAGCACTTGTACAGTAGTTCCTGGCTCTACCTTGCTGCTTCCTGCTCATCTTGACCCTTGACTCCATGATCATAGGATCCCTTGACCCCTGGATCATCTGACCATGTGGATCGCTGTTTGCCCAACCCTAGGACTGAACCTACCTTGGGATGCTGCTGAGGAAGAACTCCCGAGCAAAATTTTAATGGAGAAGATTGGATATGCATTCTGTGAGTTATTTATAGCTGAAGCTCATATGTTAGTTGGTAAACAACGGAAGAAATGGAATGATGACCTTGTACCATCCAGATAAACACTGCAAATAACTGAATAATGGATGGTAGTAGTGAACTCTCCCAGCACACCAGGTCTGGAACAAAAATGTACATGAAGAACTACACATGTGAAATGGATTACTTATTTATAAGATGTAACGGAGGTGCTGTCTGTAAGGTGGAAAAAGCGGCCAGCTGGAAGAATGGTTTAATGGCAAGTGAAGGATGTCAACTGGACTTTAAATAAGAAATGATGCGGCTATGCGAGGAAATGATGCTGTACACAAATGGAAATGATGGTGATCGTGTGTCTGGAACCGGAGTGGGAAACCTGATTTTAAGAAATTGTATTAATTTAATTTAATTTGGTTGTATTTGTAATCATTTGGAAAATTGATAAAAAAATGATTTGGCAAAAGGACTTGGCTTTGGATGCCAACTCTGGCAAGTGCACCTCAGAGACTCTTCTGGTTGGCAGGCCTCCCATTCCACTGAGCTCTGCACATTGTTGCTCAGCAACAAGACAACAACACTATGGCAAGAGTAGGACAGGCCACATGGCATGGGCCCCAATGCAATATTATAGCTGAGCACCTGCTAATGGCTCCCCCTCCCCAGTGTCCTGTGCCCATCTCCTGCTGCCACTGTGTCTTTACTTCTTCTCCATTTGTGCTGTGGGTGTCATGGGCACATGACAAATTATTCTAAGGAAATTCATTTGCTAACATCCACCCTTTTTTTGTACTGGGCAGTGAGCAGAGGGAAATGACAGTTTAAGGAAGCAACCCAGGCACTCTGTGTAGGCCACCCATAAACGGAGAGGAAAGGTTATAGATAAAAGGCGCCATCTTTCAAAGCTTTGCAGGTTTCACAGTTCTCTTCTCTTCTCTTCTCTTCTCTTCTCTTCTCTTCTCTTCTCTCTTTCTCTCTCTCTCTCTCTTTCGGGGCTTTGAAGGTGAAAACAAAACACTACAAGATGAATTCGTTTCCCCACAGTCTGCTTTCCGCAGAAAGATGTGGCTCTATCAAAGCACTTAGAACTGATTGAAATATTCAGTCCCTGACAGCTTACCGTCACATTAATGTGCCATCTCAGGTTGCACATGTGTTTTATGTGTGTCAGTTTGAAAGCGGCCCTGTGTGAAAATGATGCTTCAAGCAAGCACAGTTTTGAGGCGAAGGTCTGTTTGTTGGTTTGTTGGTTTTTTTAAAAAACAACAACAACGATGCTTTGGCAGGAAATCTGAGTTGATATATTCACATGAAGGGAGTGTAGCACATCAGAAATGAAATGCTAGAGATGTTCCTCAGACTCCAGGTGGAAAATGCACACATTCATACGGTGCAACTTCCTAGGATTTTGAAGGATTAGCAGAGAGGGTAATATATTTTCATACTCTACCATATTTATACAAAAAAGATGATAATGATGATGATGATGATTTTATACCCCGCCCCTCTGGATGGGTTTCCCCAGCCACTCTGGGTGGCTTCCAACAAAAGATTAAAAATGCATTAAAACATCAGTCATTAAAAACTTCCCTAAGCAGTTGTCTTCTAAATGTCAGATAGTTGTTTATTTCCTTGACATCTGATGGGAGGGCATTCCACTGGGCGGGCACCACTACCAAGAATCCCCTCTGCCTGGTTCCCTGTAACCTCACTTCTCGCAATGAGGGAACCACCAGAAGGCCCTCGGCGCTGGACCTCAGGGTCCGGGCTGAATGATGGGGGTGGAGACGCTCCTTCAGGTATACTGGACCGAGGCCGTTTAGGGCTTTAAAGGTCAGCACCAACACTTTGAATTGTGCTTGGAAACGTACTGGGAGCCAATGTAGGTTGTTTAAGACTGGTGTTATGTGGTCTCGGTGGCTGCTCCTAGTCACCAGTCCGAGTGATTTCCACTTTTCGAAATATGGCAACCCTATGTTAAAAGGCCTTGAAAATTTGTGTCCTGGACTTTTTAGAGTCATTTACCCATGTACTATCTGAAACCAAAGGGGCACACTGGTTGCCAGATGTGGTTTTCTTTTTCAGCCCTTCTTCTCCACTATGTAGATTAATTTGACATCAAGATTTTCAGGAAATTCCAGCCGTAGTTCTATAGACTATTGCTGCAAGCAATGAAATGAGTCTATAAACAAGGCTGGTGCTTGAGGTACGGTGAGGCACTTCTGTGTTGCACCTCTGAGCTACTGTTTCAAGAAGACTATGGGGGTATGCTTTGGCTAAGACTGAGGGAGGGGATAAATCAGGGGGTAGATCTGTGATATCAGCAAGGCTTCCAATCTTTCCTCTCCTCTCCTTATTCAAACATTGAAAGGGGGGCAGTTTGAGAAGGGTTCATAGGAGCCAACTCCTAGGGACAAAGGGGACTTTGGCCCTTCAATAAAATATTAGAGGGGGCTACTGCCCCCCCAAGTTGATGGGCATTGCCATTCGAATTGTGTGCATGCACCTCATAATGTGATTGATTATGTGGGGCGGGGCTTACTGACCCCCCCCCCCAATATTTTATTCAAGTTGGCACCTGAGATGAATTTATCACATGGCAACTGTTATTATGGGTTATTAAAAAATATCATCTTCCATATACGCATGCTATTTTCTTTCTGTCTCTTTTGCTCTCCCTCCCCCTTCTCAATTTAATCTTCATTACATCCGAGAAGAACAGTCAAAGCCTTACTGGGAATCTTGCTTCCTTGACTAAAGTCTGGTTTATTAACATTTCATAATGATGAAGCTCTGCCTTCTAATTTGGACTCGTTCTGCTTACATTATAAATCACAAGTGATGTGCTCCAAACAGAGTACATTCGCTTTTCAATACTCATTAAAAGAAATGATTTTAAGATTTATTGTGGAGTCTTATCGTATAGTTGTTAGGTTTTTAATTGATTTGTATGATGTCCAGGGAACTTGTTTATATGTACAGAATTAGGGGTGTGTGCAGGCACCAAGATTCACCTTGCACCTGTATCTTCTGATCAGTTTCTGAATAACTCTGTGCACTCATGCTTTTGATATTTAATTCTGCTCCTGAGTCATTCTGTTTAAAATGGAATCTGTGTTTTCCCATTCACTACAACAGCTATAATTTCCCCCTTTCTGGCCAAAGTGGATGAAATTTAAAGGCACAGGTAGCCTTCTGCCTAAGCCTGGCAAATTCTAGGCAAATAGGGGCCTGTTGTGGGGGACACATTTTCCTGCATAATCCCTTATGAAGGGTGCAGGGTATTTTTTTCTTTTTCTTGCCTTAAGCAAATTAAGAGGTAGTCAAGTGGTGTGTGTTCTTGCTTGTACATTTTTCTAAACTTCTCAGCTTTGCACCAGCATTTCTTTTTGGTTGTTTGCTTCCTCCGATATGCTTTACAAGCCTCCCAACAGACATGTTTGGGTCTCCAAAGGCTGCCTAGAATGTTACCTGTGGATTCTGAAGATCTTGGGTTTTTTGTTTCTTTTGTTTTGTTAAAGCAGAGAAATGCAGGGTGGTTTTGTTTTTCAAACTTAAATGAAGCTTTCAATTTTTCCTTAAAAAACCATCTGCTGCTGAGCTACAACAACAACAACAACAAAATCCAGAGCTCTTCAGTTCCCTGCCAGCAACATTTTCAGCAGCCTCACTTCTTGCAAAGCCCATGGACCTAGAGAAATATAGAGATGTTATATAGGAAGACATGGAGTTGTACTGGCATAGAAACAGAGTGCTCTGTGGTTCCAATCTGACGCGGGGAGATTATTGACATTGTTCTTTGACAGGGGAGAGTGAAAACCACCATATCACCCCTTGTTATTCCCTGCCCCCAGAGGGCCAATGAACACCCATGTACATAATAGATAAGAAGGAGCTGGATGGATTCCCCCCCCCCCGAAAAATTAGAAAGTAATGAGCTTGCTCTATACAAACTAGAGATACACCCTTGCAAACTTTGCCCACCTTTTAGTCAATAGACACATCGCCACATTTTTATAGGATGGGATGGTATAGCTTTAAAACAAACGCACCAAAAACACCTGAAGATCAAGTTCACTCTCCGTAGTATATATCTCCCTTTCTTGCTTGTTGCAGATGGATTTACAGAGCTGCAGTCTGCTGCTGTACACGTCGTGTCAGGCTTTCAGAACGCATATAGGAGGCGTTGGTGACTTTTTGACAAACTGTTATATGCAGGGTCTGTGATTCCAAAGCCTATAGCATCACTTGATGGATGACAACTCATAAACAATCCTTTTCCAAAATGTGTCTTTCCATTTGGTTAGACTAAAGATAAGGCACCAACATGTGGGAATATATTTTCTCTTAAGATATCATACCATTTAATTAAATCCTTTTTCATTTCTTTTGACAGGTGAAATATGAGTTTGCTGATAAAGAGCTTTCCCCCTTGATTACTAGGTTTACATCCTAAGAAGAGGAAGATATTGATTTCCCCCTCTGTATACTGTACAGTTCATTTCTTTTGGATCCTTCTCCCTCCCTGTAGGACAAATTTGTTACATTTCCTATCCGTACTTAGCTGAGTTTGCTTGATAGTAAATGGACAGGAGGGTCCATTAAGCTGAGCTTGCATAAAAACATTCAAAGCACCATTTATTATATGAATTATTCACTATTGTATGCAGAGGGTTTGCCATTTGGGCAGATCACCGGTTTTCTGTTGTTCCAGGGAGCCTTGTGTTCTTCAGATGCTTATGGGGGGACGGTTCCTCAATGAGAAAATAAGAAATAGTGGATACGTTTCCTTGAAAAATAGCTTCCAGAGCACCATTAGAATTCCCCTGCAATGTATATGCATAGAATTCTATATGGTGCACCATGCACCACACACGAATACAGAGAGAGAGATGTGTGCGCACACATACACACATACACAAGGTGGTCTGAGGCCTATGCCCAGTAAGTTTTTTCTTACCTTTTAATAACCAGAAAAACCGGTCATCCAGCCAGTCGCCGATTGCAGAGACTAGGGCACAGGATTCCCTGACTATATGAAAATCTCCCTGGGAATGATGGGACTTTATGACATACTACTGCTTTTGGAAGGCACTGTATTGGGGGGGGTGGCTGCCCCCCCCACTTTTTCACCCAATGTGAGTTGCCCCTTTGATAAATTTGCTGGACTACACCTTGTTGTTGCCAAAGGTGTGGATAATGGAATGAGGGAGCTATAAATACACTTTTTGAAAGTACAGTGGTACCTCGAGTTACATACGCTTCAGGTTACAGACTTCGCTAACCCAGAAATATTACCTTGGGTTAAGAACTTTGCTTCAGGATGAGAACAGAAATCATGCAGCGACGGTGCAGTAGCAGCAGGAGGCCCCATTAGCTAAAGTGATGCTTCAGGTTAAGAACAGTTTCAGGTTAAGAACAGACCTCCAGAATGAATTAAATACTTAACCTGAGGTACCACTGTAAATTCAAGCCAGATGAATTGTCTTGTGATATATTTGTTTGTTCCCAAATTTATTTCAGCTCTTTTCAAAAGACTCCAAAGTACAGCTGAAGTTAAGCAGGTCTGAGTCATGTCAGAACTTGGATGGGAGACCATCAGAGATGTATGTTGCCTGGAGTTCCATGAAGGGAGTGAAGGTTATAAACGTGAGCTATAAACATGATAAATAAAAAAGGGTCAGAAATTGGAAGGTGAAGTTTCACAACTACAAGGACAATCATGGAGGGAGACAACACGTACCACAATCCATTCTGCCACTGCATATCTGCGTTTTTGAAGCATCCTTTGAGAATAGGTTTAAAACAAATCAATATCTGTCCATTTCTTCATAGTACCCTCTCCGTAGATGAGGGTACTATGCTTTTACTTTAATCTTGAAACTATGTTATTATGTCCAACAGTGCTATTCTGAGAGTAGACTCTTAAATTAATAGACACGTTAGTCATATCCATTATTTTCACTGAGCCCACTTTGAGTAGGACTAGCATTGGAGATAGGCCAGTGTGGGCAAGATGCATTCTCGGTCAGAGTCAGTACCAGCATTAGGAAAAAAACGTTTCACTGGAAGATTCAGGTCTCAAATACATGTACCCTGTTTGTCCCCAAGACCAATGTACCTGCAGCTTCCATCTCTTTTGAGGGGTATGAGATACAGGACAATAGATGTTACTGCACTGAATATACAGGTGGATTTCATCCACTTTTGTCTTCATGTAACAGTATTCCCTCTCCCACCCCCAACCAACGATTCGACTGGGCTGGGGTTGTCCTCCTATGGGGAGCCTCCTTGTGCAGTTGAACCAAGCAAGACCGAACACTCTGTGCAACAGCTGGTGCACAGGGAGTTCAATCTTGCTTTGTGCTAGCATCATGTTTGTACTTGCCCCACACAAGATGTCAAGTATGACATCAGCTCTGGGGAAGGTAGGTGGACATGTTTTCAGAAAATGCCCTGGTGGTCCAAATGGGGAGGCCTAGAGCATGAGCCATAGTTTCCACATACCTGCTCTAGATACAGTTGAAAGGTGCCAATCACAAATGTCACTCCTGTGCCCCACCATGTCTAGATCTGACACATCTCATGACAGCATAAGCCAGCACTTTACATGCACTGTACGCACTGGATCTTTGGCCACAACCAGTCACAAATTAACCTTCTTTTTTGGTGTCCTATCCTTGAATTACCATTTCTAACAGCTGTCAGATGAACAGAAATCTTTTTGCACAAACAGGTGCTATCCATTTGTGATCTTGGTTTATAAAGAAACATTTCGTGAAAGTCAGAATAGCTCTGATGTATTTTGTCAGTCTCAAATATAGATCTTGTAAATAACATTGTAGTAATGATAATAATAATAAACCTTTCTGTCAGTTGGCATTAAAAGGGACATTACTGTTTCTCTCGCTGGGTTTTTTTCCTGCTGACTTAATTACAGTAAATTGGAATAATTAGAGTGAAATTATATGAACCCAACAATTCCCCATGGTCTTTGTGCTGCCTTTTAGTATGATAATGAATGTTAATATAAATAATTGATATATTCTGACTACCTCTGAATCTGCATTGTTACCTCTCTCCCCCTCCTTAATTTTTCTCCAGATAGAAGGTGATGCATTCTAAATTAACTATAACATGTAATATTTTGATGCAGCGGATGAGGTTAATTAAGCTTTTGGGGAGCCCTCTTGCATTATAAAGCAAAACAACAGACAATTTGGTTGTAATGGATTGAGATGCTGACATAAAATTATAGAGGCTATGGTAAAACCATCCTTCCTTAAGTTAATTTTAACCTGCTGGGTTTTTTTGGGTTTTTTTAAGGAAGAAAACTCTACAGTGCTCAAAGATGCAGGACTCATTCATAGCTAGGAGTCAAATGCCAGAGCAGTAGCACTTATGAATTCCATCTGCTTAAAAGAATGCTTGATTATTATACGTTTATATTGTATTCTATTATAATTACATATTATAAGCAGCAGTCTTTTTTAAAAAAGTGAAGCAAAGCAGTGTTGTCCTGATCTGTCATGGAAGATCAATGCACAGAAGCACATTTAATGGCACATGAAGTCCCTCAGGGATGCTGATGCATACCTGCATATTGTTACCAATTTAATTTATGTCCCAATTAGGGCCATAGTTGTGATAAGTATAAACAAATCAAAACTATGGCCCTGATCTAGCTCAGCTGAATGTCTGGAAAGTTATAAAGATTATCCAGAACATCTTGTGGGATGCAACAAGTGATGGTTCTGGACAATGATACAATTCCTTTATGTGTAAGAAGTGTTCTGGAAGTTCATTGGTTGGGGTGCATCATCTGTTGTAGATTAGAATGCGATTTCTATCCAGGATCATTATAAGTTGCGTCCTACAAGCAGGGCTATATCTCAACCAGCCTCAGTTAAATCAATCACATAACCAGCTTGAAGGCTCTGGTTTAAAAATGTTGCCCTGAAGCAGTCCATACAGCATCAACTCTTCTAATTAGACTTCTTCTTACTCTTTCAATCTTCATAGAAATGTTGCTAGAGCAAAACTTTGCAATATGGCTGAATGACGCACCAACATATAATGCTATAGCCATCTGTAAAGACAGGAATGTGCAAGACAGGAATATAAAATATTATTGATTCTTAGTTTACCTTTCAACATAATACTGCATCGGGCAGGGAGTTCTGTCTTACTTGGTGCAGGTGATGCTGGCCACTGAAAACTTAATTGGGGAAACTGCCTTTACCAATGAGAAGAAATCCCAGGGGGCTCTTTTAGCCTGATTTGAGGGGAAGTTAAACAAGAACCATTCGGGTGGCTCCTGCACTGCAGCAGATGGTAATTACAACCGGCATTTCTGCTGCCCTTTTTGATGGCATCCAAACAATGAATCCTTTCCTTATTCCCTGGCTATTTGGAAGCAACATCTGTTCCAATAAAAATGGCTATCATTTGAGTTACTGTATGTACTCTTAACATTACGGCCTATCTTTTATTAGTTAAATATTATGACCCTTAAAGCAAAGAGCTCCGAGACGTAAAAATGCAATTCACACAAGTGACTGCTCACCTGTTAGACCCATGAAATGTGAGCAAGCTTCTCCCTCCTCCTCTTAGTTAATTCTGAGTTACACTGAATGTGTTGGCATTAGCTAGTCTAAGGAAAAAGAGAGTTCTGTAATTGGCTGTCAAATCACCAAGTTCCAACTGCAGAAGTGGTTAGACACAACAGTGACATGATTGGGGAGGTAATTGTTGCATGGGGGTGACAGGATGAGGTGATACCTTGGATGTCTGGGACTTGACTGAAGGGGACGAGATTGAGAAGGAATGGTGGAGATCTTCCCCCTTCTCTTCCTGAATAAAAGTAAGGCAGTATTGAATTACAGCAGTGGTTTGAAGAAGGTCACAGCTGAGAGACAGGTGAACAGAAGAGTTGGGAGGTATTGGGAGAAGATAAGGAGGAGACTGAGACAGAGCAACCAGCTGACACGTTATCACTGGAGAGCATTTCTGACCCCCCTTCTCCCAGAACCCAGCATTTCTTGAGAGTGCAAGAGCAAAGGACTCAGAGACAATTAGCCAATGGAGGCCACCATAAGGGGAAGTCGAAAGGTTTGGGGATCTCAAATTCTTTGTGAAATGATCTGATCCGCATCTCTCAGATTGACATGTGGATCAGAATTTGGAGACTCCCCCCTCCAATTTTCCACTGTTTTGAATGCTGTGACACAATTTTGAGCATTGCACAAAACATATGTACTCAAATATGAGAGAAAACATGCACTTGTTATTAAAATGCATATTTAAATATGTATTTTGAGATTTCTTTTATTATTTTTTTAAAGCACACTTTAATGTGATAATGGGTAAAGTGTGTTCTCCCTCATGGAGAGCATAGGTTGTGGGTGGGGCTGACAAGACACCTCACTGTTACTAGGTATGGATTCGGCTGTGCCTGCCCCTCCAAAATGCTGCTGCTGGTGGAGGGGTATGGATTTGGCTGTGCCTGCCCCTCCAAAATGCTGCTGCTTCAAGGGTTTTCCGTTAAAGGAACCCAGGGGCTCCCCATGCTTTTGTCCGAAACCCCCTGGCAAGGGGCTAGGGCCACGCAAGCCCCTGGGAGCATTCTGGGGAGAGGTGAGGCATGGTTCCCAGTCCCGTCTCTCTCCCCAGGTGACTTACCCTTGCTGACTTCGCGGGGGGTGCGAATGCCAGAGCTGTCCCCGTGCGGGGTCAGTTAGTGCTACCAAAGCCTAAGCAACCACTTACATTGCTGTAATTTGAATAAAGTTGTGGCCAAAATTATGCCAAAAACCTTAAACAAAAATTAAGTGTCAATTGTGTTTTTCTTTGGGGGGGTGTCTTGGGGACCTCGACGTGCAAAAGCATGCAAACATGACAAGGACCTGTAACAGACAGATTCACCCAACTCTAATTATGGCACTAAGTAATATAAAGTGCCCAGCTTACCTTACCAGCAACTTCCTTGCGTTCTCTCTCTCTCTTTTTTGGTGTTCCACTCAGTTATCTTTATTGTTGTTGTTTTATGCTTATTTCCATGCTTATTACATACAAAAAACAAACAAAAAAACCCCCGGAAAGGGGTACAACTTAAGAGGGGAGGGAAAAGGAAAGAAAATAAAATTTCCAAATTTTTAATAAGATAAAAATTATGACATAAATTTGTGAATGCAATTTCATGTTACAATAAAAATAAAAATCTCATTATCTTTTATACCTGACCTCCCATTTATTCCTTAATTCTTTTTACATAAATTTAGTGCCATATCAAAATACTATTTTTTATATTAATATGTTCACAATTTATAAATGTTTATATTTATATAAGCAATTAATAAAAACTGCTGGGACCACTCAAAAGCTGCTATAGATTTTAACATGGTATAATTTTGTTTAAGATATGTTCTGAAGGCCTCCCATTTTTATACAAATTCAATTCTCAGTTTATTGTTTATTTTTTTCAGATAGACTATCTAATTCAGCGTATTCAGTATTCATTTTTGTATCCATTCTTGTCTAGAAGGAATTATGTCACTCGTCCACCTTGTAGCTATAAGAACTCTTGCTGCCACTGTTGCATACAAAAAAAATCTTTAAATTTTTTAGGAATAGCTGAATCAGTAATGCCTAACAGATATGCCTCTGGTTTCCTAATAAATGAGATTCTTAACATTTTTTCTAGTTCAAAGTGGATTTCCTCCCAAAATTTCTTTATTTTGCTACATTGCCACCATACATGGTACAGTGAGTCTGTTTGGTCTCCACATCTCCAACAATTATTTTTGGCTCCTTTGTGCATTTTGGCTAATTTCCATGGAGTTAAACACCATTGGTGCTGCATTTTTAACAAGTTTTCCTTTATGGCATAGCACGTAGTAAATTTCTAATTATTCTTCCACAGGTTTTCCCATTGGGACATTGTTATAGCATACCCAAAGTCTTGAGACCACTTTATCATGGCTGATGTAACTTCCTCCTCCTTGACTTACCAAGCTTAATAAAGGTAAAGGACCCCTGACAGTTAAGTCCAGTTACGAACAACTCTGGGGTTGCGGGGCTCATCTCACTTTATTGGCCGAGGGAGGCAGCATTTGTCCACAGACAGTTTTTCCGGGTCATGTGGCCAGCAGGACTAAGCTGCTTCTGGTGAAACCAGAGCAGCGCACAGAAACGCCGTTTACCTTCCCGCCAGAGCAGTACCTATTTATCTACTTGCACTTTCAAGTGCTTTCGAACTGCTAGGTTGGCAGGAGCAGGGACCTAGTAACAGGAGCTCACCCCGTCGCGGGGATTCGAACCGCTGACCTTTTGATTGGCAAGCCCAAGAGGCTCAGTGGTTTAGACCACAGTGCCACCCGCCTCCCTGTATCCCAAGCTTAACACCAAAGACTTAAGCAAACACTATAAAGCAGCCTTCACTCACCTAGTGCCTTCTAGTCCTCCATATGTTTTCTACTACACAATTGTGCTGGCTGGAGCTGATGGGAGCTATTGCCTAAATCCTCTGGGAGACACCGTGTTAGGCTGTAGCTGTTCCAGGTGCAGAATAAAATTATGAAACAGCCTCAGTCTGGTGGTATTAATCCTAGAAAGAAAAAAAGGCTTCAACATCAAAGGCAAGCTCATGCTGCTGAACAATTATTTCTGTGACAATTTTGCATCTAATCACCAATGATTTATTATCCCATAAACAGTTTGAATCAACAGCCCAGTTAAGAGACTCCTCTTCAGTCTATATTTTCTTAACTTTGTAAAAACCAATATTTGTATGGAGGTAGTGGTGCTCTTGTGGTGCTCTCAGTGGTGCTCTCAGATGAGGCCATGACCTGGTAGCATGTCCCGACCCACCATCTGAAGATCAGTGGTCTACACTGACTATCATTGGCTTTCCAGTGTTTCAGACACAGAAGATTCCCAGTCCTACCTGAAGACACTGGGGATTGAACCCGAGATGTTCTGCATGAGCTACAACCCACAAAAGTTTGGGCAGAGTCCATTCCACAAGCTGAGACTAAAGAGGGCACATTTCCACAAGGGACAAAGAAAAACCAAAGGGGGTTGGGGAAGGAGTGATGACAGAAGAAAATATGTAGTTTCTCTCCCTTCACCCCTGTTTCTTAATTTGCTTAATTTCAGGCCCTAGCAGAAGAGATTGCACAGCTGACAGAAATAATTGAATTTGGCCCATCTCACCATTTGACAGTTCGAATATCAAATTCTGCTCACAGAATCTGAAGTGGGTTTTTTAAAAAAAAGATTTTTGGCATTTCTTTCTTGTTTTGCAGGTATTCAATCTAACATCTCAGGAGACATAAGCTATTAGCTTCAATACTAGAAAATAAAAACACAATTGCAGATCCAACAATAAAATACTGTTAGATGTGAGATACTGCAAATTTGTAATGTCAGTCCCATGCACTTTTCTTTGCATTTCAGACTACAAAGGACTATTCCTTGAGAGCACTTGTAATACTTTCTGGGTTATTAGTTCTACACACTGAGAGACTTATTTTTAAACATTTTTAATTAGTTTTTTAACATATCATTTTCAAAAATAATTCAACATACTTTTATATCTGTCATTTTATCCAATTGTGCGTAGTCCATTAATTTTGTCTGCTATTCTTCTTTGTCGGTATTTCTTCCTGTTTCAATTTCTGGGCTAACAACACTCTTGCCACTGTTGTTGCATATAGAAACAATTTAACATCTTGTTTGTTAATATCCTCACCTATAATACCAAGTAAAAACACTTCTGGTTTTTAAAAAGAATTTTTAAAAGTTTTTTTATTCTTAAACATAATTCAACATCTGAACCCTGCTAGATCAGGCCATTGGTCCATCTCATCTGGCATCCTGTTCCTGCAGTGGCCACTGGATACCTGTGGGCTGCCCCAAGCAAGGATCCAAGTGCAACAGCACTCTCCATGCAACTGGCATTCAGAAGCACAGTGCCACCAACAGTGAAAGAAGAACATAGAATCATAGAGTTGCAAGGGACCCCAAGGGTCAACTTGTCTAGACAGTCTCCCTTGGGAGGTTGTGGACTCTCCTTCCTTGGCAGTTTTTAGGCAGAGGATGGATGGTCATCTGTCATGGATGCTTTAGCTGAGATTCCTGCATTGCAGGGGGTTGGACTAGATGATCCCTGGGGTACCTTCTGACTCTATGATTCTATGATTCCAAGAGACCATTCCACTGCTGAACAGCTCTGTCAGAAAGTTCTTCCTGATGCCTAGTCGGAATCTGCTTTCTTGTAACTTGAAGCCATTGGTTCCAGTCCTACCCGCCAGAGCAGGAGAAAACAAGCTTGTTCTCTTTTCCATGTGACAGCCTTTGAGATATTTGAAAGTGGCTATCATATCCCCTCTCAGTCTCCTGTTTTTTCAGGCTAAACATACCCAGCTCCTTCAACTGTTCCTTGGTTTCCAGACCTATGATCCCTTAATCTTTGATATCCTATTGTGTTCTAATTTGTTGGAAGCTGCCTAGAGTAGCTGGAGTAACCCAGGGGGCAGAATATAAATAATAAATTGTTGTTGTTTTTATTTCGGTTGCCCTCCTCTGCACACATTCCAGTTTGTCAACATCCTTCCTAAATGGTGCTGCCCAGAACTGGACACAGTTTTCCAGGTGGGGTCTGACCAAAGCAGAATACAGTGCTACCTCAGGTTAAGAACGTAATTCGTTCTGGAGGTCCGTTCTTAACCTGAAACTGTTCTTAACCTGAGGTACCACTTTAGCTAATGGGGCCTCCTGCTGCTGCCGTGCTGCCGGAGCACGATTTCTGTTCTCATCCTGAAGCAAAGTTCTTAACCTGAAGCACTATTTCTGGGTTAGCGGAGTCTGTAACCTGAAGCGTCTGTAACCTGAAGCGTCTGTAACCCAAGGTACCACTGTAGTGTGGTACTATTACTTCCCTTGATCTGGACACTATACCAGCATTGCTTTGCTACACCCATTGAAGAAGAAGAAGAAGAAGAAGAAGAAGAAGAAGAAGAAGAAGAAGAAGAGTTTGGATTTGATATCCCGCTTTATCACTACCTGAAGGAGTCTCAAAGCGGCTAACATTCTCCTTTCCCTTCCTCCCCCACAGCAAACACTCTGTGAGGTGAGTGGGGCTGAGAGACTTCAAAGAAGTATGACTAGCCCAAGGTCACCCAGCAGCTGCATGTGGAGGAGCGGAGATGCGCACCCGGTTCCCCAGATTACGAGGCTACCGCTCTTAACCACTACAGCACACTAACTCTGTTCCCCATCTCTTTTTTGTGTGCATGAAGAACAATGAATTTCATAGTCCTAGGCAACTGTGCCCCTGTAAGCCTAATCTGTAAGTGAAGCAACGAGAAGGGGTGAGTTACATAGAATGATGCAGACGTATATATAATCTTTCTGACTGCGTGTTCATCTATGAATTCCCTTTCCACTTTTGCCGTGTAAACTGGGGCGGGAAGGTTGCTCCTGCAAAAGCTGCGTGTAGTGAATTCAGGCAAGGCAGAGGAAGCAGAAAATGTAGAGAGAGTGAGTGACTGAACAGGCAAGCTGATTGTTAATCAAATAATAGGATCTGCTAGTAGCAGCTGATAAGCAATCCTTGACTGTGGCAGCATTGCAGAATAAGTTCATTTTTCTATTTCAGTTTGTAGGTGGTAGAATATGGAAACGTTAAAGAAACAGGGACACAAGTTAAGTTGTAGGAGACACCTTCCTCTGTTTCTGCAGTTGGATTTGCATATAGTGCTCAATACACCTGCTTACAAAAGAGCAGATTTTTACATATCACTGGGATCAATTGTTCTAGGGAGGGGGGAAGGTGGTGTATCCTGCAGGGACATCTCTTTATTCCTTACTCCTAGTCTTTGCAATTTGACCACTTGTTTATTTTTATTCCACTTACATATTGCAAATCAAAGAAGCGCATAAGCAATTTACAACATTGTAAAAATATGTGCCACATGATGCAATGACCCACTCCCCATTGTAAATAAATTTTGAACAAAATGCCACAAATAAATGAAATAGCGTCCATGTTTTTAACATGGCACAGAACAATTGAATGGGATAGCCTCTTAAAATGTCCATATGAACTAAAACAACAAAGTTTATACTGTATTGTGAATCTCTATTGACCTGTTCTCTGCCTCGCAAGCTGTTTCCATGTGGCCTAGGAGGTCGGGGGCACTAACTGATGGCAGTTACAAAAACTGAGGCAGCTGATCAGACGTTTGTATTGTTTAGCTGGTTTCGGGTTTTGTTATTATTGCCCCAGTTGTCGAAAATATTTTAAATGGTTTTAAATTGTTTCTAACTTGTATGTCTTTAAATTTGGGGGGGGGGGTTGGGGGGGGAATATGCCTATGAAGAGAGAAGCTGGAGAGAGAATTGTCATATCAGCCAGCCCTCGGGTCTGCGGCTGCTGTTGCTGAATGCCAGGTCAACTTGGAGTAAGACCTCCCTCATCCATGACGCGATTGTGATTGAAACATCTGAATGACTCAGGCTGTTAACACAACTGCCCTTGATCACACCCTTCTTTGCCTCCTCCACTAGAACCCTGGAGGGTGGCAACATGAGAATGGGCCTTTTCTGTGGTGGCACCCTGTTTGTGGAATGCTCTCCCCAAGGAGGCTCACCTGGTGCCTTCATTACATGTCTTTAGGCACCATGTGAAAATGTTTTTCTTCAATCAGGCTGATTAACACTCTATGGCTTTTTAAATGTGTATGTGGAAAGGGGGTTATTGGTTTGTTTTGCTTTTCTGTTTTAAGTATTTTGTGCTTTCATGTTGTGTTTTTATGTTGTCATCCACTCTGTGATCTTTGGATGAAGGATGGTATACAAATTCATTAATTAACTAAAAATAAATAAATACTAGCAGATCCAAAATGCAGCAGAGAACGCCAGGCCCACACACCAAATATAGAAGCACATTATTTATAGGTAGCAGCCGTGCTCTCACTTCTGCTGCAGTTGCTTAGGGCTATATTAGATATTAAGAAGAGAAAACTGATTTCCCATCCCCACATAACAAGAATGGAGGTGGGGGGGGGGGTGAGGAGGACATATTTGCAGGGGAGAATATTTCAAACACTAATGTCCTGAAATCACTTTATGCCACTTAAACGTAAACGCTCAAGGCTGGAGAACAAATGGCTGGTGCCTTCATTGAGTTACTCTTCTACACGGGATTTTAATGTGTGAGAATTTTATAATTTGCAGGTGTATGTGTTTGTGTGTGTGAGGAAGAGGGAGAGAGTGGGAGGGGGGATTCCATTTAATTATACTGTGAGACATGCTATCACATCTATTTCCCACATTATTGCAAATGATTTCTTAACTATATGTGCTGCTTGAGAAGCCATCTGCCTGCTGTTTCATAGCTTCTTCTAGCTGTGGGTCCCTTTCTTCTTACTGATCAAAGATATGCAAAGAATATTGATTCTGATATTCAAAAGTTTGCTTGCTTTTTATGGGCCCTAGATACATACCGTTAACACAGCAAACCTATGTTTTACAGTTGTATATTCTTCTTCTTCTTTCTTTGGCGATCAATCGTAGCCAAGTAAGATTGTCTTCCATAAACACAGTTTTAACAGTAAGTCTGTAAGTGACTGTGGATGCCAGTTCTGGATCCACACATCCTTCCACAGTGGGGACATAGGTTCTCAGTCATGGATACAGCTGCTGAGTTGTTCAACTGCGTCATTCCTTGAGTCAGAGCGACTGAATCTGTATCCATCACCCATGTGCCGGTTCATGACTAGGAGCTTCCAGATTTCATGGTCCTGCCCCCATTACCATTTGCCGATCACCATGGGACTTTTGGGGTTTGGGATGGATTTTTGGAAGATGTCTGTGCATGGATTTGTTTTATGTGTGTAGATAAGTGTATGCTGACCAACGCACAGTCTTCACAGTAAGGCTCTATTCCGATGGCATAACGATGACCGGTAGATTCCTACCTGCTGCAGCCTTCATCCGCCTTCATAGCCATTGTAACATACCCCTTGTTATCTTCTGCCTGTTCTGCTGTTGAGGACTTCTTGGATCATTCTTTGTCTAGCTCCTCTCTTTTGACCTTACTGGCATGATAGAGAGAACTTTTAACTGTCAGGGAAGAATGGTGAGATCTAAATGCAATCAAGGAGTAATAGTTGGACAGAATAGTTCAGCAGCATCACTTTGCAGAGTGGTTTAAAAGTCAGTCCCTCTGCCCAGGGAACTCTGGGAAATGTAACTCCCTGAGGAGAATAAGGCTCTCCTAACAGCTCTCAGCACCTAAACTACAATTCCCATGATTCTTTGGGGGAAGTGATGACTGTTAAAGCTCAGTTGGTGGAGCATGAGATTCTTAATTTCAGGGTGGTGGGTTTGGGCAAAAGATTCCTTCACTGCAGAGGGTTGTACTAGATGACCCTTATCGTCCCTTCCAACTCTACAGTTCTATGATTTTCTGGGATCTAGTCCCTTCAATGTGCAGCTATGACCTTGGTTACTCTCTGTTAATGCCTTATTTGGAGAGAGAGAGATTGAAAATCAATTGCCATTTCGGCCCATTGGTCACTTCTCATATCCACCAGCACCTTGCATTTCTGTGGTAACATTTGAATGATACAGTACTCTGGATTCAGAAGGGATCTTATGCATCAAACTGTTTCAGGAGCAGAAGCCACCCAGCTAATTTTGCTTCTTTCATCTTCACACTGTGCTGCAAAGATTGATGTTAGCATATGAAAATGAATACATATTAAGTAGGATCGAACTGAATACTGTTGTTTAGAAGAGAAGAAATACATGGAAATGTTATTCTTATTAAATTTGCACTGGCTTATATAGTGAATATTCCTGAGGTCTCCTCCAGCGGACTGATATATATGGCAAATAGAACTTCTCTGGCGACGGAACAAAAGCAGATATTACCAATTCATGACATCTCCCTTTATTCAGGCTCTCTTCTATTCATATTTAACAAGCCAAGACTGTACATCATGTGAAGAGCCAATCTGATATTAGAGGGAAGTTTAATGCCATTCTACACTATTGTTCCACTCCAAATGACTCTCTTTGATGGTATAACACCTTCACTTTATTCTTCTATTGTAGCTCAGTGTAATCTGCTATCTTGATTTCTTACTTTAATATGCACTGAACTCAGTCACCCCTACGCATTATTTCATAGACAGAATAGTTATGTGGTCAGATGTTGGGGAGTGGAGAATGGCATGGAATTAACTAATTTGTCTTGCTTTTTATTATCCTATCTTTTTCATTCATTCATTTCTGTTTTCATAAATCAAAATTAAATTACATAGGCAGCATCCAAAAACGAAGACCGTTTTCTAAGTCATGCATATCTGTCTTCAGAATATTGGGCTGATTCCAAGTCAAACTCAGAGAAGACCCACTGAATCAATGGACTTAAGTGTGCCATTTCAACTGATTTCAATAGGCCTACTGTAAGCATGATTTTCTTTAGATTCAATTAGGCAAATTTTTCAGCCAGAACTCTCCAGAACTCAGTTCCGGCACCTCTCGGGTAGGCGCCATTGCCAGTTCCAGCACCTCTTTTTCTAGAAAAATAGCACAGGATTCAATTCAATATGACTTATATGCTTTTGCTGCAAGAATGCAACCAGGTCCAAAACAAGGAGAAACACCATTTTACATTTGGGTAAATTAAATCATTTGTACAATGGACAGATTTGGGTGTACTTTAGAATATTCCATTATCTATCTTCTTACAGTCAGATGGAACGGTCTTGATTGAAGTAATGTCCCTTTCACATACGTTGACTGGTAATTCCGTTCTGATTCATTTACCGTATGGTGGTGATTTTGAAAAACCCTCACTTTCAGCAACTTTTTCTCTATGATAGCCTGTACCAAGGTACAGCAGAAGTTATGACTGGTAACCCCAGTGAAGAATTGTTGTCTGCTGTGAACGTGGGTTGGAGGCAGCTAGGGAGTGAAGAAGAGGCTCCTGTGTTGTGGAAAGCTGAAGTTTAATGTTCATCGCCACCACTCGCCCCCAGAAAAACCCACAGTTGGGTTCAAGGGCCTGGTGAGGCCTTTGGGAGTTTCCCTTTCATCTGAGACCGACCCGCGGTGGGCCCTGTGATAAACTCTGAAGGACAATTTTATATTAGTCTTAGTTCTGGTGGGAGTAGGACTTCAAAGGAATGGTCTGTGTTGCCTACCGGTAGTCTCCCTAGAACTAAATTGCCGGCCTGTGAGGGTGAAGGTGAAGACGCCGACTTTCATATGAACAGGCAGTGAAATATACCCCCACTGCAAGTGCTGGTAAGTTCGAAGGAAATATTTATCACCAGAGTTGACGTTAAAATACTATCCCCATATCTGAATGATGGGATATGGGAAACGTCTTAGAGACTCTGAGGAGACAGTCCCCGTTCCCTTTCCGAGATCAAAGCAAACAAGGGTTGAACCATGTCTCTTTAAAGAAGGGAGTAATCTACTGGATTGTTCCTACACGGTAGAAACTCAGAACCGTTTTAACCCTCTGATTGATTGCATGTCAGTACTTAAAGACGAAGAGCGAATAATACCACAAATAACAAGTGATGTGGACAACAGTAAGAGTGTAGTCTCTCCTCAGAAGGAGGAATTGGTCCTTGGCACGGCCAATCATATGACATTTGAACAGTCCCATTTAATAATCAAAACCTTGCACTGTATATTCAAAAGACTAGATGATCTTTCGACCCAGCTGCACAGCCTCCAACAAAAGCTAGTTACGACTTCTCCATCGTCAGCTGGTGTTAAGTCCCTTGAAGAGAGGAAGGGGACGAGGAGTTTGTCCTTAAATAACAAACGTACTGACAAATCTAAATACAACCTTAACCTTCAATTAAGTCATCAATCCTTGATTTTAACACCAAGAAAAGTGAGCCTAACTATACAAAATGGAGACCCAAGATGGAGAACTCTGGGCGGTGCCAAGGAACTCCTTAAGGTGCTTTTAAATATGGAGGCAACACAAATTGACCTCTGTGCAGTCCTCCCCCTTGTCCATCACCATAAATCCCAGAGAGTCCTGCTTGCGTTCCAATCCACAAAAATTCCCACTATCATATTACGAAGGAAAGCATTTTTGTTTCGCTGTGGGATAGCACCAACTAGAGCCTTTATAGACCCTACGCCTAAACCCCTACTGTTGGTGGCAATAACCAAAGAGGGATCAAAATCTGCCAAACCCGATCCATCAGTGGACACCGGAGTGGATGTTCTACCCCAGGAGAAGAGTTATGTGGCCTCCACTCCCCTAGCAAAGAAAAATGACCATCCGGAAAATGGCCTGACACCACCAGAAGAGATCGAACTCATTGCCTCCTTTGCAGATTTACCAGTGGCGGAACAAAAAGAAATTATTAATAGGCTGGAATCGCTTAAAACCCAACTTATTAGGAAGCTTAGCTCCAGAACACCCACGTACAGCGAACATGACACCCTAGAAGAACCAGATCATATGGATCTCGAAATATCTAATGCTAAGTGTATGTCGGTAATGGAGGACAAGATAAAACCCCAAGAAGCAACTACCTGTCCTCCCCTCCAAGCAGAACAACCCTCTGTGCTCTTAATAGATTTACATGACCGTCCCTCGACAAACATACCTGAAGAAAGCAGCTCACAACAGGAAAAATCCCCTTCTACACATTCATCGATGCCAGACCTGGAACCTTCTTATAGTACTGTCCAATCAAGAGAAGAGGTGCCTTTCCCAACCTTCTCAAATAGCCCACTCGCCCAGCTTGATCCCTCATTGCGGAGTATCATGGATTCAACAGCAAGACCAGTGTCGGAACTAATTGAAGATCCAACAGGCCACATAAATCAAGTAGCCCAAAAGACCAATAGCAGGCCACAGAGAGACCAAACTTCTGACGAGATAGCTGGACCACACCGGGTGGCCCACCAAACTCTTTTGGAAAAGGGGTCCTCCCCAGCTCAAGGTCCTACACCTAGTAGATCGAGTGGCCAAGTTCCACAGTCAGATAACCTTGTAAATCCTCCCACTCAGCTTTTACGAGAGGTTTGTCGTCAGAGGAAGATAACTGATTTCTTTATCGGCTCCCCTCTGCCCGTATTAAAGCTGAGCCAACCTTCCGAATGACAGTCAATTGGAGGAACGAGGAAACCCCAGCCTTCAATATTAAGTTGGAACATTGCTGGATGGAAAAGTAAAAAATTAGATCCAGAATTCCAAAAATATATTAATTCCTTTCTTATCATACTATTACAAGAAACTTGGGTGGAGGAGGAAATTGAGCTAAATGGCTTTGAGTTTATATGTCTGCCTGCTAGCCCGTCAACGAATGGTGGCCGCCCTAAAGGTGGCCTTACAATTGGTATCTCCCTTAAACTTCGGGCTAAACTTTCACTAGTGCATGCATTACCGCCTTATGCTATTACCGGACTGATCTCTGGTGGAAACTTTTCTTTATTGGTTACAAATGTCTATTTCCCCCCGGGAGGGTTAGCAGCTGATCTTACTTCTAGATGGGAATCCCTAGAGGATTTTTTACTTTCTTGTTATCTTAAATATCCTAATGTCCCCTCCATTACTGGAGGCGATTTTAACGCTCGGATAGCCTCAAATCGGGAGGCTCTTATAAAGTCCAAATGGTGGGTTGACCCCGGCGCTCAAACTTACGATCTAGTATATACCCCCACTAGAATATCAAAGGATGTAAAAGTCAATAAGGCGGGAGTGTTGCTTTATCAGATGACTTTACGCCTTAATTTAATTATATTAAATGGCAGGTGTCCTCCAGATATACCAGGAGAGTTCGCCCACCTGGGGTTAAAATCAAACAGTGTTCTCGACTATGTATTGGTTTCCCGGGATCTATTTTTGAATGTCACCTCTTTTAAAATTGATAATGCTCAATTTAGTGACCACCTTCCCCTGACAACCAAGCTATGTGTTGACTGGCAGTTGCTCGAGCGCTCCCACCCAATCCCGGTGATTGTGGAGTCGTCCACTAAAATAAAGGGGACTAGATGGTCCCCTGCCCTCGCCCATAGATATACGGATTTTATCCGAGAAAAGTTTCTTGGGGATCAGCCGGACATAGGAATAGTCCCGCGTGACCCTATTACCTGTATGAATTCTTTTTCTTGCCTGATAGAAGTTTTAACTCGCTTTTTTACTTCTCCATAGTATGGAATTAAAAATGATTATTTTAAATTTGGCGCCCCTTGGTTCAACTCCGCTTGTAAACTTGCCAGACTCCATCTACATACAATATATAATGACTATAAACTTTCTGGAGCTCCGGCCTTACCTCCTTCTTATTCCCTGGCTAAAAAAGCGTACAAACAGGCCCAGAAATTGGCCAAACGGGAGTGGCATTTAAATCGCTGGCAGAATATAATTTCTGCCTCAAAATCTCATAACTCCCGGAAATTTTGGTCCTTAATAAAGGGAAGAAACACAAAATATCCCTTAACGGTGATCCCGGCCCCTACATGGGAGCAGTTCCTGAGAAAATATTTCTCAGTGGCAGAAGCTCCGTCCACTCACTGGAGACCTTCTAACCCCCTTCCCGTCTGGCCCAATACCGACCCTGCTGAAATCCTAGAATTGATAGCTGAACTGAAAACTGGTAAGGCCCCTGGGCCAGATTTGGTCCCTGTTGAGGCTATAAAGCTACATTCTGCATGTTGGGCAGGGATCTTAGCTAAAACGTTTGACGCAATAAATGCCACGGGCTTAATACCAGGAACGTGGAAGGAGGCCATTATAATTCCTATCTACAAAAAAGGCCCTCCCGGCGACCCAGGGAATTACCGGAATATCAGTCTGCTATCGTCCATTGGGAAAATATATGCCCGTTTTTTGCTGGCAAGGTTGATGAAGTGGTCAGTTGAGGCTGACCTGATTGGGCATGAGCAAGCTGGATTTAGATTAAACCGATCCACAACAGACCAGGCAATTATTCTTTATCACTTAGCCCGGAAATACTCAACACCTCGACGGGGCCAACTTTGCGCAGCCTTCATAGATTTGAAAGCTGCGTTTGATAGTATTCCGAGGAAATTACTATGGGATAAACTTGCCGGTTGGGGAATAGAAAGAAGGCTCCTGTGGCTTATCTCCCAACTTCATGCCGGGTCCGTGGCCAGGGTGAGATTATCCCCTGCTGGTGACCTAACTAACCCAGTGCCAGTAAACAAGGGTGTACGCCAGGGTTGTATTTTAGCGCCACTTCTTTTTAACTTATTTATTAGTGATATGAGGAACCCATTAGCCGACTCACAAAAATTTATCCACACCCCTCGTATAGCAGATTATCGTTGTCCTTTACTTCTCTACGCAGATGATGCGGTACTACTCTCTTACTCCAGAGTGGGTTTAAGGAGGGCACTAAAGATTTTTGCGACATACTGCCATTCTAATCATCTGTCTATCAACCACACCAAGTCCAAAGTACTGATATTTTCAAGGAGTCGAAAACTTTATCCATGGAAATTGGAGGGCAAGAAAATTGAACAAGTACATAAATTTAAATATTTAGGAATTTATTTTCAATATAATTTAGGGTGGAAAGCGCACGTTGAATACCTTCAAAACAAGACAAAAGCCCTATCACACTCCCTCCTCCGTTTTTTCTACTCTGAGGGGGCCTTATTCATCCCTGCGGCCTTGAAAGTGTATAGCATCAAAGTGATGGCCACAGTGGCCTATGCTGCACCTTTATGGGCTGCCTTTGCTAACCTCTCACCTTTAGAGTCGCTTCAAAGCCAATTCTTACGCCGACTTCTAAAATTACCAACATGCGTAAGTAATGCGGCTATTCGCTTAGAAATGAAGATCCCCTCAGTGGAGTTAGTTCTATGGAGGAGAGTTTTGATCTATTGGATATCCCTATGGCATAAACTCCCGAACCACTATCTCATTCAATGCATGTGGCGGGATGACTTCACAAATTTGTGGTCAGGAAAAATCCATGCCAAATTGCTGTCCTATGAGATCTCGCCCACTGAATTGCTCAAACTGGATCTAAATGTGGCAAAAAGGTGTATAAATCAAAGGCTGGATGATGTGGAGCTATACCAAAATTTCTTAGCTGGTGGTGGAGCCTGCTCGCCGTTAAATTTCGGCATAACCCCAATCTACCGTGCTCCGTCTTACTTAACATCGCTTATGACCGCGT
This sequence comes from Podarcis pityusensis, assembly GCF_964106645.2. Taxonomy (NCBI): domain Eukaryota; kingdom Metazoa; phylum Chordata; class Lepidosauria; order Squamata; family Lacertidae; genus Podarcis; species Podarcis pityusensis. The sequence goes on from NC_138042.1 coordinate 24,460,675, forward strand.
CTCACCGTTATGCCTTCATTAGAGCTAGGTTCAATGTTTTTCCAACAAACGTGCTGAGACATAGATTCACTAAGGGCCAAGTCTCTTCAATGTGTGCTTGTGAAATGAAAACATCGGAATCTCTACATCATGTTATGTTTATCTGCCCTATGTACAGTTCAGCTCGTGCTAGTATACTAAACTCCATAATCCAGCCTATGGCTGATAAACCAGTAGATTTACAGCTTGCCTGGGTTCTTCAAGATGTGGATCCTCATATTACCCTTCAGGTTGCTAAATTCCTAACAGCCGTCCTCTCGTACAAGAGACGGAATGGAATGTTAGCTGATTATTGATATAATAATTTTTTATAATGACATCAGATATTGATTTTAGCGTAGTGCCTAAATTTTTAATCTTAATCTTAATCTTAAATTTTTCTTTTGAATTGTTAATATCTGTTCTTGTGTGCTGTGAGCTGTATTGTATTGCTTATGGCTTGTGCGAGTCCGCTGTTTTATTCGATTTGTTTTGTTGTGTTGTGTTTTATGGTGGGCGTAAAGCCGAATAAACATTTTGAATTCCCACAGTTGGCAGCTGAATTGAACCAAATGACAATTGGGTCTTATACAGATTGTCGTAAGTTTCAAATCAATGGCAAAGAGCATGCTTTCCAGAGAAAACCTGCGAGGTAAACACAAAATGTCTCAGACCTGTTTCTAGAAAGCCAGGGTGAGCAGAAAACCGCTTTGACTCATGTTTTCTAGGAACGGGGCAAGCAGAATGCCTTAGTCAGGTATGTTGTCGTTTAGTCATTTAGTCGTGTCCGACTCTTTGTGACCTCAGGGACCAGAGCACACCAGGCATTTCTGTCTTCCACTGCCTCCCGCAGTTTGGTCAAACTCATGCTGGTAACTTCGAGAGCACTGTCCAACCATCTTGTCCTCTGTTGTCCCCTTCTCCTTGTGCCTTCAATCTTTCTCAACATCAGGGTCTTTTCCAGGGAGTCTTCTCTTCTCATGAGGTGGCCAAAGTATTGGAGCCTCATCTTCAGGATCTGTCCTTCCAGTGAGCACTCTGGGCTGATTTCTTTAAGAATGGATAAGTTTGATCTTCTTGCAGTCCATGGGACTCTCATGGGAGTCTCCTCTAGCACCATAATTCAAAAGCATCAATTCTTTGGCGATCAGTTTTCTTTATGGTTCAGCTCTCACTTCCATACATCACTACTGGGAAAACCATAGCTTTAACTATACGGACCTTTGTTGGCAAGGTGATGTCTCTGCTTTTTAAGATGCTGTCTAGGTTTGCTGTTCCTATACCTGCCTATAGAATTACCAGGTCATAACCTGGAGATTTCTCCTCTACTTTTAAAATTCACAACTGATTTGTGAAAGAGTGATGCTGAAGCTTTTCTTCATCTTTTTCCTGGTTGTTCTGTTGATCCTCATTCCCTGCACAAACAGGAGTGAGAATTAGGCAGGACTTTTTTCTCAGTTCTGGCAACTCTCAAGTGGGTGCCATTGCTATTCTAAGAGAACAAGGGAGGTGTTCATGGTGAGCACCCTCACCTCTTTTTCTAGGAAAATAGCACTGGGAAATGGAATACGGGGGGGGGGGGGGGATTTGGTTTGGTTCATGATTTAAGGCGAACCTACCTGATCTGCCTCTTTCTAAAATTAAATGTGAACTGAAACGTTCCATCAAAATGTGGGCTTTTTCCAATTTGCCCAACGTATTTCTACACCAGCATTAGCTCTTAATGCCAGTGCTTTAGACCAATTTAGTAGATTTCCATAAACTAGACCTTTTGCCTTCATTCTTGGCTTGCCTGGTATCGCTTCTCCCATTTCTCCCTGTATTTTTTCTAATTTAGCTAAGCCCATTCAGCAATTCAGCATGCATTCAACTTTCAAGCAGCTTATTGTGAAATTCAGCCTTCCCTGCTTTGCTGGCAGCTCTGAGCAACAAGCATTTCAGCTCACGATAACTCACAAAGCTTGATATCTGTATATAATCCAACTGAACGTTTTCAATCAGTAACCTCAGAATGAATTTTGTGTGAGGTGTGTGTGTCTTAGCCTCACACCCACACACCTTTGGATACCGTTTATTATTGCTATAATCAGTGCTTTTTTCTAGGGGTGCACAGGGGTACACACACCCCTAAATGTTTTGTGAATCTTTGTACTTTTGTCCATTTACTGTATTTATTTCCCCCAATTTGAACTATAAATTGGAGATTTTCCTAAGTCAAAATGAGAATACCCCTAAACATTTTTTTAAAGGAAAAAAAGCACTGGCTATAATTATTGGAGGAAATCATCACACTGCTTTCAGATGGCTCGGGGGTCGGATCACTCCATACCCTTCCCAACATTTCTCCTATGAAATTAGGGAAATTCTAAGAAAAACCCAATTGAGGATTGGAGTGATCATTCTGTGATATTATGGCAGTGAACAAAGTTGTATTGTAACTTGAATAAATGGGTTTGTGTGTTTTTTTAAGGAAAAGTGGGGCATTCTAGGATCAAATCAGAAACCGGTGAGGTTTCTGTAAATTTGGGACTGTCCCTGGGTAATAGGGACACTTGAAGGGTTTGTGTGATTCAGTACAAAAGAAGCCAAAAGGCAACACATAAACCAGACAAAATGCAATGTAGTAAACAAAGAAACAAGAGCAGTTAAAGACAAATGAGCAGTAGTTTTAAAAGCAAATCACGCAACATAATATTTGGGAGGCATAGGGCTGCCCTCCCCTCTCCTCCGTTGGCTCCAGTTTCTTTTGCCAGTGGGATTCCCTCTTAACCACGATTTGAATCCAGGATCTCAGGCTTCCATAGTTAAGAGAGAGCCTCATTTGCAGTGACTGTGGTTACCATTAATTCTGGTATAACACAAAACCATAGTTAAGGTAGAACAGTGGGATTCTAGCTGAAGAATTGTACATTCCCATTCCAGCAACCCTTTTCTTGGTGGGTGGGTGAGGGGTTTAAATTTCGCTTCGCTTCAAAAGGCCTTATCTTCTCCAGCAGATGTCGCCCTCCACTCATTTCTTCAAGAGGGAAGGCCAGACATGGAGAAGGCATGACTCTTCACTCAAAACTTCATGGCTTTGATCTGCTTCATACCACCCTGTGTATCAAAGAAACATTAAAAATGTTAATTCAAGCATCAGGGTTAGGATATTATTATTATTTTTTTTAAAAAGAAATCAGATAATAAAGAAGAATGAGTTATAAACAACAGCTGCTTTTGAAGTATCTGATATAATTTTTGTTTAAGCCTGAGGCTCTTGTCAAATTCTGTTTCTAGTCTGTTGCCATCTCTGCCAAGTGGATATTCAGTTGAAGAAAATGAAACCCATAAATCTATATCATCTATATCTATATATGAGACTTTATTCATTTGGAGTCTTTGACACCGAGGATCCCAGGATATCCTCTTGAAAATGCTGAAAGGGTGAAATTGCAACAGAAACACAGGAAGCTCCCTTATACTGAGTCTGATCATTGGTTCATCTAACTCAGGAATGTCCAGTTGTGGTTCTCCCAAGTTTACAGATAGGAGTTTTCCCCAGCTGGAGAGAATTGGAGGATTAGACCTGGGTCCAGAGGTGCCATCTTCTGAAGCACATTGAGTAGCCCTGACATGACATCCTGACATCACATGGTGTCCTGATGTCACTCGATGCCTAGCTTCAACAATTGGGGAAGGCTAAAAAAATTGCTTTCTTGGGAGGAAAGCAATGACAAACCTAGACAGTATCTTAAAAAGGAGAGACACCCAACAAAGGTCCGTATAGTTAAAGCTATGGTTTTCCCAGTAGTGATGTATGGAAGTGAGAGCTGGACCATAAAGAAAACTGATCGCCGAAGAATTGATGCTTTTGAATTATGGTGCTGGAGGAGACTCTTGAGAGTCCCATGGACTGCAAGAAGATCAAACCTATCCATTCTGAAGGAAATCAGCCCTGAGTGCTCACTGGAAGGACAGATCGTGAAGCTGAGGCTCCAATACTTTGGCCACCTCATGAGAAGAGAAGACTCCCTGGAAAAGACCCTGATGTTGGGAAAGATTGAGGGCACACGGAGAAGGGGACAACAGAGGACGAGATGGTTGGACAGTGTTCTCAAAGCTACCAGCATGTGTTTGAACAAGCTGCGGGAGGCAGTGAAAGACAGGAATGCCTGGCGTGCTCTGGTCCATGGGGTCACGAAGAGTCGGACACAACTAAATGACTAAACAACAACAACAACAGCAACAAAATTGAGGGGGTCCACAGTGTCTCTGTCCTCTGGAACTTGCACCTATGCCTGGGACCTTCTACATAGAAAGCACATGCTCTCCACCGAGTTACAGAGCCGTCCCACAAATGAGGCAGGGTGAAGCAGCTGCCTCAGGCAGTGGAAATGCTATCACTGGAGAAGTCCCACTTTGGTGATGGTCTCCCCTGCCCCCATCCCTAGCTAATGCCAAAGCACTTCAGAACGTCCTCTCTCACCAAGTTTCAGCAAGAGGGGAGGGCATGGCAGATACACTTGCAGAGTTTTACACACACACACACACACACACACACACACACAAAACCTTGAGGGGAAGCCCTTACAGAGCCTCACATCTGCCCACATGGGGGCAGCAACAGAACATTTTGCCTCAGGTGCAAAAATGTCTTAGGCCACCCTTGGTGCTCCAGCTTATGTAACAGAAATTAGGTGGTGTGGCAAATTCACTAGGTTATAGCTGTTCACTGTTAGTAATAATGCAATAGTCCCATTATGGGGGTTCATGGAAAAGAATGCACATTGCAATTGTTTTAGTCAATTGTAAACCACTCAGGGAACATAACTGAAGGGCAGCTTTGAAATAATGATTATTGGTCAGATAAATTAATACCTAAAGGCAAAGCAAATGCTGAGCCATTGATCTATGTCTCTTCCTTTCCTGTTTTTTCTACTGCAGAAAGAAACAGTTCTGTTCTATAAGGCCTTTGGAAGTCCGTTTTCTTTACTACGTTGCTACTGCCACCTCTGTGATTTTTATGTGCTGCTGTGGATTCTGTTAATATTGTGACTATTTTAATTGCATCATGTGTGTATCTCCCACAATATTTTTTAGCTATTTTGGATTTTCATTGTGAACTGAAAAACAGGGTCCAACTTTAAATAAATAAGTAAAAAAGAGCAAACCAGTCTCATTGAATTTAGTGTCACTTTTCTTATAAGTAAGTATGCAGAGGTCAGGGCTGAATGTTGTACTCCTGAGAGCACATTTACTGAGGAGTGCTTAAAAAAAGCTGTGGAACTTACATCTGAGTAAATTTGCATTGGATCCAGCTACACAACTAGTTTCTGTGCTCTGCTACACCTGCGTGTTGCTGGTAGAGCCTCCCTCTGCTGTCCTAACCTTCAGACATGTTTTTGATAGATGGTTTTTGATAACCAGTGACCAATTTGCTGTCTTCAAGCTTTTCCATGCCTACTTGTTTCCTGGTTGCAAGGATAGTCTTTTTGGAACCTGAACTACATGTGACGATGAATGCACAAGTGAGTAGCTAAGAGCAAGATGTGTGTTTGTGTGTGTGTGCGTGCACGCTATTACTGTTAGTAAATTAAAATCACTAGCTCTGTGGGGAAACATTGCTCCCTGAAAACTGCATCTGCCATGCAGTATCCAAAAAGCAACGACCGTACAAAACCCCAGCTACAACAGCAGCAGCAGCAGCAGCAGCAGCACCCTAGCAGAATCACATTACAGGAGCCTAATGGATGATTAATCCAAAATAACTACTGTACCAAATGAACACTGTGTTGTTGCGGGGGGGGGGGGGAGAGAAATATATGTTTATAGCTTCATTTTTCCTCTGCTGCATTTTAAGAAAAGCGATGCTATTCATCAGAAAGGATCAGGCCTATGAATGCTTTCTAAAAGTTGATCTGGCCTTTCATTATTCTTCTAATGATGTGATCATTAGAAGAACTGCAGGTGATGGCTTTAGCAGTTTTGTTTACAGGGGTGGAGGGGGAGAAGTTCAGTGTTGTTTGCCTTTTAATGAAAAACTGCCTGATTTGGACTTCTCAAACCAGCACATGAACTGAATGGAACATAGCTATCCTTCGAAATCGGCACTTTTCCTGATTTTGTGATGCAGTTCTCAAACCAACCAATGTGTGCAATAGGGCACATGTTAGGTGGAAGGGTGCAGAGGATGCACGAAGTTCTTGCAAACTTAAAAGTTGAGACTAGTCCCTGGGATTCCTCATTAGGACAGGAGAAAATATTGTGAAATTCACCAGCTGCATGCAACCTCCGAGGTGGTCTTATAGAGATGTTAGTATTCTGATCACCTAAAACAGATAGGTTCTGTGTAGCTATGGCTGCAATGCTATGAACATTTGCTATGAAATAAGTCACACTGAACTCACTTACTTCTGGGTGAAGATGCAATAGATTGGGCTGTATGTCAGCGATGCCCAAACAGCTAGCTGCAATATGGTGTCATGCTTCGGGATAGTTCTTTGTGTACAGTGGGAAGTAAAGTGGTTTAATTAATAAATAAAGGGTCATCCTGGGTGAAAAGACTGGTGGAGGGAAGAAGAAAGGCTGTTGAACCACCTCACGCCCTGTGAAGTTCTCTCCAGCAGGGCAGAAATGAGGGAGGAAGACCACTCTTCCATCCTTCCCTTCCGGCCTGAGACCTTGGGATGAAGCGTGGACTACAAAGGTAGATGTTGTTGTTACTTGCATTCATGTAGACGTCTCCTTCCAGATGCTATCGATGCACACATACACAGGGACGAAACACTGTCGAAAACTATTGCGATGTTATCATATGCAGGATACATATTGTTACCAAAAGCCGGTGCCTGCCCCTCTCTCTGCCAAGCAGTGGCAAGAGTGCATGGGCCCCCAGGCACCCACACAGTGGGCGAATAAACAGTGCTTTATGTTTATTCACCTATTTACACCTTCAGTTGCATGGAGGGGGTTTAGATCTCACGGCATAGTCATTCCAAGAGGCAGCAGCATAAGCTGCCTGCAGCCTGCACACTCCAGAGATGGATCTCAGTCCAGCTCCCTCCTTCTTCCTCCCAGAAACCAACTCCCTTTTCATATCCTCTCAAACATACACCTCATCATCTTGGTAACATCTCACCCCACCCCCGGCTAAAGGATTCCTCTCTTCAATGGCCCTTCATTGTTCCCTTAATTGTCCTAGCTTGGCCAAGCTGGTTTGCATAAGCCAGCACAGGAATTTTTTGAATTCCCTGTCTGGCACAGTTCTGCACTTTAATCCATGTTCCAAGTAAACAAAATCCTAATATTTATTAATTTTACCCACATCTATAACACCATGTATGTTAGCACGCTGCTCCGTTTTGTGGTGAGTTTAGCTCCAGAACCCATGTACCCCTGCACACTGGTAAAACACTACACCAGAGAATCTTGATAGAGCTGCATGTACAAAGACATAAAGTTTGTTTGTTGATGACCTTATCTATGCACAGAAATGCACAGGTGCATAAGTTAAAACACAGCCCTGAAAGAACCTTGATGTAATCATGCACCAAATCATATCTAGTTTATTTATTTATTTTTTTAAAAAATCAATGCATCCAAGTGCACACATGCATAAAGGAAACACAGCATAACAATATATTGTTCTAATCTCTTGAACAGCCGCATTAGGGTTTTTAAATATATGTTTTACCAATGCACACAAGTGTGGATGTGTATGAATGCAACACAGAACGAAGAGATTGTGATGTAACGTTGAACAGAATCAAATTGAGATTACTTTTTATATAGCAGTTCCTCAATTCACATGTGCAGCTTCATGATGTAGAGGGTGAACTGAAGGAACAGTAAGCTGTGGCACCTTGCACATGGCAAGTGCTCTGTAGAAGATTCAGAAATCAACTGTCAGGCTTCAAGGAATTGGTTTCCTTTCCCACTTGGTGGTAGATAAGCAGAACAAAGTGAAAAGAGTCTTCTTACCAGTTAGAATTCTTTAATAATCACAGTGAGGGATAACAAACATCTCCCTCTAAGAATGGCAGTGCTTCCAATTAAGGCTGCACCCCCCGTCGCTCTCAATCCATGTCACCCCTACATCTGGTGACCTGAGCTTGTAGTCACTGTGCTTTCTGTTTGGCAACTTTCTCAGCTCTCCTAGAACGTGGGGAGGGGGGAGGGGGATGCTATCCAATGACTGAATCTGTTAACCCTCTCCCTTCCAGTGTTTCTTCTCCTAGCTGCTCTTCATTCAGTATTTCCCAGCTTCTGCCTTCTGAACTATGCCCCTCTGCAAACCACTGTTCTAAATCTATACTGTCTTCCTGCTCCTGGAGAGATTCAGGGTCAGGGGGAGGTAGCGGCACCCACCATGCCTCCTCACTGTAGCCCTCCTCAGCACAGTCCCTGACATCAACACATGGAACAATGAACTATTTCCACTGCATTGATTCCAACTTGAAAACAAGACCAAGGAGCTTGGAAATCCATATTTCCTGTGACTGATTTTCTCTGATTACCTTTTCCTGCTGTGGTGCCCTGAAAACAATATTAATTAATTAAAATATATTAAATTCATACCCCATCCTTCTCTCCAAAGGAGTACAGCGTGGCAAACACACAAGTGATAAAACAATTTGAACATTGAAAAACCATTGCAGTGTAGATGTGGACTGGGAAAGGTCTCTGCAGAACAGGCTTCTTGGAATAGGAAGGTCATCAGCAGGCACCAAAAAGACAACAGATGGCTCCTGACTAATATTCAAGGGGGTGGCATTCCATAAGGTAAGTGTAATGAAACTGAAGGACTGGTTCCTATATTGTGCAGAAAGGACATCCTGATAAGATGGTAACTTCAGGAGGCTCTCATCTGCAGAGTGCAGTGATCAATCAGGTATATAATCTTTCAGGTATCCTGGTCCCAAGATGTATAAGACATTAAGTAGCAGAACCAGCACTTTGAACTTAGCCCAGTAGCTATTTGGCAGTCACCAAAGGTGGGGTGTGGGGTGGGGAGAGATGGACTTCCCTGAATAATGTAAAATGTGATGGGGGGGTGGCAGTGGGAAGAAGTGTTGAAGAACATCTCTTCCCTTATCTTAGTGGGCACCTCTATGGAATCAGAAGAAGAGTTGGAGAACATCTACCCCATTCCTCTTATCTTGGACAACTCCATTGAATCAAAAGCCATTCTGAATGGGTTGGCAGCACTGGAGGAGGAGAGTTTCAGAAGCATTCCTAAGCAAGAGTTTTGGTATTGATACCACAGATTACCATAGACAGAGCTGACAAACCAAGCTCCTGAGGAATTTCAGGAAGGGGGTTTCAGGAGGCTTCTACCATGCTGGAAATAATGTCTATGGCTCCCATCCCTGCCTTGCTACTTCCTGCACTCCATCTGGACCCTTGGCTCTGCAATTATCTGGATTCCCAGACCTCCGGACAGACTGGCTTCGATCATGGATTCTGCTCTCAGGCAAGTGTTCCTCAGAGACTCTTATCCCCTGCTTGCTCAGCGAGAGGACTCAGACAGGGCTACAGCAATCCCCAGAATTTCAGAGTAGGGCTGGGAATGTCCAACTTCTGAAACCCTGGAGAGCTGCGGCCAGTCAGTGTAGACAACACAGAACCAGATAGACCAGTAGTATGAGGCCACTTCCTATGTTCCCAAGGAATAAAGGGAGAGACAATGAAAGCAAAGCAACCATCTCTTCTGAAAGACAGTCCTTCAAAATTCTTCTTCTGTGGTTGTCCTCCCTGTGGGCTGGCCATAGCCACCTGGTTTGGCCTGTGAGAAATGAGATGCTGCAGTAGATGCTGGCCTCTTGGTCTGATTCCAGAGCAGAGGTTCCCAAACTTGGTTCTCCAGCTGCTTTTGGACTACAATTCCCATCATCCCTGACCACTGGTTCTGCTAGCTAGGGATGATGGGTCTTCGGCTGTATTTGGACTACAACTCCCAAGTTTGGGAAACACTGTTCCAGAGGAAATTTCCTATGTTCTTATGCTCACCTGCAATTGGCCAGGCATAGGAAGCTTTTCTTTCCTCAACATTTCAAGTCCACGGTTCAATTCTCTAGTGACAAGCCGAGCATGCCAGTCCACTCAAACCTCTTCTAGGCAGAGGGGTAGACCCAGCATCAATCAAACACGATTGTAGTCAATGATGTACCAATACATTTCCCTCAAGTACAATATAATTTCTCGCTCTAAATTATACCACTATATTAATTTGAATTTTCATTCACTCTGCTCTTTGGGTCTATAATACAGCACGGGATCTGATTAATAACAATGGGGGAAAATATTTCCCCTGGGGTGGGAAGGCTTGTCATGATTCTTGCGTTCACAAGCCATAGCATTTATTGTATCTGAGACTTTTTCTTTTTTTGGAAAAAAGCACAGCAGAAACCTCAAACATGCAATTATTAGGTGAATTATTTATGCTGTTTCAAAAAGCCACTCAATGGAACAGCGCTGGAAAAAGGCATAGGAGAAGGGATGTTCGTCTGACACAGTGATTTGGATGCTAATAACCCCAGCGCTTTCACCAGCTTTAGCTTGGCACAGCTGTGCTGTACAGCAGCTTACTGGATCGGCATTTTGGGACCTTCTCAAATGACTGGGGACTGGACAAACGCACTCAGCTTCTGTAACTTGCAATTGTTGCCCGAGTGCTATTTGCAGATCTTGGAAATCAAATATTTGCTAATAGTTGTGAAAGAAAGCCCTTATCTGCCCTGAGGTTGTGTGAGACAGCTACCCTGGGCAGAGAGTAGCCACTTATGTTCTGTAAAAATTAAAAGAGTGAAAATGTACCACCACAAAAGATGTGCATAGCATTTGCATGCGGGCATGGATTCGCATAGCATTTGCAAGTGGCAATTTATTGGGATAGATTCGCCTTTGGAAATGACTAATTCAAATAGAAAGACAATCCTTCTCAGCATAGTGGGGAGGGCTAGGTCCAGATGGCCTCTGTATCTCCTCCGTCTGCTGTCTGATGGGTGCTGTTGATGAGCAGCTTCAGAGCCTTTGCTCTCTATTTTTACGGTTCTTTATTATGGAACCACACAGGGACTAGACAACATCCAATGGGCTATGGGTCCCCTATGCATTATTTCAGCAGCAAACCTGTTGGTCCAGGAATGGTCAAAAGGTAGCCCATGGCCACATTGTTTACCAGTTTGACTTCTTTTCCACTACCTGTTGTTCCTGAAGAATTCCTTTAGTTAGCTGGCATATAATGGTAAATAAATGTAAGACAGGACTGCTTCTTTTGCATAAAATTGCACTAGGGTCATACATTTCTGTCCACCCTTTCCAACCGACCGTGACAGATGTCCTATTTTATCTACTCAATAACCCTGCGAGGTTAGCTAGACCAGTGATGGCCAAACTTGGCCCTCCAGCTGTTTTGGGACTACAATTCCCATCATCTTTGACCACTTGTCCTGTTAGCTAGGAGTGATGGGAGTTGTAGACCCAAAACAGCTTGAGGGCCAAGTTTGGCCATCACTGAGCTAGACTGAAAGGGTCTTGCCCAAGTCACCCACTTAACTTCATTGCTGGGAAATCCACATCCAGACTGCATCCATTGTTGTCCAGTGAACTATATCAGAGGTAGGCAACTTTTTTTTACAGCTCAAGATCCTCATTCTGTTCTGAGCAACTTTATGAGAGGTGTTGCAGATATTAATATTGTGCAATTTAAAGTGACTAGAAACATAAGAACTGACTCCTTTTGAGAGAAATCATTGTCCAGGCCCATAAAATATTATTCAAACTTTTACTGGCAGAACTCTTGAGAAACAGAACATAAGCATCAAAGATACAACCAAAATATCTATACAATGTCTTGTGCTGTCCAGCATCTTCTTAGAAATAACGATTACAAAAATCCAAACTGTGTCTCTCCCCCATTCCAGCCTCTGTTGGCCTTAGGCTGAGCAGTTGTTGGAGAGACATTTAAATGCATTGTTCTACTTGTAGCATTCATAGAGACTGAAAACACCACACCTTTCAAGCAGGCGCATTTGGAACTCAATACCTTCATCACATGATCAAAGGTTCACTCTCAGCACAGAGTAGAAAACGGGTAATCATTAACTAGTTCCAGCTGTTATTTCATTTCAATATAGCCTCGTGGAAAAGCCCCATGTTAAAACTTTTCACCAGTACACATTTCGGCATTCTCATTTCAGTGTAATTAAACCATTATACTTAACAAGAGGCACATGTCAATGGTGGACAGGGCCAGAGGAAAAAGCAGGTAGAGCAATGAATACCCATTTTGCCTTTGTGCAGTAGGCAGGCTAGTTTCTACATGGTTGCTACATTCTAAACTCATATTTCCATCCTTGGATTTCATGGAGATAATTCATAGCAGGGCAGATGTAAATATCATTAACTGACACAACTTGCGGGAACCTGAGGCTCTACTTGTGCTCCTTTCTCTTTTAATAAATAGATTAGCACAAAATAATGGGGAAGCAGCAGGAATCGCAGCTGTAGCCTGCTAGAGGCTGCTACCTAATTTGCACCTGTTCCATGAGATTTGTTTTCAGAATAACTAATGCTGTCTGGATAACTGTATTAGTCTTTAGGTTTTCTAGGCTGATTTTGGGGCTCCAGGGGGTTGGGAGCAGAAAAATATATATTAATGAGTGGATATTGCAACTGCCTTCACCAGAGAAGGAATCAGATGTGAAACATCAACTTGAAAGACACTATTGGGAAAGTTAGTCCTTCCCAATTTCACACAGGCAATAGAGTAGCCCAAGTTTTAGTGCACTTTATCTGAACAGGTTGAATCCAACCAACATGTGGTTGGATATAGGCCCCCAAGCCTTCCAACATGCTTAGAATGTCCTAGCTTCCCTTACCCAACTTCACCATCCAGGTAGGACCAAGCTATGGTCAACCATGACTCATCACATCATAATAATGGAGTCTTTTCTCCAAGAGGCACCCTCCAGAAAACTTCTAGCTAATTCTGCAAAACTGTGAAAGCACAAGTGTTTAGATTGCACAAAAAGTCCTCTTCAGGCATTCAGCCAAATGCGTCAGGGCATAAACTTTTAGGCACCATGAGGCCTTGTATACAGGCCACATGGAGCGGCAGCAAAACCTTTGTCGTGCTGCACTTGCCTGCCAAGAGAGATACACTCACCAGCATGAGGCAGGGGGTGGAATGCGATAGTGGTGAGGCCAGGGGGGCTCTGGGTTGGTGGAAGAAGCTGTGTTGGAGTGCTGCAATCACCACTCAAACTCAATGCCTTCTCACTTCACCCCATCTGGGTGAGTGCAGCACTGCTGCTAGGAGTGTGCTGCTGCTATTGTGCCCCTCTACTGATGCAGGCTCTATCTCTAAGAACACCCCATAGAATAATAAAATCTTAGAGTTGGAAGGGACCCAATGGTCATCTAGTCCAACCCCCTGCAATGCAGGAATCTCCATTAAAGCATCCATGACATATAGCCACTCAACTTCTGCTTTAAAATCTTCAGGAAAGGAGAGCCCACAACCTTCCGAGGGAGACCATTCCACTGTTAAAAAGCCGTTACTGTCAGAAAGTTTGTCTAGTCAGAATCTCCTTTCCTGCAACTTGAGGCCATTGGTTTGAATCCTGCCTTCCAGAGGAGGAAAAAACAAGCTTGCTCCTGTAAGTGAAGCAAAAAGACCAGAAGTCTCTCTTGAGGGGAAATACAACTTTTGAGAAACTGGAGACAAAACCTCTGGACCTGAAGATTTCTCAATTCCTCCCCCCCCCAAAAAAAAAATCCTGCCTGTCCACAGCAGATGCCCCAGGTAGATTAACATGTCTAGCAGCACTGAAATTCTCCACGCTCCATCCTCCACACTAATCTCTTAATCACCCGTTCAGTTGGACACAAGGTTTCCAATATGGTTTCATGGGTTTCCACTGGCAGGGAATGATTTCCATCTTTTCCCCCAGAAGGCAGCAATTCGGCAAGTGTAATAGGGAGATTATTTAAGAATGAATCATAATCAAAGCAGCCCTTCAGATATTTGTGACAGCCCTTCAGATATTTGAAGATGGCTATCATATCTCCTCTCAGTCTCCTCTTTTTCAACCGCTCTTCATAAGGCTTAGCTTCTAGATCCTTGATCATCCTAGTTGCCCTCCTCTGCACATGTTCCAGTTGTTAAATTGTGGCATCCAGAATTGGACACAGTACTCCAGGTGTGTTTTGACCGAGGCAGAATAGGGTGGTACTATTACTTCCCTTGATCTGGACACTATACATCTGGCATCACCCACTCCATCATTTGGCCTTTACATTCTAATCAACAAGATCTGAAGGAGGCTTCTTACCCCCAATATCAGGCTTCCGAGCATCAAGGAGGCTTCCAGATATATTCAGATGACTCCACTGAGAAACCTCCTTCAGAACTTGTTGTTCAGCATGCAAAGTTCAGGAGTAAAGTAGTCAGGACCAGTGCAGGAGGTATGCATGAATAAGTGGTCCCTACAGAGCCACTGCAGTCATGCATTGGGCTGAACTCCTGATCTAATTCTTGAAGAAAGAGAAGAGAGGCCAGCCCCAGAGACACCATTTGTGTGGAGAGCTTGTAGCCAGGGTTGCTGCAATAAACAGCTGTTCAAGCCTTTGGGAGGCAGAAATGCAAGAGGGCATTAGAGGAGGGAGGAGGGGAAAGAGGGACAGATTCTAGTGTTCAGCCCCTGACCATCCTTCAAGGCACCCCTGGGCGCCACGTCACACTGGTTAAAAACCACTGCCTGAAGTGATTCATGCAAATCCCATCAAGAACTGTACCACACCATTCTGTTTAAGAAGCAGCATGCAAAAACACAGCCACATTTCACAGTTCAAAAGGCTGCAACATTCACAGGTGTGCCCAGAGCTCCGTACAGGTAGGGGCTCACCCATTCTTTTTCAGAAAGTGGACTTGCACAGAAAAAAAATAATAATAATAATAATAATAATAATAATAATCTGTAGATAGTAAATACTACACAAAACATGCCATTACATTTTGGCTGGGGGGATTAAAATATTTTAAAAGTCATCCGATTAATGCTTGAATAAAACTATTTCAAAGAAGAAGAAGAAATGATCATTTGAGTATGCCTATGGAGAGATGAATATTGCTTATGGAGAGCAAAAGAGCAAGACCTCTTATCAGATGGAGCCAGGATGTCTTCCTTTCAGAGCTCAGAGCACCAAAGCAGCCACTTCATGGCAGAGAAAAGGAATTGGTTTAATTAACTGCTTATAATGTGCTACAGGTCAATTCACACTTATATGAAAGACCTCCATGTAGCATTTTTGAGATGATGGTGGCACTTCTGGGAATCACCATGATTACAGGAAATACAGCAGGAACAGATCCATGGATTACAGCTCATATACATACCCAGACAGGCTGCATTCAAACAACACTTTGTTCCATTTTCCTGATGTTTCATTACTGGGTAATTTTCACACTTTATGTGATACTTTACATTATGTGAAAGCCACTTATCGAAATCTAGCTGAATCTGTTGGATGTTTAGCATTCTTTCAGCAAGCTGCCAGTTCTGCCCAATTGGAGGCTCCAGATATGTCATCCTTTATATTTGCAGTTTAGATGGGCGGAAGCATATAGATCCACTTGTCTCAGATATCATCTCACATGACTTTTCCCATTAAAACTTGAGTATGGCTTTTTTAGAAATAATAATAATCCAAAATTAAGAAATTCAAGTCATCTTTCATGCACAGTGGACTGTGCTGTCAAAACCCAAAAGGAGCTAAAATCTGATGGATAAGAATAATGCAAGAAATGTGCATTGAATTTCCCAAGAGGTTTGGGTTGGGATCATAAGATATAATGCAAGAAAAGAAAGGGGCATTTCTCCGATGCCTAGAAATAATCAAGTATTCAGGTGTGTGCCTGACAATAAGCTCAGAGAATCTTTCTACTATCCTGGGTCTCCACAGTTTGACTTTGTACACAGAAATGTCAGGGTCTGCCTTCCCACTGGGGGGAAAAAGGCAGCATAGACTCACAACAGTTTACAAAGGGACTGGAAGTGTGTGCACATATAATTCTCAACATTTGCTCACTAAAAGTTGTTAAATTACAACTTGGAGTGAGTAACTAGTTCACATCAGTTATTGCCTTTTTCATCCTAGGGACACAGCATGGTAGGGGATGAACATGTTTCTCTTGTTCATCGTTGACGTTCCAAATCTAGGATAAGAAATTTGAACTCTCTTGCCATACAATCTTACTGCAGTGTCATAAAACATCTCCCTCTGTGGAGAGCCAGATGGGTGTTAGAAGAGGACCCCTCCCAGTCCTCTAACCCATATTGATGTAAGTGATGCAGTAAGACTCAGTCCTGGGTAATGTGAGACATCTCTGCTTATCCCTAGTACTCTCTTCTATTACACTGGATTGAAACAAAACAAAGCAAAAAGCAAAGCACAAGCAAGTGTGCTTGTGAAGGGATTACAGTGTGTGTATGTGTGTGAGAGAGGGGCAGAGAAAGAAAGAGAGAGAGAGAGATTGTGTAGTTGTGTGGTTGTGGTTGCAGTTGCATGACCACAAAGTGTGTGCATGATTCTGCGGTTGCAGGATGTATTTGTGATTCTGTAGTTGCAAGGCATATGTGTGGTTGTGCAGTTGCTGTGTGTGCACACATGTGAGGTGCCCACAACAGTTTCTGAATGTGTCCATGGGCCCTGAAATGTTGGTGATCCCTTATCTAAAGATTTTGACAATCCCTTCTCTGACCACTGTACAACACTGCTGTGTTCCATAACTAAAGGAGAAGACATTGCCGGTGAATCCATGACCTCACAAAAAGACGCAACACAGGTGCCAGTCAGGTAGGTAAAGACAAAAGGTGAGGCACCATACACAGGACATATGGGGAGCTTATACATCTTTGCTTAGTAACTAGCTTGAATCTTCCCTGTCAGTCATAAGATGTCTAGGCAGTAGTTCTCCAGAGCTGAGAGTCTAGGGTGTATGTGTGACTCCAAAGCTGTGAAATTCTTCCCAATTAGTGAACTAGCCAATTAGTGAAACTAGTGGAGAGAAAACTGCCTTCTTATGACTTCACCTCTTTACCCAGTCTAAGTTCCTGACAAAACCATCATTTCTGCCTAAAACAAGACCATCAGCATCTTGATAGTGTACATTCTCTGTATCCCATTATGAACTGATAATATAAGCCAGAGAGTCTACTATGGATGATTGCCATCAAAATGACAGGGAAGACTGTTAGCTTTCTTCCTTTTCCCTATTCTCCCCTTCCTTCCTGCTCGGGCCTTTTTCTGTTTCAGTGATCTGCCACTTCAGATATGTTTAACACAAGAGCTCCTTCAGTTCTGTCGGATCAAACTTCAAGCCTTATTCATTCAGTGAGCTATTGACACTAATACTTTTTCTGCCAACTCATTGGTTATTTTCTTGGTTATTCTGTAACATCCAAGAAACAAGGCTGTCACTTCTGATTCTTTAACTCATGTGAAAGGGAGAGTAAGAAAGAAAAATACTCTGCATTTCTCGGTTGACCCAGTTGATTCACAGACAAGAATCTCTAGGAGAATTGAGGTACGTTGAACAGGAAAAGCTAGGAAACTGCCTTAATAGCAAAACAATATCTATATCTGGGTTGAAGAGGGGATTATCTGGCTAAACAGGTACTATAGAACTTGAATCGGCTTTAGGACTCTTGTTCCTACACTATCAAGAATGCTAATCAGGCCAGGGCAGCAGCAGCAGCAATCCAGCATCTCGTTTAGATCAAGTGATCTCTGAATGCCTGATATAAAGGTCTCTGCTGTACCCTCACTGTGTAGGAAACATGTTCTGAGGGAGATAACTGGATATGGATATGGTTCTGTTTTTTGGTGGGGGGGTTTTGTACTGATCTTTTTAAAATGTTGTTGAGTTTTTATGGTATTTTAATTGTATCATGTTTTGTTATTTTGCATTGGGTTTTAATTGCTGTTAGTCATTTTGTTTGGGAGTCGTACAGGGAAGCTGAAAAGTAGGATAATATACATATTGGTATAGGTTTGGGCAGGGCTTTTTTTCATCTGAAGCTCATGGGAACTCAGTTCCAGCACCTCTCAGGTGTGCACCATTGCCATTCTAAGAGAACAAGGGAGAAGTTCATGGTGAGCTCTGGCACCTCTTTTTCTAGGAAAATAGCACTAGGTTTGTGCATGGGGGGGGCAGAGGGACCTCCCCTAAACACAGACAAAAAAAATGGGTTTGACTATTTGGAATATGAAGGGGGGAATATGAGCTGCAGAGGAATTCCTGGGCTAGCCCAGGACCCGGCCATTAAAAAACAATACAGGGATATATAGGGCCATTGGCAATGCAAGAGAACTTTCCTTCCCCTCTGCCCAGAGGAGTAAAGAGAGATTGGAGATTTGGAAGGTTTCCTGGATATCTGGACAAGAAGTCACAAGAAGAGTTTGGGGCCTTTGGCATGAGTATATGAAAAAGGACAGAACCAGCCAGATGGGCAGGGTATAAATATATTATTATTTTTATTTTTATTATTATTATTATTATTATTATTATTATTATTAATAATATTTGGCAGGCTGGCTGAAGGCAGCCTGGGACAGGTGCCTTGGATTCCTATGCTGCACTGATTTGGGGAACGAGCCCCGCTTGAGGAAACCATGCTGTAGGATCTGGCCTGGCTCCATCTAAATTCAGGTGTCAATATGTGAATATATCATATTTCTTAAAGCTATGACAGCCTCTGCCATGCCTTCAGTTCTCCAAAGGAGCACAGACCCCGGCTCAGCAGGAATTGGGGTGGCCCCTAACAGCATATTAACCAATCATCACAACTGAACAGCTCTCGGGTATTTCACTTTGCAGGCTCTTTCTTAAGAAGTCATTGTTTTGTCATATCAGATATAAAATTCCTCTTGGATGGATAAACCCCCATTTCAAATTGTGTGAACACTGGTAAGATAGCAATATTTGATCTGCTGATGTTTCAACAAAAGCCCTGATTGCTTTTCACAGCAATGGCAAATTTTGACCAGGGTGGCTGAGATAAAGTTAAGGGCACACTTGTTGTATTATTATGGTAATAAAGGATGAAAATGAATTATTAAGAACAAGGACATGCCTACTAAATTACAAGTTTTCTCGCATCTTAGGCATTTCAGAAATTCACAATGCAATTCATACGTTATCCCAAGAGTGTAGTTGCTACAAAGGCTGTCTACTTCATGGGGTGTTTGTATGGGTCTATGGGCATCTGAGCACTTTAATGACTATCCCCTTACATATATATATATTTAATATACTGGTTTCACTCACGTGGTTCTAATAATAATAATAATTTTATTATTTATACCCTGCCCATCTGGCTAGGTTTCCTTAGCCACTCTGGGCGGCGAATAGTAAAAACAGAAAAGTTAAACTCAGTCTGTCCTTTCATTGCATAAGTAGTTAACTACATGGAGAGATGCCAAGATAACATATTGATTGGTCCCAAGATACCATGTAATACTTTACAGTTACATAGGAAGCATGGTTGAGTATTATAGCCTGCAGTCTCAGACCCAATAGTAATGGTAAGGGGTAGCTTGACTCCATTTGTAGAAACTTAGTTCTGGTTCATATGTTGCATATGCTGGCAGCTGTGAACATGATGCTTGGTACTTCAAAGAATATAGAAATTAGCACCTGTCTACCCCCCCCCCCCCAAAAAAAGACGTAAGTCTGTGGCCATTGCTGGGAATCTATGAACTGGGACAAAGATTCACAATGCCTTCAATATCTTTCCCTTCCACAGGTAGGCTTAAAATGTGCTTATCAGAAAGAGGGTTTCACTGCTTGCTCATTAATAAAACACACATTCCATCTTGGGTGCCCTTTACTTAGTTCTTCTGACAGCTTTTTTTTATTTTCCCCTGTCAAACAAAACATGACCTTTCAAAATTAGCATCTGGCTAAAGCCTCCTTTTAATGAACAGTGTGTAATACCACATTGTTTTGGAGAGAGAGAGAGAGAGACACGCATGGGTATTTCTCGAAGAAAGGGCTAACAAAGCAAAGCAGAATTAAGCCAGGACTGAAGACTTGAGACCAGAAATGAGACGCAAGATGGTGCAGAGTTTAATGAGCTCCCGTAATTTATTAAAGAGTGCAGCAAAGTTCAGAGATGATGTTTACAACTTCCTTATCAAAGGCATCCTGTGTCACAACTGGGTCACGGCTGGTTGTGAATGCCTGGAGGAACAGCATCTCTGGGAGGATCAAAACAATGCCTGTACATACGGTGTGAAGGACTCAGACTTTCAGCCATTTTGTGTTGGGTTTTTGGTTGTAAAATTTGGGTTGCAAAAGGATTCCTTTTCCCAAGCACAATTCAAAGTGTCGGTGCTGACCTTTAACGCCCTAAATGGCCTTGGCCCTGTATACCTGAAGGAGTGTCTCCTCCCCCATTATTCAGCCCGGACACTGAAGTCCAGCTCTGAGGGTCTTCTGGCAGTTCCCTCACTGTGAGAAGTGAGGTTACAGGGAAACTGGCAGAGCTCCTTCTCGGTAGTGGTGCCCGCCCTGTGGAATGCCCTCCCATCAGCTGTTAAGGAAAGAAACAACTATCTGACTTTTAGAAGACACCTGAAGGCAGCCCTGTATTGGGAAGTTTGTAATGGTTGATGTTTTGTTATGGTTTTGTACATATTGGAAGCCACCCAAAGTGGCTAGGGCAACCCATTCAGATGAGCAGGGTATTTATTATTATTATTATTATTATTATTATTATTATTATTATTATTATTATTCAACCCTTGCAACAGAATGTCACAAAATAAGTTTTATATGATATATCACATGTGTACCTCTCTCCCTTCAAAAGGGTCTTGTGCAGATTGCATATGGTTCCTTGGCAGCCTCCAGTTCAAGTAATGACCCATTTAGATGCCTGTTTCAGGGCCTGCTCTCTTGGTCTCGTGGCAGTGTGGCTCCTGGCCCTCCTACTGTTACCACCTAGGTGAACAGCATGCCACACTGCTAACACCTGCAGGAAGAAATTGTGTGAATTGGTTGACTGCCATGGCCCCTAAACTGATGAATAAAATAATTATGATGTATATGCTTCAGGCTTCATAGCTAGGACAAATCCTAATTACAGATTCTAAAGCAGATCTATCCCAAGGTGCCATCTTTTTTCTTCTTCTTCCTGAGATGGAGTCTAGCCTGAAGTTTCATCAACAATGTTTCTATTTTCACCTCTTCTAAGTTACATGATTAGTTTATTTTGAAATCTACTCTTCGTAGAGATGCATATATACAAAGAGTGCTGTTATTTCTGCTAATGCTGTTTTGGGGGTAGCATGTACTCATACAGGGAGACGGTGTGTGGTTGTAGTCAATACATTATTTTCCCACTTGATTATTCTTTTGTGTTTGCCATATAAATTGGAACGATGGAGAATCATTTCCTCTGCTGGAGCATAACACAAATTAGATATAATAGCATTTTTAAAAAAGAAAGCCATAATCACTCTCTTGGGGGAGGAAAAACACCACTAATGCATTTTATAGGCTATGGAACCATTAAGACTATCACATATTCAACCTCCCGTGATTCTGCACTGTGCTTGGACTCTAAAGGCTTTACTTTGCAAAGGTGGCACTGATAATTAAGTAAATTATATGGCAGAAATCCTAAACTCATCTCAAATGGTAATTTACCGAGTTGCAATTTTATTTTGTTTCAAAAAACAACAACACATTGTGCTTTTACTCAAAAGAGTATTGTGCTTTTCCGACTATGCAATTTTAGTGAACAACATTATTTACTCATGAGCTTTCCCCAATGCACCTCTTTATTTGGTTAAAAACCAAGAGCTGGCCCTAGAAAAGCTGTGATTTCATTCTTGAACAAGAAAACTTTTGCTTCCATAGCAGGATAGGAGAGAGACTTTGTATTAGGAAGATGTTGCTTGCCTCAGATGCCACCTTTATCACCATAGCAGGAAGGAGCCATTTTCATTTCTGCATCTTGAGCCATCTGCATGGAACATTGGTATTTAGAAGGCCCCTGAATCAAAGAGTTCACTGACTTGCACCTGCCTAAGCCAAGAAGAAAACTGAGATTAAATTGGACATCTCGGGGATCTTGAAAGCATTCATGCTGAGGAAGAAACAACAAGTTGTGCCCAATGTTCCACGCACAGAGCTCTAATTGCACAATGGGATTTCCCCCTTCTCCAAACTGCTCCACGGGGAACATTTTGAGGGTGTGCAGAGAAGAGGTCAAGGAAGTTCTACTGCACAAGTTCTGGCCTGTTGAGCAAGCAGAATGACGGTGTTGGTTCCACCCTCTGGAATCACATAGAACAATTTATTAAACTGTTTAACATGTACATATGGACTCTCCTTAAGGGCAGGGGGATGTTAACTCTTGCCCTCCCAGACTCTTTCTCTAAGATCTTGTGGGTGAGCCAGTTCTCTAGTTCAGCCACAAAAGATGGGATTGATACAGTATGTAGCTAGTTTATGATGCTGCTCTGTTGTGATTCTCTGCTGCAGACAAGCGTAGCTGGGGGCTTTAGACCTGAGTCTAATTCGCTAGGGGGGGAAATGGGGTTACTGTAAACAAAAAAGCCCAGACATTTTGCCAAATTTTAAAAATCCTCCAGGACAGAAATTGTAATTCTGAAAAAAGAGGACATGTCCAGGAAAAGGGAGACCTATGGCAACCAGACCTGAAAAAGAGGGCATGTCCTGGAAATAGAGGACATATGGCAACCCTATCTCTACACTCCACCCCACTTGCCTTTCCTGAGCTCATGTGGGGAAGGTGCACTATTCTCTAAGGACTTTGGCAAAGATCCTGCTTCCACAGTAGGTTTAAAGGAAATTCTCAAGACCAGATCTCTTTATGCATTCTGCTTAAAAAGCATACAATCTCCCCCTCCCCTGCCCCTGAAATAGACGCATCACAACATCAAAAGTCAATAGAGATCTATTAAGATGCTTTCCTCTGCCATTTTGAAGAGAGGTGTGGGGGAGAAACTTAGGCTCAAGGAAGGAATGAAAAGGGTGTGTGTATGGAATCATGCAATTCTGAACTCTCATGATCATGATGGGAAATGCTGTAACTCAGGGTGTGATCAATTGCTGGAATTTCCTTCTTTGTTTCAGCTGGAGAGAAAAGCCTTCCAATTGCCCAGTGTTCCTGTTGTAGTTTTCCACAAAGGAATTATTTAATCCTTCCAAGGTTTTGTACTCCTAGGGAGGAAAAGGCGGAGTCATGCAAAGTTTCAGAGAAATGAATGGGAATTGCTCTAATTTGCGACTAAATTTAAACAGTCATTGCAGTGTAACTTCTGAAGACCCATTAAAAAGACAACGTGAAACTCGCAGAAAGCTTTGACACCGATTTCAGTAAATGTCAACCTGGCACCTGACTGCCTTTTTATGCTATTGAATTCCCCCAGATGTTAATGGTTCCCCCCTCCCTGCATTGTTTAAACAAATGATAGGTTTTATTTCTTGTGTTAAAAGCCAGTGAATAATTCCAAAGAAATCCAGGGTGACTGGAATTAGAAGCAACTCTGTGTCGCATTTTTGCAGAGCTTTATTGTTCTTCCTATATGTCAACTGACATTGTTAGTCTTTTTTTTAAAAAAGATACAGAATTGTTCTTTTATCAGGTTTTGTCCATATCATTTTTAATATATGTGCTCATGCACATATAACTTGGTGTTGCTTTTGCAAGCTCAGCCATGAAAGTCACTGTAATGGCACAGAGCTCACTATTTTATCATCAGTTTTCTAAATACACTATAGTGTGGATGGAGTGTTGTAGTGGGGCCAGGGAGACTTTGCCCTCATTCAGCTCCCCACTTCTGCTGATTTTAAAGGCAGATTGAAATTCTGGTTCTTAGGGCTGTTTTAAAAAGGTATGGTGCACACATAGATAGCACAACTACTATGGGAACCACTATGAGTTGTGCCAGGAGACAGGAACAAGGAGCAAACCAGAAACAAAGGACAGCTAAAGGATGCCAGAATGCACCAAAGGGCATGTTGCAAAGGAAAGACTCAACTGGAATGGAAAAGGAAGGCCTGTTGTACTCCTTCTTGGGTTTCGGAGGAGTGGACTAGATGACACTTTGGACCCCTTCCAACTCTACAGTTCTATGATTCTACAAGGTTCAGTGCATGGTCACAGATATTGGACAGCGAGAAATATTCAAACATTGGCATCGTAAACACACGAAATGCTCACAATTGTGTACGGAGATGAAGCTGTAACTCAAAAGACAATGCATAAGTGGTTTAAGCGTTTCTGTGAAGGGCGGCAAACCATTGAAGATGACCCTTGATCTGGCAGACCGTCAACGAGCAGAACAGTGGCAAATGTTGACAGAGTTCGTGAGTCATTGATGCGGGATCGGTGTTTGTCCGTCCGAATGATGGCAGAAGAATTGCATATTCCATGTGAAATCGGTACTGAGGTTACTGAGTTGACCCACCCTCCATATTCTCCCGATTTGGCCACACCGGATTTCTTTCTTTTTCCAAAACTGAAATCTGCACTGAAAGGGCACAGATTTTCCAACATTTCACATGTCCAAGCTGCTGTGACGAGGGAACTGAAAGCAGTATGAAAAGAGGACTTCTCCAGAAGTTTCCAGCAGTTCTATAAATGTTGTCAATGGTGCATTGTATCAGAGGGGGCCTACTTTGAAGGCCTGTAAGACGTGTGTGCTCAAATATTTCTCGCTGTCCAATTTCTGTGAGCATTCACTGAACTTTCCGGTCACATCTTGTACAATTCCTTCCAGTCCAGGAGGGTCCAATGGATAGTCTGGGTGAGATGGAGTTGGTACAGGGGCTCATTGTGTAGGTAAAAGCTGCAAACTGCTACAGTGGTACCTTGGGTTACAAACACTTCGGGTTACAGACTCTGCTAACCCGGAAGTAGTACCTTGGGTTAAGAACTTTACCTCAGGATGAGAACAGAAATTGCGCGCTGGCGGCAAGGTGGCAGCAGGAGGCCCCATTAGCTAAAGTGGTACCTCAGGTTAAGAATGGACCTCTGGAACTAATTAAGTTCGTAACCAGAGTGGGTTACCACAAGGAGTGCTTGAACACAGCTCAGCACAGGTGGTCCCAGCAACTCAACACACTTTCACTAGTATTTCACTTGCACCATTGATTCTACAAACAGGCCTTGGCACTGCAGATATTTTTTTTTTATTTTTTTTTAAATCACACGCAGCAGTGGGAGCTCTGAATTTTAACAAAGCAGCAGCATGGATCTGCTATCATGTGCCATGTAATATGTCAACAGTGTTTAATAACTGTAATATGTAGCTTAGCTCTCAGTCTGTTGTTTCTTCCTTACAATTTCCTAACCAATACAGTACATTTTGTTCTAAACAAAAAGGTATATTTTGTTTACAGATTTTGGACTTGATCCTCCAATAACAGACATTTGTTTCATTACTTGTGTAGTACTGAATAATATGGGTAAGAGGCTTCATCGCCACATTAGGTTATTCATGTTGGATTCATTTATGGTGACAAGGATAGCATCAGAAAGTCATTGTAAATCTGCCAGTGTACCACCTGTGAAAGGATGACTGATTAGAGTGTTAGAAAATCACCGAACTTGATAAATTAACAGATATTATTCAAAGAAGAATTCGGTTGTCCTCTCCAGCTCTGATTGTAGAAAAATGAGCCTCATTCATAATCTGCTGGACCATTTATTTTTGTCTTCCATTCCTAGACAAATCTTTCTTCAAATCTGCTTATCAATAGATATATAGATAGATAATGACTCTCCTGAAATGTATGTATTCGTACCAACACACACACTGATCTGAATATTTTTGTTATTTTAATTTAACAAAAGTTTAAAAGGGAACACAAACACTTTGGAGCTACCTAAGATTCTTGCCAAATTAAAGAAATCTTAATAGACTGGTTGTATGAATTTTACTGCCAATAAATTAGCTACATTTGCATCTACCTGTACAAGTACCAGTATTTATGAAGAACATACTTCCTGAACTAGACTTCTCAGAAACAAGTCTCTGTAATTACTTCTGTGGGTATCTTTAGACTTGTAGCCTCCTTGAATGCATCAGGTATGATGTCTTGTCTTGTAGATGGAGCAAGTCATCCTTTTCCATTCCCCTAACCCATCAGTCTCAGTCATTAGTGGTGGATTTTGGACATCACAACCAGATCCACACACTAGGCGCTGAGCCTAGGGGGTGTCACAGATCATCACAACTATGGCATAGTGAACTGAGCAGAATGATAAGTGGGAGGTGGGGGGATGAATTTTGGCCTTGCACGGGGTGCCACAGAAATTTGAAAGACCACAGTCTGCCCCTGCAGCCAGCATAGTCAATTGACAGAGATGATGGGAATTGTGGCAACATATGGAGGGCCACATATAGCCCTCCCCTGGCTATTCACCCTGGAATCTGAGAAGTGGAGGCAGTGGCACAGCATAGGTTGCCTGTGCCCGGGGCGGGGCAAGTGTTGTGCCCCCCAGTGGACTGGACAGCTGGAGTGGAGGTGTGTGCCAGAGGGACACATAACCCATGAGGCACATGGCAGTCAGCGCTACTACTGCTGCTGGTGGTGGCCATATCTTCTCGGCTTGGCAGCTCTGCTGCCTCCCAGCTCAGCTAGCCCAGGGGTAGGATGTGCGGGCATTGTATCTGGTTGTGCCTTTCTCAAAATTTTGCACCCAGGGCCACTGCCACTCTGCTCCCACCCCACACTATGCCACTGATTGGAGGGCATGTCCTCCACATAGAAGCTTGCATAGGGGTCTGAATGTGGAAGGGGAAACCAGAGAAAATCACCTCCCCTTCTTGGAAGGGGGTGGACTCTTTTTCATTGGAGGTTTTAAAGCAGATGTTGGATGGCCATTTGTCATGGATGTTTTAGTTGAAATTCCTGTATTGCAAGGGGTTGGACAAAAGGTCCCCAGGGTCCTTTCCAACTCTGAAATTCTTTGATTCTGCAGTTCTTAGGATATACCTAGCCAGGCTTCAGGGAATCAGCTTCCTCCCCTCTTTGGCAGTAGATAAGCAGAGCAAAGAAAAAGGAGTCTTCTTACCAGTTAGAAACTTTAATGATCACAGTGAGAGAACACAGAATCCATTTCCTAGGAATGGTGGTGCTCCCAATTAAGGATTCCACCCACTTCCTCCCTAGTCACCCACGTCACTGCCGTTTCTTGTAACCTGATCTTGTAGCCACTGTGCTTTCTGTGCTGCTACCTTATCTGCTCTTCTTGACCTTGGGCTGAGTGGATGAATGCTTTCCAGAGAAAGTGAATCTGTTAACTCTCTCTCCCCCAGTGCTTCTCCTCCTAGCTGTTCCCCATCCAGTACTTCCCAGCTTCTCCCTTCTGAACTATGTCCCTCTGCAAACCACTGTTCCAAATCTATACTGTCCTCCTGCTCCTGGGAAGATTCAGGATCCTGATCTGGGGGAGGGGGAGGGGGAGGGGGAGGGGGAGGCTCCCACCATTCCTCCTCAGCATGGTCCCTGACATCCCTCCACTGGCTCAAATGCCATTCTGTGCAGCATTAGATTTTAGAAGTAACCAAATAAGTAATTAGGGACGTGGGTGGCGCTGTGGGTTAAACCACAGAGCCTAGGACTTGCCGATCAGAAGGTCGGTGGTTCGAATCCCCGTGACGGGGTGAGCTGCCATTGCTCAGTCCCTGCTCCTGCTAACCTAGCAGTTCGAAAGCATGTCAAAGTGCAAGTAGATAAATAGGTACCACTCCAGCAGGAAGGTAAACAGCATTTCCGTGCGCTTCTCTGGTTCGCCAGAAGCGGCTTAGTTATGCTGGCCACATGACCCAGAAGCTGTCTGCAGACAAACGCTGGCTCCCTCAGCCTATAGAGCGAGATGAGCGCGCAACCCCAGAGTTGGTTACGACTGGACCTAATGGCCAGGGGTCCCTTTACCTAAATAAGTAATTACACACACACACACACACAGAGAGAGAGAGAGAGAGAGAGAGAGAGAGAGAGAGAGATTGATTTACTTAGATTTACATATTGCCTAGTAGCAGTGCTTTTTCCAGGGAGTACTCAAGGGCACGTAGTACTGGCACCTCTTTTTTGTTGTTAAAAAGTGTGGCACTTACTGTAACAACTTCATAGTGTGTACCAGCACCTATTTTTCTAGAAAAAAAAGCACTGTCTAGTAGAAATAAAATTGTGAATGGAAAGAATGCCACACTCTTTATCCAAACAGCCATATAATAAAGCTAAAACATGGATAGACTTTCAATATAGTTCAGCTATCTTCTCATTTTAAAAATTCAGGCTAAAATCACACACACACACACACACACTACTTAGATGGAAGGCCTGACAGGAGATACTCAGCCTTTTGCTTTCTTGCTGCCCGGAACTAGGCAAATCTGTTAGGGCATCTTCATTTCTTTTGTTGTAATAATTCAACTGTCTCGGTAGCAATAGACAACTAATTTCATTTCTTTCTGTCTGCCTTTATATATAAAATCTGTGTTGGTTCCAGGTGCTGGCACAAAAGGATGAAATAGGATTGCTTCTCTGACATTTATGAGTGTTTCATTAAAATGTATACTTTGTCCTGCAGGCCCTTCTGGCGTGGTACTATGGGCTGATCCAATTGTGAGATGCAAACAAGATCCTAGAACTCCAGGACAAATGACTTTCCTCCACCCTCTGCCCACCTCTAGAATTCTATTACATTTTTCTCATCCCTGAACAAGGCTGCTGCAAATCGAGGACCCACACACTGATATCCAGTCGGGAAAATTTAACTCGCCCCCAAATAGCCCTCATTTTAAACCTTATTTGGGGGTGAATTCGCCACACCCCAGTCACTGCAGGGGAAAACTCATATGATTTCTACCTGGGGAGGAGTTTTGGGGTGGCATGAGTGGACAACTGCCCAGTTCAGATGGGGAGGGAGCAGGGATATATATTCCTCCTCCCTTCCAAAACCTCACCCTTTTTTCTTGTGATGCCCCTCCATTTTGCAGAGGCTGAGTAGGAATTTTGCGGGGAGCCTCTAATTGGCCCATAATGCCTTTCTTTCGCCTGCTCCACATTGTTGGGAATAATTTTTGGAGTGGTATAATTTCTTTTTATTCTGGCCTTTAGTCTGGGCATAAAATACAGTTTATGATCTGAGGATCTTTAATCATGAGGCATTATGGGACAGGGGTACTCTGGTATTGCCCCACACTGTATCTGCTTAGTGGGTGACAGGGGTGCCTGTCGACCAGGCATGCACATTGGGGTGAACCGTGAACCAGTGGAGCTACAGTGCAGTTGTCTGATTCACAGACCTAGAGCTCATGTAGCCAGGAGGAAGAATTTATCCCATTCCTTGCATCAGGGCACAGGTAGTGGCTTTCATCGCCTCAGGATATACTACTACTACTACTACTACTACTACTACTAATATTTATACCCTGCCCATCCAGCTGGGTTTCCCCCACCACTCTGGGTGGTTCCCAACAGATCAAAAACAGAATAAAACATCAAACATTAAAAAATTCCCTAAACAGGACTGCTTTCAGATGTCTTCTAAAAGTCAAATAGTTGTTTATTTCCTTGACATCGGATAGGAAGGCATTCCACAGGGAGGTCACCACCACCAAGAAGGCCCTCTGCCTGGTTCCCTGTAACCTCACATCTCGCAGTGAGGGAACCACCTGAAGGTCCTCAGATCTGGACCTCAGTGTCCGGGCAGCACAATGGGGGTGGAGACGCTCCTTCAGGTATACTGGGCCGAGGCCATTTAGGGATTTAAATGTCAGAAGCAACACTTTGAATTGTGCTCGGGAGCGTACTGGGAGCCAATGTAGGTCTTTCAAGACTGGTGTTATATGGTCTCGGTGGCCACTCCCAGTCACCAGTCTAGCTGCCACATTCTGGATTAGTTTTAGTTTCTGGGTCACCTTCACATGTAACCCCACATAGAGCGCATTGCAGTACGTCCAAGAGGGAGATAACTAGAGCATGCCCCACTCTGGCGAGACAGTCTGCGGGCAGGTAGGGTCTCAACCTGCATACCAGATGGAGCTGGTAGACAGTTGCCCTGGACACAGAATTGACCTGCGTCCCCATGGACAGCTGTGAGTAGGGAGGAAGATGATCCCGCCCCCTAAGTAAGGAGCTTTCCTGCTTGGACTAGGTTTCATTTGGTAGAATTGGATCAAATCTTGGTTTTCTTTGCAGATCCTCAAGTTTAAATAATAAAATAGCCTTCCCCTCAACTTAAAGTGGTGTTTTGAGTCTTCCTCAGGGTGGGTGTGATAGCAAAGGTATCACTCACAAGAGGCTGGCTCAAGGTGGCTGCATAACATGTGGTTTTGACCTAGTGAGGCATAGTGTAGTGAGACCCAAGTGTCAAGAGGGATACCTGAAGGGCTACAGCCCTGAGGTTCCCCACTTTTGCCCTAGATAATTTGAAGTTCTTTCTATTTCCCTGTCCTGTCCTGCAAGGAAAGTTGGGGCTTCTTGTTACGAAGCCATTACCCCCCCCCCCAAGTTCTCCCTCCTTTTTGTTCTTCTGCAAGAAGAGAGAGGGGTGGAGGTCTTTCATCCTATGTAATTTTCTAGAGAATAATTACACTTATGGCTGCTACAGCGCAGCACCCTTCTCCTTCTGCGTTTGAATTTGCTTCCTTACCTTCCTTCCCCCCACGTCCATTTAGTTTGAGCAACTTCATCTCCCTACCCCAGAGACTGAAGCAGATTATATATTGAAAAAAAAGGTAAAAAGAAAGAAAGAAGTACTTTTCTACCGAGGCCTAATTAAGTTCCATTTCAAATCTCCATAAGAGAGTATCCAGTGTTCCCATATGGAGAAGCTCTGCTTGCTAGCAGTGTCACCTTATTACCGTTACCGTATAATAATAGCCTTCTTATGCACTAAGCCGTCATACTTCTGCTATTATCCGTTATGCCTTTTGTGCCAGTGACATGTGGGCAGACGGGGACTCCATCTGCTCAAGAGCAAAATACAGATGCACTTGAGTCTATTTGTGTTGATTTGTATGTTACAATAACCTTACATTTAAATATAGTCCTTGCGACAACAAAATGGCCAACACGTCAGAACATGCAGGCATTTTTTATGTACTGAAGGATCTAAGGCTTAACGGATCTAAGCGTCTCACTTTCTCTCACAGGATATGAGCTGGAATCTTCAGGGTGTGCCAGCACATCCAAGCTGCACACTGAGCAGAACCACTTGGAGGAGAAGGATTCTGCCCAGGTCCCCCCCCCCCCCGATGTACAAGTTTTGTTTACAGTGGTACCTCAGGTTAAGTACCTAATTTGTTCCAGAGGTTCGTTCTTAACCTGAAACTGTACTTAACCTGAAGCACCACTTTAGCTAATGGGGCCTCCTGCTGCCGCTGCACCGCCAGAGCACGATTTCTGTTCTCATCCTGAAGCAAAGTTCTTAACCTGAAGCACTATTTCTGGGTTAGCGGAGTCTGTAACCTGAAGCATATGTAACCTGAAGCGTATGTAACCTGAGGTAGCACTGTATTTAGGGAGCTTTTTAGGGCAGGGAGCACTATACTATGTGAAGCCCCCTCCTGCAACGCTCCAGTTCAATGCAATTATCTTTTTTATGTAGTGTAGCTACATCACCTCCCCAAGAAACAGAATGTCAAAAAAGCAGCCATCACACACAAATTGACAAGCAAACAAAGCCCCCATCTGCACTATACATTTAAAGCAGTACCATACCACTTTGAATAGTCATGGCTCCCCCAAAGATTCCTGGGAAAATGTAACTCTGAGAGTTGCTAAACGACCTCTGTTCTCCTCACAGTGCTACAATTCTCAGAGTTCCTTAGGAAGAGGGATTGATTGTTAAACCACTCTGGGAACTGTAGCCCAGTGACGGGAATAGAGGTCTTCTGAAAACTTTCATCTGCACCCTTAAAAAAAACTGCAGTTCCCAGGATTCTATGGCAAAAGTGGGAAACCAAATGTTGCTGGACTCCAAATACCTTTAGCCCCAGACAATCCAGACAATGGTCATGGATGATGCGAGTTGTAGTCCAACAACACCCAGAGTACCATAGCTTCATCATAGCATGGGAAGCATTCTGAGCAGATGCTAATAAAAGCAGTCTGTCCTTAGGCTTCCTTTCTGTTCTTTCTTTCCAGAAGCAGTTCCTTATTTAGTGTTGAAATGCAGTGTTCCTATTTAAGTCCAATTTTAATGCATTTCAAGTTTTGAATATTCTACTTCAAGTACCATGAATATTCTGATGCTCTCAACGTGTCACCTTCTAATGGTCTCAATGATGTGTCCCTTATTTTGGAGCTCTTCAGATTCCCACCCTATTTGAGTTTTGATGGCAGTTCTGAATTTGCCTGCATAACTCCAGCCATCCCACCCTCTCATATGTTAAGAGAGTTACAACAAAATCCCGCATACCGTCCCCAGCTTCCTTTTGTAAGGTGTGCAAAACATGCATAATCACATTTCGTCTTGGAGGCAGTTCTGCTCCTGATTGGTGGAATTTAGTATAAGTTATAGTTAATAAGGGCACGGGTGGCGTTGTGGGTTAAACCACAGAACCTAGGACTTGCCGATCAGAAGGTTGGCGGTTCGAATCCCCGCGACAGGGTGAGCTCCCGTTGCTTGGTCCCTGCTCCTGCCAACCTAGCAGTTCGAAAGCACATCAAAGTGCAAGTAGATAAATAGGTACCGCTCTGGCGGGAAGGTAAACGACGTTTCTGTGCACTGCTTTGGTTCGTCAGAAGCAGCTTAGTCATGCTGGCCACCTGACCCGGAAGCTGTACACCGGCTCCCCCGGCCAATAAAGCGAGATGAGTGCCACAACCCCAGAGTCGGCCACGACTGGACCTAATGGTCAGGAGTCCCTTTACCTTTACCTTTTATAGTTAATATGAAGAAGAAGAAAAAGAGAAGTTTGGATTTGATATCCCGCTTTATCACTACCCTAAGGAGTCTCAAAGCAGCTCACATTCTCCTTTCCCTTCCTCCCCCACAACAAACACTCTGTGAGGTGAGTGGGGCTGAGAGACTTCAGAGAAGTGTGACTAGCCCAAGGTCACCCAGCAGCTGCATGTGGAAGAGCTGGGAAGCGAACCCGGTTCCCCAGATTACGAGACTACCGCTCTTAACCACTACACCACTTCCCACTGTGTGGTGGCGACTTCAGAAAAGCAACGGAGCCTATAATTCCATGCAAATATAGGTATCCTTGGATACTGCTGACACAAACGGCTGTTGGGATAATAAGGAAAAAGAAGCCATCAGGCCCAACAATGCCAGCAGGGCATCTAATGAATTAGGCTGTCATTCCTTTTTCACCAGGGTTTAGAAACCGATTTGCAATCATATGGCCAGCTCCAATTAAAGGTCTGTGATTAATTTAATGCTTATAAAGGATATGAGGATTCTCAGTGTAAAAAAAAAAAAAAAGGACAAGAAAAGAATGACTTCTGTTTTTCTACATGGCAGATTTTGCCAACGAACAGCTTTCAGGACTGGCAGAGCTCCCACACCTTGGAAGAAGGAGAGCATTTCAGTGATATATAGCATCATGCACTGGCTTCTGATTCTGATAAAAAAAAATCAAGACAGGAAATGTATGTGAATGCATTTATTTCTACTGTTGCAACTTCATAATATTGATGGGAGCTGTCAAATGGGGGTATAGCTCTCCTGCCTCCCCTTAGAGGAACTGCCTGACTTTTGCCAGAGGGTAAAGACATTTAGCTTTTGCTTGAGGAACATCTGCTGTTTTATTAAAAGGTTCTGCTTTTTTAAACTTTGTTGTCTACTTTTGTGGTTTTTAAAAACTTTTTGTTTTTTAGGTGTATGCACTAAGCACAAGATTTGGTCCAGCCCATGCTTCAGAAACTGCGGGAGGCCAAACTGCGGGAGGTAGGGGAAGACAGGAGTGCCTGGCGTGCTCTGGTCCATGGGGTCACGAAGAGTCGGACACGACTAAACGACTAAACAACAACAACAATGCGTCAGAAAAAAAAGTGCATTTGGTCCAAATCGTTTCTGAGATGGCCTGATGCAGCTCATGATTCAGAAAAACAAAATGAAGCTTTGTGCCTCATTATAGTAGGCAAACCCTCACAAAAAAACCAGGTATAATTTTTCCCATATGGTATAAATGGATGGCATTTTCAGGCATATCCCTCCTGAGTGGGTAGCATCTGCCAAATTACAAATAGGCCCAGGAGTTTGGTCTGGACACCATTAAAATATGGCAGGAATTTTCAAAAAGAAACTATTCATTACTTTTTTTTTCAGAATTGGGTGAATATTGCAAAAAGCCAGTGAAATTTCAGAAATAAAATTTTACAAGTTTTCTTGTTAGTAGTTTGCCACAGGAGTGGCTAAAGAAAATAATCACTTAATCTCTCATGTTGTTTTACTGGGACAAATTTGATTTGGCGAGAGGCTAAAGGGGATTTGCATGTCTCCCTGTGACTTTGTGGGGAGCACTTTTATAAAATGAAAATTGCATACCTCATAGAGTTGCCCCTAGAAAAGTAATCTGCAGAATTTAGAAGGATAGGTGCATGAACCTGGAATTAGGATGAATGGGGGGTGGGAAACCTATCAGCAGCAGCAATAATGAAAGAGCATTGTCATAAAACAAGCTGAACAAAAGGAAAGCTCATCAGATTACCGTATTTTTCGCACCATAGAACGCACCGGACAATAGGACGCACTTTGTTTTAGAGGGGGGAGAACAAAAAAAAAATAAAATTCTCCCCCTCTCTGCCCAGCGCCCCTTCAGCGAAGCGGCAGGAGGCGCTGCGCAGAGAGGGGGAGAACTTTCCCCCTCTTGTTTTCCCGCCCTAAAACAAGGTCCCGTTTAAGGTGCGTTCAGGCGGCTACCTTGGAAGCCTGGAGAGCGAGAGGGGTCGGTGTGCACTGACCCCTCTCGCTCTCCAGGCTTCAGGTTCCTTTCGACCTGCTCTTTGGGGCTGGTAGGGGGAGGCCCACCACCAGCCCCAAAGAGCAGGTCAGGGAGCAGCGGAAAGGCACAGCGGAGAGGCTCCTGCCATAGCCGCGCGTCACCTCTCCAGCCGGGAGAGGGTCGCGGGGCTATGGCTTCTTTAGCCCCCCGCGCGCTCTCCCGGCTGGAGAGGTGACGCGCGGCTATAGAGTCTCCTGCCATAGCCGCGCATCACCTCTCCAGGCGGGAGAGGGTTGCGGGGGGCTGCTTTAGCCCCGCGCGCGCTCTCCCGGCTGGAGAGGTGACGCGCGGCTATAGAGTCTCCTGCCATAGCCGCGCGTCACCTCTCCAGGCGGGAGAGGGTCGCGGGGCTATGGCATCTTCGCTCCATAGGACGCACACACATTTCCCCTTCATTTTTGAAGGGGAAAAAGTGCGTCCTATAGAGCAAAAAATATGGTAATTTAAAACATCCTAACCTCACCTCCCCAAAGAGAAATTGGCAGAAAAGGTGCATCTTTCCTTGTAATCTAATACAATGGAGTGAGGTGGGGGGAGATTAACATCTTTGTAACTCCAATTCTCAGCTATTGAGATGACCTGTTCAAAAAGTGAGGTCAGTCTTTCTGAGAGAAGGGTAAGTGCTTTAGATACCCAGGTCTCAACTGCTTATATAACAATACAATAACAATACAATAACCCTGCCTACCTGCCTGGGTTGCCCCAGCAACTCTGGGGGCTTCCAACAAAAATACAGGAAAAAACTAATATTTGCAATTATGCCCCCAAACACACAAAGTCACTGAAGTGTCTTATAAAATGAGCAACATCTGTAATCTGTCTGGTGTATTCCTAGTTGGACTGGGGTGGTGGATTGTATCTCCTGACCAATTTACTACCACTTGAATTTCTGTTAAGTTCTTGCTAATGAATGCATACGCATGTATGCATAATGATTTCATGATGTCTGGATTAAAGCGGGACACAGAAGCATTTCTTTTTCGCCGGCTTGGTTCTTTTTGGTGATCTGATTTAAATATGTCTATACTTGACCTGCAGTCTTTCTGTTGCTGTTAAAACCTTTCAACAGTGGGCACTTAGATGAGCTTTAGTTCAGTGGCAGAGCAGGTTCAGTCTCAGCATCTTCCATTACATTTGGGAAAGACTCTTGCCTGAAACTCTGAGGAGCCACTGACAAAGCAGACAATACTCTGCCAGCATGGTGTAGTGGTTAAGAGTGGTGGACTCGTAATCTGGTGAACCAGGTTCGCGTCCACGCTCCTCCACATGCAGCTACTGGGTGACCTTGGGCTAGTCACACTTCTCTGAAGTCTCTCAGCCCCACTCACCTCACAGAGTGTTTGTTGTGGGGGAGGAGGGGAAAGGAGATTGTTAGCCGTTTTGAGATTCCTTAGGGTAGTGATAAAGCAGGATATCAAATCCAAACTCTTCTCTTCTACTCAGCTATTTGGGTTTGTTGGACAATACTCAGCTAGTTGTATGCTTGTGAAACACGGACCACTTACAATCTCACTCAGCTATGAGTGATCGCCAAAGTAGAAAGAAGAAGTTGGGCCAATGATCTGACTCTGTATAAGGCAGCTTCCCAGGTTTCCGTTCACTCGAAGAGCCTTGGGAAGCTTATTTGGGGAGAAGATCATTTTAAGCCAAGGGTGAGCAGAAGCCAGTATGCTTCTTGTTCATCTGGTCCCCACAGTGAATGTGTAAACAGAGCCCGATGCTTCAGAGGTGCTAAATCCATTAATGTCAAATTGCCTCTTCATCCTTGCCTAGCCTCCATCTGTAGCTATTTAATCGCTATGCGCACCAGATGTTCATGTAACTAATACAGAAGCAGCAGATTACAGCCAAGAAAACAGGCAAAATTTCACTGCTGCTCTAGTGATTCATGCTCTGTCTTCAGTGATCAGCCATTCTTTGCATGTGAACAAGGACCATCTTCTATTATTTCTCCCCCACTCCGCAATGGAAATCAATTCCCATGCTAGAAATAAGATAAAATCATTGTTAGGGGGGCGGTAGCACTGGTGAATTGTGCCCCCTTTGCCTCATGCTCATATGCAGCCAAGGCAAACAAGATGCTAATACTAGCCCCACTCACAAATTGTAGGACCCAATGCTTCTTCTTCTGGGGGTACTCAAGGGTACACAGTACCGGCATATATATTTTTGGTAGAAGAAAAGTACTGGTTAAAAGTGTGGCACTTAGTATAACAACTTCCTGGTGAGTACCAACACCTTTTTTACTAGAAGGAAAGCCATGGAAGTCTGGTGGAACCCACAATTTATTGACACTCAGGCAGGTGAGCACATGCAAGAGTGACACGTAAAGCATCCCTGAAATGACTTTTCCTGAAAGTAACGTAGTGAGAACCCTAATTTACTTAAATTTCAATGTTGCATATGGTGCCTTCTGGATTTCCCCTCTCGGTTGTGTTGACAGTTTTGCTTCTCAATGCCTGCCCACTTAAATGCTAGATTGTGGCAGAGGCTGGGGATACAGCGGAAGTCATAGAATCATAGAATCATAGAGTTGGAAGAGACCACAAGGGCCATCGAGTCCAACCCCCTGCCAAGCAGGAAACACCATCAGAGCACTCCTGACATATGGTTGTCAAGCCTCTGCTTAAAGACCTCCAAAGAAGGAGACTCCATCACACTCCTTGGCAGCAAATTCCACTGTCAAACAGCTCTTACTGTCAGGAAGTTCTTCCTAATGTTTAGGTGGAATCTTCTTTCTTGTAGTTTGGATCCATTGCTCCGCGTCCGCTTCTCTGGAGCAGCAGAAAACAACCTTTCTCCCTCCTCTATGTGACATCCTTTTATATACTTGAACATGGCTATCATATCACCCCTTAACCTCCTCTTCTCCAGGCTAAACATGCCCAGCTCCCTTAGCCGTTCCTCATAAGGCATCGTTTCCAGGCCTTTGACCATTTTGGTTGTCCTCCTCTGGACACGTTCCAGTTTGTCAGTGTCCTTCTTGAACTGTGGTGCCTAGAACTGGACACAGTACTCCAGGTGAGGTCTGACCAGAGCAGAATATAATGGCACTATTACTTCTCTTGATCTAGATGCTATACTCCTATTTATGCAGCCCAGAATTGCATTGGCTTTTTTAGCTGCCGCGTCACACTGTTGGCTCATGTCAAGTTTGTGGTCAACCAAGACTCCTAGATCCTTTTCACATGTACTGCTCTCAAGCCAGGTGTCACCCATCTTGTATTTGTGCCTCTCATTTTTTTTGCCCAAGTGCATACAAGTGCTCATTCTATTTTGGGGGAACTGGGGTGCAGTTTTCACTGCCACCCCTGCAGTGGCTCTTATGCTGCTTTAGAGGATCCCCAACTCTCTAGAGCAGATTTTCAAGGGCTAAAGGGGCTACAAGGGAATGTCAAATCAGAGAAAAATCATGCCTTTTTCTGCTGGTGGGAGCATCCTGTTATCAGTGGCGGAGAATATGCCCATTCTGCCCAGGGCAGGTGCGCTCCCGAGGGGGGTGGGGCATGGAGGGTGTCCTCCCAGGCATGGTATAGCTGCTGGGGTGCATGGAGCGGCGTGCATGCCCTGCAGCCAGGGGCAGAGTGAGCCACCAATGGTGGGCACCACCCACAAAGGGAAAAGGAGGGATGCCACCTGCAAAGTGGCGCAGCTCTCCCCTTCCCCCAACAGCTTGGGATAGGCTTGGGAGTCACGGGCGGGCAGCATGCCAAATGCCACCTCCCTCACCGAAGACACCCAGGGTGGTCCGCCCCCACCGCACCCCCTTCCTCCGCCCCTACCTGTTATAAGAGTTCCACTCAAGAAAAACTCTTGGAAGTGGAGTCTGAGAATTGAAGCAAGAGTACTGAGATGGGCATAGGCTTTGACCATATGGAAGATGGGTTATAATAACTGAGCAAGAGAGAGTAAAAATTCTCCTCAACCCACTTTTTTGTCACCAAGGGCAGATCTACACTCATGGTTTTTAACGTTGAGGAAGGGTTAAGGAATGGTTTTGATAACCTATATGGATACATGATGTCCTACTTTGAACGTTCATAATGCATTGTTAAGATGTGGCATCAAAGGGTGCTGCAGAGCAAGCAGCAAGCAGCCGTAGGGAGGCAGCGTTTTGATGGAAAAGACAAAGTCAGAAACGCTTTGTTTTACAAGTATGCCCTGTGACATTTTAGAACGATATATCTAATATCGTTAAACAAGTCAGTGTAGATCCAGCCCAAGATGCAACTCTAATTGCACCGCTGCAGGTGAAATGTGGTAACAATATTGAGATGTATTTATCAATGAAATGAATAGTGATGATTCCAAGGAAGCCCCTTACCTCAGGGTTGAGAAACCTCAGGCCTAGGAGTGAAAGGCAGCCAGCCAGTCCTCCCTATCTGATCCTTAGGACTCCCTCAGGTGTCCTTCCACTCACTTCCATCGCAACCATGGGCCCTGCTCAAAGGTGCCATTTTGCTTCCCTGGATTGAGAGCAGAGAGGGTTGTGTGAGCCTGTGTAGACACTAGGCTACTGTACAAAGGTAAAATTGACATTCATTGCTGGGCCTGCTTTTACCTGAGGTGCTGCCCGACGCTGGCATGTTGCCCAGAAAGTTGCATGGAAGGGAATGTGGCCCTCAGTTTGAAAAGGTTTCTCCTGCACTTATGTCAAGGAAGTAAGAGAAGGTGTAGCTGAGGTAATTAAATATCGCCAGTGCCTCTGCCCTTTGGACCAGCACTAGAGCTCCATAGCAGGGAGGGTTCCCTTTGCCCAAATTTTATCCCCAACAACAATTCTGTGAGGTTGGTCACACAGAGGAATAGTATGGCCATACATAGGCAATAACAGGGAGGTTACACATAGTGGAATTGTAAGTGGCTCAATGTCACTGCATGAGCTTTGCAACTGCAGACCATTTAAGTGCAAGTTAGAAAACTGGGGTTTTGTCTACTCCATCAGACTGGCTGACTGACTTTGGGAAATTACAGTGGTGCCTCGCAAGACGAAATTAATTCGTTCCGTGAGTTTTTTCGTCTAGCGAATTTTTCGTCTTGCGAAGCACGAAATCCCATAGGAATGCATTGAAATTCAATTAATGCATTCCTATGGCCAAAAAAAGTCCAAACAAAGCCAAATTTGGTACAACAAGAGTTTATTAAGTGCTCTTTAAAGTCACACATACTGTAAAGAGCATTTCAAAAATTGAAGGAACAATAAATTAAGTTTCTAAACATGACAGAAAAACATTTAAAAATCAACAAAGTGTACAGTACATTTTCTAAGACTCTGGGGGACAACTCAAAGAAGGTTCCTCTTCCACTCTTTGCTTCTTTCTGAAGAACCCCCTCCTCAACTGTTCCCCCAGCCACCCACCACACAGAAATTCAAATCCAGAATTTTTTTAAAAAAACAGCAGAGTGGCCCAATGGTCACAGAAAATCATAAAAATGCAGAAAAAAAACGCACAAGCTTCCAGATTCTTGCAAACCCCTCCTCAACTGTTCCCCCAGCCACCCACCACACAGAAATTCAAATCCAGAATTTTTTTTAAAAAACAGCAGAGTGGCCCAATGGTCACAGAAAATCATTAAAATGCAGGGGGGGGGGGAAACGCACAAGCTTCCAGATTCTTGCAAACCCCTCCTCAACACCAAGTCCTTGAATTCCAAACACCCCAACCCAAAATCCAAAAAACCCCAAAAAAGTTTTAAAAGTTTAAAAGAAGTTTTGGAAAAGCTTCAAAAATCACCAAAGTCTTCAAAAACCTCAAAAAAGGCTACCACACCGTGTTCTATGAGTTGCTCCTCGAAGTCAAGTATTAACGGTGTTAAGAAAAAGGAAACAAACTTGCAAGACGTTTTCGTTTTTCGTCTTGCAAAGCAAGCCCATAGGGAAATTTGTCTTGTGAAGCAGCTCAAAAAATGGAAAACCATTTCGTCTAGCGAGTTTTCCATCTTGCAAGGCATTCGTCTTGCGGGGCACCACTGTAGCGAGTTGAAAATGTATATTTCAGTCTTTAATATGATCTTCCCCCCTCCAGACATCCACCTACCCACCCCATGCATAGAGCAAATAATACATTAAAAGTCATTCCAGAGATCATATTCTGTCAATAGTCTTTTTTTCTCCAAACTGGCATTCTGGCAAAAGCAAGAGTTTTGAGGCTTCCTGATAAAACAACGTAGAATTTTTATCTCTAACCCTGTCTTTCCACACTAATCTCAGTGGACTGTCTGTAAAAAAATCTATCTTTCATTTCATGCTGTCAATTCCCTATCAAAAGTGCCGTACAGTTTCTTTTACTAAGGGATGTGGACATAAGGATTTCTGGCTGTGTTCGTGCCGCTCTTTTCAGCTGCTCCAAAAGCCTTCCTTTCTTTACAAACTACTTGCATAAATTCTGAAATGCAGGTATAAACATGGCTGGCTTTAGGCAAACAGAACTGGGGTTAAAAATATCCAAAACATGATTTAATATTTTGCTACATGACTGTAATAATATTTTGCTTTTAAAATGCCTAATTTGGTTCCAAAAACTTGAGTTTGGTTTTTTTAAATGTGATAATACAAACAATAAATCATA
Organism: Podarcis pityusensis; assembly: GCF_964106645.2. NCBI lineage: Eukaryota > Metazoa > Chordata > Lepidosauria > Squamata > Lacertidae > Podarcis > Podarcis pityusensis. The sequence continues at coordinate 24,502,257 of NC_138042.1, forward strand.
AAATCTATGCTTAAACGACCATGAACTGGAATCATAATATCTACAGTAACTATTGGAAGAAGCAATATAGCTACTGCGAGGAATTAAGCTCAAATATACTAGGGCAGCCTTCCCTAATCTGGTGTCTTCTAGGTGGTTAAAAAATGGAAAGAAGTGCCTTTCCCTTCCCTTTCCCCACTTGCCTTGCTGCTGGCTGCTTCAGCAGACGGAGGTGGCTCCCTTGAGAGTCCAAAAACTCTGGATTGGGAGAAATTGTGGAAAAAGGGAATCAAATTTACAGCTTGTAATGTATTAAGAGAAAATTTGATGAAAATGATGTACAGATGGTATTTAACACCAGTGAAGTTAGCAAAAATGTATCATACTCATGATAATAAGTGCTGGAAATGTAGAGAAAAAGAATGAACCTTTTACCACATGTGGTGGACGTGCCCCAGGGTAAAAGGCTTCTTGGAAAGGATTTACAATGAATTGAAAAAAGTGTTGAAAAACACATTTACTAAAAAACCAGCAGCCTTTTTACTTGGTATAGTGGGGGGTGAAATCCCCCCAAAAGAATGTTACCTTTTTTCTGTATGCCACAACAGCTGCGAGAATATTGTTAGCAAAGAATTGGAAGAAACAAGATTAATCAACTATCGAAGAATGGCAGATGAAGATGATGGACTATATGGAATTTGCCAAACTGACCGGGAGACTCCAAGACCAGAGAGAAGACTGGAAGAAGTTTAAGGAATATTTGAAAAAAATATATGTTAATATTTAAACCCTAGAATAGCTTTGAAAGTGGATATAGGCTGTAGGGTTAGGAGTAGATGGTAGGGTATTTTAAAACAGTATTATTTGTAAATGACAAAATGTGAAGTTATTTTAAGTATGATTTTAAAAAAAAGATGGTTAGAAATTATGATATGTGTAAAGATGAAGTAAAATGAAAATCAGATAGGTGGGACTTGGGGAAGCCAACTCAACAATCTTTAGAAAAATAAGGATATGACAAGAATTTGTTCGTATTGTTCTGTCTGTGTTTTTTATTTGTGTTATAAAATGAATATTATTTTTTTTGGAAAAAAAAGTGAGTCCAAAAACTCTCCCCAGTGGTTTTTCTTCAGCCACCCAGATCCACCCTGGTTTGCCCTCCACTGGTGGGGGGGGGAGGCTGCGGGAACAAACTATGGAGGAAGAAGCTATTGAAGGACCCTCCACCCAAAGGGTGCTTCAGAGGAGGCATAAGGGAAACTTATAGCACCAAACTCATGCAATTTTTCTGGGCTTTGCAGCTTGAAAATGTTTTTTCTGGAAGCAGTTAATACAAAAATGAGTGCTTGACTTGCATTTTAGTCTGCTAGATTCCTGAAAGTGGCTTTCACATCATCCAAAATCATCCAGATATAATGCAGAAATTAACAGTTAGGGAAATGGTGGGAAATGTGAATGGTGTCATGTGAATGCAACCAAAGACTTACTGGAGACTCCTTTCGTTCAGGGGTTCAGAGCCAGTTACCCCCTTTCATTTCAAAGACTTAAAAAAAAAGTGGGGTAGTCATGGACTGGTGGCTTCCTGGTACACTGAATATAGATAAGCAGGTCTGCATCAATAGCTGGTGGTGGGACACTAGTTTTGAATCCTCGTAAAATATTGAAAGAGATTGTAACAACCTCCTCTAGATCCCCAGATAGTTCCTGCTCTGCTTTTTGTCTGCTTCCCAATCTGCACTCAACCACCCATGTGGAAGACAGTCTTGCTGCAAACAATGAAGTTAATTGTCTTCAATGAGTGTTTGTGTGCCTCCCTGATTCCCAACAGAGATAGAATTTTGAGGAAACTAGGCTGATAATATGTAGGGCAGCACCAATTTTTTAGTGCAGATTATATATATATATATATATATATATATATATATATATCCTTTTCAGACACAGACATCATTTTCACCCATTTCTGCATGATTTGACTCTATCTCCCCATTCTTCCATTCCTCTTCCTCCCAGCAAAGCAGACATCTCACAAGAAGTGAAACAATTTGGCTATGTAGCATCATCACAGCAGAAAATGAAGTAGTATTACCTGGCAGGAGGAGAGTCTAGAGAGGGAGAGACAAACTATATCCCTCCATTTCACAGGTAAAAGTTCCTATCTTCCCATGTTATGTGGAGGGGATGGGGTTTTTTTGCCCCTCATTGCACAATGCAGGAAGGTAGTGTTGGTTCAAGGAAAAATGAATTCCTGCATGCCAAGATCCAAATCTGGGGCAAGTACTCTTTGGTGAGAGAATCTAGGGTTGCCATAAATCCAGAATCTCCCAGACATAGCTGGGATTTGGCCACTGGAAACAGTGTCTGGGTAGAAATTGCTGAAATGTCTGGGAAAATCTGGGCGTATGGCAAACAGTGTTGGCAGTATAGATTTTAGCGAATTTCATTAAAAATAGCTCTAAAACTTCTTTTGTGGGGGACAACTCTGGGCAAAACTTTAAAGCTCAACAACTTTTTGTCCAGATTTTCACTTTTTGAAATATGGCAACCCTAGAGAGAGATTTAAAATCTCAAAGCATGGATATATTACACCGATCCTGGTCTGACTGCATTGGCTACCGTTTAGTGTGCGGGCCCAATTCAAAGTACTGGTTTTAACCTATAAAGCTTTAAACTGTTCAGGACCGCAATACCTCAAGGACAGTCTCTTTCCATATGAACCTACCTGGACCCTGGAATCATCTTCTGAGGCCCTCCTTCATGTGCCTCCTCCTTGAGAGGTCCGGAGGGTGGCAACACGAGAACAGACCTTCTCTGCAGTGGCTCCCCATCTGTGAAATGCTCTCCTCAGGGAAGTTCGCCTGTCGCCTTCATCATACACCTTTATGCACCAGGTAAAAACATTCCTTTTTAACCAGGCCTTTGGTTGACCTGATCAACATCCCATACCCTTTTAAAATGTGGCTCTTTGGGGGGGGGGTATTATTGGGTTATTGCTTTTATTTTATATAATGTGATCCTTTTATGCGAACCACCCTGAGACCTCTGGGTATGAGGTGGTATATAAATTCAATAAATAAAAATAAGCTGTTAGACCTTTAAAATATTTACACACAACCCTAATCTCCGCCAAGCGGCTGCACAAATTCCAGGGGTTGTAGACATGCAACCCAGGGTTAGTATTTCCTTCAGGAATGTGGCACAACAGAGGCTATGTGTTGTTGTGATAATATGATTTATTTACACATATATACAACCTGGAACCTTCATTGGAGGAGCTTCCAGCAGTAGCATCCCCAGCACCATTCTTTCTCTGCAGCCTATCTTGCATTGCAGACCATAACCCTGCTCCTCTGCTACATCACTCCCAACTCTAACCCCATAGCTTCTCCCCCCTCCCCCAGCCTATGTTTCAGTCTCTTTTATAACCCAGGCAAAGGTCCCTCCTTTGATGTGCTAAAGCTCATTACCACAAAGAGGATTAGCTCGACACAAGTATTCACACTTAGCCCTTGAGTGAGGGAGGCAACCCACACATTTGCAAATGAGATTTGCCCCTTTCTTCCCTTTGTGGCTTGTCCCTACAGGCAGTCACCTCACAAGGAAGTCTGCCTGACTTCATGAACACCTGTTGATTTGGCTAAAATTATCATGAGGTGACCAATACTTTGGTCACCTCATGAGAAGAGAAGACTCCCTGGAAAAGACCCTGATGTTGGGAAAGATGGAGGGCACAAGGAGAAGGGGACGACAGAGGATGAGATGGTTGGATGGTATTCTCGAAGCTACCAGCATGGGTCTGTCCAAACTAAGGGAGGCAATGGAGGACAGAAGTGCCTGGCGTGCTCTGGTCCATGGGGTCACGAAGAGTCGGACACGACTAAACGACTAAACAACAACAACATAATGTCCAATACACAACTCAGGAAGTGTTCCTGTGTTATTCAACTCTTCACTTATGCTAGTTCCAGGGGATTAGCAGCAGCTAGCCCAGGGGTGTAGCCAGCATTTTTGTCGGGGGGTGGAAGGCAGCCAAAGTTGTTCAGCTATTGCTTTTTTTAGGAAATCAAAGTTTTTCAGCTTTCCTTGGAAAATCATGGGTAAAAAGACCCTGTAAATAGGACATTGTGGGGAGGGGCCCTGCCCCCCTTAGCTACGTCCATAAGCTAACCCATATTTTAAGTACACAACCAAAATAAATAATTCCCACATAAATAATACAGTGGTACCTTGGTTCTCAAACTTAATCCATTCCGGGAGTCCGTTTGACTCCTCCAACTGAAAACCAAGGCGCGGTGGACATTTGGCTTCCAAAAAATGTTCACAAACCAGAACACTTACTTCTGGGTTTGTGGCGCTCAGGAGCCGATTTGTTCGACAACTAAGCCGTTCAAGAGCCAAGGTACCACTGTAATAAGATCTAAAATAAAGATACAAAAATAGTATCAATAACAACAGCAACCTCCCAGCCCCACAACAAGACCCCCAAAACAACAGCCCAACCCGAGAGTCAACCTAGCAAAGGCAATACAGAGCTTTCATTGGTGGTTTTGCTTCATATTCCTGATGGATCCTTGCTATCTCATTTTTTCATACCTGCTGCTAAACAACAGACTTTCTCCTCTAGTTGATCTCTCCCCCCCCCTTTTTTTTAGTGTTGATGTTCCAATTAATGTTTGAACTTTTCACCCAGGTCCCTTGTTACATCCTGTTCCTGTCAAAGCCGCATTGAAATAACACACACTTTGCATGTCATTCTGCCCTGATAAAGTTCACAGATGGAACCTTTATAGTACAAGGCTTGCAGGGTACTTTAAAAAAATGTTTGTCAGACTTGTTTGTGCTGTTTCGGGCAGCTATAGACAGAACATCTGGAACTGTTGCTGTTATTTGACAGCTTTTTTTTTTTTTTGCTGGCTGCCACCTTTTGAATAAATATTTAGGTGTACAAAATGTTCAGTCCAGCAAAAGTGCTAGGTTTGTCTTATCAACAGCCTGTTCATAGTAAAGCAGAGCAAGTCAAAGCACACATGTTTATCTGGTTGGATCCAGACTTTTTCTAAACATAACAAAGACCTTCTGGAACTGTGTTAGTCATAACTAACTTCAAGGGTTTTTCATTTCGGCCTCACACCTGCAAAATATGGGAATAATACAATACGCCCACCATGACTTGCAGGACTGTTGCAAAAGCTACCCAGATTATTATGTGAAGTGTTGTTGAATATTTAGTTCAAGTGTTGCTGTGGTTCTTACTGTTATGTATTATGGTGCTAGTGATATTTCAATCAATCTCCTTTATTGGCACAGAAAAGTGCATCGTATACACAGATCAGAACACAACAAAATATAGTAGGAGATACTTTAGGATAAGACTGTTCAGACATCGTGAGGTACATAAATGGCTCTTAGGTGATGTAATTTCATGGTGACACTCAAAAATCTTGCCACATTCTGCTAGTGATATTTAGATGGCAGTTAGGTAGAATGCACACTGTGGGTATCATACACAGTCATTGCTGAAGGGGCAAAAGGATAAAATAGTACTATATAGACCAGGGCTCAGCAAACATTTTCAGCAGGGGGCCTGTCCACTGTCCCTCAGAGCTTGTGGGTGGCCGGACTATATTTTGGGAAAGAAAAAAATTGATGCAAGAACACCATGAGCCCCGATGGCTGCTTACCTGTGTCTTGAAAGTGGCAGGGGCTGGTGGCGGCAGCGGTGGAGGGACGATGAGTGGTGCACGAAAGGGCTCCAGAGAGAGGCTGCTTAAAATGGCGGCCAGCCCCCTTCCTCCTCTAGGCAGGGTGGGGAGAAGCCAGGAGGAGGGAGGGAGGAGGTGCCGCCACTGTTGTGTGAGGGAGAGGGAAAGAACGTGCATGCTGGCTATCCACACGGCGATTCCTGGACCGTCCGTGGGCCGGATCCAGAAGGCAGTTGGGCCTGATCTGGCCCACAGCCCTTAGTTTGCCTACCCATGATACAGACAGTATAAACCTTCATGCTGCTGCAGATAACATGGCACCTGTGGGTGTAGTTGCACCCTCTGGGTCTTCTCCTGGTGATCACAAAGGCTCATAGCACCCCTCTTCTTCAATTCATGAAGGTGGTTGCCCTTTTCCCTTGATAAGTGCTGACGATTAAAGGAGGCACCTGGAAGAGTGACAATCCTTGCGACTTCCTCTGTCACCTCTGTTTTTTTCAAGGCACAGATTATTTTTACTGAATCTGACTTTAAACTGGATTCCTTGGTAAAGCAAAGTGTGTGTGTGTGTTTTCCTCTTTGTGTCTCTTCCATGGCAGCAGGGAAGAGCTGATCCAGAAGAGGGGGAAGAGAAACAAACAAGAGGCGCTTACTCAAAAATCCAAATATGCCCCAAATGTTTGGCAAATCCCGATGTCTATGATTCCAGCTTTTGCGTTAAAAACAACAACTCTTGGATCTAAAATGCTGATGTTTCTCATGAGGCAGGCTTGGACTGCAAAATGATTCAACTGGTAATATAGTTAGCACTGGATTTTGGCTAGAATTTGAAGGTGAACAGAGATTTGAATAGAGATATGGAGGCAGTCCTGAACAGGGATGTTTTTAATGTTTAAGCTCTTACTGTGTTTTAATTGGTTGGAAGCTGCCCAGAGTGGCTTGGGTAACCCAGTCAGATAGGCGGCATATAAATAAGTTGTTGTTTGTGGTGGTGGTGGTCGTGTGGCCAGGTCTGGCGAAACAATCTAGGAATTTTGAGGGAACAAATGAAAAAGTGGGAGAGGTGCAGAGCCCCTTCCCACCACAAGGGGATTATGAGCCCCTTTGGGGTTATTTCAGTGGTCTAATTCACTATCTGTAAATGGGGTGGGTTATTTGGGGTGTCTATTTTGGGTCACTCATGTTTCGCAGAATACAATAAAATTAAAATAAAAGTAAAATTCTCAGGGATGATTCACACCCTGGCTGGCACTTTCTTGATCTCCTGCCCTCAGGCAGAAGATATAGAAGCATGATTAGTTGCACCAACAGGGTAAAGAACAGCTTCTATCTGTGGGCTGTTAGGCTATTGAATGAAAAGATAACAACAGGGCTTGGTGGGTATGCGTCAGTAAACGAGGGGAATTAAGACTAAGAGAGCTGAGTGGGGGCTGTTTGTGTAATCTCACTGTATACAAGTTGTACAAGTGACAATAAAGTATTTCAATACTGGTCATGTACAATAATCTAATCAATGAGGCTCCTGAACCCCATTCCTAGACATAGATCAAGCAGCAGACAAAATGTCAACTTTGTTTATCTTGCAAATTTACACTCAACATAACAAGGTGCTGGTATTATTAGTCCCACTCTTTTGGCCTCTGTTTCTGTGATGGCTTCCCTGAGCAGTAATCTTAAAAAAAATGGGCCTGTAAACAGCTTGACGGTTCATAGTGTATATATCTATTACAATTCCTTGAAAGTCACCTTGCAAATAAACAACCAAAACCTGTACATACATTGTGGGATATAAAGATGCCTTCATTATATCTGTGCGAGTCACATTTGCATCCCCCGCAAGGATCCTTCTGTTATTTTAAACAGGCAATGTATACTTTCAATAAACTCTTTTGAGTCGTAAAATGCCTCATTTAAAGGAAAGAAATCAATAGTCCCAGCTTCCCATGTGTTTCCCTTCTCTAAATGTCTCAATTTAAATGCAGATTTTGACTACAGTGCCACCAACAGGGACTAGTGTGCTGCTCCCTGTAGAGGGAAGTAGTAGACAACAACTGTAACCTTCTGCAACAGTGGCAGGGAAGGGAGAACACAGTCCCCACCAAACTCTGATCAGTACAAAGGAAATGGAACTCTAGCTGCCTAAAGTGATTAATTTTGCAGAAAGAAAGGGGGGGAGTTATCTGCCTCAGATTATGACTTTGGGAGAGGAAAGGAGAACAGAGTAAGACTGATTATCTGCTGAAATAAATTACTCCAGAGTAGTAAATAGGAGAGGGCTTGCATGGTCAAAGAAATCTCTGCCTGAATGGATCATCATTATGACAGCAAGATTTGTTTTGTTTTTTAAAAGATAAGCAGAATTACTAGGCATGCTTCAATTGTCCCTATTTATCAGAAGCACAGTGACGTAGCATGGGTTGCTGGTGCCCGGGGCAGGGCAAGTGTTGTGCACCCTGGTGGACTGGGCAGCTAGGGGGCATGCCGGTGGAAGCATGTGCAGAGTCCCTGCAGAGAGTGAACCAGAGCCTGCCTCCAACAGAGCCCATTGCCTCCATCCACCTGCCCACTACATTGCCCTGAGCTCCTTTGGGAGCAAGGCGAATCTGTAAAGGCAACAAATAAAATAAACACTTTAAGAATTGCTCTTTGTGGACAAAACGATCCAGTAGAACGAAGAAGGACCAGCATGTAACACCATACAATTGTCGCCTATGTGCTGTATGGGTTGCACAGTCATCATTAATGGCACAGGTTGTATTTCTTCGGCTGTAACACAATGCAAGGCAACTGAGTTTCTGTGTGTGCACTGGAAACAATGCTCTCTTGATTAGTATTGCACATGTGTGCTGCATCGTTTTTGCTATTAGCTTCATAAAAGTTTTGAAGTCACCGGTGGGAGTAAGGAAGCTAAAACCTGAACTCCTGGTGGAATGTAAGTGAAGCTAGGTGCTGAAATATTCAGAGTCAGGCATTAAATCAGGCAGAAATTCATTTTGTTTTCAATGTTAGCCGCACTGGGAAAATAAATGGGTTGGGACAGGCTTTGACTCCCTCGCCTAGTGCAAAGGACTTTGGCAACTAATAGTCTTATGACAGATGACATAGATAGGACATCATTGAGTCCTGTACAATCCTTTACTTTTTAATGTGTTGGGAGTGAGTAGGAAGTATAATCACAGTGGCAAGCCAGATGCCAGTGTACTGGCCATAAAGCCATCATTAGTGGTCTATAGGAATAGCGTTGGAGCCAGTGGATTTCTGTTTATGGGACACTGCTGCCACAGGAAGGAGAGGAGGTGAGTAGTGCTGAGGTCACTATGTCCACAAAAAATCTGTTCTGGGGGGTTGGAGGTAGTGCCGGAGGCCTGCCTCCCCCTTCCTCCAATTAGAACTTTTGCTGTATCTCTATTCCTTGCACAAATGGAAGGAGCAAGTCTGGATTCAAACCATAGGCTCTAACCATGCAAATGGAGTAGGAAGGGAAACCAAGCCAACTAGGACTGGAACCATCTAGACTAAACCTATAGGTGAGGCTCTTGCAGACCAGGATTGAGTAGACTAGGAACAAATACTAAGGCTGAGAAGCTGGCAACTCTTATAGGGAGGGGCTACCTACATCGAAGGGTGGAAAAGGTACCTGGAGTACCAGTGGGATCTAAATATTCTACCATGTGTTTTGAGTGCAAAGGAGTGTGCTGTGCAAAAAGTGATTAGGTGTGAATATTTTGGATGTGGGTTCCTATCATTGATGGATGCTAGCAGGTCTTCAGATAGCTGCCATTATGTATCTTTGCAATGCCTTGGGTACGACACTTGGGTCATAAAGTATTAAGACAATTCAAGATCTGCCCAAGATGGATGGATTAGATCAGGGACAGGTAAAGGGGAAGGCATTTGCATTTTCTGAAGGTCTCACACTGGTAACACAATCCCTTCTCACTAGGGGCCACTAGGGGCGCATCGGAAGATGGCTGACAATAACATCTCTCCGACCCACAGGGGGTAATTAGGAGGCTGTGATGGGAGTAAATAGCCTCCCTACCCCCCCAAGATTGGGGGGGGCTGCCCTTGCCTGCTGTGCCCTATACCACCCCCAAATTTGTGGGGATGGGGGCACTTGGCAGAATGCCCTCCCGTGGATCTCGGTGCTCCTGGACGCTGTCTCTGATCCGCGCCGCTAGCTGCAAGAACTTCATAAAGGAACAATTAGGAAGAAGCGAATGCACATATTTCAAGGAAGGAGGGGGAGTAAAGACTGCTAACTGAAGAGTTCTTTGATAAACAAGACGAGTCGGAGGAACAAGAATCAATCATGAGAAGATATGCCAAGACTCGGTATGGCAAAGGGACTGGATGGGGAGGGGGAAAAAACTTTCCTTTCTTTCCTGTATGTGATTAAACAAGAATCCCCCCCCCCACAAGTCAGAAATGCCGTTTTAATGACTTAAGCTGTGGATTTACGACTGTGTGGAGATAAATTTTCTAACCAAAGCATGTTTTAAGAAGAGCGTGGAAAGTTTAAGAGCTCTGGAATGACGCAGTTAAAAATACCGTCACCATATTGGCAAGCTCTCTCGGAGGACTTGAGTCTGGGAGGAAGAAAAGAGCTGTTTTTATATTGTGGGTGAGACTCCTCAGTGGGACTTAAGAATGACAGATCCTGAGATTAATGATGGAAAGAACGATGTTATTTATGAAAGTGATGATATATGGAAACCATCTCGATATGAGGATTGGACGAACAGAAAAATTCACACAGGATATAATTGGTGTTTATCTGCTTAAGGAGATTATCAGAAGCGATCATAAAGAAAAAAGAAAAAATATACGAACAAGATGAGATGTGGAAACAGCAAGATAAGACTCAATAGAATTATGAACTTTATTTGGACTGATTTGGATATGAATGCAGTAGCAAGAAGATGATCGGAATCCCCCTTCGGAACTTGAAATATGGGTCCCCTCAACAAAAAATTAAAATTCGGCTTTGTAATTCGGAATTTATGTGATGTGATTTGATTTGATTTGATTGGTCGGTTAATAAAAATTATATAAAAAAAAGACAATTCAAGAGCTGCCCAAGATAGATGGATTAGATCAGGGACAGGTAAAGGGGAAGGCATTTGCATTTTCTGAAGGTCTCACACTGGTAACACAATCCCTTCTCATGGACTAATATTAAGTACAATCTTATCTTGGTTTTTGAACAGCTTAGTTCTTAAATGTTTTGGCTCCCGAAGGCTGCAAACCCAGAAGTGACTGTTCTGGCTTGCAAACTATTTTTGGAAGCCGAACGTCAGTGGGGCTTCTGCGGCACCCGATTGGCTTCAGGAGCTTCCTGCACCCAATCAGGAGCCGTGCTTTGGTTTTCAAACATTTTGGAAGTCAAACAGACTTCTGGAATGGATTCTGTTCGACTTCTGAGATGCCACTGTAGATGTCATCAAGTACACCCTGCAATTCTCTTGCTTTGTCTGCCTAAGATTTTGCGTTGCATATGTTCCTGGAGATTTCAGAGTCAAGATACTAAACACTTACCTAGTGTCAGGGAACTGCCATCAGTGACGGAGGGAGAGAGCAAAATCCAGAGGGATTCCTAAGAGCGTCCCGGGATTGGGAGAGGCAGCCCATCTTCTGGGGAAGAGAATCAGCGTAGCACCAGTGGAGAAGGGGGGCAGATGGGGGAAGCGGCGAGGCAGTCCCATGACTCCTTGCCGGGGACCAGCGGGGAGAGTAGAGCTCCTCCGCTGCCTACGCCCTCCTTGCACAGAAGGCTTTCGCGCAGAGAAAGTAGGAGGAGACTAGGCGTCAAAGAGCTTCTTTGCTGGAAGAAGTTTAAGAAACGCCCACTGACGGATTCTGCCAGCGATTGAGACAGCCACGGGTGAGTGGCTGTCTGGATAGAAAAGGTTCACTCAGGCAATCCAGCCAGGTGTTTGCACCGGCTTACGCACGAGCAACCCCTAGAACCATTACACCTAGCATAATGGAAAACTGCACAAATAGCCAAAGCGTATGGCTATCATGAGAGAGAGAGAGAGAGAGAAGGAGAGACAAACAATAATTTAAATGAATGTATAAGACTTGTAAAATAAAGTACTTGCTGACTTCACATCATCATCATTACAGAATGATTTGCTAAATGTCACAAAACTTTGGGTGAATTTGATAGCATGGGAGTGAAGGAAGGAGTTACTACCTAGGGAAAAAACCACACTTTTCCCTAAATGTCTTTCTGCAAATCATTTTCTGTACTAGTTGTCTTTGGTGACCCACCTGCAGTACAGCTGCAAAAAAAGGAAAGGAAAAAAAGCTTCGGTACTGTGTTTCCCTAGAGAACCATTGCAACAGAGCGGGTGGCCATTTCTCTTAGGATGCAGGGAAGGTTATTAAAATTCAAGCTAATTAAAAATTCTAATTGAATCTAGAATGGGGCAAGTCTCAAGGTGGTGCTTTCCAAGTGGGATACAATGATATTCTTTGCAAAGATATGGATCAATCCATGGGAAATTTCATTCAAAGAAATTGACAATGCTTGGCTGTGATCCCGTATGCAAGCACATGACATGAGTGAAATCAATGAGGCTCACAGGTGCAACTCTACACAACTTCACAGCTTGCCTCACAGTATTGCAATAGGCCAAGAACTTAAGTATACAGGTGGAAATAGAGTTCACTGCTCATGGACCAAGGAAGAAATTGGGTGATATCCAATTTTAGTCATACCCAGAGTGAAATAAATGAAGTTACAGAAATCTATAAGCTTCAATACTTTTAGTCTGGATCACATTGAATATTACCTAATACATGGAATGTGTAAAAAGGTAAAGGGACCCCTGACCATTAGGTCCAGTCGTGGCCGACTCTGGGGTTGTGGTGCTCATCTCGCTTTATTGGCCAAGGGAGCCGGCGTACAGCTTCTGGGTCATGTGGCCAGCATGACTAAGACACTTCTGGCGAACCTGAGCAGCGCACGGAAACGCCGTTTACCTTCCCACCAGAGCGGTACCTATTTATCTACTTGCACTTTTGACATGCTTTCGAACTGCTAGGTTGGCAAGAGCAGGGACCGAGCAACTGGAGCTCACCCCATCGTGGGGATTCAAACCACCAACCTTCTAATCAGCAAGTCCTAGGCTCTGTGGTTTAACTCACATGGAATGTGTGGTTGTCCTCAAAGATGGCAGCCACTCCCTTAGCTTGTCCTCTGCCTGCATATTGTCAAATAGCACTTTCTGCATGCTGTTTATTACATCCCATCATTCTGCATTTTACTGCCTCTTCTCTACATCATTGGCAGCTGCTGACAAGTGAAGTGGAGTGGGGAATGCAAATGGTACCATGTCACCAGTTCTTCTAGAGATTCTGGAGAGCAAAGGAGGTTCTAAACTTTGGGTGCTACTTATGTTCTATCAAAATTTCTCAGGCTTTTTCTCTGAGCAAGAATTTGCAAATCCACCTCCTTTAAAAAAAAAAAAAAAAAAAGACCTTTTCAGCAAGTATATACCGGCAACAAGAAAACTTCAGGTCCGGTATTAGAGTGACACAGAACACATGTCAGTTATCTGATAGATTCTGGGTAACAGAACAGGGACAGGGATGAGGTAATTCTTGTGTTTACATGACTTATATATCTGTAGTGTTTGCTTTGAGGATCAGCATGAGAAAGGACATTGAGATGGAGATGTAAAATGGCTGTGATTTAATGCTTTTGGAGATTCCTAAGTGGCTTTTCAATCTAAATCAATACAAAAAATGCAAGTGATATGCAGAGGAGTAGCTTGGATATTCTGCTCTGAAAAAGCATTACTTTATGTTAATAATTCAGCTGATTTAATCAAACAGCAAATTGAGCAATCATTATCAATTGGTATGACTGGATGGATGAACTGACCACTGGCATCGAACCAATATTTGTCAGTCTAGGGATGTTCAGAGTCAGTATATAAAATTTCCAGGGTAGTTTAAGCTTTCTGGAATGGCATGGGAGAGAATTCTGTATCTGGTTGGGGGTGATACAGCTGCCACCAGTCAGCAGGGCAGCCTTGCCAGATGTGTGAGGATTCTCAGATTGTGTGTTGTGATAACTAAGGAGTGCTTTGCAAAACATGAGAGCCTTTTTGTGGTCCTTACCTAAAGACAGCATAAATCAGGGTTGCTCAATTCAGCACAAATTTGGCCAGTTTGGGAACAGTTCCTATGATTGTATGATCCATGATCTCAAGCAAGTGTGTAAACATTCTAGAAAGTAGTTTAAGAATGAGGTGAAGCAAGCTCGAATGGATTGACTGGTCAGAAAGTGGAAAGGGCTTAAAGCAGGGGCCAGCAACCTTTTTCAGCAGGGGGCCGGTTCACCGTCCCGCAGACCATGTGGTGGGCCGGACTATTATTTTTTTTTTGGGGGGGGGGGAATGAACAAATTCCTATGCCCCACAAATAACCCAGAGGTGCATTTTAAATAAAAGCACACATTCTACTCATGGAAAAACACGCTGATTCCCAGACTGTCCATGGGCTGGATTGAGAAGGCGATTGGGCTGCATCCAGCCCACGGGCCTTAGGTTGCCTACCCCTGGCTTAAAGCAGGTTGGGTGACTGTACAGAGGAAATAGATTTTAACAAGGCAAGTTAAGGTAGGACAAACAGCAAAGAGAATATGGTCACCATCAACCCAGCTGAAACCAGCTTCTCAGGAGAGAGGCCATGACAAAAACAGAAAACTCCTATCTAGAAACCCAGTGACAATGTGCTTCAAATAACCAGCTAAGCAAGCTAGATTTTCACTTCCAGAGCTTTGCTAGAAAATGTCCACTGCCAAAACAGGACAAAGTGGAGTTGAAATCCCATGTTATCAGCCTATTTCAAAAACCCAATGGTAGATGAAAAAAATAATAATCTCATGTTGGATTTTTTTTATTTTTAATAAAGAAAGCCATATAATTTCATGTCAAGTTTCATAATGTACTTTTAAAAAGCATGACTCATGATTATTGAACATTTGTTTCAACCCTCGGGGAGTCAATTAGTGTGAGCTACAATTTGAAACCCAAACATCTAATGTGCCATTTAATTTTCATGGCCACACAGAGCTCAGTGCACTAATTACCTCTGATCTGCCTTAAATAAGTGAATTATTAATCACTAAACTGTTCTCCTTCATAGTTCTGTGTTGTAGCAAAAACATTTAGTCTTCCTCCATCTTGTGCTTTTGTTTTTTAACCTCCTTGCACTTTTGCCAAGCACTTGCAGATTCCTTACTAAAAAAACTGCTCATTTATCAAAGCAATTAATGGCTTGGGTTTGCTTCCTGAAGATGTGTAGGGGGATTAGATTGATAATTAGGTAGAGGGCTTCCTTATGCAAAAAGGAGAAAACATCAGCAAGACGGCACATCCACCCTATTGGTGATCTTGAACTAGAGACAAAGAAAAATGACGAGATTGCAATTATTAAACTATGCACTGTGCTGGAAGTCTTGGAACTCCCCAACCCATTGAACTCAGTGGCATGAGCTTAGCTGGTGACTGCACATTTTAATAAATGAGAAACATAAGGGTCTATGCAAAAAAATAAAATGGTGTTTTTCTTAGTTTTTCAGTGTCACGGAACTTTGCCTAAGAGATGCCACATCCATAGCCTTTAGTATGGGAAGCTTTCGAAATGTGTGATATTGCTCAGAGGCCACTTTTCCACACAACCTACGATCCACTTCTGATTGTCTCCAAACCATTTTAATAGGGGGGAAAATGTATTAAATAAACATATATAGAACAACACAATGACCACAAACAAAGAATAATCACTGTGAAGCATCAAAACTTCACAGTGTCATATACAGTGGTACCTCGGGTTAAGAACTTAATTCATTTCAGAGGTCTGTTCTTAATCTGAAACGGTTCTTAATTTTAGGCGCGCTTTAGCTAAAGGGACCTCCTGCTGCCGCTGCGCCGCTGGCGCACGATTTCCGTTCTTATCCTGGGTCAAAGTTCTTAATCACTTCCTGGTTAGCGGAGTTTGTAACCCAAAGCATCTGTAACTCGAAGGGTCTGTAACCCGAAGTACCACTGTAATAATGAACTGTTCTTATAGGAAATGGATGCCATAATTTAACCTCCTTCCCAAAGTTGTTTAAAGTAGGTCACCTAAAGTCACCTACAAATGGTCAGTTTATTGAGCATTCATCCTTCGTTTGCACAAACTTAGTGAGGAGGGTAGACAATGTTGGCTGTTTATGGAGCATTCATCTTGATTAGTTTGTGAGGACATGCACCAAGCAATTGTTATCCAACACTTTCAAATGCATTTTCCAGTTACTTTCCTTCTTGCAAATATTTTGGAAGGAAGCAGGGGGTAGTGGCACACGTTCACCAGATCCGCTTTAACTGCACAACTATTTTCAGTCATGTCTGAAAATAGTGACAGTCTGAAAGAGCCCTAAGTATGTTAAATTAAATTTCAGTTGTTGCTTTCCCATTCCTCAAATGTTGATAAAGACTTGCCTCTTCCTGTTCTTTGAAAATTGTTTGCCACTAATTACCAATGATGGGAACATTATGAAAACAGAGCTAATGTTTCTTAGCAAGGAAAAGTAATAAAGGTAACTCATGTCCTCCAGCACACAGTGTTTTGAAGTTCCCAGCTCTGTGTGAGATTTGTTTTCCTCTCTTTCTCTGCTTTTTTTCCCTTTTGGATATTTTGCTTCCCTTGGGGCCAGCATCAGTACATGACAACCTTGGGGCACTGGCCAGAGCTCTGGTCAGTCCCATGGCTGACACCTGCCTGAGCTCTTCCTGCCTGGTTTCCTAGCATTTTCTTTTAAAAATCCAAAGAGTATTTCTGCAGATCCCCTAGCTAGCTTTTCCCACTGCTGAATTGGTTCAGGTTAGAAGGATTCCCCTCTTTTAAACCTAATTAATTGTTATTCCCTGGCCTATTAAAAATACAAATTGAAATCAAGCAGAAGGTACTTAAAGTTCTATCATATAGGAAGAAGAAAAAGCTTGCTTGATAATTACCTCATGATCATAAAAGAATCTAAGAAATGAACTCTTAAACATGCATAAAGATTAACTTGCTGGAGAAACAGGTGTTTTCCTAACCCCCTTTATATATATAAAAAAAACCCCTACAAGTTCTTTCTGAAACTTTTAAAACAAATATATTTGCGATAATCTGTAATGTGCCGATTTTCAGGTCAGTGTGAATCCTTTATAGCCTGTTTCTTGATAATAGGATCAGAGAAATGCTGACAAGAGTCTTTGTTGCAGGGTCATGAGCTGTCTCTGCTATAATTAAACTAAGTACTGAATGGCATGAATTAAGTAAACCCTCATTTAAATAAAACCAAATAATGGAGTCTAGGTATATCAACTCTCCCTTTGTCACCTAGTCACAATATGCCAAACATGTCTCCTTCAGTGAAGGGTTTGTTAAGTTTATTATGTCCATTACACATTTAATAATGACCAAGAACTTTGGCCATGAGCACTGAATGAAATAACATGGAGTTGGGGTTGGGAAGGGAGAGAACCACAAACTGTTTAGCTGCCAAGTACATATTGTATTAGGCACAACACAGAAAGTGACTCATAGCTATGAGACCTCCGCTGCTCTTTAAAACACACACACACCAAAACCATCTGAGGTAAAATTTAATCTTCCATACTATAGTTTGATAGAGGAGGTTGCATGATGATGGTGGGACAGAGATTACTGTAATCATATAAGGCAAAGGTGATGTAATTTCCAAAGACTGACAGTTTTCTTCTCACTGAGGTCCACAACAATAAGAATGTTGGCCTACATTTCGTAGCATTTCGTAGCATACTTTCATAGCAGAGCACAAGATCAAGGGTTGGATTTCCTAAACTCAAGGTGATAAGGGCAGTGTTTTATGATAGATTGCCCTGTATGGGCCTTGTGGAAGAAATGGCTCGTGATCTCATCTGAAAGGCACATCAGAGCAAAGATGGATGGGTCTGTCAGTTTTGATTTTTCTCTGTTTCTCATTTTTTTCCAGTCTAAAGTCCAGTTTGCCACATTTCTGTATCTGTTTGTGATTTTTCCTTTCTTTCCAAGCCCTCACCAAAAAATTGTCAGTATTTTGGTGCACATTATTCCTAATGTATGCATTTTTAAAAACAAATGCTTTAATCCAGTACAGTGCATTTTGATATTTTATCTCCACTGATATTTTTATGAATGCTTTCCTCCGAATGCTCACATTTATGGGGTTGAAGAACTGCATTGCAGAATTTTGAGCAGCATGAAATGGGAAGGAACTAGACCACCCACACTCCCCCACTCGAGCGGTAGGGATGGGAAAGGAATGCAACTGAGCTCACATTCAAATATGAACTTATCTAATTTATGCTTTCCGATATTATATTAAAACTGAAACACAGCCATCTCCTGAAATTCGCTCTTGTTTGAATTTTGCAGTGCTGTTCCCCAGTTAAGTAATATGTAGGGGGGAAATGCATTCACCAGGGTAAAGTGTTCATACAAATGTGTATATTAGTGAAAATAACATGGGAAATGCATAATATTAGGAGAAAATTGCTTTGTAAAAATGGGCAACTTGGGAGAAATTAGCTAATGAATTTCCACGAAGGATTTTTTTTTTTTAGTTGCAAATTGATGTTAAAATGTGGAGAACTAAACTTAAGAAGGGGGGAAATGGGAGAAGGAGAGAAATTGAAGTCAAAAATCCTTGATGAGCTACTACAGATCATACAGAAATTTACCTCTAGATCTTAGTTGACCTTCTACCCCTTCCTACTATATCCTAGGAGAGGCCTTGTTGCTTACTCTTGAAGAGCACACTTCCCTTGTGGCCAATCCCCAGCCCAAATATTTTTCATGGACTCCCTCTTTGTATAAATAGCACTAAGCAACAATAACAACCCCAAAATCTAAATAAATAACAAGAGGATTGGGCAATAGCACAGTAAGACGTGAAGGCGGAAATCAGGATTGGTGTGTGTGCTGAAACAAGCACACAAGGTCCCATCGTATGCCCGGAAGACAAATTTCAAGCTGCATCTTCTAAGCTGCATCTCACTCCCCCAAAATGGCAATGTGCATTGGACCTAGAGGTTTAGCATCTATCTGTCGGGTAGGAATTCATGTAATGAACACCCTCTAGACCCATTTGAACTAAATTGCATTCTACTTGCTGCTGCTACTGCTTTCCAAACCTACTAATGAAGGTACAAATGCTTTCAGACAAGTACACAGTATATTTATTTGTACTGTCGAGGATACAGAGGACCTGTGAGCTTAAATGGATTCAGCTTCAGAGCATGTTTAAAGGTTGTTTTTATCCCTAAATTGAAGCTAGGATGCTTGCAAACCATGCTGTTAGTAATCACTCTGGCAGGCAGGGTCATGGTAATGCAGCAATAGCTGAGTCAAAAGAAACGCAGCTACTTTAGCTGAAGATGGTTTAGAACCAAATCCTTGATGCTTCTACTCATTTATCATGGGCTTAGCAGGGATAAACGGTAAGGCGTTATCCATCAATCGCTGGTGGTTTTTCCATCGATTTAAAAGAGAATTGAGCAAAAGCTTTATCTATAGAGGGATAGAATCAGCTCCTCTCTTTATTATTAAGAACTGCTGTGGAGCTCACACCATATAAAACTAGTTTGTGTGTGTAATTCAACCACATGCATGTGTAAACCTCCAATTAAAATGGGTGTGGGTCAAACGAGAATGCACCTCAGTCCAAAGTTGAGGTGGGTCCTAAATGCTACCACAAAAATGGCTTGCGTGTGACTACCCACAAAATGGCAGCCCCATCCCATTTTCCTCAAGATCACTCCCATAAAAAAAAAAATCTCACTGTGGCAGGATCACCCACCTCAGTTCCCAGAGCCATGGGTGGATGTATGGGGGACTTCTGCTGTTATTGAAGGTCCAAGGCAGGCACCAGTGGGTCCTACTGAGTCTAGGGAAGTTCTCCAAGTATGCCACAGGCTAACCTCAGTTCTGATGGGAACAGTGGGAGATGAAACAGACTTGCTTCTTAATCAATGTTTGGGTAAGACAGTGCCTGCCTCTCCCCCCCCCCCCTTATGATTTTGGAAACTACAATACTTTTGTTTTTAAGTGGGTAACTAGGAATCTAGGCCAGCTAAAGCTCCAAATGCAAATTGGGTGGCATGTCAAGAATGCACGCAGTGTGGCAATTCTATACATTCCTGCATGGTTACTACAAGTGGATCAAAAACAAACCCTTGTGTTGCAATAAGAACCAATCACAACAATACAAACACAACACATAGGATAATAGTTAGTAGAGAATACATAATAGAATACAGTGGTACCTCGGGATGCGAACGGGATCCATTCCAGAGCCCCGTTCACATCCAGAAGCAAACGCAACTAGCGATGGCACGTCTGTGCACACATGCATTGCTTTTTGCTGCTTCTGCGCATGCGCAAGATGCCATTTTGAGCGCATGCGCATGCGCGAGCAGCGGAACCCGGAAGTAACGCGATCCATTTCTTCCAGGTTGCCGCGGAGCACAACTCAAACACGCCCAACATGAAGCGTATTCTACTCGAGGTATGACTGTAATGATATCATTCAAATTGTAGGAATAAGCCAATCAAAGAACATATGGACAATATAACAGAGTGGTAGCGAGGACTGTCAAGCTGTGTGTTCAAAACACATGTCTAAGGACAGTCTCACAATAGTCTTTCAAAAGTTTGTCTGTATCTGAATTGTATCTGAAGAAGTGTGCATGCACACAAAAGCTTATACCCAGAACAAACTTAGTTGGGATGCGGGTGGCGCTGTGGGTTAAACCACAGAGCCTAGGACTTGCCGCTCAGAAGGTCGGCGGTTCCAATCCCCACGACCGGGTGAGCTCCTGTTGCTTGGTCCCTGCTCCTGCCAACCTAGCAGTTCGAAAGCACAAAAAGTGCAAGTGGATAAATAGATACCGCTCCGGCAGGAAGGTAAACAGTGTTTCCGTGCGCTGCTCTGGTTTGCCAGAAGCGGCTTAATCATGCTGGCCACATGACCTGGAAGCTGTACGCTGGCTCCCTCAGCCAATAAAGCGAGATGAGCGCCGCAACCCTAGAGTTGGTCACGACTGGACCTAATAGTCAGGGGTCCCTTTACCCTTTACCTTTAAGGTGCTACTGGACAATTTTTTTATTTATTTCGACTGTGTCAGACCAACCCGGCTACCTACCTGCATCTTGCAGTTGTCGTTGGACTCAAACTCCCATCATCCCTTACTAACATAGTCAACAGCCAGGGATGACACGAGTTGTAGTCTAACAATATCTGCAGGGTCACAGGATCGCCGTTCCTGTGGGAAGCTTTTCATCAGGTATCATGTAGCTTCCCTGTCAAGAGACATGCATTTTGAAAAACCAGCGCTCTCATAATTTAGTGACAAAAGCAAATACCTTGTAATCCCTTAGCAGAGCTTTTGACTCTGACAGAATTTACCTCTTTGGTGTATACTTTATCAACATGACATTTTCTTCTTCTTCTTACCTGAAGGATTCCTGTTACCCATTAGTAATACTTATTTCACCACTGTAGGTTTCCCGGGCCAGCCTCCTCCTCTCACAGTATCCCAGGGTGAATTATTTCACATACTCTGAGTGTGGCTTTCTGGAAAGCATAAAACGAATGTGGAAATTTTTATTCACTGAAATTTCACAGTCAGGGACTTTGTTGTGCCAGCTTGTGTTTATTGCTTCATTGTATTACTGTCCAAATTAGATAACTGGGGGACTTATTTTTCCACCTCCCAAATGAGCATATTCTGCATAACAATTTTTCATATGTTCTTGAATCAGCAAACTGCCTGCTAATTGCCTGAACTGCTCCCAAATTGTTTGGGTTTTTTAAATTTTTATTTAAAGAAGCCAGCAGTTGTTTGGTAGCTCTTTCCTTTACCAACAGCCATTTTCTTAACAACAACAACAACAACAACAACAACAACAATTTCAGTTTTCCCCCTTTCATATATATATATTTTATAAATTTTGCATTCTTTCCCCTCTCCCCTACCCATTATTGTCAGTTAGGCTACAGTGGGGGAAAATATTCCTCATGTTTTCCCACAGGGAGTCTGTAAACAAAACAAGCATAGTCTTAAATGCTCACTGAACTGCCACATCACTGCACCACTGAACTTCACTAAACACAATGCCCAGATGCCAGGATCTTCCCTTGGCTCCCAGTTAGACTATTAAAATAATGAGTCTTATTCAGTTGCAACTTGCTGGTTGATATAAGCTGTTAGCAGTTCTCAAACAAATTAGCTCCATATTTTAATAAGCTCGTGGCTGACATCAGAGTTTATTCCACACTTTCTCTCTCTACTGCACAAGCAGCCAAATCCTAAAACTCCAGGGTTTGGGGAAGAACATTATTATTATTATTGTTATTGTTGTTGTTATTATTATTATTCCTCACCGATTTGGCTGGGTTGCCCCAGCCACTCTGGGAAGCTTCCAGCACATATAAAAACACAACAAAATGTCAAACATTAAAAACCTCCTGATACAGGGCTCCCTTCAGATGTCTTCTAATAGTTGTGTAGTTCTTTATCTCTTGGACATCTGATGGGAGGGTGTTTCAAGAGCTTATGGAACTGCCTGTTGAGATACATGCATATTCAGGCCTCAGAGCCCTCTTCAGGGACAAAAAATAATGGGGGTATATATCACCAGCTTCTGTGGTGGGCATGTGCTACCATGCTTCTGGATTAATGGTCAATGGTGAAAGCAGAGGACGACAGGCTCCTCCAATCTTCGTGCTTCCAGCTGAAGGTCTGAGCTCTGGCCACTGACCTCAACTAGAGGGCATATCCTTTACTAGGTTTTGGGTATGACTACCTACAACTCTGAGCAGACCTCTGAACAGCTACTAGCATGATGCCATGAGGAAGGGCCATAGCTCAATGCGTGCAGAAGGACATGTGTTCAGTCTCTGGTATCTCCAGGAAAGGCTGGGAAGACTCCTGCCTGAAATCTTCAAGGGTAGGACTGCCAGTCAGAGTAGACAAATGAAGTACTGAAGTTCTCACCCCGGGCCAGCAGGGGGATACTGTAGATAGTTTTCACTCAGGTCCACAGATGCAAATAAGGGATTGAAAGTGAAGTTCAGTGATTGGATAGTTACAGAAAGTGGTTACTGTTGCGTTGTAGTGGAGCTCTATATAAGCAGGCTGGCTGAACCCTTCAGTTCAGTTCTGTTCTGGCCTGTGAATAAACAAGAGCTGTTTGAAGAATCGCTGTGTCATCTGATATGTTCACCCTCAACTTAACAACAAATACTGAGCTAGGCAGACCAATGGTCTGACTTGGTATAGCAAGCCCCTCAACTGTCTCAATTAAATCAGGACATCCCATGGGGGAGCATACTCTTAAGCGAGAACACAGCGCCCCAAAATGCGCAAGAGCATGCAGCCCCAAAAACATGTTTTTGGGGACACCATGCTCTTGCTCAGGTCCTATGACTTGTGTTGTGGCACATCCCAGAAGATATGTAGGAGCAAATGGGTATAAGGCAGCTGCCAGTGTCTTATGGTTACAGCTGTGTTCTAAACCATTGTGGAGAAAATAGATCCATCACAAAGGTAGCCAAACACAATGTACATTTACAAGCCTTTTTGTTGTTGTTGTTTAGTCGTTTAGTCGTGTCCGACTCTTTGTGACCCCATGGACCAGAGCACGCCAGGCACTCCTGTCTTCCACTGCCTCCCGCAGTTTGGTCAGACTCATGTTTGTGGCTTCGAGAACACTGTCCAACCATCTCGTCCTCTGTCATCCCCTTCTCCTTGTGCCCTCCATCTTTCCCAACATCAGGGTCTTTTCCAGGGAGTCTTCTCTTCTCATGAGGTGGCCAAAGTATTGGAGCCTCAGCTTCACGATCTTTCCTTCCAGTGAGCACTCAGGGCTGATTTCCTTAAGAATGGATACGTTTGATCTTCTTGCAGTCCATGGGACTCTCAAGAGTCTCCTCCAGCACCATAATTCAAAAGCATCAATTCTTCGGCGATCAGCCTTCTCACTTTGAAGTGAGAGCTGGACAAGCCATTTTACGGTCTCTTAAATGGCTTTTCTTCTGTAGCATTTATGTTTACTAGGCTGGTGTCTAACTCCCCACAAGTGGGAAAGACAGCAAACCCTTAAGGTTACAAGTTTAGGGGATTTTGTCACACTGTTTTTGTTGTGTTTGTGTGGGGTTTTTTTTAATAAAAAAATGTGAGCCAACATTTGCCACTGCCAGGACAGCTAGACTTGGGCTTTGTACCATGGGAGAGAGATAGACTCTGGGTTTAGATACTCAAATATTTTTTGGAAGGGCTGAAATTCCCACAACCCCTAGGAGTCATTGCAGAGGCCTGAATTCAGCCTCCGGTCCTAGTTATCTGTACCCTTACATATATCAGATTTTTAAATTTATGGGCAGCAGGTTTGAGCAAATCCCGGAATGAAGCAGGCTGCTTTGGAGAGATTCTGGGCCAGTCTGAAGTGAAACAGATCTTTGTGAGGCACCCTGAACTGAAGTGGGTATCTCCAAAGCACTTCTGGTGCCTCAGTGATTGTTATAAGCCAAGGAGTAAATCTATCAATCCTGTTATCAGAAGTATTAGTAAATCCAGTGCACGGTTCTGTTCCTGTAAAACCGCGAAACTCTTAAAAAGCTGCAGATTATACAGATCACAGGAAAGTACAAAGCAATGAGGAAGAAAAGGTGTCTGAAAGGAAAGAGAATGCTAATTCTCAATTATTTTCTACTACACTAAATCCTTCCTAACATCCCAGCTCCTCGGTGGAAGCAAGGCACAATTGATTTTGCATATACAGACTGGAGGGCCAAAAAGGTCTGAGCGACTCCCCCCCCCCAGCTCTTTTATGTTACATTCATGATAATATTAAGTCCTTCATTTGCATAAAGCTCCATTACAAAACAAAACAGTGTTTTTTACGGCTTTGCTTCTACAAAACCTGAGTCCAAAGAAATGGGAAATGCTATGAGAGTCCCTTTTCGAACACACACCAGCCTTTTTGTAGAGAGAGAGAGAGAGAGAGAGAGAGAGAGAGAGAGAGAGAGAAAGAAACACACACTTGTATTTATGTTTTCCTTCATTCTATAAGAATTGTTTTTTTTAATTGCCTGGATTTTGTGTATTGAACATTTCATCTATATTTTGAAAATGGGATCTCTAACTCTTAGCTTTTGATGCTCTATCTAGAGTCACTGCAATCCTGGATTGTTAAAACACAACAAAGTGTTTCAACCTTAAATTATCGATGATGATGATGATGGATGATGATGATGTCGTCCATCTGCCTGGGTTGCCCCAGACATTACGGGCAGCTCCCAACAAAATATGAAAAACATAGTAAGGCATCAACCATTAAAAACTTCCCTGAACAAGGCTGCCTTCAGATGACTTCTAAAAGTCAAATAGTTGTTTATCTGATGGGAGGGGATTCCACAGGGTGGGTGCCACTACCGATAAGGCCCTCTGCCTGGTTTCTTGCAGGTTCACGTCTTGCAGTGAGGGAACCTCCAGAAGGCCCTTGGTGCTAGATATCAGTGTCCGGGCTGAATGATGCGGGAGGTGACGCTCCTTCAGGTATGCATGTCCGAAGCTATTTAGGGATTTAAAGGTCAGCAGCAACACTTTGAATTGTGCTTGGAAATGTAGTGGAAGTCAGTGAAGATCCTTTAGGACTGGTGTTATATGGTCCTGGCTGCCGCAATCTGGATTAGTTGTAGTTTCCAAGGCACCTTCAAAGTGTAGTCAAGATTATTCCTGTAATGTCACCCAATCCCACAAATGGCCGAATGCACAATATAAATGGTCCCAAAGCATAACTAGCAATCCTGAACAAGCAGCACACCATGTCTCTTGTGCTTAACGGACATTGCTCAGGAAGGACTAATAATATCCCTTGACTAAAACCCTATGCTCAAATCACCATAGACAATACTAAGCTAAGGATATACAGGGCAGTTTATTATGTTTCTGTGGTATTTCTGTACAAAATCTGCAGGCTACATAAGACCTGGCGATGGAGGATAAATTCAATTCAGTTTGCATCTTAAAACAAGCCTATTTACTTTGCACTTTCTGAGTCAATGCACGAATCAAAATGCAGCGATCCTTCTGGAAGGCTGTGGGAGGCTCCCACAGGATCTCATGGGGCCATGTGAAATCTTGCATGACCTTCCCGTAGCCCTGTAAGGTAGGAATAGTCAAATGGGTTCCTGAGGCCTCCCTGTCTTTGCACAATTTTGCCTTTGCGAATGTTAACTCCTGTGTTAACTCCCTCATATTTGTTTATCCAGGACTTCTATGTGAAAACGGCTTTGACTTTGCCAGAGAGAAGCAATATAAAATCTGTTCCAAGAAATAAATCCCTGGCACTCAAGTTCACCTGAAGTTCGCTGTCCCTGTTTTAGAGTAAACCATGAAGGTTTTTAATGCTGAAACATAACATGTTGCTTTAGGACAGTGCTACGTGACAATCCTAGCTGCTGTGTAACGGAGGTAGTCTTGGAGTCAGTCAAGTCAAAGTTGCATAAAGCAAGTTGAAACAAAAGCCAGAGAAGCCTAGGGCAGGGAACAAGGGGAAGCTGTAGCCTGATCTGTAGAAATAATAGATCACATGATGATGCTCTTCTTCGACTGTACCAAGTGTGCATGGGGAAGTGTTAAATGTTTGATTGACACCCCCCCAACTCCCTGCATATAAAAGGTTTATGTGTCAGGGTGAAAGCTAGGCTAACATCCTCATTTTTCCTAAAAATAAAGTATTTATTTTGAAAGTTTTCTTGTGATAAAACTATTTATTTATTTATTACATTTAATTACATGGCCTTGCCCTCACCAGATGCAAACCATTATATCTTTCATTTTAAAAAGAGAGGGGGGGGAATAAAGGATGCTCAGGTAGGTTTACATGTCAAGCCCCCAAATCAGATATTCAGGTGTGCATGAGAGTTGCTTGCCTGCACAGCACCTAGGCTGCCACATGTGATGGATAAAGTAGCAGAAACAGTTCAAAAAGCTTAAAATCACTATGGGGGGGGGGAATAGTTTCCCCTAAAAAAAGCTTGACAACATTGCGATTGTCGGTGTCAGGAATTTTACTTTTTGAAATATGGCAACCTTAACAGCACCCAAACTAGAATTATGCTCCCTTATTGCTCAGACTGGACAGAAAGCCTGAACTGGCTTATTGCTCTTTCCCCTTTTTTTCTTTCTGTCCCTGTCCAGGTTAGGTTAGCTTGTATTTTTCTCCCTTTGTGTAGAGTTCAGTGCACACAGGCAGGCTGAATACTCCTCAGGCCACAGGCTTAGAACTCTCTGCAGATTTGAGGCCTGACACTATGACATTAAATTTTTACCTCACCATCTAAAGCTGTCCCTTCTGACCAGCCCTTTTTATGGGATTTTATGTTTCTTTGTTAGTGAAGGGAGCAAAGGGTCATTCACACACTAACACCTCTTGCCATTCACTTGGGCAGCAGCCCTTTGAAGATTGCCTCCTCAAGAGAATTAAATGCGTTCTCTTTGGTGGGGTGTGCTGACCCACTGTGGGCATACCTGAACAGAAACAAATATGTGTTTTTGACTTTATTCTGACCTGGCTTGGCACTAGGTCTGTTGTTCCCACTAAGGAATTTGCAACTGTGTGTTTGAGGTCTTCTGCCTACAAATGTCAGTGTGTGGGCTGCTCCAGATGTTCTGTTCATTGCACATGGAGTATGCTCAGGGCCGTCTTTACCCAGGGGTGCAAGAGAAGAAGAAGAAGAAGAAGAGTTTGGATTTGATATCCCGCTTTATCACTACCCGAAGGAGTCTCAAAGCGGCTAACAATCTCCTTTCCCTTCCTCCCCCATAACAAACACTCTGTGAAGTGAGTGGGGCTGAGAGACTTCAGAGAAGTGTGACCAGCCCAAGGTCACACAGCAGCTGCATGTGGAGGAGCAGGGAATCGAACCCGGTTCACCAGATTACAAGTCTACTACTCTTAACCACTACACCACACATTTGGCAGGCTTTCTCCACTCAGGGGGCACAGAATGGAATTCCTGCAAACTTCATCCACTTCTGTCAAAAACAAAGAAATGTATACTCACTTTTTTATTATTTCCCAGCAGTGAATGGAAAGAAGAAATGAAGTAGACACAAACTGAACTTAAAGTGGATCCAACAGCATAATACATTCTTTGGACTGAAGTGGGCTGTTTCCAAAGCACTGAATTAGAGTCTGAACTGGTTACTTTTATATAGCATAACCCGTAAACTCACAAGGAGTCAAGTTTTTAAGAAAATGAAACACTGATGCATTTCATTGTTTTGAGACAAGCAAGTACAATATGGTGTGTTCTCTCTGCATCTACTTCTAGGAA
The DNA here is from genome assembly GCF_964106645.2 of Podarcis pityusensis. Taxonomy (NCBI): domain Eukaryota; kingdom Metazoa; phylum Chordata; class Lepidosauria; order Squamata; family Lacertidae; genus Podarcis; species Podarcis pityusensis. The sequence goes on from NC_138042.1 coordinate 24,530,349, forward strand.
CAAAACATTTTGTCTATGCATTGTTCACATATACAATAGCATGCTTTCAACTGGGCCGGTATAAGAAATACATTTGATGGCATTGAACTGCCTGTTATGCAGAGAGCGAAATTTTAAACATTTATTTAAACAGCTTAGATTCACTGAAAGGGAGGGATGACTCAACAAAGTTATTTTAACAGCAGGTGTAGCTGAATTTTCGAAACATGAATGGCAAAAACATCACCTTCCAGAATCAATCTAATTGCAAAAGACGCCTTTAGAAAGTATGCGAGAAAGAAAATGGAGACTAGAAAATGTGTTGCAAAATGACAATTGAGCAGCCTAGAGATATGGCGAGGGCTTTACAGTCTTAATGTATCTTTCGTCATGTGGCAGTGGCATTTCCTATATAGCTTAAGAAAGTGCCCTATGGCAGGAATTAAGCATTTCAGCTACACAGAAGCAAAGAGCAAAGGGAAATAAAACCAAGTCATTACTGTGAGAAATCCAGAGTAGGTTTTAACAGTCACCTGCTTTTTTAATGAACTCCCATCTGTTTTCTCCAGCAATGCCTCCAGAAAAATGTTATGTCACATTGTAGTGTCGTTCCAGCTATGGATGGACAAATCTGTTCAATTCAGTTTCTCTTCGTTTTTAATTTTTCCACATTTCTCCACATATCCACATCAGTTTATGGGTCTCTTTTTTTCTAAAGTCTTCATGGAACTTACCAGTATCTTAGTACAAATTCCTTCTTATACAGAATGCCTACAAATTAGGGTGGGTGGGTTACAATCTGGGGACTGTGTCCCAGGCTAAAATTACATATAATCAAAACACATGGGCTTCAATGGCAGGTGGGATTGTGAAAGTCTTTTTTCTTCCCTGTTATTTATTTATTTGCCAAGCACATAAAGCTAAATGAGCACAAGTTAAATGCATGTAAGTTTACAGCTTACTGTATAAACAATTTTCTACACAATTTTCTCCGATATAAACACTCTTTTCCCCCATTATGTGTTATTCAGGTTCAACTTTTTAAACATATGCAATCAAAACACAATTTCTCTTTTTTTTTATTGACTTTCCATCCCATTTTCCATGGAGTTATTTTTTTCTCCCCTTCTGCTGCACCCTACCTTCTCTCTATTAAACCATAACCACAATATTATAATCTAATTGTTTCTGTTGCTCATAGCTCAAATTCTGCTGGCAAGTTCATCAAAAACCAATATTTCTTTAAACAGTCCAAAAAAAGCCATCCATTCTTCGGATATACACATTCTTCTAGGAGGTTTAATCCTTGCTTCCCAACCACAATTCCGATAAAAATCACCCTCTATTTTTAATAGTGATTGTTGTGAGGAGAGGGGATTTCCCCAATCTCTTGTTGCTGGGAAGGGAAGCATTAAAGTCCAGTAACAAAGTGTTGTGGCAGGTTCCCTGCATGGCCTGGTTCTGATGGTCTCCCCTTGCATTTAGTTTGTTGTTGTTTAGTCGTTTAGTCGTGTCCGACTCTTTGTGACCCCATGGACCAGAGCACGCATGGCACTTCTGTTTTCCACTGCCTCCCGCAGTTTAGTCAAACTCATGCTGGTAGCTTCGAGAACACTATCCAACCATCTCGTCCTCTGTTGCCCCTTCTCCTTGTGCCCTCCATCTTTCCCAACATCAGGGTCTTTTCCAGGGAGTCTTCTCTTCTCATGAGGTGGCCAAAGTATTGGAGCCTCAGCTTCAGGATCTGACCTTCCAGTGAGCACTCAGGGCTGATTTCCTTAAGAATGGATAGGTTTGATCTTCTTGCAGTCCATGGGACTCTCAAGAGTCTCCTCCAGCACCATAATTCAAAAGCATCAATTCTTCGGCGATCAGCCTTCTTTATGGTCCAGCTCTCACTTCCATACATCACTACTGGGAAAACCATAGCTTTAACTATACCGACCTTTGTTGGCATTTAGTAGTAGTAAACTATTGCATTTAGTAATAAATTATTGCATTTAGTAGTAATTTAATAATATAGTGGTATCTTGGAAGTTGAACAGAATCCATTCTGGAAGTCCGTTTGACTTCCAAAACATTCAGAAACCGAAGCGCAGCTTCTGATTGGCTGCAGGAAGCTCCTGCAGCCATCGGAAGCTGCAGAAGCCCCATCGGATATTCGGCTTCCAAAAAGTGCACAGTACACTTTTAAGGTGTTGTGCAGTTAGGTCATGAGTAGGTATGCAGAAATATGTCAGTTTTGATCTATCTCAATTTCTAATTTTTCCAGTATTAAGATTGGTTCACCACACTTCCACATCACTTTTTGGGAAAAGGCTTCAAGAAAATTCTTCAGCATTTTAGTGTGAATTTTCAACGCACATGTTTCTCCTAAGGAATTCCCCCTAATTATATATGGATTTTGTATGCTGTTTCAGTAATTTTAAGCATTAAGTGTACACTGTACATCTGGTATTTGCAATTTTGTACTCATTACTTCCCTGGAGAAGTGCAAAATGTGGAGAAGCGTGAATTTGGAAGGATGGTTGTGTTTCCATATTGCTCTGGAAAGTGTGAATTCAGTTCTAAATGCAAACTGAATTGAATCCCTTCTCCCCCCGGCTTTAGTCCTGAACAAGACTTATGTTCATAAGTGCCAAAGTCCTCGATAGCAGAGAAAATCTCAATGAGCAGAAATAATAATAATAATAATAATAATAATAATAATAATAATAATTTATTATTTGTACCCCGCCCATCTGGCTGGGTCTCCCCAGCCACTCTGGGCGGCTTCCATAGGAACCAAAAATACACTAAAATATCACAGATTAAAAACTTCCCTGAACAGGGCTGCCTTAAGATGTCTTCTGAATGTCAGGTAGTTATTTATCGCTTTGACATCTGATGGGAGGGCGTTCCACAGGGCGGACGCCACTACAGAGGAGGCCCTCTGTCTGGTTCCCTGTAGCTTTGCTTCTCGCAATGAGGGAACTGCCAGAAGGCCCTCGGCGCTGGACCTCAGCGTCCAGGCAGAACGATGGGGGTGGAGACGCTCCTTCAGGTATACTGGGCCGAGGCTGTTTAGGGCTTTAAAGGTCAACACCAGCACTTTGAATTGTGCTCGGAAACGTACTGGGAGCCAATGTAGGTCTTTCAAGACCGGTGTTATGTGGTCTCGGCGGCCGCCCCCAGTCACCAGTCAAGCTGCCGCATTCTGGATTAGTTGTAGTTTCCGAGTCACCTTCAAAGGTAGCCCCACGTAGAGCGCATTGCAGTAGTCCAAGCGGGAGATAACTAGAGCATACACCACTCTGGCAAGACAGTCCGCGGGCAGGTAAGGTCTCAGCCTGCGTACCAGGTGGAGTTGGTAGACAGCTGCCCTGGATACAGAATTGACCTGCGTCTCCATGGACAGCTGTGAGTCCAAAATGACTTCTAGGCTGCGCACCTGGTCCTTCAGGGGCACAGTTACCCTATTCAGGACCAGGGAGTCCTCTACACCAGCCCGCCCCCTGTCCCCCAAAAACAGTACTTCTGTCTTGTCTGGATTCAACTTCAATCCATTAGCCACCATCCATCTTCCAACCGCCTCCAGGCACTCACACAGGACCTTCACCGCCTTCACTGGTTCTGATTTGAAAGAGAGGTAGAGCTGGGTATCATCTGCATATTGATGGACACCCAGTCCAAACCCCCTGATGATCTCTCCCAACGGCTTCATATAGATGTTAAAAAGCATGGGGGAGAGGACGGAACCCTGAGGCACCCCACAAGTGAGGGCCCAGGGGTCTGAACACTCATCCCCCACACCACTTTCTGAACACAGCCCAGGAGGAAGGAGCGAAACCACTGTATAACAGTGCCCCCAGCTCCCAGCCCCTCTAGACGGTCCAGAAGGATGTTATGGTCGATTGTATCAAAGGCCGCTGAGAGATCCAGCAGAACTAGGAAACAACTCTCACCTTTGTCCCTAGCTCGCCGGAGATCATCAACCAGCGCGACCAAGGCAGTTTCAGTCCCATGATGAGGCCTGAAACCAATTGAAAGGGATCCAAATGGTCCGCATCCTCCAGGCGTGCCTGGAGTTGTTCAGTAACCAAACACTCAATCACCTTGCCCAAGAATGGAAGATTTGAGACTGGGCGATAGTTGGCCATACTGGCCAGGTCGAAAGATGTTTTTTTAAGAAGCGGTTTAATGACTGCTTCTTTCAGCGGATCTGGGAATGTTCCCTCACAGAGGGAAGCATTCACCACCCCGCAGAGCCCATCGCCCAGCCCTTCCCGGCTTGCTTTTATTAGCCAGGATGGGCAAGGATCAAGGAGACAGGTGGTTGGTTTCACGCGTCCAAGCAGCCTGTCCACATCCTCGGGGGTAATGGATTGAAATTGATTCCATGCAACTTGACCAGACAGAGCTCTAGCACTCTCCCGCCCCAGCCCTGCTCCCACGGTGGTGTCTAGCTCCTTCCGAATATGAGTGATTTTATCTGCAAAAAACTGCAAAATCGTTGCAGGAGATCTTGGAGTCTTTACAAGGCCCCAGTGGTAAAGGTGGTTCCGTTAAATTGCGAACCACCTGAAAGAGTCTCCTGCTACTATTTTCTGCAGATGCAATAGAGGCGGTGAAGAAAGTCTTCTTCGCCGTCGCTATCGCCACTTAGTAGGCTCGGCGTTGAGCTCTAACCTGTGTCCGGTCAGAAGAAGAGTTGGTTCGGACTGAGAAAGAGAGTCTGTTTAATTGCTTGCAGCAAAAAGGTACAAATGATTTGGCACTGCAGGCTACCAGCTGACAGTTGGAAAAAGAAGACACAGAGGTCTGTCAAGCACCTAGCAGGGCACTGTCCCTGACTGGTGAGGTGCAACCAGGTTAGTGAGTCATACACCAGGCAGTCCTAAAATAGTGTGTGAATAGCAGAGAAGGTAAAACACATTCTTCAATAATCCCTACAAAAGCATCTGACATTTGCCTTTGTCTGTCTGAGTGCAGCATGAGAGCAGAATATCAATAAATAGGCTATTCATTCTAGGATGTACTTTTTTTTACCTTTAGATCTTGCTCTGAAATTCTAGGAATTCATCTGTTGTCCCAGCTATATTCGGCGATGTTCTTTTATTAGTTCTCCCCCCCCCTCGCTTCTCCCCGCCTCCCCTTCTTCATGAAATGACCCATTCCCAACCGACTCTTGCGGGGATTCTTCTTTTAGCCTAAAAGCATTTCATTTTTTTTTTTTGTTCTTTCCCCCCAAGCAACAAACCAAGGCTTTTCATTATGCAAGTCCCTTATCAGCAGAATAACAATTTCTAAAGACGTTTGAGCTGATTCTCAGTACTGGTGGTCCCTTGACAGCACCCAAAAGTTTTCCTTTCTGGGTATTTTTCAACATGTTTTAATAAAGATTAAATAGTTGTGTTGGGGAGAAGTCTTTTCTTTTTAAATATAAAACAACAGAGAATGAAACAAAATGGCTGAGATTGGGATGTTAATAAGCACAACTGTGTGTTGAAAAACGTGGCTATATTTAGAGACCTTTTGGGACAAAGTTTTCTACAGGCCCTCTGGAACCATCTGAAGACTTACTTTTATTTTTATTTTTAATGGGCTATCTTACTGAAGGAAACCATTGTCACGTGAGCATCCTTCTCTAATGAGGTTATGGAATCCATGAAAGGATCACTGTCGCACAAATATGGTATGGTAGCCATGCCCCAATGTTTTTCATTCCTGCTCCATGGTTTTTCATAAAGACACAGAAATGCACATTTTGTGATGGTAAGATATCACATTGAATTGCTTGACCTTCAGCTTGAATACAGTTCACTTGGAGTTCTGGATATGCCTTTACAACACATGCAGGTACCCTTCAAAGCATTTTAAGACGAGAAGGAATGAAGTTGACTGGACTTTCTATTATGCTGCTTAATTAACTGAATCATTATATCCTGTAAAGGATAAATAACTCCATAGAAGTCAGGGATCGAACATTTCCTTAAAAAATAAGGAAATAAGGAGAGGGAGAAAGAAGGGCTCCCTTACTTCTGTCACCCCTATTGCCTTTTAAAATTACTTTCTGTTGATTCCCGTAGAGTTCTGAAGAGGGGGGGAATCATTAAAGAGGTTCACAACCTCACAAGTAAGAAAATGATTTTATGACATTTCTCTGTGCAAGTTTTTGTTTGTCCAAACCACTTCTTAATAGAAAAATGCATTAATTCATGTTTTTTCTCACATATATGTAAGCTCTGGTCCATGAGGTCATGAAGAGTCGGACATGACTAAATGACTAAACAACAACTATATATATCTAGATATCTATCTATATCTAGATATCTATATCTATCTATGCGCATGCGCGTGCACACACACACACACACACACAGAGAGAGAGAGAGAGAGAGAGAGAGAAGGACAGGCCTTTACCCAAGACAATCCTAACTCCTTACAGTGGTACCTCAGGTTACATATGCTTCAGGTTACATACGCTTCAGGTTACAGACTCCGCTAAGCCAGAAATAGTGCTTCAGGTTAAGAACTTTGCTTCAGGATAAGAACAGAAATCATGCAGCGACGGTGCAGTGGCAGCAGGAGGCCCCATTAGCTAAAGTGGTGCTTAAGGTTAAAAACAGTTTCAGGTTAAGAACGGACCTCCGGAACGAATTAAGTACTTAACCCAAGGTACCACTGTACTTCCATGTCCATGGCTGGGATATAGAGAGACTGGTGTAGTTTAGGATCATGTGTAGATTCATTGATGGTGGAGACCTCAAACTATGCCACGGTCTATAGTAAGCTCCCACCAGTGCTTCCCCTACTTGGGGTTGGGCATGGAAATGTTCCATATGTATGTCTGAAGACACATGCATTCCCACTGCACACATGGCCCTCAACATATGCTTCTGAGAGAATTGAAATGTTTGATACCAAGAAGTACGGTACATGTGTTGTTTTCAGTGTAACCCTCATACCCACTAAAGAACTTACAAGGAAAAGAAAGAGAGTATATAGATTGAAACAGTGAGTTACATATTAGTTATAGCTGGGCAGCATCCAATCATCGATACATTCATCTACTCTATAGAAAAAGGCCTGCCTATCTACCCAGAGGTTGGGAAGGTGAGCGGAATATTTGTCACAGACTCACACTAAAAGTGAAAAGAGAAAGATTTATTCATGGTCTTGCAGTAAAGTCAAGGATCTGTGCCTTTCTCAGACTTAAACTCTCCCCTTAAGATCCTATAGCTGCTAGGCAACAACAAACTCAACGAACAAACAAGTCTGTAAGAATAATGTGCCCATAGAATGCACTCATTTATTGCTGTGTCTCATGTCAAAAGCATCCTCTCAACTGGTGTGTAGATTTGGTCTTTATTCTGCACCAAACAGTTATTTTTATTTATCCATCACTTTTTACAGAAAGAGTCTCACAACTACTTGCAACCAGTGTTTTTTTAAAAAAGGTGCCACTGCTAACATTGATATAACTGCTGTGGGTGTCAGCACAAAATGGCTGCCAGAGGCGGGTGGGGGGAGTTGTGGTACTCCATGCTGCTGAGTACTGTCACAAGAAAAGAGCTCTGCTTACACAAATTAAAATTTATAGAAATACAATAAAATGCAAATGCTAGCACTGCTCATTAATAATCAGCCAGTATCAAGGGGAATACCATTCCCCAACTATCCAAAAGATAGGCACTGAGAACAGCACCAAGATTCAAACCCATCAAGATCCAATGACTGAAAGAATAAGTTGGTATCAGGATAGGGCTACTATACATCCAGAATTTCCCAGACAAAGGTATTCGGCCCATGTAAACAGCATCTGGGTGGAAATCGCTGAAACGTCTGGGAAAATCCGAACATATGGCAGCCCATGTCAGAAGTGTAGATTCTGGTGAATTTCATTAAAAATAGCTCAAAAGCTTGCCAACCTTTGTGTCCAGATTTTCACTTTTTAAAATACGGCAACCCTGTGCCAGGGGAGAGTTTGACAGCTGACAACCGAGAGCCGCCACTCGAAAAAAAGGCCTGTTTTCTCTTTGTGACTGTCCACACTTCCTTGCAGAAACACAAGGAGAAGGGCCTCTGATAATGATTACTAAGCTATGGGTAGGTTTGTTTGGTGAGTCAATCCTGAGCCATTTAGAAAACTCATGTTATTAGGCAACTTCCCACAAAAAATGAAATGAAAAACAAAAAGGAACATCTGAAATCATCTCTTATGTCCCGTAGAATACATTGATGAGTCCATCTGGCAGGTAGGTTGTACTTTTTTTTTAAGGAAGAAACACATCAACAGACAGCATAACTGATTGTGGAAAGAGGACCTATGTATACTGAGCATGCAGAAATTGCTGGGCAGAGATAGTGGTCTTGCTCCCCCTTCTGAACATGAATTCACACATTCATCTGACACAACTCTTAATTTAGTTGTATATAATGAAATGCCAAATTAAATGTTTTGAACATCAGAAAAAGGTAAAGGATCAATTCATCTGCCTCTTCCCAGTCAAAAACAGTCATTTTAAGATGTTTTCTCAAAGAATAGCTATCCCTGAAAATCTTATGTGGGGTTAAAACCAACTACTGTTCTGGGGGCTGTAAAATGTTTATCACCAGCTAATAAACCTAATCCTCAGGCCAAGAGCCTTTAATACCGCAAAGCAAATACTACTAAACCACCCTGTCAAAATCCTTCCTACTATATTGCTCAAACTAGTTTTGAGAGTAGGTCTCTCTTGTATTGCATTTCTGAAATGAATTATGGTATTTTTGTTTTTCTTGGAAATGGTGCGCCTCCATAAAATGCAAGTTTTGAGCAATGACCCCGGCGGATGCTGTATCTTCAAAAGCCAACACAACTTCACAACAAAAACTGAACAAAATAAATGCCTGCTAGCAGAGATCCGAATTTTACGCCTGTAAAAAAATATCATAAATACTATCTAATCGAAATTTCCCACTCACTCTCTGAATGATGGCGGCTGCATTCTCCACTCAGGAAGCTCTTATGTCTTTTCTATTGCTGCTCATATAGTATGGAACCAACTTCAGATGTGGGAACATCAGAAATACAGTCGCAATTTCAACACAGAGAGAGAGACAGAGTCCTGGTTAACGACAGAAAATGATAGGCACAAATATGTATATATCACATAGTCGGCAGGAGCAGCTAGTAGTGATGACTTCCTAACAACATTGCCACCCCGGCTTACTAGAATGTGGTTGGCTGTTTCTGAAGCCTCCACTGCAGGGTCATCACTTTTTGGCTCACATTCACCACAAGTCAGGTACAAAAAAAAAAGGTAAAGGACCTCTGGACAGTTAAGTCCAGTCAAAGGCGATCATGGGGTTGCAGCTCTCATCTCGCTTTTCAGGCTGAGGGAGCCAGTATTTGTCCACAGACAGCTTTCCAGGTCATGTGGCCAGCATAACTAAACTACTTCTGGCGCAACGGAACACCATGACGGAAACCAGAGAACACAGAAACACCATTAACCTTCCTGCTGCAGCGGTACCTATTTATCTATTTGCACTGGTGTGCTTTCAAACTGCTAGGTTGGCATGAGCTGGGACAGAGCAACAGGAGCTCATCCCGTCACAGGGATTTGAACCACCAAACTTCTGATCAATAAGCCCCAGAAGCTCAGTGGTTTAGACCACAGTGCCACCCGCTTCCCTACCACAAGTCAACGTCAACCTAGGAGAGTACCACTAGTTTAATATACACTAAAGAGCTCTCTTATGCATGAATGGGAGAATCTGTCTATTTCCAGTTCATGTTCCTTTCTTATGTGTTCATCTATAAGTCTGCTTCATCCCATTTCCTCACTAAGCTGTGATTTTTAAAAATAAAATAGTGAAGATTAATAGTGATCAGTGGCGTGTGGTGATTGTTTTTTGTAAAGGAACAGTTAGGGCCAGAGGCGCCAGCTTGCGAGGGCAAGGACTGTGTGTGTGTGTGTGTGTGTGTGTGAGAGAGAGAGAGAGAGAGATCATGCCATAAGTGTGATGCTGTACGTGAACATTGTGACTCAATTTAGGGGACTATCTTAGTCTCCTAGTCCACTGACTGCATGCCACTGATAGTGATAACATGTTTAAAACTTATTTCTATATGTGTTTTCTCTCCAATGTGCATTTGATACTTTAAAAAGAAAAGAAAACAGCATTGTAAGATTCAAGAAATGCGAAAGCTGATGGAGAACCAAGTTCTGGTATACACAATTAGCCCAGGAAGCCTGAACCAGGTTTATTCATATCAGAATAATTTTGTCATGAATTCATGGCACCTTCCCCACTCTTGATCAATGAAGTTCTGCTATACATGCAAAAGATCCCAGGTTGTATCCCTGGAGTCTCCTGGTAGGGCTAGGGAAAGATTCCTGCCTGAAGCCTTAGGAGCCACTGCCTGACAGTGTCTGCTAGATGGATGGATGTTCTGATGTGAAATAAAGCAGCTTCTTATGTTTCTGTGGGAGAGGGGATTGACTTCTGTTTTCTGTATATAAAGCGTATCATTTCCTTGGCCTGTAAAGAAAGGAATAATTCCTGTCAGCTTGGTGCTGCCTCAGAATTATCTTGAATGGGATGGAAAGAGGGGAGAAAGGAAATAACTTTGTCTGTTTCATGAGCCTTTAAAGCCTATGACAAGTTATATCTTCTTTTCACTGATGGGAACTGAAATAAATGATACCCAAGCCATGGTTATGAGAACTGATGGTCGGCCTCTGAAAGTTAATAACAGTGAAGCATTTATAACAAGGAAATTCTTTCTTAGCCAGATGCAAGTGTGTCCAAGGTTTCTGAGCTTTAAAAAGTGACAGAGTGGATTCAGGATGGATTTCATATCAATGTGCTGTTGTTGGGGTTTTGGTTTTTTTACATATTCCTTCCCTGTCACTAAATATTAATCCAATACAGTCCATCCTCTAAACATCTTCCTCCTTTAAGTAAGCAGTATTCAGAAACTTCAACAGCAGCGATGCAGAGAAGTTTTTGCAACATTTAGGCATAATATGCTGACCCTTGTATTTGCATTCCAGATTTGATTGATTTCCCACTGGCCTGCTGGAACGGAATGGCAAGTGTCTAGAGTTGTCATTAGGTTTTTGCCTCAAGTGAAATTCAGAAAATCCAGTGGATATTCATAGCCAGTCTGATGGAGACTGTGGAGAACTAGGATGTTCTGGACAATGCTGTTCCGGGCATCAAAACCTCCTTTCCAAGCCTGCTTCACTTCCATGGCAAAGAAAGCTGTAGAAGCTCTCTAGAAGAACTTAAATCTTCTTTTAAATGCCTTTCTGCTTGTGGAAGATCAATGCAGGGTCCAAGCCATGCCTTCTCTTTCAGAGTTCCTTAATAACATAGGGTCAGTGATAATACAGAGAGAAGGGCAGGTGGACTTTAGCCCCATCCAGATGTAGCTTTCACACTCTGGCGATCACACAGGGTCCCTGGATGTTTCACCATCTATTGATCCCTGTGCCACCACTTTATTTCTTGCTGCCACCATCCAGGCACTACCTGGTACAATACTGAGTCCAGTCAGGGTTAAATTGGGACATAAACTTCTGTTTATTTATTGCAGTTTAACAAGCGTGTGGTTTCATAAACGGTATCGGTCAATTACATTCATGGGGTTCCTATCCAGACCTTTAACTTCCGCTACCTGCTCTCACTCACTAAACCACCTCTCAGATATTTACTTGTCTTCCTAGCCCCTAGCTGTTCCTGACTCAGCTTATTTCGCTACACTAACTCAACCTCCCCACAGACTCTGTCCCAATTCACTCCCACTCCAACCAATCACACAACTCCCAATGAACTCCCCCCTTCGGCCCTCCCAGAGCTGGTTTTATAGTCCCTCTGATTCCACTCCCTGGGTTCTGATTGGGTAACCTGTTTAACTATTTCACCTCCAGCACTCTCATATGTTAACATCACACACACTGACTAGCCTTGCCCCAAACATTGCGTGCACCAACCAGCCATGTCACTTGACATCATATGTGTAAATCTCTGCAGAGATTTATTAATGTATTTACTGCATTCATATCCCAGCTTTTTCTCCCCAAGGAGCTCAAAATGGTGTGCATGATTGTCCCCTTCCCCTTTTAATCAACCCTGTGATTAAAAGTTAGGCTGAGAGGCAGTGAGTGGTCCAAGGTCACCCAGACCCCTTCATGGCCAAGTGGGGGTTTGAACCCCAGTCTCCCAGGTCCTAGTCTGACTCTTTAACTACTACTACACACTGGATCCCAAGATGGATCTTTTAGGAATGAAAATGTATTTGTGAAGGGGTCCAATCAAATCGGAACCTAGATCATGCCTGGTTCCAGATGATAGGGAAGCCATATCTGTGAAAACTCTCTCGTTGCAGACATCTAGGCTCTATGTACAGATTCCAGGGGTCGTGGCTGTTCAGCCCATGTGATGCTGATGAAATGGCTACAGAATGCAGCTCTCAGGGACTGAGCAGAGGAGGAATGGTGGAGACCGCCTCTCCAGCCTGGCCCTTTCAAGGAAGAAGAAGACAGTTCAGAATTACAACAGGGGTTTGAGGAAGTGTCATTAGAAAGCGTTCCAGACCGCCCCCCCCCGAACCCAGCAGGCCTTGAAAGTAGGAGACCAAATAGCTCAAAGGCAGAGGGCACCTTTCAGCACCCATAGTGATGACTCATGAGGAAGTGGTAGAGATGGAGGAGGTGGAGACTCACTTGGGGCAACACCATTATTCTGAGAGGCTGCATTCTCAAGCCTCTCTCTGTGAATATTGAATAAAAGCAGATGGTAAGGACTTTTCCTGGTCTTCTCCATTCTTGGCAGCCTGCCAGCGAGCTTGGTTCCTCTGACTCCTGACAGCAGTACTACCCTCCATCCGCTCATGCACTGGAAGAACACATGAGTAAGATTTCTGAATAGTTAGATATTGTTATGGCTAGATTGATCTGTTACTTCCATATTTCGTGGTTTACCCCCCCCCCCATGTTACAGCTTTATTATTTCATGACTTTGCTTCCTGTGATGCCAGTGATACTATGTGTCTAGTTTAACTTTTGTGACTTTTGAGATCAACTGTTTCATGGAAGTCTCTAGAAAAAGAGTTCATGAGTAATTTAGGGTACTTAGCTACAAGTGCAAATGCCACCAATGTTATTTAAGCAGTAAATCAAATTTAGTTCTCCCTCCGAGTTGCTAATTTGCCCTTCACTGGGAGAGTTTGAGTTATGTGAGACATAATTTGTTTAATTGGACTCTGATAATCAGTTTTTATTGTGTAAGTAGAGAGCCTGACGATGACATTTCGATACCGACTTCATACTGACAAACGATATTTGTGCTTTCAATATCTACTTAAGTTTGTAATTAATATTCTATGCAAATTGATGAAAGGTTATAGATGATTAAGTGGTATATAAATTCTGTTAAACAAGGAAATAATGTTTCTCTTCCTGCAGTCTTTCCCCTCTTTTCTTTAAAATAACCTGAAATGTTGCATTTTTAAAAGATACAGTAATTTTTAAAAGATACAGTAATCTTGTGCAGGAATAGCTTGTGTGATGTCTTATTGAGGTGGTTGGACCCCCACAATCCCTGACCCATTGTGTTGAACCAATGTTAAATGTTCTGGAATAGCTGCAGACAGCATCTGGGTAGTCAAAATACAGTGGTACCATGAGTTACAAACGCCCTAGGTTAAAACACTTCAGGTTACAAATTCCGCAAACCTGGAAGAGTTACCTCGAGTTGAGAACTTTGCCCCAGGATGAAAACGGAAATCGTGTGCAGGCAGCGCAGTGGCAGCAAGAGGCTCCGTTAGGGAAAGCACGCCTCTAGTTAAGAACAGTTTCAGGTTAAGAATGGACCTCCAGAACGAATTAAGTTTGGAACTAGAGATACCACTGTAATTGGTAGTTGTTGTGAGAATGAGCTCATATATGTGTATGTTTCCTTGCTTTGATATGTGCTAATTAGCTGGCATTGATGCTGTGCTTATTTGTGGACCTTGGGATGCTAGGCTCTAGGCTCAGAAAGGAGAAGCTTTGGATAGCTGCCACCTATGGCCTCTCAGGCCAGGTGTGATGAGAGTTTCTGGGCAAAAAGAAAACTGTATAAAGGCTGTATCAACATTTGCTTGGGTGCGGAGAAGTCATGCCGACCTCTCACATACCCTCCAACATTTCTCTGATGAAAATAGGGGCATACTATTCCATTATCATTATTATATTCTGCCCATCTTCCCTCTGGGCAGCTTCCAGCATATTTTAAAAAACATAATAAAACATTAAACAATTAAAAGCCTCTATTTACAGGGCTGCCTTCAGATGTCTTCTAAAGCAGTGTTTGCCAGCCTTGGGTCTCCAGCTGCTTTTGGACTACAATTATCATCCCTGACCACTGGTCTTGCTAGCTAGGGGTGATTGGGGTTGTAGTCCAAAAACAGTTACTTAAAAGTTACTTATCTCCCTGGCTTGGGAGTGGCATAACTCCATACCCTCCAATATTTCTCCAATGAAGATAGGGACATCCTAAGGAAAAGCGGGACATTCCCAGATCAAAGCAGAATCCAGGACGGCGTCTGTAATCCAGAAATGTCCCTGGAAAATAGGGACACTTGTAGGGTCTGCTCTAACTGCTGTGTTGTCAGTCCTGCGTCTGTAATGGCAGAAAGGCCTGGCAGGCTGATTTACTGTAAGCTTGCTATTTCTTATAATAAAGCACTAGAATGGATTGTGCTGCCATTTTGGACATCCCATGAGCCCATCTTTGGGCTGGTGGATCAGGATACAGCTTGGACATGCTGGCTGGAGCAGATGGGAGTTTACACCAGCCACCTCTCAGAATGTCAGACTGGGTACCTCTGAGCTAGAGTGTTAGAGAAAAACTGCGATTGCAATTTCAGAGATAAATTTATGCTGAATCATTAAAAACTAACATGAGGAATTCAAAATGTCTGAGGGTACCAAGGCCAGAGGAGAAGACAAATGTTCTTTCAGCAAGTGGCAGAAAGTCTTTTGTGAGCAGACAAGTTTCCTTTAGCCACTTCCTGGCCAGAAAATCAGCTTTGCAAAGAAGCAGTGATTGAGGAAGAGTGAGGAGACACTTGGGGGAAGTTTGCTCAATTTTATATGATGGTGATAATATTTAATAAGTTGAACAGGGAGTGCTCTTGTCTTGCTTGTAGGCTTTCCAAAGACATCTGGTTGCCCTCTATTGGAACACCATGCTGGACTAGATAAGCTTTTCAGTCCGAAGTTCTTAACCCATATGGTAGCCAGGAATTTCATGTGCATGTCTGCACATAATTCTATGCCGATGGGGAAAGGATGGGTTGTTCTGCTTTCCAAGCTAAACATGGAGGAAGGGAAATCGTTTCCTCCACAATGAGTATTATAGCATGCTCATTCTTCTTCCTGTTGTTATCTTAAATTACAGTCATACCTCGGAAGTGGAATGGAAACCGTTTGGGAAGTCCGTTCGACTTCCAAAATGTTTGAGAACAAAGGCGCGGCTTCTGATTGGCTGCAGGAAGCTGCTGCAGCCAATTAGAAGACGAGGAAGCTGCGACAGACATTCAGGTTCCAAAGAACGTTCACAAACCGGAACAATCACTTCCGGGTTTGCAGTGTTCAGGAGCCAAAACGTTTGTCTCGCAAGGCTTTCGACTTCCGAGGTACGACTGTATTTATTTGCATGGATATTACTAGGAGATCACGCTCAATTTTAGGTCTTGGCATGTCCTGCACTAGAAAGCTGTGGGTTTTAAAAGTGAGGGGGGATAACATTAACAATTTATAAAAGCTTAATTTGGGTTAGTTTGGTGTCATCTCAAAGGGGCAGGCAATTCAAAATTCTCTTTAATCATATCTCATGAAAATGGATTTGTACTTGAGGAAATCAAGGGCAAGTTGTTAGTTTTTCCATAGTCAAGATAATGACTTGAACACCGAGGGGTAAATACCCAAAGCCACTTGACTGACCTGTGCCACATTTCCACTGTATTATGGAGCCCGGAGAAGGCTGTTTCAGTTCTTGGATCTATGGCACTCACTCAAGAAATTAACACACCTGCAGGCTAGGTCATCTACCAGTTGTAATAGATGGCTGACTGTACTTTTCAGATCTGAGTAATTGCCTCTGAAGAAAATACCGTGCAGCTGTGAGTGATAGGCAATAGAAAATCATGCTGTGACTGGGTCAAGTTATGGTTCAGCTGGAACTCAAGGAAACTGCTCCATTTATACATGTTTACACAGAGAAATGCTTTGTTCAGGATTTCTGTAAGAAGATAAAATCCCCCCCCCCCCTTTCTCTTATCTTTGGTCCTTATATGTTTTATTACTTATTTTACTACAAACTTGTTACTAAGCCCAGTGAAACCAGCTGGAAGATTTTCAAAAGCTAGATGAAAATCATACTAGGGATGATTGAATTGTAGAAAATTGTAGTCAAATATAACTAGCAAGCATAGGTCTAGTTAATGTATGAAGGGGTTAAGACCACAGAACTACACTTCTGGACTCAGGTCCTGCCCCTTCACCTTTGGTGAAGAAGAAAATGAATCTTCTTTCTTCATTCTCTTCCACTGTGTGACACCAACCAAGCAACATGTCTGGACTTGACTGCTTTGTGCCCAGACTTCATGCTCAGAAATATATTTCTGTGTTTTATACACTTAAAGATTTCTGCCTGTGTTTTTCTTTTTTCGTTTTTCTTGCTGCTGCATGGACTAATGCATGAATCTGACCTTTGGCACTTGTAGGTAAAGCATTTAAATTTACTAATGGTGTAGCTTCTTCATTGTGAGAAGGGTCAAGAGAAGAAGGACTATAAGCGGGCTAAATGGGATATTTAGAAGGTCTAACTGCCTATAGTCCTCATGCTTCACCCTGCTGCATGATTCTGTGTTTTTAAACTCTGCTGGGGGCTGTCTCTTGCAGGAGAGTGTTTTAACCCTACACTTTGGCTCTAGGGGGCCAGCCAATTCCTTTATTAATTACTCCACATGGGTGATCTCTATCCATATTTATTTTTCCATCGCACAGGAGTAGCAGCCTTTCGGTATGCCACCATGCCTAAGGTGGTTCTAGACTGTGTTTGTTAATGATAGAATTTGGAGATGGATGGTTGTATTAGTAACCTGACAAGCTAGTAATCATCAAACGGGTCCATGTAAGGGTCACTGAGATTTACTGCTTTGATATTTGAGCCTCAGGGCTAGTTAATTCCATGTTCCCCAATGAACACCTCAACAAACCCCTTGGTTGGCTGGCAGAGATGCCTTGGACTCCAGGGCTGCACTGCTGTGGGAGACAAGCCCATCTTGAAATGACCGTGTTGTAAGATATGGATTCCCTCCATGCACACTGAAGGTATAAATAGGTGAATAAACCATATGTCATAAAGCTATGGCAGTCTCTGCTGTGTCTCAATTCTTCAAAGGAACACAGTCCCTGGAATCTTGCAGAGAGTGGGGGGTGACACCCAATTTTGGTAACAGTAAGTTTTTGGTAGGCTCCATTTGACCCATGCAGCAGTTTGGTGAAGTCAACTTTTCTCCCAACAGAGAATTAAATAGTGCAGTGTTCCACATAAGGAATGGGTTGGTTGCAGAGACTCAACATATTTGACTTCGCCTTGCCACAGTACCATTGTTTTATATCAGAATGATTATGTTGGAAACGCCACTGTATTTGATTTTGAAATTACTGATAACTACCAAGTTTTGCCTTTTCAACATCAGAAAATTGGCTGTCGTTTATAAAGGGATTACATGAGACCACTGGATATATGAAAACAAATGCTGGGCAAATGAATTTGTTGCTCTGTTGCAATCACTGTCATCATAATTTGCAAGCTTGGCCTTGTGTAAATGACAAAATCTGCGGCCGGCTCATGTAATCCTCCTATAAACAATCAGACTGAACAGAAACAAATGCTAGGAAAGTGAATTTGCTGGTCTTTGGCAAATACTACGGGCTTTAAAAATTCTGGGAACTCAAACAATGGAGAGATGTAGCAACTGTAGTGTTTAAAATGCTCTGTAATTAATGGAAACCTTTGATTCCAAAAACAAACATTTAATTTACCCAGTTCTGAGACATCTCATACTTTCCCCCCATGTGCTTCAAAGCTATATTTAGAGGGAACCGATACTAATGATGAACTTTTGACTACTGAGCACTGAAGTAGCCATTCTCTTGAAGTCCATTACTACTATTTCTTATTTCCCAATGAATGCCATTGCTGAATCTCTCTAAACCAGATAAGCCCCAGTGGTCCTCCGTTTCAATCCAGGAATCAATTAGCAAGCCAGCTTCCCTGCCTCTCTCTGTCATGTTGTTTGGCATGCTTTTTGCTGTAGGAAAAGAGACAGACCCGGGTTCAAATCTTCTTACAGTAATGAAGGTGACCTCAGGCCAGTCTCTATCTCTCAGCCTCATTTACCTGGCGTGGTCGTTGTGAGGATGAAATCGGGGAGGTGATGCTTGAGCTCCTTGAAGGAAAGAGAAACTATACATGTAATAAATGGGTTAAAACATCACCATTCAACTTCTCATGGTGGTATTCATGCTGCAAATTCTGAGCAAAAAGCTAGGAAGCAATCCTTAAATTTTCCTTGCAACAGAATATATGGTGGGCAGATCCACCTTTCATGCATGACCAGTGTATGTTCAAAGCATGTGGCTTCCCTCAAAGAGAGAGAGGGACGATTGGAGATGGGCTTGTGTGATAACAGTATTATGTAGCATTACTTTCAGTAACATAAAAACTGGTTTCTTAGAGCCCAGGAACAAAAAGTGGGCCAGTGAAGCAAATTTCACCAGGTACTAGAACAATGAAATGGGTCACAGTGAAATGATTCACCTATAAGTCTAAAAACATGCTGGATAACTTGTGTGTGTGTGTGTTTCCCCAGAAAAGCTTCAATCAGTTGCAAATAAGCAACTGTAGCGTAATAATATATTATTTTTCTTCTGTAGGTCCCATTGGAAATGTTTCTGGACCACAGGTGGGAACAGAAATCAAATGAATGAATATGTAAGTGTAACTTTTGGAATGATAGGTTAGTCCAATAAGCCGTATCAGTCTATCTTCTTAACCATGATGATTAAGTTAATATCAAATATCAGTCTGAGGTATGAACATTTCCCGGTGTTTTCCCATCAGATATACAAAAGCCTGCAAATAATCCACAGAAGTGTGTGACCAATATCAGAGGGCGAGATTCAATTAATGAACCCCGGAATAACACACAGTAGGTAGAGAGGGGAGGATCATTCCATCTGGCAAGCTGAAATGTTTGCACTGATGAAACGATTGCCATAGCCATTAAGTGGGAATTCCTCCTAGGGTTTTCTTTCCCCTCCCTGCCTCTCTCCCAATCCCTTTCCCTTTTGTTTCATGCTGTTTAGATTGTAATCCTGAGGGAAGGGACTGCCTTAACACCAGTGCTTTTTTTCTAGGGTTACTCAAGGGCACACAGTACTGAAACTCCCTCCACCAAATGTTAAACGTGTGGCACCTTTTTTCTATATGCAGAAAACCCACTGCTTATCACTGAGATTTAAAAGCTGCTTTGATTGACTTTCTTGACTGCAGTGTGGAATGAAAATGGTTCAGATAGATAGATAGATTGATTGATTGATAGATCTACATACATTGAGTGTTAGTGAGTATATTATACTGTGTGACTGTCCTGCCACATTTGCCCTGTTGCTACCACTAGAAAATGACTTTATTAAAAAGAAATCATTTAGGTCCTTCTCTTCTCTTCTTTCTATTTGTTAACCACAGGCTGGCCCTCAATTGACTCTAATACCCATCATATCATTGTTCAAATCCATCGGTATCAACACAATTTAACATATTCTA
The DNA here is from genome assembly GCF_964106645.2 of Podarcis pityusensis. NCBI lineage: Eukaryota > Metazoa > Chordata > Lepidosauria > Squamata > Lacertidae > Podarcis > Podarcis pityusensis. The sequence goes on from NC_138042.1 coordinate 24,550,185, forward strand.
ATGGAACTCATTTTACAGCTGACATGCATATTCCTTAAGGAAACATCTTTCTCCTCTACTCACACAAACTGATGTCCCCTTGGGGAATAGCTAATATGCTTTTGTGGAGGGGGAGAATCTCCCTCCCAAACCTATCTCAAACAGAAAAAAAAATCATTAGGATCTTGTGAGCCTTTGCCACTAAGAGAGAAATCCGTTATTGTGCTTTATGATAGGAAATGCCACTGTGAAATGGCTTCATTTGTTTTTATGGCATTGTTTATTTCCAGATGAACACAAAATAATACATATTGGAGTCATAGATGATATTGGTTCGTCTGTGCGGCAAAAATATTTATAGAAAAGCTTTCTGTCTCCATTGGCACCCAGCACATCTCTAATGTGAATAACTTTTGCCATGGGAGAGACAGTTGAAAATGGATGCTCTACCACTGGCTGTCTCCCCTCTCCCTCCCTCCACACTCATGAAATTAATTGCAAGAGCAACCACTGTATAACTCTGCAGTGCTAATTTCAAAGTACAAAATAAAGCTAGGAGCGTGTTAAATGTAATTATTATTCAAGAAGGAAAATGTACTACAACCTTTGATGGGGGCAAATCTCTCTGTTGCTTGGCTCCATAAGAAGCTTCTTGGCTCCCAATGTCAGTTCAGCCTACACTCGAGTAGGACCCTGGCAGAGACACATGCCCGACTGGCATGTTCCCTCCCTCCCTCCTGGTTGATTGTTCAGGAACTTCATAAGTTTTCTTCAGTCCAAACATCACAGCGACTGATGCCAACTGACATTGGCACACTTAGGGATCTGCAGAGTCTGCGCAGTTCGCGTGACAGACCTCAGCAACTCAGCATTTTGGCTAATCTACTTTATTTACATATAAACACACACGGAGCACTGCAACATGGCTCCCTCCCTCTCTAGCATCAGACAGCAAAGAGAGAAAGGACAAAGGACAATAGTCCCACTTCACGGAACACAGTAACACAAACATCTTGTCTTTGTCACTTCCTACTCTGAGGAGTCAAAACATATACCATCATGTGAAAGACAACAATCCTATGACTGCAATCATAGATCACCCAAATCTATCTGGTTGGCCACTGTGAAAACAGAATGCTAGACTAAATGGGCTACTTTAAGATCACCTAAATTAGGTGCTCAGAATTATTTGGGTCACCTATTCTCTAAAACATGGAATTTTAGTCTTCTCTTTGAAATGGGCATGAAATGTTCAATTCCTCTATTCTTTTTAGGTTTTTAGGTCTGTAAGTAGCACCTTAGGTACTAGCGATCTCTGAACTGCACGTCTATTTGTGATAATGGAATTCTTTGCAGAGATGGCCCACTTTCATAACCAAATGTAATGACTTTTTCCTTCAGGTTGTCAAAACAGATAATGAAGTTGTGTCGACCGTAAAAGGTGAGCTACATATTTCCCATGGAACTAATTTTACCATGGTTGCTGAGCTAGTAACATCATAAACACCTTAAATGTCTATATGTATTTTGAAGCTGATTAATAGCTGCTCTTGTGAGAGAGTCAGTTGAATGAAGTGCTTAGAAACTGGGCACACCTTGCCTCTGATGAAAGAGAAAATGACTTCACTGTTTGTAGAACTGCTAGATAAGAAGAGTTATTAGTGAGTTATCAAGATATGCTCCTTATCATAAAGTGACTTGAGTCATTTCTCAGTGTTATGTTAGTTATTGCTTTTATATCTTGTCCAGCCCACCCCACCCAAGGATCTCAAGATTATGTACATGGACCTCCAATCCCCTACTTTATTCTCACTGCTGTCCAGTGTGGTAGATTAATCTGAAAAATAGGTAAAGGGACCCCTGACCATTAGGTCCAGTCGTGACTGACTCTGGGGTTGCAGCACTCATCTCGCTTTATTGGTCGAGGAAGCTGGTGTACAGCTTCTGGGTCATGTGGCCAGCATGACTAAGCCACTTCTGGCGAACCAGAGCAGCACATGGAAATGCCGTTTACCTTCCCACCGGAGCAGTACCTATTTATCTACTTGCACTTTGACGTGCTTTCCAACTGCTAGGTTGGCAGGAGCAAGGACCGAGCAACGGGAGCTCACTCCATCACGGGGATTCGAACTGCCGACCTTCTTATTGACAAGTCTTAGGCTCTGTGGTTTAACCCACAGCGCCACCCGCGTCCCAATCTGAAGCATAGTAACCCACTAAGCTTCAAGACTGAATGGAGATTTGAACTGGGGTGTTCAAATCCAGGTACATACAGTGCGAGTACCTGCAATTTATACTATACATCTTTGAGGGACCCAGTCTCCATGTTGACTTTGTAAATCTACAGCACATCTAAAGTCATTCACACAATATGGCTTTATTTGTTTACAGTATCCTCTGCATAATATGTGGACAGCCCATAAGTTAAATCACAGGCTATTGAGTCTCCTGTGCACTTACTGATTGTTCAGGCCTAGAGATGGACAAATCTGTCAATTCAATGCCCTCCAACATTTCTCTGATGATAATAGGGACATCCTATTCAATAATGATAAAAGAATCACAGAATTGCAGAGTTGGAAGGGACCCAAGAGTCATCTAGGCCAACACCCCCCCCCCCCGTAATGCAGGAATCTCAGATGATGATGATGATGATGATGATACTGTTTATATCCCACCCATCTGACTAGGTTGCCCCAGCCACTTCCAACATATATAAAAACATAATAAAACATTAAACATTCAAAAACTTCCCTATACGGATGGCTTGGGGGTTGGATAACTCCATACTCTTGGATAACTCCATACTCTCCAACATTTCTCTGATGGAAATAGGGATGTCCTAAGGAAAACCAGGTCTTTCTCGGATCAAATCAGAAACTGGGACAGCTTCTGTAAATCCAGGACTGTCCCTGGAAAATAGGGACACCTGCAGAAACTGCCATTCCGGTTTCTCTTGGTTTGCCATTTCTCCAGTCATAACATTCCAGTGCAAATTCCTCTGAATATGCATATCTTTTTGCCCAATTATACACATATTAGTAACTTCCCCAATATAATACATTTTATGTTATTTTCAGAGATATACATGGATTTTGCTTTATATTACCTAGTGTGAGAGCTGCACTGCAAAATTCTGAGAGATGCAAATTTGAGGAATGGCTGTATTTTGTTTCGTCTATTGTTTTGGAAAGTCTGTGCAATTTTTCTAGAAAAAGAGGTGCCAGAACTCATCTTGTTCTCTTGTAATGGCAATGGCACCCACCTGAGAGATGCCAGAACTGAGTTCCAGCGAGTTCCAGCTGAAAAAATCCCTGCGGCAAGTACAAACTAAGTTGTTTTACCTATCAATGTGTACTGAATCAAATTTCTCCCCCATCGCTCCTCAGGCCTTTCTACATAAAAGGTTATATTATTGGCAGCTACATGACAGAGATCAACACAAGCATGTGACAATCGTTTTATTTCAAGAGAGTCTGATAAAGAAAAGAGATGGAATGCACAAACTTGGAATGCATATTGCCTCCCATAGTCTCAGGTAGATGGCAGAAAGTGAGGAGGAATTAAAGAACCCTTTAATGAGGGTGAAAGAGGAGAGCGCAAAATATGGTCTGAAGCTCAACATTAAAAAAACGAAGATCATGGCCACTGGGCCCATCACCTCCTGGCAAATAGAAGGGGAAGAAATGGAGGCAGTGAGAGATTTTACTTTCTTGGCCTCCATGATCACCGCAGATGGTAACAGCGGTCGTGAAATTAAAAGACACCTGCTTCTTGGGAGAAAAGCAATGACAAACCTAGACAGCATCTTAAAAAGCAGAGACATCACCTTGCCAACAAAGGTTTGTATAGTTAAGGCTATGGTTTTCCCAGTAGTGATGTATGGAAGTGAGAGCTGGACCATAAAGAAGGCTGATTGCTGAAGAATTGATGCTTTTGAATTCTGGTGCTGGAGGAGACTCTTGAGAGTCCCATGGACTGCAAGAAGATCAAACCTATCCATTCTTAAGGAAATTAGCTCTGAGTGCTCACTGGAAGGACAGATCATGAAGCTGAGGCTCCAATACTTTGGCCATCTCATGAGAAGAGAAGACTCCCTGGAAAAGACCCTGATGTTGGGAAAGATGGAGGGCACAAGGAGAAGGGGACAACAGAGGACGAGATGGTTGGATAGTGTTCTCGAAGCTACCAGTATGAGTTTGACCAAACTGCAGGAGGCAGTGGAAGACAGGAGTGCCTGGCGTGCTCTGGTCCATGGGGGTCACGAAGAGTCGGACATGACTAAACAACTAAACAACAACAACAATCTCAGGTACCGTATATGAAGTGAGAATAGAGATGTTACTGGGACTGGGGGGGGGGGGTGTAGCTTAATGTTTGAGCCCTGGAGCAAATGTACCTCCCTTCCCTGCCCTCTGGGACTGAACATGCTTACACCCAAGAAAGTGTGCATAGGATTAGCAACCTTACTGTCAAGAATATACCGGACCAGTGTTTGTTTTCTGTTGAGCAGTTTTTTTGCTTTTTCTCCAAGCATTCCCATCTCCAGCCTCCCAGTTTCTTGAAGCTAGGCAGCTGAAATAAAGTATTAATTGCAACCAGCCACATTAGTTCATGATTCATGAATAGCAGGTCGGTGGGCTGAGACGCGGTAGTTGAATCTGGTCTGACAAAACAGATTAATCAAAACAGTGCATCAAAGTCAGCTGCAGCACCTAGCCTTTCCAGATCCTTGCCTCCTTTTTCCGCTTTAAAATTTAAATACAGATAAAAAGCACCCCTTCCCAGCCCAGAAAATCCTTGGATGCCAGTAGCTGCTTATAGCTAGATCTACAGCTCCATATCCTCTTGTCCTGTTGCGGCTTGGCACCACTTGTCCTACATAATTGATCAACCCGGAATCTCAACTTGAAAGTATTGGGTAGCGCAGACAGCATATCTCAACTACCATTCAAAGGGAGCAGGAAGAACCTGCTGTGAGTTATTAGGAAGATTAGAGTTGCTCTCAAATCAACCTCCTAGCAGTGATAATGATTCTTCCCCATTTTGACCTCCCCTTCTTCTCCCCCCACCTCTTGGCCCATTTATACTTGACCCTGCCTGGTGCTATAAACTCAATCAACTTGCCGTCACCCAGAGCAGAAGCTGAATCAAGTCTCCGAGAACTAATTGAATTGGACGTTTTAAAATAGCATCGGATGCCACTTTGCTCCACTGCAACGCCTTTCCTTTCTTTCTTTGCTGGAGATAATCACAGATAATTATGTGTGCATGGCATGACTATTATTTAGGTCCATGCATGCTGTGCCAGAAAGATAAGTTGATGCATAGGTCTGTCAGAGCCTGCACTGGAGACTAAGGTTACTTCCATGATAGCTGTTTTGGCCCCAGATGTACTATACTTCAAAACAGAGCTTTACAAACTGTGCGTCCCAACATGCTAGTGAGTCGGCTGCAATATGTGGGTGTGTCGTGTGAACACTCTCTGCGTTCCTCCCAGGGCTGGAAAGGGGTTAGTTTAAACAGGGACAGAGAAAGGGGTGTGTGGTGGGGCCAGTTTGCCCCAGGTGTCACCACTATGGTGACAAAATACCGGGCGGCACTCACTGCAGTGCTCCTGAGCCATGCGTCTCTCCTGGGAGTGACGCGGTGGCTTGGGTGTCCACAGGCTCCGTGCTGCCCCAAATGGTCCACCCACAGCCTCCCCCTCAGCTGTAGGGCAGCTGAGTGGGAGGAGGCAGGCAGAATCCTCGGAGGCCCCATACAGCATCCTGCCCCAGCTTGCCCTGCCCCACAGGCAGCTGGCCCCACCCCCACGGGCAGCTGGCCTCACCCCTGGGCACAGGGCACACACCCCAGGCGCCCGATCGGCTTGCTCTGCCGCTGTGTTTAACCTCTGGTTTGCTAGTAAAACTGATTTACTGTGTCATGAAATGATGCATGTCTAAAAATTGTGTCACCATCATGAAACGTTTGGAAAGCTCTGCTTTAAAGGCATCACCATATCACTTTAAACAGCCATGTGTTTCCCAAAAGAATCCCAGGGATCGTGGTTTGCCAAGGGTACTGAGAGTTGTTAGAAGATCTCTAGTCCCATCACAGCTACAATTTCAAGAGTTCCCTGGGAAGACAACTCTGGGGGAAGCAGAAAGACATCACAAGACCCTGTACAAATGCTGAGGGGCGTGTGTGTCTTTTAAAGATTTCAGAGATAAAGGATTTTTAATATGTGCTTTACATTGGGCTGAGTTGAACTGCCCCCCCCCATATCTCCTCAAACTATTTCTCCAAAGTGTAACAATACTGCATGAATGATGATAAAGTTAATAAATGGCATATGTAGGTGTCCCACTGAATATTGTACAAATGGCCCTGTGTTTCTTACATACTGGCAGACAATTTCACATGTTGGCATTAGCCTTATTTGAGAAGCTCCCAACACCTAGTACAGTGGTAGCTTTGGTTACGAAATTAATTTGTTCCAGAGGTCCGTTCTTAACCTGAAATGGTCCTTAACCTGAGGCGCGCTTTCACTAATGGGGCCTCCTGCTGCCGCCGCGCTGCCGCCACGTGATTTCCGTTCTCATCCTGGGGCAAAGTTCGCAACCTGAGGTAACTACTTCCGGGTTAGTGGAGTTTGTAACCCAAAGCATTTGTAACCCGAGGTACCACTGTAGTTACATCTATGCTGCCTTGAAAGATGTAATGTGCATAACATTATATGCATTTTGATACCCAATGGGTTCAGAAAGGAATTGTAAACAAGTCATTGAAGAAAAATGTTATTGCAAATCTGATGCTAATTAGGATATTTCCTAGTAGGTTCTACCATCAGATCTGACTCTAGTGGGACATTCTGGCAGAACAATTCTAATTTTTCAACTTAATTTGTTGAAACAAATACTGAGAAGTCCCTTTCATAATTACATCCTTGTTAGGATGCTGTGTGCATGACTCTAAGGGCCATGGTAGAACTAACAGACCTCCCACATTTCTTAAAAAGGTATGTGGAATGGAAAGTTTCAAATCTGGGTTACAGCATGGGGAGGGGGTGTAAATCACCCCCTGCCCCATATTCCCAGTCTAAATGTCCTCTCTGCAGAGTTATTTACAGTATAGGTGGGAATCTACAGCTTCCCATATGGTCAATGCAAGTCTTTTTCTCTATTACACATAGCAGTATAATAATAATATAATAATTCATTATTTATACCCCCCCCCATATGGCTGGGTTCCCCCAGCTACTCTGGGCAGCTTCCAACCGAATATTAAAACAATACAGTATAAAATTTCTAAACATGAAAGGGCTGCAAAAAGTGACTGCACATGAAAACTCGCTCTAAGACTATAGAAGCAAAACTTCTGGAATGGAAGGTGCACAGCTTCCGGTGAAAATAGGGATGCCCCATTCCATATTGATAATTTTACTATTTATATCCCTTCTGGGCAGCTTCCAAAATATAAAAAAAAGTAATAAAGCATTAAACATTTAAAAAAGCTTCCCTATACAGGATTACCTTCAGATGGCTAGGGGGACTGGATAACTCCATACCCTCCAACATTTCTCCAATGAAAACAGGGACCTCCTACAGAAAAATGGGACATTATACAGGATCAAATCAGAAACTGGGACATCTTCTCTAAATCAGGGATGTCCCTGGAAAATGGGGACACTTGAAGGATCTGAAGATGTTGGTTATGGCTCGTTCAGATGTTGTTGAAACACAGCAATTGCCAAAGCTCTGTTTGAGAGCCAGTGCTATCATTCTGGTTCTTGATATAGTTGCACTTCCTTGCTCATTGACTCACTGATCCCTAATGTAAACTAAAGAGAATAATCTGAATGCTCCACTATTTATTTTGCTGTTAACTCGTCTTGCCCTTCTAGAGTTGATTTTGTAAGGCCATTGATGGACCATGTGATCTTCAACCACACCTAGAGAAGCACAACCTAGCACCATTACCAGCCAAATACATTTATTTATATATTTGCATCCCACCTATGAACTTACCATAGGCCCTCCAGGCGGCACTGTTGGCAAATAAATCTATTTTTACACATCATTATTTCATATTCATTGCATACTTAAAAAAGAATAAGAAAAAAGTGATAAACATTTCTAAAAATGCCTTGATGTGGCAGAAACTGAGATGCCATATGCCAGCTATCTTGGAAGTATAATATTATAATGTATTACTGCATGAAAGAAACCCTGGGGGGATGTATAACACCTTCTGAATATTTTGCATTTATCTCTTCATCTGAACAGTGTCAGTTTATAGGCAGTGGAAGTTTTCATGGTATTTGTTAAGCTATAATAGCCCTTCAAGCATGGTCAGCTTGCGTCACATATCAGACTTTGCATTTTGCACAAATGTACCTCCAATGGAAGGCAGAATGCAGGAGTAAAATACATTTCTCTCTAGAATGATCAAAATGTAAGAATGTCATTGCACAACCACCACTGGAGAAGCTCTAGGGCCACATCACAATCCTGCATGATGTCATGTCAGATAGGAGAGCAAAAGCGTAGGCAAGGTTACACAACAGCAGTGGCCATGGCATGGGAGCGAGCAGGGAGGAACACAGTGGGGGCAAAGGCAATTCAAAACAACAGCAGATGTTTGAGTAAGGCAGGCATTGAGGGAACTAAGAGGAGAATGGCAGTGGCTTGAGTAAAGCATCTTCATATAATGGATTATTTGAGGACTCAACATCCTTTATATCTCTCACATTAGGCTACTGAGGAATGGAAGAGGGAGTAGTCTGAGTACAGCAAGAAGGGAGGAATAATAGGGAAAAAATGGCTATTTTAAACAATGGCAGAAGTTTGAGTAAAACAAGGGAAGAGTAACACTGAAGGGGAAAATATGGTAGTGGAATGAGAAGAGTGAGCAGAGGGAGTGGTAGTTTAAAACAAGGTGTGAGTGCAACAAGAAGGGAGTTTGGAAAAATGAAGCTAGCTTTGTGTTGGCTTTTGTGTTCTACCCTCTGCTATTACTCCTTGTTAAAACTGGTTTTTGTTGCTTTAAACAACAACTACACCTCAGTGTTGCTCCCTTCCTCTTTACCCAAACCTTTGCTGTTGTCAATTAACTTTCTACTGTTTCCATCAGCTGCATTGAAGAATAGCTTAGTTGGTGATGAAAGATTCCTCAGTTGAAGGGGGTTGGACTAGAAAACCCCTGTGATACCTTCTAGCTCTATGAGTCTGTGATTCTGTGAATTCTGATTTTGTCTGCAGACTTTTCAGGTGATGTCTGAGCTTTTTTAGTCACTTCAAATGATAGCAACAACTGAAGGGCAGCACATATTTAAAATGAATGAATTAATGTATTCTACCCCAGAGTTGTGTCAGAATTTCTCATAAAATAATTTTCTGACACATGTTTCAAATCTCTCTGTATCCAGTTCCACCTGAACTGTTGTAGAATTTCAGTCCTCCACTCACAGAGAAGATTCCATGAAACTGAATCTCTAGTTTCACCTTCTCTGAATTTTGGGCACAAACTTGTTGAAGAAATCAGTCGCCTTGCCCCAACTCTTTCCAGTCTGCCTCTTTGAGCCCATTGCTTTCTTCATCCACCAATATGAACTAAGAATAGAGTTTCATTCAATACCAAGTGAGCCAATGATTTCCAGAGGATAGGGGATTTTTATAATAAAAGTCTTGGATAATTTCACCCAGTTCTCCCCAAAATTCTGTTAAATGTTTTGCCAATGTGACTAACCACAAGGAGCATGGATGATTTTGGAAGACCATCTTTTGGTCAGTCTTAGACTCACCTGGGATTTTTTTTTTTAAAGGAACTCCAACTCATTTATGATGTGCAAAGTATAAACCCATAAACTAGGTCCAGTCATCCTCCTATCTAGATCCCTTTAACAGAATGTATTATTTTTGCACCATGGGCCCCTGAGTCAAGTAAAGTATTCTGCAGAGGTTTTATTAAGCCTATGGGAAACAGTAAAAACAATCATAAAACAATATCCACAAGAGTACTTTATTAATGTAGTAAATTATATTCACATGGGCACTCGAGATCTCTCCTAACAAAGTAGAAAACATGTTTTTACTGGCAGATAACTTTTAATTTTTTATGACTGCGCATTGAGATCAATATCAGAAGGGTTTATCTCCTGATTTTACATGTTGAAACAGTACAAAGTGAGAGATAAACTACTTCTCTGAAATTGGTTTGGTGTCGGCAGCCTGTTTTATATGTTTCTGTAATTTTATTACATCCACTTATATACATCCAGCATGGTTCCTTACAAAGAGTCGGTCAAATGAACTATTTAAGCATCAGCCATTTGAGAGATAAACAGATTTATCAGATCTAAATTGCCAGTCAGCATGTACTTCAGGGAGGAAAAAAATTGTTTGAAAAATGCCATGCTTCCTCCTTTTACCCCAGGATTCTTTTCTCTATCTGAAAAGCCAGTTTCCCCAATGATACACAGTAGTTCATGACAGGAGATTAAAATGTATGCAACTGGATGATATTACAGTGTCAGGCATGTAATCTTGTCCGTGAGTCTTGGAAGACCTGCTCCTTGCCATGCAGACCTTTCCTCACCTGACCTGGGAGGGCAAGGCCCTGACTGACTTCAGCTACAAAAGGTGAGGCTGCCGAAGAGGACAAAGACCATATTGGCTGTCTGAGTTTCAGTGCTGAGTGAGCTCGTCCTTTCATGAGGCTGGGAGAGGGGCAGAAGAAGAAGGAGCTGCTGTATCTTCCTTCTCCTTTCAAACACACTGAAAAGAAGAGCAGTGAAATCTCTGGTCACCTGTGGGAAACATGCTGGTGAAACAGATCTTGCAGAAGCTGCCTGCCTCTGCTTCTCCCTCCCTCCCTTCCCTTCCCCATCGCGCCGCCTTTTGACAGCCCTGGATCACTCTGCGGAGACTGACCCAACCTAAGGTGATCTGAGGCTGTCTCAACCCAAACTGTTTGAATCCTATATCAACTCACTTCAGTTTGGGATCCTCGCTTTGGCCAGATCTGGTACGCAACCCTAGCAGATACCAGCGCCGGATTCAGGGTGGTACAGAGGGAGCGGGTGGCGCTGTGGTCTAAACCACTGAGGCTCTTGGGCTTGCTGATCAAAAGGTTGGCGGTTCAAATCCCTGCGATGGGGTGAGCTCCTGTTGCTCTGTCCCAGCTCCTGCCAACCTAGCAGTTCGAAAGCATGCCAGTGCAAATAGAGAAATAGGTACCACTGCGGCAGGAAGGTAAATGGTGTTTGCATGCGCTCTGGTGTTCCACTGCACCAGAAGCAGTTTAGTCATGCTGGCTACATGACCCAGAAAGCTGTCTGTGGACAAATGCCGGCTCCCTCAGCCTGAAAGCGAGATGAGCGCCGCAACCCCATAGTCACCTTTGACTGGACTTAACCGTCCAGGGGTCCTTTACCTTTTACCTCAGCATGGTGCAGGCAGGGACATAGCACTGTTTGCCGGTGGCTGGGGTGGGTGTGGGTGGAGTGCGCTCATCTAGCCCCTTGCCCCTGCTGAATCTGTGTGTGCACTCACACACTGGGCAGGGACAGGGCACGAAGGGTGCTCTTTGCCCTCTACCCCCTAGCCCTTGCCACCAACAGGCGGGCGCTCACATAAGGAGATGTTGGCCTCAGTTTGTCTGCTAATCCTTTTCTGTTTTTAAAATTGCCAGGCCAGGCCAGAGTGCTTTTACAGTGTCCCCCCCCCCCCCCAACCTTGCCCAAGATTTATGGCCCTAATTATAATAAAGTCGCTACTTGTCTTTGGGGAATTAAAAGAAAGAGACTAAACTGGCATTGGTATGATGACTTTAATTAGCTGAGGATGAGGTTTGAGTAGAAGCCATAAATATCCAGTCTTTTCCACCATCACTAACACAAATGAAATCCCCGCTGCCCTTCTTTCTTTTTCTATGATCATTCAGATCAGAGATGGGCCGAGATGGTAAAGCACAAGGTGGTTAAAAAAAAACAACCTTGGTTATTGAGTCAGAAAGCCTCTCAGTAGCATTCTTGATGCCTGACTTAACAGGCTTCTAAAGACATTCATTCACCTTTGATCTGATTCATGCAGCCCTGTAATCTGCCCTGTGTAACTGCTGCCCATGTAGAATTAAGCTTCTTGTATGCTCAGGGCTTGCAAAACCATAATCCTCCCTGAGGTGAGAGTCATACTTGGACAATTGTCCATGGGGGAGGAGATGGCCTGGGGAGGGTTTCTTTGAGCAGAACATAAGGTACACAGATATGTTGGGGAGCAGGAACATAGGTATCTATGGTCTATCTAGCCCACTGTTGTCTACACTGACTGGAAGGAGTTTCCCCAAGTTTCAGAAAGCCCTAACTGGAGATGCCGGTCACTAAAGCTGGGACCTTCTGAATGCAAACCAGATGAACCACCACTGAGCACTGGTGGTTCCCCAGGAAGATTGCTGTAAAATCAGCCTCTTTATATGTTTGAACCTTCTCTAGCATGACAGGGTTTTACCCTCCCCCTTCTCTCATAAGGCCCCTGGGTAGAACCCTCCGAAATTTACTCTGGGGAGTTGGGAGATACCCCAGAACAATGCGTAAGGGCAGAGAGAGGTGATCATTGCATCTGGCATGCTGAAACAATTGGCATGGCACTACATTGAATTCCTCCCATAATGCTCTTGAATGTACTTGTATCTTTCGTGGAACCAATGACAATTTTGGGAGGCTCGACTGTGAAGCAGCGAATGAATGCTGTCATATTCCCCAAACCCTGTTGTTGATGGCAGGCGGCATATCAGGGGTGAGGAGCCCATGGTTCTCTAGATGTTGTTGCATTCCATCTTCCATCAGTCACAGTCAACAAAACCACTGGTCAGGGACAATGGGATCTGTAGTGTAGCAATATCTGGGGGACAACGGCAGGCTCCACACCCCTGCATTATGCCCACCCCTGGCCTCGGATGGGGAATTCATAAGAAGCATCATACACTCATTCAGTCTTCCTAGTGAAAACAGAACACAGAGGAACACATTACTATGCAAGCAGTTCTGATTCTAAGGTTACTAATTTGAAGGTGAAAAGGAGGGGCAGGGAAGCACAACACATTATGCCACGTTATTATTTTTGCACATATAGCCTTTTCTTTTTTAAGATCTGTGCTTAGTTCTGCTGTGGAGGAAGAGTCCTTGGAAAACTCCCCAAACCAGATGTCAGATCAGCAGGTCTCCAAGGGAACAATTACAGGAATCACACAGAGAGCTGATCTAGTAGGGGAAAACATGAAAGATTACTTCTCTGCCTTGAATTGGCAGCCTGCATTTTGCTAACTGCGGTAGGGCTCTGATCTTAATCTCCAAATATAACAGAAATGCTCCTAATTTTGCTGCAGTCTCTCCCCCCCCCCAGTCTTTTTTTTTCCTTTTTCTTTTCTTTTTTACTATTTCTTGTTTTATTTTTTATTTCTTTTGTCACAGCGGGTTCCACCCCCCTCTTTTCCTTTTGCATAATTCATCTGTCTGCTGTATTAATTCTGTTCAAAATACATATGGCCACACATCTCGGTGCTAAATGTCGGATGGAAACAAACGTGTTCACGAATAGCTTTAGGAGGAAATGCAACATGGCACACACAATTCAGTTGCCTATTTGGGAAGCGCGCTCACTTCAGATTATTTCCTGGGCATTAACAGCTTTATTCTGCTGTAATCACTTATTTATTTATTTATTCAGGTTGCCCCCCCCCCCCCGCGATAAAAAAGGCAGTTCCAATCAAAGTGATGCGCTGTTATATGTAATTGATGCTAATGTGATAAAATGGTTATGGGAACAGCAGGAAATTTCAGCACGTCACATAGAACTGATGGAAAGCAAAGAACATCTGCTACAAAATTACAGCACGTGAACGTCTCCTAAACAAATGCCAGCAAAGATAAGGGATGTCACTTCATTTAAAGAATACGAGGAGTGCTGTCCAGCATCTGACATCTTCATTTTTTCTTCCTTATTCTGTTATTCAGCATGTAAGGTACCCCAAAGTGCCCAAATGATAAATTTTTGAAAGGGAAGAGATATAATAGAGCACCTTTCTGCTCAGGTTAAGCTGTTCTCAGGAATCTGCACATTCTTACTCTTATGGAGGTGCATATCAGGTGGTCTGAGGCAGGGGCGTAGGAAGGGGGAGCGGTTTGCCCCGGGTGTCATCCCAGAGAGGGGGGTGACAAAATCCCCCCCCAGGTGGATCGCCACCGTGCCAATCACCCACGGACAGATTGCCGCAATGCCGATCACCCCCCTGGGTGGATTACCCTGCCCCCGGGTGCACGGCATGAGTGGCTAGTTCCACCGCTGGTCTGAAGTGGTCCTTGAGTCTCTAAGGGGTAATGGGAAAACTCCCTCTGAGAGTGATGGCACATCAGCAAGACATGTCACTCCCACTTGGTACATTGATTAGAGAACCCATACAGACTAGTCCATCAGGGCAAATAGGACTTTGCCTCACTAACCTCAGTCTACCCTCAGCCACTGCCCACTTGCCTGCCTTCCTGCTTACAAGAAGTCAGCTCCCTGCTCAGTCTCAGCAGGGAAGAGATTGGAGGCAGAATTATATTTTCTGACTCTACCTGCTGTTGAGCTTCCAGCCATCTGCTGTACCAGCTCCAATGGTCACCAGCCATTACTACCCACACATTAGCTAGCTACTCTTCAAGAAGCTGAAATTGCTTTTCTAAAACAGCAAGAGAAGACAGATGGGCATTCCTAGGACCGCTTCGTAAGCACTTGCAACTCAGACTGCCTCATAACTGTTGTTGTTGTTTTTTAAAAAAATGTACATTTTTTAAAAACCCATGTGAATTTTTAAGGTTTTGTGCAGATTTGTCATCATAAAAAACTATGGAAATGGGATCCATTCCCATTATGAACTGGCCCAACACAGATTTTGTCCTTGCAGCCCTCTCTGATTCTCATTTTCACTTACAGGCAACTTCCATTTGTATGTGAACCGCATGTTTGCGACAGATGATGTGAATGCTATTTTGGGAACTGCAAGGGGGGCAGTGGGACAGGGCAGAATGGGGTGGTGGTGGAACGGGGCAGTCTTAACACACGCCCCGCTGACGCACATGGTGCCTTGGAACACAACCCCCTTGTAAATGGATAGTTGCCTATACTCCAGTGGAAATCAAGCATGTGTATCTCTTTCTGGGCACTCTTTTGTGGGGTGCCTCAGGGTTCTATCCTCTCCCCCATGCTTTCTAACATCTACCTGAAGCTGCTGGGAGAGATCAGCGAGGTACCAAACTTTGTATGATGAAAGACAAGCTGTGAAGCTTTGTGTATTCAGCAAATATGATGTCCAACACTGAATAGAGATTCTGGATATTGACTACTGTTTCGTAGAATTCTTTGTCATTCTTATATCATTCTTCGTCATTCTTATATCAAATGAATGTATGTAAATAAAAATATCAAATGCTGTGGAACACTGCTCATGTAATAATGTAGTCACTGCATACATTCATTTGATGTAAGATGGGTTTATGAAGCAATTCTATATCCTCCCACCACGCTTGATGAAGAATTCTACGAAACAGTAGTCAATATCCAGAATAACTGTTTAGCGTTGGACATCATTTTTGCTGAATACACAAAGCTTCACAACTTTGGGGGGGGGGGCTGGTGTGCATGGATGACATCATGCGACAGGAGGTGAAGAAGAAGAAAAAGAGCTTGGATTTGATATCCAGCTTTATCACTACCCTAAGGAGTCTCAAAGCAGCTAACATTCTCCTTTCCCTTCCTCTCTCACAACAAACACTCTGTGAGGTGAGTGAGGCCGAGAGACTTCAGAGAAGCGTGACTAGCCCAAGGTCATCCAGCAGCTGCATGTGGAGAAGCGGGGAATCAAACCCAGTTCACCAGATTACAAGTCCACTGCTCTGAAGCACTACACCACACTGACTCCAGAAGATCAAAAGAGACTACGAGGCTCTGGGCAGGAAATTGAAGCAATTAAATGCACAAATTGTCATCTCATCTGTCCTCCCAGTTGAACGACGTGGCCCAGGGAGAGAGGGGAAAATAGTGGAAGTGAACAGCTGGCTTCGCAAATGGTTTAAACAGGAACGGTTTGGATTCTTAGATCACGGACTGCAGTTTCTTGAAGATGGACTTCTGGCAAGCGATGGGCTGCACCTCACAACGGTTGGGAGAAATGTTTTTGCCAAAAATCTCAGAAACCTCATCAGGAGGGCTTTAAACTGACTAATGTGGGGGAGGGAGACAGTGCTCCTGAAGGTAGGAGTCTATCAATTGATGAAGATGATCATCCAAATGTCATAGACCAAATGGAGCAAACAGCACACAGACCTAGTGGTGGGAGGAAAAAATCCTTAAATAAGAGTCACGGGGGAATGATTAATGGACTTCAATGTCTGTACACTAATGCGCAAAGCATGGGAAATAAACAAGATGAGCTTGAGCTCTTGGTACAGCAAACTAAATATGACATAATAGGCATCACTGAAACCTGGTGGGATAAGTCCCACAATTGGAATGTAATAATGGAGGGATACAATCTATTTCAGAGAAACAGACCAGACAAGAAAGGAGGAGGAGTGGCGTTATATGTCAGGGATGTGTATACCTGTGAAGAGATCCAAGATTTAGAACCTCAAAGCCAAAGTGAGAGCATTTGGGTCAAAATTAAGGGAGAGAAGAATAACAGTGACCTCATTGTGGGAGTTTACTATAGATCCCCAAGCCAAACGGAGGACATAGATGATGCCTTCCTGGAACAGATGGCCAAGCATGCAAAAGGAAGGGAGATAGTAGTAATGGGGGACTTCAATTACCCGGATATTTGTTGGATGTCAAACTCAGCCAAGAGCATAAGGTCAAACAGATTCCTCACTGGCCTTGCAGACAACTTCATTGTCCAGAAAGTGGGAGAAGCAACAAGAGGAACAGCCATTTTAGATCTGGTCCTAACCAATGTTGATGACCTGGTTAGTGGGGTAGAAGTGGAAGGATCATTAGGCGCGAGTGATCATGCTCTTCTGAAGTTTACTATACAGCGGAAAGGAGCAGCCAAGCATACTAGGACTCAATTTCTTGACTTTAAGAAAGCTGACTTCATAAAACTTAGGGAAGTGCTGGGTGAGATCCCATGGACAGTAATACTAAAAGGAAAGGGAGTTCATGATGGCTGGGAGTTTGTTAAGAGGGAGATACTAAAAGCACAACGTCAGGCAATACCAATGAGACGGAAACATGGAAGGTGCCTAAAGAAGCCAGGGTGGCTATCTAAAGAACTTTTAACTGAGTTAAGATTTAAAAAGGATGTGTACAAAAAATGGAAAAGGGGGGAAACCACCAAAGAGGAATTCAAACAAATAGCCAGCACGTGTAGACACAAAGTCAGAAAAGCTAAAGCACAGAATGAACTCAGGCTTGCTAGAGAGGTTAAAAGCAACAAAAAAGGCTTTTATGGGTATGTCCGTAGCAAAAGGAAGAACAAAGAAACAGTGGGGTCACTCAGAGGAGAAGATGGTGAAATGCAAACGGGGGACACAGAAAGAGCTGAACTCCTCAATGCCTTCTTTGCCTCAGTCTTCTCCGATAAAAAAAACAATGCCCGACCTGAAGAATTTGGAGCAAATGATTCAGCAAAGGAAACACAGCCCAGAATAACTAAGGAGATAGTACAAGAATACTTGGCTAGTTTAGATGTATTCAAGTCTCCAGGGCCAGATGAACTGCATCCAAGAGTATTAAAAGAACTGGCAGATGTGATCTCAGAACCACTGGCAGTCATCTTTGAGAATTCCTGGAGAACAGGCGAAGTCCCGGCAGACTGGAGGAGGGCAAATGTTGTCCCTATTTTCAAAAAGGGGAAAAGAGAGGACCCAAATAATTACCGCCCAGTCAGTCTGACATCAATACCAGGGAAGATTCTGGAGCAGATCATTAAGCAAACAGTCTGTGAGCACCTAGAAAGGAATGCTGTGATCACCAATAGTCAGCATGGATTTCTGAAAAATAAGTCATGTCAGACTAACCTGATCTCGTTTTTTGACAGAATTACAAGCCTGGTAGATGAAGGGAACGCAGTGGATGTAGCCTACCTTGATTTCAGCAAGGCATTTGACAAGGTGCCTCATGATATTCTTGTAAAGAAGCTGGTAAAATGTGGTCTTGACTATGCTACCACTCAGTGGATTTGTAACTGGCTGACTGACCGAACCCAAAGGGTGCTCACCAATGGTTCCTCTTCATCCTGGAGAAGAGTGACTAGTGGGGTGCCACAGGGTTCTGTCTTGGGCCCGGTCTTATTCAACATCTTTATCAACGACTTGGATGATGGACTCAAGGGCATCCTGATCAAATTTGCAGATGACACCAAATTGGGAGGGGTGGCTAACACCCCAGAGGACAGGATCACACTTCAAAACGACCTTGACAGATTAGAGAACTGGGCCAAAACAAACAAGATGAATTTTAACAGGGAGAAATGTAAAGTATTGCACTTGGGCAAAAAAAATGAGAGGCACAAATACAAGATGGGGGACACCTGGCTTGAGAGCAGTACATGTGAAAAGGATCTAGGTGTCTTGGTTGACCACAAACTTGACATGAGCCAACAGTGTGACGCGGCAGCTAAAAAAGCCAATGCAATTCTGGGCTGCATCAATAGGAGTATAGCATCTAGATCAAGGGAAGTAATAGTGCCACTGTATTCTGCTCTGGTCAGACCTCACCTGGAGTACTGTGTCCAGTTCTGGGCACCACAGTTCAAGAAGGACATTGACAAACTGGAACGTGTCCAGAGGAGGGCAACCAAAATGGTCAAAGGCCTGGAAACGATGCCTTATGAGGAACGGCTAAGAGAGCTGGGCATGTTTAGCCTGGAGAAGAGGAGGTTAAGGGGTGATATGATAGCCATGTTCAAATATATAAAAGGATGTCACATAGAGGAGGGAGAAAGGTTGTTTTCTGCTGCTCCAGAGAAGCGGACACGGAGCAATGGATCCAAACTACAAGAAAGAAGATTCCACCTAAACATTAGGAAGAACTTCCTGACAGTAAGAGCTGTTTGACAGTGGAATTTGCTGCCAAGGAGTGTGGTGGAGTCTCCTTCTTTGGAGGTCTTTAAGCAGAGGCTTGACAACCATATGTCAGGAGTGCTCTGATGGTGTTTCCTGCTTGGCAGGGGGTTGGACTCGATGGCCCTTGTGGTCTCTTCCAACTCTATGATTCTATGATTCTATGACTCACCAACAGGGCCTACTGTTGCCACGGGGGGGGGGGGGGCGACAGGAAGGGGGCCTGCCGCAAGCCGTGGAATATTGAGGAGGCCTTAATTGGGGGGCTTACCCCCATGGCTCCGAGTCACTACAGACCAGAATGGAGAGACATGGTTTTTGTGCCCCCTTGGGCATGGGTCCTTGGCTGGGGGCATCCTGACATGCCCCTGGGGTGCCAAGGTTGGTGTGTTCTTTCCAGGAAAAGCTTCTATGGCATTTGAGGGGAAATGCTGATACAAGTGGCAAAATTTCTCTACAGGCTAGGCACCCACACACCCCTATCTCATACAAACATGGGCTTTGGATTAATTGTATATCACTATCAAAGGATATCGCTTTTTGTAGTACATTTCAGACAGTCACATGGGTTATTAAACACAAATCTGGGATGTACGAAAGAAAAGAAATGGAACGTCGCACCGAGTCGTTTTTCTCCCTCCTGGCAAGCACTGCAGATATGAGAGAGATTAAAGCACATTATAACTGGTGCACACTGAACTGTATAAAATATTGATTTCCTGGCAATTGCAGACAACTTTATTAAGAGCTATGGAGAGGGAAGTTGAGAATTAGGCAAAAAGCTATTGATAAGCTTAAAGAATATACTTCTGCGACTTAACAACTCAAGAATGAGCCATTCTTGTGTTATCTGTCCAGGTGATTTTATCTAAACATGGTGATATTTACAGGTGGGGAGAATAGCAGAAATGAGAATAAGATGCTTTTTCATCTGTAGCATTCCAGGCATTTTCATGTATAACTATATTTTAACAGTATACAGTCATACCTCGGGTTGCCAATGTGATCAGTGCAGGAGGCCCGCTCGCAACCCACAGCGCACTTGTGTGATGTCATTTTGCGTTTCTGCGCATGTGCGAGCACAGAAACCAGAAATAACCCCTTCAGGTACTTCCAGGTTTGGCACGGTCCACAGCCCAAAAACGTGCAACCTGCAGCGTTTGCAACCCGAGGTATGACTGTAGTCGTGTCATCCATTTTACTATTTGAACTGGTTTTGAGGTTTTTAATCTAGAAATCAGTATTTGTTTAAACTGTGGGTTTCTTGTAAGTACAGTGGTACCTCTAGTTAAGAACTTAATTCATACCGGAGGTCTGTTCTTAACCTGAAATTGTTCTTAACCTGAGGTAACACTTTAGCTAATGGGGCCTCATGCTGCTGCCACACCACCGCCGCCCAATTTCTGTTATCATCCTGAAGTAAAGTTCTTAACCCGAGGTACTACTTCCGGGTTAGTGAAGTCTGTAACCTGAAACATTTGTAACCCGAAGCATTTGTAACCCGAGGTACCACTGTATTTTAATTGCAGACCCTAAGTGCCCCTATATTCCAGGGACAGTCCCGGATTTACAAAAAGCCATCGCGGTTTCTGATTTGATCCCAGAAAGTCCCCCTTTTCCTTAGGACAACCCTATTTTCCTCAGAGAAATGTTGGAAACCTTTAGAAGACATCTGAAGGCAGCGCTGTGTAGGGAAGGTTTATAATGTTTATTGTTTTCTTACATTTTTATATATTCTGGAAGTCACCCAAAGTGGCTGGGGCAAACCAGTCAGATGGGTGTGGTATAAATAATAACACTATTATGATTATTAGTATGGAATCGGACATCCCTATTTTCATCGGCAAAATGTTGGAGGGTATGTAATTGTATCTCTAGATGTAAATTATCATTGTGAACTTCAGGCCTGGGGGCAGGATGTGGATCTCTTTGACTCTGTATCTGGTTATTGGAACACTTACCAAGCCATGCCCCCCCCAGGCCACACCCTTTGGTGACCTTGCTTTGCACCCCCCTTGGATGCTTCTGCCTGGCTGGGAAATTTATTCAATGGCCGTACTTTTCATTCCAGAAATAGTGGGAAGCTGTTCCTTTTGCTGGACCCTAGCAATTTCCCCTAGCAAAGTGATGCTGCCAGATAATTGTTTTTTGTTGGTCATTATGGGATAAATATCCAAAAAGTTGCTAACTACTCAAATGCCAGCTGATTTTTAAGGAGATCTGGGAACACCCCAACCCCCGCCACAACTGCCCTTCATGCCTCTTTAAAACCCTAGAGCTCAATAGCTTTCCATGGGAGTTTAGCGCTTGGCTGCCATCTGTTCCACTGAAATCAGTTTTTGCAAGAGGGTTTCCTACTAATATGCTGCTTCCTTATTATGTCATGAAATATGTTTTCGGAAGCAAATGTGGCACAGAACAGATTCGTTAATTTTTAAACATTATGCTCGTGTTGCAGCAAGCATGTAATTATGTTCCCAACACTTTCCTTACATATAATTCTGCAGCATGAGAAGAAAGAGCATATGTTTGTGTTATCTTACTGCTCTGTACCTGTTTTAGAGATTACATTTTTTCATGCATTATTATTTTTTATTATTAATGGGATGCATGGGTTCAGTAAGTAGAATTGTCACTGGCAAAGTTCTTCAGCTAGAACAATTGGATTTCTCCAAGCCACATCCTCTCTTGATTTCAATGAAACTATGTCAGATTTAGCAGTATTGGATCACAAGGCTTTATATTCTCTGGCTTGACCTAGAGATTGTCAACTATTGTGGTGGCTGTTGATGACCTTCTGTTGAACCAAATGAAGACCTTGGGTGGCACCCAGGTTTGATAGCCTACTGCACAATGGACTTCTCCCACAGATGGGACTTGCCCTTCCTCTTTTCCCCTGCAGCCTCCTGCATTTCCCCCAAATAGGAAAGATCTGTGGCTCAGTGGCAGGTTCCTGTGTTCCTAAAATCTGATATGTAGTGCCTTCTTTGCCTCATATTTGAGAATTGTGTCCAGGGCAGCTGTCTACCAGCTCCATCTGATAGATGGACTGAGACCCTACCTGCCTGCATACTGTCTCACCGGAGCGGTACATGCTCTGGTTATCTCCCTCTTGGACTACTGCAAAGCACTCTACATGGGGCTACCTTTGAAGGTGTCTCAGAAACTAAAACTAATCCAGAATGCAACAGCTAGACTGGTGACTGAGAGTGGCCACTGGGACCATATAACACCAGTCCTAAAGGATCTACACTGGCTCCCATTACATTTCCGAGCACATTTCAAAGTGTTGGTGCTGACCTTTAAAGCCCTAAAGGGCCTCAGCCCTGTATACCTGAAGGAACATTTCTATCCCCATAGTTTAGCCCAGACACTGAGCTCCAGCACTGAGGGCCTTCTGGCAGTTACCCTATGGCAAAAAGTGAAGTTAGGGGGAAACAGGCAGATAGTCTTCTGGTAGTTATGTCCTCCCTGTGAAATGCCCTCCCACCAGATGTCAAGGAGATAAAGAACTACACAACTGTTAGAACACATCTGAAGGCAGTCCTGTATAGGGAAATTTTTAATGTTTGATTTTTTAAAAATGTTTTTATATGTGTTAGAAGAGGCCCAGAGTGGCTGGGGCAACCCAGCCAGATGGGCAGGGAATGAATAAAATATGATGATGATGATGATGAAAATGATGATGATGATAATGTTGATAGCATTTTCCCTCTTTTTCTCATTTCTCCCCCAGATCCAAAGGACTGACAATTTAATTGATTGTTTCACTGCTTTTGCTGCTTAAAATGTAATGAGCTCCAGTGAATGTGCAAGTCCTTTTTGAATATCTGAGTTCTATTGCATTCAAACAGGCTGTGTGGGTTTGTGAAAGTCTCCACTCATCTCTCTGCAGGCTAAGGACTTATTTTGAAGTTGTTTCTCCCCCTTCATTTCCTATTTGCATTTTGATTTGCAGTGGGCATGCTTCCTGTATTCTGCTGTGTTACTTCAGGCTGCAAAGCCAGAGAGTCCCCGAGAATCGAGCCAATAAAATGGGAGGGAATCAATCTTTGCATCAGCAGCAGAATACATTAAGAGTGATATCATGAGACCTATTCTCATGATCTTTGTTACTTGGTGAAAGTGACCATGAATATATGTGCTTGTTAGTAATGGATGAATTACTTCTGGAGATTCTTGATAGGAAGAGCTAAGGTGCAGAATATCTGATGAGCATCACCCAAGAATTCAGATATCTTGTTAAGGGAGCAAGTTCCTCCTTTGCTCCTCAGAATATTCCTGAATATCTGTTGAAAAATATGCTTGTTTCTCTTTGTCTGGGAGCATCCACACAATGACAAATAAGCTTTGTCTTCTCTTCCGGCCATTAGCATTGCAGTTAGCATTATTACTTTCTTGCATAATTCTATATGCTTGGGCTGATGCAATTATTTTTTTGTCAAGCTTCTGCTGTTGTTTTTTCCTGTTAGAATATCCTGTGGGGGAGAGCTTGTCATGATATAACACAAAAAAGTGTTTCTTGTCCAAGTTCTGTGCACTAAAGAGAGGTCAGAAAGAAATGTGTGGCAAAATGCTCAATGGCTGATATTTGATGCTCCAAGGAACTAGGCCAGGCCTGAGCTACTGGCAGAGGGCAGGGTTCAACAACACTACCAAGCCCTGAAAGTGAAAGAGCTGAGTGTGACCAATCACAGGAAAGTTCTCTTGACAGAATGAGCTAAAGCCAAGGTAGAATACTTTCACGCAGAGCAGTGGTAAAGAACCTCTGACTTATGGTGTTAATTAGGGCCACCAGGTCTCGCCATGATGCCTTTGAGGCTATTTCAGTTGAGCTATGGCCACCTGCCTTGTGCCAGACATCATATATGACACCAGATGTGGGTTAGATGAAGGCAAGGCTTGGCCAAAAAGGTGTTCACAAGCACCGTCAGCTAATAGGCGCTTCAGTAGCCCCATTCCAAGTGCAAAGCAAGAAGAGTTTTGAGAGTGGCTTCTTCAGAAGTCCCTTTTCAAGTTCCATTTTGTGCAACTCTTTGAATGGGGCATCTGAAGATCTGACAAGCAGCTGATTGGCAGATCTTCAGAAGTTCCATTCAATGTACTACACAAAACAGCACTTGGAAGGAAGCTTCTGAAGACCCCTGTAGGCAAAAAATTCTCCTCCCTGGACATCATGAGTAAGTGCCACCAACCAAATGCAGAGTAGCTTGTTCAGATGGCTGGTAGAGATGGTCTATATTGTCAGAAATTGCTTCTAGAATGGGATTGGTGCATTGCCTTTGCCCTTGTCTGTTTATGCAGCATTGATTCAGATTCACTATATGCCTTCCAAGCTGAGATTTGAGCTATGGATTCACAAAATTAGGTCTTGGTGGGGATGCAATGTAATGACATTGTAATGGTATCAATATACAGTACTTCTTGTCCCCATTAATGTAATAAGACGCACCAGACCACAAGACGCACCTAGTTTTTGGAGGAGAAAAACAAGAAAAAAAATATTCTGAATCTCAGAAGCCAGAACAGCAAGAGGGATCGCTGTGCAGTGAAAGCAGCAATCCCTCTTGCTGTTCTGGCTTCTGGGATCGCTGCACAGCCTGCATTCGCTCCGTAAGACGCACACACATTGTGTGATGGCCTGGGAATCCGATTCAGAGGCTGAACCGGAGGAATCCCAGCCTGCACAGGAGTCCCCGCCTTCAGGGCCGGCTGAACTGGGACAGGGCCTTGATTCTGAAGTGCCTGCACCTGTGCCGGATCCTCAGGAGCAGGCACCAGGTGAATCCACTCTGGCTCTGGAGGTGGTTGAGGACTCAGTGCCTAAAGGTGAGTCTCCCCCTAGGTCCAGTAACCCTTCAGCCTCTCCTGAACTGCAGAGGCTCAGGGCAGAGAGGCGGAGGGAACTGGTTTCTCCCAGGAGAAGTGCTCGCCTTAAGGCCAGGAGAGGCGGGTCTCCTGGGGGCCGGGACCGCCCCTGGCCTCAGAGAAGATAAAGGCCAGTCAGCCCGGTCCCAGGTTGTGGGAGCAACGTCGTTGAAGAGCTGTTTCAGCCAGCACCCAGTCCGGTTCCCCCAGAGTTCCTGTCCTTGCCCGGCTCCTCGCTGTGGACCCCGCTTCGCCCGTGGAGGACTGTCTGCCGACCCTCGACTCAGGACCTGGACCTCGCCCCACGGTAACCTCCCCCCTGGACCAGCACACATTTCCCCTTACTTTTTAGGAGGGAAAAAGTGAGTCTTATAGAGCAAAAAATACGGTACTTCTTTTCTGTATTCTACTGCATTCTGTTGTACAAAGAAGAGTGAGTGATAATGATGATGTTAAAATGGAAATGTTTGATAAATCATCATGCCTGAAAAGATCAACCGGGGGGGGGGGTGTAGTCCAGCAACAGAACTTATTTTGTATGTGGCATAGGACCGGTTCAAAACATGCTGTTTGCTTTTGGGAGAGTGATACTGCTTTAAGTGCTAGCACTGTTAGTTTCCCCTTCTCAGCTGACATATTTTTAATACTGTGCAAACAACTTGGGTCTCAAATATCCTGTCCTCTCAAGGAAACTGGTCCTGTAAAAGTCTCCCTCTGGAACTTCCTACCCACTCAGGGAAGTGAAAAACAAGAAACAATGTTTTATTACATGACAGACAAAGTCCAGAATTGCCTTCTGGGATGAACAAAAGAAGAAACCCGTAAGTCTTACATTGCTTCCCAGCAAAGGGCAAGGACCAATATTTCCCTGTGATAAATCTGCTGTCAGACTGCAATAAGATTAAAGGCAAATCTTTGGCCTCCACAAAGAGTAAGCAGAGTAAGCATCAGCCGTATACACTTAGGGAGTCCTTTAGTTTGGGTAAGAACTGGGTTGCATGATCTGCATTCAGCCACCTCCATAGTAAGCTTGTTCAGATGTTATACTGAACACAGGTACAAACAGCCTCTACATATGGGCAGATGTTTATGTGAACACTTATTTATACAGCTCAACTATTGCATACACAGGTAAATATACTGTAAATTTATTGGGTTACAGGGGCGCCAACTTGCCCGCCCACATTGAGGGGGCCCGGCATCAGCTGACGTGTCCTGCCCCTGCCTGGCATGCCAGCACTCTCCCAGCAGTGGCAGAGGATGGGGAACATAGGGGGTGATCTTCATCCTCCATGTGTCCCACCCCTGCCTGGTACGCAAGTGCTCGCCTGGCAGTGGGGGATGATGGCCCCCTCAATACTGGGGGGTTAGCCGCCTGCCCACAAATATTGAAGCACCTTCCGCCACCTATAGTGTGCACCCTTGTTAGGTTGTATCCAAAGGGGTGTTCACTTGTTACATTCAACAAATGTACAATCTGTATACACCAATAGTTGACCTGTATGCTCATAGTAACTGACATCTAACTTTCAATGAATACAGTCTGTGTACCTGCGTGCACAATAGCTGAGCTGTACAAACCAATACGTGTACACTCTTTCACGTCAACACTGGTACATGTGTAGAGACAGCCTGTACCTGTGTTCCGTGCAGTGTGTGAACAAACCTCAGAGTAGACCCATTGAAATAAATGTACCAAAGTTAGTCTCAGGGCCGGATTCAGGTTTGATGAGGCCCTAAGCTACTGAAGGTAACAGGGCCCTTTATATGTCCAGCTGTCCTTTGTCAACAACAAATTATCACTGTTTTTTTGTGTTGAATATATGCTGTATGGTAATTTATGGACCTAATAGGTATCTAAAGCCATTTGCACATAACAAATCGGAGCCTACACAACACAAAACACTGTTGCTGTATGTAGATTTTTTATATTATATTTTGGAAATGTGCATCCAGGTTTTTTCCTTTAAATTTTTTGCCCCCGCCCCAAGAGAGTGGGGCCCTGAGCCATAGCTTGTTTAGCTTATATGTAAATCCAGCACTGATGTATCCTCACCCTTAGGCTTCTCTTTCCAACCAGTTGCAAAACTCGGACATTTGACTTTATGACTACATTACAACTGTCATATTGTTTCTCTGAGTTCATGCATGGCAACAGCAAATAGCCACCAGCAATCAAACACAATAACTTTGTTAATTTAGGCAATCAGCTAAAGAACCATCAAATAAACAAAGGTCAAATAAATTTCCTCAATTGATGTCCAGAATATTTTAGAGTATCCACCCTTATTTACAAAGTTCCTGAACCAGGGTAGCCTGCCCTCAGTTATCCATGATCTAATCACCTCCCACCTGGACTACTGCAATGCACTCTGTGCAAGGTAAAGGACCCCTGGACAATTAAGTCATTGCGGCACTCATCTCGCTTTCAGGCCAATGGAGCCTGCGTTTGTCTGCAGACAGCTTTGTGGGTCATGTGGCCAGCATGACTAAACTGCTTCTGGAAACAACAGAACACCGTGGCAGAAGCCAGAGCGCACAGAAATGCCATTTACAGAAATGCCACAGCAGTACCTATTTATCTACTTGCACTGGGGTGCTTTCAAACTGCTAGGTTGGCAGGAGCTGGGACGGAGCAACGGGAGCTCACTCCGTTGCGGGGATTTGAACCACCAACCTTCCCATCGGCAAGTCCAAGAGGCTCAGTGGTTTAGACCACAGCACCACCTGTTTCCTGTGTGCAGGGTTACCCTTGATGATGATCCCTATTTTGCAGCTGGTGCAGAACAAGGCTGCTGGCCTAGCAGCCTTATTCTGCACCAGTCCTGAATCTTCACAGCAGCTGCCAGTCAGCTACTGGGCCCAATTGCTAGTGTGTGCTGGTGTAACAAGCCCTAAACATTTTGGGATCCAAATACCTAAAGGAGCACACAACGTCTAAGGCCTTATGGCTCTGTTGACAATACCACCCTTCATTTCATTCTCAGAAGCTCCATTTCCCATTTTCATCCATACTGGTTTGGGCATCAGTATTAGTTAATGTTTGATGGCCTCTAAGAGCTATTGTGTGAGGCTGCTCATCAATTGCTGTAGAGTGGACCACAATCATCCTCTTATTAATGTATCCATCAACCCATTAGGCATCTTCAGAAAGCAGGTGGTAAATAGTGTTTCTCCTACTGCCAACCTTGCTCCTTTTATGAATTAGTTGTATTGTTCATTTAGTATGGACAGCCACACAGTCTGGATTCAGGGGGGAAACTTTTCGCAGTAACTAGCTAGGGATCGATATGGGTGCTGCTCTGTATGGAAGGCAGCTCTGTCCCTCTGGCGTTGAATGAACAGAGCTTCTCTGTGTTAAATTTTAAAAAGTCTTCCCTTCCCTCCCCCCACTGGTAAAATTGAACCTGATCCATCTGGATTCACCATCCAAATGGAATAAAGTGCAGATAGAGGATGCAATGTGAAAGCAAATCATGTTTCTGAAAAGTGTTTCCAGTGCATGTGATTATAGCAGAATCAGTCTCCATTCACTAAACATTGATTACCTAAATCTTTTAATTCACCACAAGCATCACTGATCTCTCATGCCAGCATAACCCCCAGGTGTTAATTTATTTATTGAAAACATGCATATAGCCTAAGGTAAAGGTAAAGGTACCCCTGACCGTTAGGTTCAGTCACGGACAACTCTGGGGTTGCATGCTCATTTCACTCTATAGGCCGAGGGAGCCAGCGTTTGTCAACAGACAGCTTCCGGGTCATGTGTCCAGCATGACTAAGCCGCTTCTGGTAAACCAGAGCAGTGCACGGAAAGGCTGTTTACCTTCCCACCGGAGCAGTACCTATTTATCCACTTGCACTTTGACATGCTTTTGAACTGCTAGGTGGGCAGGAGCTGGGACCGAACAACAGGAGCTCACCCCGTCGCGGGGATTCGAACCACCAACCTTCCGATCGGCAAGTCCTAGGCTCTGTGGTTTAGACCACAGCACCACCCATGTCCATATAGCTTACCTATCCTCTAAAAATGTTGAGAGAGGCTAACTACAGTAAGTTAAAACCAAAAATCATAAAATCTTACTGAAAACAGCAGAACGTAAGACATTAAAAATAAAACAAAGCGACCATGAAAATAACAGAACATTTTCCTGCAATAAAAATAATTCCACAGAGCATGTCTTTTAAAAGAACAGTACAAAAGATTAGCAACTATACAGGGCATCTCAGAATTTGGTCACTTTTGCTTTGATTCAATTTCCATTTATTTGCATGGAACATTTCCCCAGAAAGTGAACTTCTGAATTGCATCCTATGTTATACACTAGCAGCCTCTTATTCAGCATTGCTTGGGAATTCTAAGAGCCCCCCCAAACTGGTGAAATTTTGAAACCAGGGGTGAAAATCAGTTCCATTTTGAAAGGTTCAATCTGCCATCTTAATTCAAAATAGCACCCAAGTATATCCAAACATAACTAAATATCACTGCTCCATGATCTCAGGAACCACTGTGCAAAATTTGCTTAAGATCAATGCCTTTTTGTAAGGTTCAGTTCATCATCTTGGTCCAAAATGGTGTCCAGTTGTACCCAAACATGAATGAAGAAACTGCTCCTTGATCTCAGGAACCATCATGCAAAATTAGGTTAAGGATGTATTGTGAACAAATTTTCAAAATATCTAGTAGATACTTGCCGTTGGCATCCGTCTGTCTCGGGAGACAATGGAGGAGTGCGCCTTTGGGGGTTAAGTCAAATTGTTGGAAGGTTACAGCAATATAACCCCATGAGAATAACAAAGCATGGAGTTCTTGAAAGGATCAGGTGATTACAGCACTTATTTCACCCAAATGCATCCAGCCTCATATTTTGACAGTACTGCAAATGTATTTGTACAGGTCAAAAGGCGAATACCAATAGGAAATTCTTGTCACTAGACACCTCTCTCTCTCTAATTCTTAAAAAAAACACCAAACCAGCTGTGTTAGAGCAGCACCCTGGGGAGAGACTGTTCAGTAAAACTGCTTGAAGACACTGCAGTGCGAAAACTTCACTTTCAATGGAAAGGATTCAAGAAAATTTGTGTCCCTGAAGGGATTTCTGTGGAAGGTTTCCTGGCTAAAAGGTTCTGAAGTCTTTTAGAAATCCTGATGCAGAAATTCAGAGACTTAAGTCAAGTGCAATCATTTCCCTCTGTTGCTAAAGTGGGGCTAATGACCCAAAGGGAAGCCTTCAAAAGGCAAGTATGTCTTTTTTTCTGGATTTTCTTTCAGCTGCCACTCAGAAACTACAGAGAGAGGCTGAACTGCTGCAACAGACTGGTCTCTTCACTGCTAAAGGTGAATTGGGAGTGTCAAGTTGGTACCCAAGAGGTGGATGGCAGAGGATTCAGAGCTGACCATTCCTTAAATGAATGAATGAATGTTTTTCGAGTTTATACATTTCACTAGTTTTACACTCATTTTAACAATTCAAAATTTGACTTCTGCCCCTCTCTTCCTGCAGTTCCTTAAATTTATTTTTAATATCTTCTGCATATCCAAATTAACTTAATCTGCTCATTTATTCATCTATTTTAAATATATACTGTTCTAAAACTGCAGGTTATTACAATAATCCTGCCAATGTTCTTATCTGTTTACAATTTATCTGTAAATATTCAATCAACCATTTCCATTCTTTCATAAAAAGTTTGTTATCTTGATTTCTTATTCTTCTGGTAAGTTTCGCCATTTCTGCATATTCCATAAGTTTTTTGTATCCATTCTTCCTTTGCTGGGACTTCTGTTTCTTTCCATTTTGGGGTGAGTAACCTTCTTGCCGCTGTAGTAACGTACATAAAAAAGTTTCTATATAGTTTAGGTAGTTCTGTCCCTATAATTCCCAAAAGAAAAGCTTAACCTTACTACAAGTCCACCCCATATGTTAAAAAGAGAACTGACGATTCCCAGTGCTATTCCCCCCCGCCCCCAGAAAAAGAGGTACTGGAACATCCCATTGCCTCTCCATGGCCACCGCTGCTGGCATCTTCTCTTGGACAGCTTGTAGCAGAGGCTGCTGCTGCTGAGGGAGGCCCAGCCCCACATGGTGAACCCGGAGCAGCGGGGGCGAGGCGATCCATCCAAGGGGGTGGGCCCACAATTTGCCCATGGGGGTGGGCGATCCATGCACGGGGGTGCCGCGGCGATCCGCCCCTGGGGGTGGCACAGCGAGCTGCCCACGGAGTCTGCAGACGCAAGCCCCACTCTTCCATTTCGGGCAGCGCTGGGCCCCGAGCAACCGCAGCACTCCCATGAGAGACTTGTGGCCAAGGCGCACTGCAGGCCAGGCCCCATGGTAAGTGCCACCCCCCATTTTGGCAACCCTCAGGGATGACGCCCAGGGTGGACCGCCCCACTTTTCTCCACCACTGGGTGCACCAGCTCTGAGTGGCAAGCAGAGGGCAGAGCCACCCTGGACAGGAAGAAAAAGCGAGTGGACATGTAAGGTAGCAAAAGTACTCTGGGAAATGATATATAATGAATTCAAATAAAAATGTTTAAAATAACCTCTCTCTCTCTCTCAAAACCCAGAGGCTTTTCTATTAGGAATTGTAGGTGATGAAATTCCAAGGGAGCAGAAACAACTTTTTATGTATGTGATGACAGCTGAATGGATGATGTTAGCCTAGAGATGGGAAGAAGATAAAGTCCCTACCAGAGAATAATGGCAAATTAAGTTGTTGACTATGCCGAAATGGCAAAATTGACCGGAAACCTCAGCAACGAGGAAGACCAAAACCTTAATAAGGAATTGGGGGGGGGGTTATAATTTACCTAGAAGACCACTGTAAGCAGCTGATGAGATTCACAGGACTGCAATAACACTTGTAATGTAATATGAACTATGGATTTAATGGAGTTACAAAAACTTGGTTTATGAAGAAAAGATGCAGTAGAAAAGGGGCAACAACAGAATCCATGGAGGAGAAGGTGGGAATGTATAAAGATTCAGAGGAATCTTTTAATTGTGGATTTGATGTGGTATGATTATAATTTTAAATCTGTAAAACCAAATAAAAAGTTGTGTTGTTTTTTTTTAAGGAAGAAAGGAAGGGGGAGTGGAGCAGAGCACAAGGAGTCTTAATGAAAAATCTGGCCCCTTTCTAAAACTTATTTATTAGTGTGTTTTCTTTTTGTAAATCTACCAAAGAATTAAACTAAATTAGGATTCAGGGGTTTTCTTAGGACAGTGGAGGGTGTGTGTGTGCTGTGTCGCATTGTTGTGATGGTAGCACTCACCATTCTTCTGATAGGAAATGCTATGCAGGGGCAGGGCAGAAAATGGGCAGTCAAGGAGGGTAAATAGGGGTGAGAAATGTCCTTTTTTCATCTGAGGAATGTTGGAGGGTATGTCACTGCAGGACTTGGTCTAAAAGGTCTTCCACCTCTGATATTTGCTAGTAGTGTAATGTTAACCTCTTTATTTTAATTAGACCAAATGAGTTATTTTATTTTCCTCTAAGATACTGAAAGTTTATGTGAAATTGGGTGGATGTACAAATATATCATCATCATCTTTAACATAGGAAAATCATTCATAGATTTGCCATGTTTCAGAAAGTGAAAATCCGGAGAGAAAAGTTGTTGAGCTTTGCAAAATTGCAAAAAAGAAGAAGTGAGGACGTATGGCAACCCGGTCATTCATGTAACATGAAACCCATGTTAGCCTTCAATGATTTACGCAATGTACATTTGAGAAGTGGGAAATATTATGTAAATAGATTGCCTTAGAATGCCTTAGGGTAGTTTCAAAACGCTTTAGGGCAGCTTCAAGCACAACACTTTTCCTATGCAGAAAGGTGCTTCAGTGTAGGGAAGAGTGTTCACTGAATACAAACTGAGAAACATATCGTCTTTAACTAGAATTGACCTTTCCTAAGCAAGTTCATAGAAGAAGAAGAAGAAGAAGAAGAAGAAGAAGAAGAAGAAGAAGAAGAAGAAGAAGTTTATTTACACCCCACCCATCTGGCTGCGTTTCCCCAGCCGCTCAGGGCGGCTTCCAATAAAAAAATTGAAATACATTTAAACATAAGTAATTAAAAATTTCCCTAAACAGGGCTGCCTTCAGCTGTCTTCTAAACGTCAGGTAGTTGTTTCTTTCTTTGACATCTGATGGGAGGGCGTTCCACAGGGAGGGCATCACCATCGAGAATGCCCTCTGCCTGATTTCCCTGTAACTTCACTTTTTGCAGTGAGGGAACTGCTGGACCTCAGTGTCTGGGTTGAATGATGGGGGTGGAGATGCTCCTTCAGGTATACTGGGCCAAGGCTATTTAGGGCTTTAAAGGTCAGCACCAACACTTTGAATTGTGCTCGGAAATGTACTGGGAGCCAGTGTAGGTCTTTCAAGACCAGTGTTATGTGGTCTCGGTGGCCACTCCCAGTCACCAGTCTGGCTGCTGCATTCTGGGTTAGTTGTAGTTTCCAGGTCACCTTCAAAGGTAGCCCCATGTCCAAGCGGGGGATAACCAGAGCATGCACCACTCTGGCGAGACAGTCCGTGGGCAGGTAGGGTCTCAGCCTGCATACCAGGTGGAGCTGGCAGACAGCTGCCCTGGACACATAATTGACTTGTGCCTCCATGGACAGCTGTGAGTCCAAAATGACTTCCAGCCTGCACACCTGGTCCTTCAGGGGTACAGTTGCCCCATTCAGGACCAGGGAGTCCTCCATACCCGCCCGCCCCCTGTCCCCCATGTTCATGTCAAAGCCTTCCCTCTGATACTCTGCAGCCCACATGCGCCTACAGTGCTGCGGGACCTTTATCCATGTGATACAATGACAGGTGACTCCAATATGCATTTGGATGCCAGGAGCATATGCGCAATACAAATTTGGCAACTCTTCCCCACCTCTTTATCTATTGCCCTCTGAGGGTTGATGCACAGTTGTCTTTAAAAAAAATATGAACCCAGGTTTAAATGTACCTATGCTGGAGATGTAAAGAATCTATCCCCTCCTACCCTGAGAGCTTTTTAATTCTGCCAGTCTTATCCAAACTCCTTTGGCTAACATCATGATTCCACATATGTTTTGCCTGATAAGGAACCTCCAAATTCAAATTTCATGTTAGGCAGCAACTAAAACGTGGGGGTGTCGATTGGAAATGGCATATATTAATATAAATAGTGATGTTTCCTGAAACTAGACATGGAGTTCTATTGCTTCCCAGAACACATATATTTTGACATTTAAACTCGTTACATTTGCAATTGAAATCATGGATAGGAAAGAATATACCACAATGGTTCAGCAGGTTGTTGTTTATATAAAAAAAGGAGATAACCATCCAAAATAGCATCAAGAGAGAAAATATTCTGTACAATATAACTCAAAGCAAACCACTCAGAAAAATCACCATATGATTAAGCAGAATTATGACTCATGCAGATTTTCTTAATTTCAATAGAAATTGAAGCCTATAGCACTGGGCAGATGTACTCTGAAACTAATGAAGCTTAAATTTCAGGGTCCTTAATCCCAGAAGATTCCCAGAAACAACTTTAGTCCACATTGCTTAAAATTTTTGGGTCTGGTATACCCAATTTGAGTCACATGACTTAAATTGATTTGTTGTTGCTGCTGTTGTTGTTGTATATATTTCAACAACCCCAAAGTTTGAGAGTCAGTAGCACAGAGGTTGTAAGCTGTGTTAGTTTCTGTTTCTCACTGTGCAGCTGCTGTGGTGACCTGTCATGGAACAACCACATTGAAGAAGATAACAGTGGTTACCCAGGCCTCATTGTGAAGGGGGTCTCATGACAATTGAAGCTTCAGGGCCCCCAAAATTTGGTCCACCACTGCTTGAAATAGTGTTTCACTTACATCACCCATGGGGTTGTCAGGTTATGTGACTAAGGGCTTATCTACAATTACCTTTTCTCCATGCTCTTTAAAGCTCATTTGGAACAAACAGAAATGGTGGAAAAACTGAATTGCTGTTTGTTCTGATTCAGCTTTAAAGAGCGAGTTTTCCTTGGAAAAGCTCTGGAGCAAAAAAGCAGGAGCTTGGACACAGAGCTTCTAAGCATGGACTTGTGACTAGAAAGAGCAGGGCTAAGGAAGCCCTGAGCTGAAAGAGGTTTAGAATAGGTGTAAGTCTCTCTTTGTCCCAGCCCATCCCCCTACCCTTTGAACCCCCTCTTTTTATGGGGCTATGCTGGCTGAGCCAGCTTGAGGGAGTTATACCATCACAGCCTTGGCTCAGCCAGGACAGTCCAATACCTGCCTATTCCAGAACTTGGGTTTGGGTTGTGCTGTTAGTCCCCTGATCGCCGAAAAATTGATGTTTTTGAATGATGGTGCTGGAGGAGACTCTTGAGAGTCCCATGGACTGCAAGAAGATCAAACCTATCCATTCTGAAGGAAATCAGCCCTGAGTGCTCACTGGAAGGACAGATCCTGAAGCTGAGGCTCCAATACTTTGGCCACCTCATGAGAAGAGAAGACTCCCTGGAAAAGACCCTGATGTTGGGAAAGATTGAGGGCACATGAAGAAGGGGACGGCAGAGGACGAGATGGTTGGACAGTGTTCTCGAAGCTACCAACATGAGTTTGACCAAACTGTGGGAGGAAGTGGAAGGCAGGAGTGCCTGGCGTGCTCTGGTCCATGGGGTCACAAAGAGTCAGACACGACTAAACGACTAAACAAAACAAAACAATTAGTCCCCTTAGGTTTGCAGCAACAAGTTTGTGTTATTTTCTGAATCTGGCTAACCCAGTTGCAGAAATTGGATCACAGGGGTTGTGGTGCTGCTGTTCTTTGGGGCTTAATTCCACCATGTCCCTGAAAAGGTCTAAATGCATTTGGAACTTTCCAGGAACTTCTTGACCCCTTTGTGTGCTCTGTTAACTGTGAATCCTCTAATTCTTTTTATTTTATTTTTAGGCACGGTTGCGTTTTTACAAGGATTGTGCCAATATATTGTTGTTATTGATGACCATTTGGGTGTGTCTTTAGCCCAATCAGTGGCTGTCATTTTTTCAGTTTTGTGCACTATTAAGTCATTCTCAAATCCCAAAAGCTTACTTGGAAATCACAGGCCCCATTAATTTCAAAGGGGCTTGCTTCCAAATGGATGGAATATTAGATCCCCCCCCCTTGTTATGTAATATATTTTGATTGATATAATGGTTGCCCTTATCCTCCAAACTGTTTAATCCTCACAGAAATTTCACAGCTGAAATATAATCTTGCTTAGGAACCAGCTATAACTACTTCTGAACTGACTTAATTAAGAAAGACCTAAGTTGCGACAAATATTAGCTTAATTCCCAAACTCTAAGCAGTTTAATGTCTGTGGCCTGATTATCAACCCTTGGCTTGTTTGAACTGACACCCACCTTTGTGTGGTCTTGCAAAGCTCATGAGGTTTTGGCATGTGAATGCTAATAACCATGACAGCATAGATGCATCATGCTCTGAGTCGTGTATGTGTTTGTAGCTGCTCATATTTCATGAATATGAGCTCATTTGACAGCTGCCTTAAATTCTCTTTTAATACCGTATCAGGAGTAGTCATAAAGTCCATAATGGCCTCATTATTGAGGCAATATAGCTCTTGGATAAAGATTAGGGAGCGTAATTCTGTAATGAACCCTTGCCAAAGATGGAACTCCTCCTGAAATCAATGTGAGCAAATGGGCTTTGGATTTGGGCGAATATTGCAAAATTCTTGGGGGGGTGGGGGGAGGGCTGAACCAATGAGAGGATCCGGTCAGTTTAAAAGCTGAAGGATATGTCATTCATATAAGCAGCAGTTGGTGAGGGAGTTCTCTAGTGGGGACATCTGACCTCACTGATAGGACCTCACTCTTCCACATCTGAAACCATTGAGAGGTGTGGGGTGGTTTGATGAGAACCATGCAAATGTGCAGTTTATGATTGGCTATAGGTGCAGGTAAAAATTGTGGGAATGTTAAAGATATTAGGAAAGGATTTATTGAATAAGTATTATCCTTCCTTCACTCACGCTAGTGAAGTGATGTAGCAGAGGCGATTCCCCTCAATTTAGCTGGAAGCTACTTTCCAGATTCGTTTGAATCTCTTAGTTAAGTTTGTTTCCTGGTTTCCCCTTTTGATCCCTCTTAAAAGAATAAAGACACAAGAGTCTTTCTGAGTAAAGTAACAAAAAGTTCACTCACATTTCAGTTGACGATTTGATCCCTGCCAAAGCCGCACGCAGCCTCTTCCGGCTGGAGAGGTTGCGCGCGGCTAAAGAGGAAGCCAAGACAGCCAGCGGGATGAATCCCACTCACTGTCTTGGCTTCTTTGCTCTTTGGGGCTGGGGGGGGGGATATATTTTTTTTCTTTATTTCCCTCCCTAAAATCTAGGTGCGCCCTTTCATCCGGTGCGCCCTATAGAGTGAAAAATACGGTAAGTGCTTAACCCGAGGTACCACTGCAAGTTTGTTCTGGGTATAAGCTTTGAAGTGTGCATGCACATGAAAGCTTATACCCAGAACAAACTTAGTTGGTCTCTAAGGCGCTACTGGACAATTTTTTAATTTTTCAATTTATATTCATAATTTCTTTGTGTAACTACTAAGTAAATCTTGTCTTTCAGGGATCAAATCGTCAACTGAAATGTGAGTGAACTTTTTGTTACTTTACTCAGAAAGACTCTTGTGTCGCCTACCTCGTAGCAACCATCACAACTTTCGTGGTATTTGGCGGTTAGGCATTGGAATGTGTTGTTGGTGTTTCGGGGGGCAAGGTGTGGCCATCGCCTTCCCCGACAATTTTGGGTATTCCACTAAAGGAATCCAGTGGTCGTGGATCCTGTCCAATGCCAGTGTGGCGGGGGGCCATGGCACGACCCTCGGTGACATCAGGAAGAGAGCCTATAGTTGTATTAGCATCAACAGGCTCCCCCTACTGGTGGTTAACCCCCCCTCAGACTCACCCCTCTCTGAGTGGGTGAAGTCTAAAGTTCCGTGGTCCAATGCCTAAGCCAATACCTTCTCACATGCTGTAATCAATAAAGTTGTGGCCTTTTCCTTGCCCATTAACCTTATATACTGTGTCCACGTGTCTTTATTCCCCAACCGGGGATCGGGTCCTCGAATGACAACGATACTGATGTGCATTCATGATTGCAAAGATAGCCATCCTGGTGTCCTTGAACCTTGCCTATGATCTGGGCCACATCTGCACCATAACATAATTCCACTTTAGCAGTTGTGGCTCCCCCGAGCAAGAATCCTGGAAACTGTAGTTTGTTAGGGGTGCTGAAAGTTGTTAGAACACCACTATTCCCCTCCCCTCACAGAGCTACAAGTTCCAGGTTTAGCAGTCAATTTCTCTTTCCAGGGAGTTGCACCTCTTTGGGGGAATAGAGGTCTCCTAACAATACTCAGGATGCCTAACTAACTACAGTTTCCAGGATTCTTTGGGGAAGCCACTATACTACATTGGCCCAATTTGGTGCCTATTGATTTGTTTCACTTGGTTTAATGGGGTTTGCTTCCTCATAAATGCACTAGGAATTGCAGTCACTGTGCAGGACAGACACTAGGTGGTTTCTTTTTCTACCAGACTCTCTAATGTAACATTGCGCTCTACAGATTTAATTCATTTGCCTGTATTTAAAAATTAGAGATGGAGCCTAAGAAGTTATTTATATCTTTGCTTGAGGCGGATGATTTATGCAAAGGAGTTAGAGGCAGGGAGCTGGTGCTTTTTACTATTATTTTTGCCACTCGGCAGGCTGGGATGTTTGGTGTATGAATATTTACTCTTCCTGCCACCAAACTTCAGGGCACAATATTTGGTTTGGGTGCATCAAAGCTTTGGGGATCCTAACTGAAGGCGGAACATGACCAAGAAAATTCAGTCAACCTGTGCAAATAATGCACATGTCAGAAAATGACAGAACTTCACATTATTACAGATAAAAGAGGGTGGGTTGTCGTTTTTTTTAAAAAAGTTCAAAGCACTTCTCTGTCACGCTTTATCTCAGTAACCTTCAAAACACTGCACACAAAAGCTTATTACCAGAACAAACTTAGTTGGTCTCTTAGGTGGTACTGGACAAGTTTTTAATTTTTTTTGACTGCGTCAGACCAACACGGCTACCTACCTGACTTCAGAAAACTGGTGCAAGATAGCTTGGTTTTATCATCACCATTTTACAGAGTGGTGTCTGAGGATGAAGGGAGAAACTATTGCCTAAGTCCAGCTCATTTTTTTTAAGTGCTAAAATGTGCTAAAATACATATTTTGATAGAAACTATATTTAGAAATAAGCATTGAGTTGAGTCAGTCCACTGCAAAAAGCAGACCCAACCAACCCCTCCCCCTTCCTTCCTTTTCAGAAGCAAGTTGATATTTATAGCCACTTTGGTGCGCTTGTTACTTGAATAGCCCACAGTATCGTTAAGAGAGAAAGCATCTTCATTTTCTGAAATGGGAATTATCGCTTAGCTTGGCATGTTGCTATTTTGTATTTTCTGTTGCATTTTAACTGACTGGACTATTTTTGTTTTTCACACAGTGGTTTGGTGGCTTAACTGTGTCCCCTTCGCTTTGGAAGAGGAAAATTCACGCTATCAATTTTAATATAAATAAAATAAAATAATTGATATAGGAAAACAGGGACACAGGACAGTTTCCATGTAAACAATTCCTGTGATTTGGTGCTGACATTAGAAAAAAGAATTATGGGGGTGGGCCAGGAGGGTCAGAAAGCATTTCAAGCATGAGGAAGCTCAACCATGCATTCTACTTTACTGGAAGAGAAATATTCTATTTTTAAGCAATGCTTCCATCTAAATATGTTTTCTCTGAAGTCAATCCTTTTGATTTTGATGAGGCTAACTTTCAAGTAAGCATGCATAGGTGTGAAGTGCCACAGCAAGCATTAGGGAATTACATGATGGCTCGGTGGACGATTGCCTCAGGTCACATGCAGGTTTACTGTCATATGACCAGGGCCAGTGTTATGTACTGAGTTGAATAGGAGCCAAAATGCAGCAGTCTGATTGGTCCTAGAACAATAGGATTCAGAATGCAGCAGTCTGATTGGTCCTAGAACAATGCAGCAGTATGATTGGTCCACAGGAGCCACCCAATCCAGCTCCAGGTGGAAGTGAATCCACAACCTGATTGGCCTACAGGAGAATCCCGGAATT
Source organism: Podarcis pityusensis (assembly GCF_964106645.2). Lineage (NCBI taxonomy): Eukaryota > Metazoa > Chordata > Lepidosauria > Squamata > Lacertidae > Podarcis > Podarcis pityusensis. Next base: position 24,590,285 of record NC_138042.1, read on the forward strand.
AGCCAATCGCATGCAGCCCATTGTGTAAATAATGTATATAAAGCAGATATTGTGGGGGGAACTTCCATTCCTCCTCACCACTATGAGCTGAATAAAGAGCATGAAATCCACTCTCGACTCCGAGTATATTTCAGCCAGATTTAGGTCTGATGAGGCCCTAAGTTGCTAAAGGTAAGGGGGCCCTTTATATGTCCAGCTGTCCTTGGTTGACAACAAATTGTCACTGTTTTTTGTGTTGAATATATGCTATATGGCAATTTATGGATCTAATAGGTATCCAAAGCCATTTGCACTTGTTGCCATGTAACCAGTCCATGCAGAATGTAGGCACCCTGTATATAGAAATGAGCAAACCAGTGATATTTTAGGGAGCAGGCTAGCAGGCGGGGCCCATTACTTACATTATAGGAGCCTACACAACACAGAACACTGTTGCTGTATGTAGGTTTTATTTTATTTGTTTTTTATCTTATATTTTGGAAATATACATCCAGTTATTTTTTTCCTTTAATTTTTTTTGGGGGCCCCCAAGAGAGTGGAGCCCTAAGCTATAGCTTGTTTAGCTAATATGTAAATCCGGCACTGCATATGCCTAAGCATCGGTTCAACAAGCATGCATCTGTGTTTGCCATGTGACAACCTGTGCCTCTGTTGTGGCATTTCAGTACTTAAATGTGACAGTGTGGTGCCTGGATGCACCCAAACTAATTAAAAGAAATAGGATAGATCAACTGAGTAATAATAATAGCAAAAGTAGAAATAAATAAATATTTAGTCAGTGTATAAACAAGGAATCCATTTATTAACTGGGATATTAATTTCCAAAACTATTGCTAGAATTTTTTATTATTAGTAACAGGAGAAAAAGCTGTTTGATTGTGACTTCCGTTGCTACCAGGAATGTGATGCTAACTCGACAAGCCTGCCACATTTTTCAAAGCCAAGCATCTCAAGTTATGCCCTCCTGGAGCGGCCCCATAATATCTGCTTGGTATTCACTTAAGTCGTCCTCACCACTCTTCCCCATCATGATAAAAGTTGTGGAATAAGGGAAGCTGGGTCTCAGTGCTGTCATGGTTAGAGAACATAGGAGATGAAGCTCCACAACATTCCCTCGTCACCATGCATCTGCCCAGCACATCTGCATGTCTTTGCTTCTCTCCATCTTTCTGAGAAATAGTGATGTACAATACGACAAGGAGAAGCTGGGGAATAAATGAAATGGAGGGCAGAGCCATCAGAAGACCATTAAAAAAAATTAACTGCTATTCATTTCAGTCACTTGGCTTACAGTTGCAAAACCGAGGATGGGGGATGATGACTCTGGGCCGGTTCTCTAGTTAGTTTCTCAAACATGAATTGAAGTTTTTAACGTGTGAGAAAATACTTGACACACCCTACTGTACTGAGAGCTATTGGTACTATCTGCCACACCAGTGCAGGCTATTTAATCTGAATATTGGTGCAGAAGGACGTGGTGCAACACATTGTAAGATCTGCTCAGGGTGACTTTATTCAAAGGCTCAGTCCTCAGAAAATGTTTGTCTCTCCTACTGTGGTAATAGTCTGACATCAAACAAACAAACAAACAAAATCCATGAGGGAAATTTTAGATAACCAGCATTCTGTATCTGTACAAACTCATGAATAGTAATTCACTCTGGGCCAAAGAAATAAATAAAATGCAAGTGGTGTGTATTAAGTTGCTAGATTTCTTTCTTTATATTCATTTCTTTACATGAATATTTATAAACCACATTTCACCTTACAGTCACAGGGCAATGTACAGAAAAGGACAAGCAGAAAACATTAAAAGTAACATAATTAAACAGTACAAGAGGGGTAAATTCATTGAATTCACCCAAATCATCCTACCCACCCTCCCAAAACTTGGTGGAAGAGGTGCATCTTTAGCTGTTGATATTGAAGCGGCAAGATGCACCTCAGGATATTGATATGCGCAGAGCCACCACTGAAAAGCCCCTTCCATAGGATGCCACATTTCATCCAACACATGGACCATTTCTGGTGGGGAAGCTAATTTTATGATCTAAGGAACTGAACAGGTCAATATGAGAGTTCTTTCAACTACCTGAGTTTCAGGTCACTTAGGGTTGTAAAAATCAACCTAGGCACATTTTCACAGGGAGGGGATGCCAGTCCTATAATGCTCTGCAACACAATGAAAGGATTCATTTGCAAACTTTCCTCTAACACCTGCAATAGAGTCTGGTTTTTGACCCACCAAAAGTGAAAGATGAAACTGACACACCATGAGTTCTCTGCAATGGACATTAATAAACAACAACATACATTATACATAAATAGAAATGTAAATTGTTTTGCAATGTTTGTTAATTACATATTTGCTGACGTATTATAGGAGCCTCTTCATTTATTTTTTCTTGTTTCTCACTTAACAAGGAAGTTGTTTGTTAATTATTTGTTGACACAGGCAGTAAGAGGTGAGGGGTGTTTGCCTCCAGCACAATGATGACATAAAACCTTTTCTTACTACCTTTCTTTCTCCCTTGTTCTATCCGTAATATCCAAACATGATGCGTTCCCAAGAAATCATTCATTAGGCAAATGTTCATATAATGAGTTGGCAATTTCCACTGATTCCTATGGGAAACTTTCTAATGCATCCCTTACCACAGAATTGTGGTTCCCAAAAGCCAAAATAAACCCCAGGAAAAACCAGGAAAAAACGCTCTCTGATTTCTCCAATCACTCTCCCTCCTTCATTCCTCAGCCAACCAGAAAAGGGCAAACAATGACGTAAAAAATGCTCTCTATTCAGATATCTGAATCTGCAGCATGTATAGCAAGGTTTGAGTACTAATTTCTCGTGTTTGGATAAGTGAATTTTTGTATAGCAAATATTCATAGCGTGTAAACCCCATTGTTATTCAACCACCTCTGTCTAATGGTAAAGCAAGTCTTGTTTTCAAAATGTAGAAAAATTAATATTGGATTTGGTGCCACATCTTCCAAAAGCAAAATTCTGGGTGAATTTGGCATTCCCTGTTTAGGCAAAAGCATATGAGAGAATGCTTTATTTTTAAGCAACCAGAAAATTGTAATCTTAGTAATGTTTCTGACAAAAGTTTTGTTATCTTTGGTCACCTCCAAATTTCATTTCCCACAAACTTCAAACATTTAAAGACTCCTGCTCAGATGGAACATTTGCAGGAAGTTAATGGAAAGACAGAATAATGTGAAGATAATTGGCATTTTTCCAGGAGTTTTTCACATATTTCTGTACTCAGATTTATTGCTGTAAGTAATAGGCCAATGTGACTGTTACATGTAAGACTGTGTGATGATGACTAGCTTCAAAAAAGGATGATCATTACCTTTCTGGTTATAACTCAGGAGGAACTAAAATGAATTAATGATATTGAGAGACAAAGTGAATTAAAAATGACAGGTTATTTATTTCTGGGTTGAGATAGCCCTTCGGCAGCAGAAAGAGTCCAACGAAAACTGCTTTCGAAAGCTCTCCCCTTGTTAAACCTTCCCTATAACTCTTCCTGCCAAGCTGGCAAGTAAATAACTCCTCTTGTCTAATGGATATAGTTCTAATTTATTTTCAATAGAGAGTCCAGGTACATTAAAATAAAAAATAAAAACCTAAATTGTAGAGCTAGAAGCTTCACAGCTACCACTAGTCTGAGTACAAGTAGGGGAAATGATGCTTATTCAAGATGAGTTGAATCTAGTTGATGTAATTTGGCAGGTAGTTTTGGTGGTCCACCATGTTTCTGAAACCCCCTGCCATGCCACCCACGATGCACTGGTCTTGTCTTTCTTTTACAATTCCAAGACAGCAGCTAGTGCAGAATTCAGTGGTCAAATTGCTAACTGTGATCATATAACATCAACTGTGGCAGAACTGCATTGGGTCCCTGTTCTGGAGGATAAAATAGAAGGTTGTGGTAACAGAGGGGAATGATGAAATACTGAGATCACCACCACAGTATCTCACTGTTCCGTACCCATTTCTGGAATATACTGAAATTCAGAAACATGCGGAAAAGTGCACTGTTGAAATTAGTCATGCTGTCCATACTGTATGTGCTTCTTTTCTTTTTTTAAAAAAAGTATGACAAACAGCGGTTTTTTGGGGGGAGGAATGCAGGGGTATACATACCCCTAAACATTTTGTGAATCTTTGTACTTTTATCCATTCACTGTATTTTTCCCATTTTGAACAATAAAATGGTGATTTTCTTGAGCCAGAATGAGAGTACCCCTAAACATTTTTTTTCAAAAAAAGCACATGATGATGATGATGATGATAAAGAAAATGTGAAAACCAAGCAAACCTCTTCTCTGACCAACTCTGATTTTCATATAAGATATAAAGAAGATGAAGGTGATGGACCATTTAGTTTTTCCAGCCAGCATTCAAATGTGTTGCTTGGCTAAGGATTGTTGTTTTCAGCTCTAAGCTTAAGGCTTCCTAAGGGACCGAGGAAGCTCAGATGTACTGGAAGTATGTTAGAGAGAGATTGGCTTAGAATATTTCTCCATACCACTAGGTTAAGCACTTTTCCACTGAGCTCAAAGCAATTAGGGATATATGTATATAAATAGGCTCTAACAAATCATCTAGGGGGTTGGGTACATTGAATTACTGTCTTGCTTAAATACTCCTAGATGCAGACACCTATAAATGACATTCTTCTCTCCGTAAGCACCTGTTCCTAGTAGAAACAAGAGTTATATTGATTAGCTGCAATTTATCTTCTCCCTGGATTTTGGTCCTGACAGTGTGAGACGATTAATTGGAATTAATGGCATTTGCACAGCTAATTAAAGTCACTCTCGCTAAAGTCAAATCAATTCCTTTAATCAGGGAAGTGACAGAGTCTTGCTTACTTGCTACAGTCTGCATGTAAATGTGTTCTGGCTGAATAAGCATTTCGACAATCATTTGTGATTGAACACACTAACTGCTTAGGTTACCCAGTAATTTCCATGATATTTAAAGGGCACAATTCACAGTAGAATAATACTGTCCCAGATAATACAATAAGATGTGACAGGGATGAAAAAATATATAGATTTTTGTCTGTTCTTTAAGTAACCACTATTAGGGTGCACTGTGGGGACTAGAGAAGCTTCCCCCAATTTGGTGCCTTTTAGGTGTTTTGAACTACAAATCCCATCACCAGGGCTGTCTTAAGCATATGTGCTGCTGGGGTGCAAAGATCTGCCCAGCACCCCCAAATTTAGTTTAGCCCCCAAATTAACTTTTATTATGCTTATGTCACTATTATAATTTGATAAATAGTGCTCACGCCTACATGGCTCCAAAAGGAGGGTTTTTTGTGTTATTTTGTTTAAAGCCAGCTTTTCTAAAGAAGACAAAGAACACATTGGGCGTCGGTGTAAAGACTCCACGCATGCGCTTACAGTCATAGGAAGGTGTCTGAAAGATGAGATGGGCAGGCATTGTGCGCATGCGTGGAAGAGCCATCTTGGGCAGCCTTTCATTGTGGGAGCAACCTTATATCTAGAGGAGCTGGGAGGGCCCTTGCAAGCACGCATATATGAGTTCTTCTTCCGGAGCCCGTGCATGCTCCTGTCACTAGATAGGCGTGTTCTCTTTCTGTCTGTCTCTCCCTCTTTCCTGTCACCCTCCCTCCTCCGGGCTTTGGTGTAAAAGTTATACGTTTGATATGCATAAAAATGTAATGTTTGCATGCATTATGTTTGAAAATATTTTATAAAGAGAAGCTTGCATTAGGTGGGAGGTTACATGGCAAAGAGAGTGTTAAGTTGTGGGTGAACATATCAGACGACACAGCGATTCTTCAAACAGCTCTTGTTTATTCAGAGGCCAGAACAGAACTGAGCTGAAGGGCTCAGTCAGCCTGCTTATATAGAGCTCCAGTACAACGTTACTGTAGCAACTTTCTAAAACTATCCAATCACTGAATGTCACTTTCGATCCTTCATTTGCATAACTATCTACAGTATCCCCCTGCTGGCCCAGGGTGAGAACTTCAGTACATAACAGAGAGGATGGAGATATTCCATGACAGTGAGTAGGCCAAGTGATTACTTATCCCTGGGGAAACCTGAAAACTCAGCATCACAGCAGGAGATGGAGCCAACAGCAGCTGTAGAAGAAGCTTAGTTCAGTATTGTTGAACAGGCTTAGGATCTCTCTCTGGGAACAGAGAGAGAAAAGTTATTGAATCATGTTAACGACTGAAAGAAGATGGGACCACATTGTTTGTTGTTTAAGAGAAATGTGTTACTTTGTATTTTGTAACATTTATTTGTAACTATTTAAGACTCTGAAACTCTGAAACTTATTCTTGTGGCAGAGAACATATCAATTTTCAACTCTGCACAAGGTCTGGATCAGGGATTCCACTTGCAGCAACTCTAACAGACTGCAGCCCTAATCCCATTGATTTCAGGGGGAACTATTAATCTGCTTACATATCGGCTGAATTGAGTCATGCACACATGAGTTACATTGTCAGCATTCCTTTACCTACTCTACTATTTACTGAAAGCAAACCATATAGAGTGATGGGTAGACAGAATTCAATACATCTGAGAACAGAAGAAGAAGAAAAATGGCTTGAAAATCCTCGGTCCTGTACACACACACACACACACACACACACACAGCATGTGTTTGTGCACTTTTCTGGAGAAAGAATACTGAACTATGTTGCTCATTTATCTTCCTCATCAGTGTTCAACTCTTTTCCTTGTGGAGAGCTTGACTAGTCAGCTTTGTCCGCCTACTGCTTATCCAGCTCATTAATTTTGTTTTTCATGGTCTTCTAGGTCAAGACAGTTTGATACTGAAGTTTTTTTTCAAAGCAGCTTGTTAAAGGCCCAGTATTTCTGTTCTCGTGCAGAAAGACGTCCTTTAGAAAACCTTTTTGCTTAGTTTTTTAGCTGTTATCACACTTTGGTTATATTAGTTAGTGTCACCTGTTAAGGGGATAGGATCTTGAGATGTGGCAGCTGAGTCTTAGATCTGGAACTTTGTTGATATGTTGTGCTTCAGTTCTCATTGGTTAAAGTTATTGCATTGCCGCTAGAGATGAGAGACAAATTCAATTCGGTACACATTTTAAGATGAGTCTACCTGCTTGCCACTTGCCCAAACAGCATAGCCCTCTTTCAAAATTCACATTTTTACAAATTTTGCAATGCAATTCTCAAGTCATGTAGGGTATACAAGAATGTATATACGAGGGTGTGCATAAAACTATATGCATGAGTGAAAATAACAGAAAAATGCATTATATTAGCAAAAATTGCCACAAATGTGTGCATATTAGGCAAAATGCTGATGATTTTTCATTAGATGTTTGTTGTATTTTAAATGATAATAATAATAATAATAAAAAAACATAGCCTGATGTAGAAATAGATCTTTAAAGCCCACACAGCCTTGGCCCAATATACCTGAAATAGTGTCTCCACCCCCATCGTTCAGCCCGGACACTGAGGTCCATCTCCGAGGGCCTTCTAACTGACTTTAGAGGCTGACAGATCTAATGGGTTTCCAGGCAACTCCAGGGGATTATCCAGCTGATATGACTGGTGCCCTGGCTAATCTCTGGCACATCTGAATGGCTTGGGGCATTGACACAATCACCCTTGAGTGCCATCTCCCGCTTCATGGAGCCCACTTGGCTTCCTGGTCTACTCCAGAGCTTAGAGTGAGGAAACAAGAAGAGAAGACTCAAATGAACAAAGAGGAAAGATCTGGCAATCAAATGTTGGTGAGTGCTCGTCATCGAGCCTACCTAGTGGCAGTGAAGGGAACAATGAAGTCCTAATGCCCTCATTGGATACTCATTGTACAGTCTGGAGGAGCTCCTCTGGTAGTGTGGAGCCTCTTTCAGTCTGGCCTGGAGGAGATGGCAGAACCGACGGCAGCTCACTTTGATTTGTTCGCAAATAATTTTGAGGATTAAATTGATTGCATCCACCAGAATCTCGACTCGGCTATCACAGCAGATAAAGCTCAAGTTGTGTCCAGAGAACTGTCTAGTCCTGTTGTGTTGGAGGGGTATGTAGCTTGGGGGTTATTCTGGATCCTCTGCTTTCGTCTGAGAATCAGGTGGCCTCAGTGGTGTGGAGTGCCTTTCATCAGCTTTGGCTAATGGCCCGGCTGTGTCCCTATCTGAACACAGATAGCCACACTTCTGTTATCTATGCTCTAGGTGAGATTACTGCACCACATTATCTGCCTCTGAAGATAGTTCAGGAACTTCAGGTGCTGCAGAACTCAATGGCCAGGTTGCTCATTGGGGCAAGATGGTTTGACCATATTACACTGATCTCCTGGCCCAACTGGTTTTCGGGTTGCCATATTTCAAAAAGTGAAAATAAAATCCGGACCTCTTTTTATTTTTGGCCAAAGTTGGTGAGCTTATTTAAGTTTTGCTCAAAAACTTCACTTCCGACATGGGCTGCCATATGCCCGGATTTTCCTGGACATTCCATCGATTTTTGCCCAGATGCTGTTTATGAGGACCAAATACCAGCTATGTCTGGGAAATTCCAGGCGTATGACAACCCTAGCCAGGTTTCAAACTATAAAGACTTAAATGGCTCAGGACTGCAATACCTCAAGTGCTACCTCTCCCCGTATGAACTGATCTGGATCCCACAACCATCATCTGAGACCCTTCTTTGTGTGGCTCGTCCATGATAGGTTCAGAGGGTGAGGACACAAGAATAGGCCTTTTCTGCAATGGCTCCCTGTTTCTGGAATGCTGTCCCCAGGGTGGTTCACCTGGCTTTTTCATTACGTATCTTTAGGCATCAGGTGAAAACACTTCTCTATTAACTAGGCCTTGGGCTAATTAACATTCTATGGCCTTTTCAATGTGCTTGTGGGTGGGGGGTTATTGGTTTGCTTTATTATGTATTTTGTGTTTTTATTTTGTATTTTTATGTTATGGACTGCCCTGTGACCTTCAGATGAAAGGTGGGATACAGATTTAAACAGCAGCAACAACAGATTCTCCAAATGAAATAAATAAATCCATATATTCTATAATGCAACCTGGAAGGAGACCATCCTATTTGCAAAGCTGATTTTCTAGCCAACATCTAGCAGCAGCCAGAAAAGACAACTAACAACTTCGTGCTGGTTGAAATATTGGCAGTACCGGTGGCCAATCTTATTATACCCCCTCTGCTCTGTTTGCATTGTATCAGGGATGGCAAAGGTACCAGATAAATATCACATCCATCCTGCAGTTTTTCCCTGCTAATCACTCTCCTCGGAAAGTGTGCAATATTGTCTTTTGTTTGCCGCCTGGAAACGAAACATATGGCATTATCACCAAGGGGGTCTATCTGCTAGCCAGGCTTAGTGGAGGCAGTGATCTGATAGGAGTTTGGCTCTCACTGTTGGCTGAGAGATATTGCCATGGCCTGGGCTTGGTGCAGGAATTTTTATTTTATCTTAAACTCTAAAAGCAAGTCTGAGCAGAGCCGAACTGTCTATTCAAGCCCTCCTAGAGTTGGCAGGAGCCAAGCTAGGGCACAGCAACATGTTATTGTGGGTGACATGGAGATTCTGCTGAAAATGACATCCCTGCATTGATTTCTGCACATCTGCTGCTCTCCGCCTGTCCCTTGCAAAGCACAGAATCACCTAACACTGTTGTGACGCCATCACATTGCACATTTCTCCCCTCTACGCATTATTGCCTACCACTGGTATGTGGGAATCTGCGCAAGATGACATCGCATCCAATAGGAGAATTGCTCGCAGGCATCCTTGTGTCGTCTAAAACGACGTGGTTTTAGGTATAAAGTAATTAATAAATAGATCACAAGCAGTTTATCAAAACATCACCAGCAGTAAAATTCATACTGTTGGTTGAAAGAAAGTTATATGAAAATGATGTATCACTGGTATCTAACACTGAGTAAAATTGCTAAAATGTACAAAACACGTTCAAAATTGTGTTGGAAATATAAAGAGAAAGAGGGTACCTTTTACCATATGTGTACCTTGGTAAAGGCTTTCTGGGAAATGATATATAATGAACTAAATAAAATGTTTAAAAATACATTTGTCAAAAAACCAGAAGCCTTTTGACTAGGTATACAATGGAACCTCTGGTTATGTACCATCCTCCTTACGAATGCTTCGGGTAATAAGCTCCGCTAACCAAGAAGTAGATGCTCCTGGAAGCAAACTTTGTCCCAGGATGTGAGCAGAAGTCGCGTGCCAAAGGCCCCATTTGCGAAAGTGCGCCTCAGGTTATGAACGGTTTCGACTTAAGAACAAACCTCTGGAACGAATTAAGTTCATAACCAGAGGTACCACTTTAATAGGTGAAGAGTTCCCAAGAGAAGACAAAAGACATTTTATGTATGCAACGACGGCAGCAAGAATGCTACCAGCCCAGAGATGGATGGAAGGAGAAGTACCAACAAAAAAAGAACGGCAGATGAAATTGGTGGAATATGCAGAAATGGCAAAACTGACAGGGAAGATCCAAAACCAGGAAGATCAAGTATTTTCTAAAGACTGGAGTAAATTTGTAATTTATTCAAAAGACCACTGTAAACAGTTAAATTTTTTTGGCAGGGATGTAATGACACTTGTAATGTGGAATTGTTTATGGTAACAATGGTTATATAATTGATGAATAGCGGTAAAAGATGCAGGAAACTTAAATTTAAATAATGGAACCCATGGAGGGAGGGAAGGAGATCTGATGGTTCAAAAGAACCTTGTATTTTAATGTTTGAAATGGATTTGTTTTATATGTGTAAAATTATCAAAAACTCAAAAATAAAAATAAAAAATTGAAACTTGTCAGCAGAGTCATGAACCACATTTTTCCAGTGGTTGGAGCCACTGCATTTCTAAACCAAGCCCAGGGCACGTTTTTTTCAAGGCTCAAGTCTGGGATTCCCCGGTCTGTGTTTGAATCAGAGCAAATGATAACCAGGCTTTCCATTGCTGCAGTGTTTAAACTATCTTTTACGTGTTTGGTGTTTAACTCTTAGATATGTGGTATGTTTAAGTATTTATTCTGACTGAAAGAAAGGCAGGCTGTTCATTTCAGTATAAAATAATCAAGAAATAGATCACAACTTTTGGGGGATTTCTTTGAGTTTCCCAGCAGTGCTGGGCACTCCCTGCTCGTAACAAATAAATATAATCACATATAATATTTAAAATGACGATGTACCAAAAATTGTAGGACATGTGAAGCTTTTAAATGTGTTACTAGGAAGAAATGATTTAAGATGGCATCTAAGAAGCTTTACACAGTATTAAACCTTTAAATTATTTTTATTCATCGTTAACTTTTTTATGGTATCAAGGGCAATTTTTATGCATAATAAGTTAGCCCAATTAGTGAACCCCCAGTGATCAATCCCATTGCAATGGGAAGAAACGCAAGTACCTTAAGGGCTATAATAAAGGAATGAGCGGCATGACAAATTTCAGGAGGGAATGGATAGCATATATGCAAAAATAATTACCGTATTTTTCGCCCTATAGGACGCACCATCCCATAAGGCGCACATAGTTTTTTGGGGGGGAAATAAAGGGGAAAAAATATTTTCCCCCCAGGCGCGGGGCTGGGGCGAGGGAAGCTCGAGCTTCCCCCGACCCCAGCCCCCAAACAGGCAGCTCTCTGCAAGCCGTGGGAGCGCTCCCGCTGCTTGCGGAGAGGTCCGCGAAGCCTGGACATGCTGAGCTCAGCGCGCGCAGGCTTCAGCATGCAGGCAACTCTCCGCAAGCAGTGGGAGCCCAGCGCTGGGCTCCCGCTGCTTGCGGAGAGGTGTGTGAAGCCTGGAGAGCGAGAGGGGTCGGTGCGCACCGACCCCTCTCGCTCTCCAGGCTTCAGCGAAAGCCTGCATTCGCCCCATAGGACGCACACACATTTCCCCTTCATTTTTGGAGGGGAAGAAGTGCGTCCTATAGGGCGAAAAATATGGTATACTGGCCACAATTCAAGATTAGAGATGAAACTTTTTGCTGGGCCATTTCTTAAGGAATAATTAGGCAGGAAGAGAAAGCCAGAGATGATCTCATAGTCAGCATAGTGAGGGAGCTGCCAGTCCCTTGTGACCTTCTGGTGCTGCTTCTGCATTCTGCATTCTCTGTTCTCCTCATTCTTACCTTGCTCACCCCAGTTAAGAAAGCAAGCTACGAAATGAATCAAAAGAAGGTGCATCAATAGCCATGATCTTTTGATGTAGACTGGGGCCAGAGTCAACCATAGTAGCATACCCTCCAATGTTTCTCCAATGAAAATAGGGACGTCTCCTCCTCCTCCTCCTCCTCCTCCTCCTCCTCCTCCTCCTCCTTCTTCTTCTTCTTCTTGGCAGCTTCCAACATATATGAAAACATAATAAAGCATTAAATATTAAAAAAGCTCAGCAACTTTTATTTTTACTTTTTGAAATATGGCAATCCTATGCTTACTTGCCCCTTCATGGATCACTGCCTTGTCATGGTGAAGGGGCCTGAATAACTTCAAGAAGCCATGAGCTATGCCATGCAGGGCCATGCAAGACAGACAGGTCATAGCTGAGAGTTTAGACTAAATGTGTTCCACCTGGAGAAGGAACTGGCACTCCACTCCAGTATTTTGCCAGGAAAACCCCATGGACATAAAAAAGGAGAAGCTTTGAGAAGAAAGTGAGAGTTTCTAAGGCATGCTCTGGTTCATGGGGTCACGGAGAGTCAAACATGACTAAGATGACTAAACAACATGCTTACTTGACCGCCCGGCAGTTTAGTCACTGCTGCTTAACGGGAGGGAGAGGTGCAAGGCAGCAAGAATGGAAGTGTGGTGCAAACACACCAGGAGGGGCGCTCAATTGGTTTCCTTGGTGTGTCTGCACCGCTCTGAACTCATCACTGCCTCACCCCTTCCCCTCCCAGTAAGCAGCAGCGACTCACCTGTCAGGAGGTCGGGTAAGCACCCCCTCAGCACCATGTCATCCGCTGCTGCCAGACCCATGTAAGGAAATGCACATAGGAGAACTTCCCAAGTAAACATGGATTTGCTTGACAAATCTGGGCAGCGACTTGTACAACTCGACAGGGGCTACCAAATTTGCGCAAGCACCATTTTGAATTTTGATGAAGGGCTGTGGGTGCCTTTTGCAAAATGGTTGCCATGTCTAAAGGAGCAATAGAGAGAGAAGAGATCACAAAATGACCTGAGCATGTCCCTTCCATGAGTGGAAAGAAAAGCACCTACATCAGCTACTGTTTTGTTTACAGAGGCAGTATTTAATTAATTTATTAAATTTATATCCTGCACTTCCTCCTAAAGGAGCTCAGGGAAGCTGTCCACTGTCTGGTTAAGATGGTCCTGTTTGGGTAGAGGTTTTGTTAACTGTATGATGTTCTGCTAACTCTGCTATTTTAAATCATCTTTCACATTATCCCTTTTTGTTTTCATTTAGGCCCCATCTGAGAGTTTCCTCACAAGTATATCACACAGAAGGTGCATTTTTTCCGCCAACATGAACCTTCCCTCTCAGGAGCTAAAATGTCTGTGAATATCCCATACTGTCAGCGAAGTGGTGCGGGATGAAAGATGTGTGGCACATTTTAATACATTATCTATACCAGGAATCTACCTGTGATTAACTGCAGCTTTCAGGGTTAGAGCTATAATCCTGAATATTGCTTAAAGATACTTTTTTGAAAGTCTCAACTTTTCTGTCCAAGGGCAAAGCCATAAAAAGTCAATCTATTCCAGAAAATGTTTAAAAGATAACAATACTTGTACCACAGTCAATGGGGGGGGGGGGGAATTCAGTAAGAAAGTTTATTTCTTATGGGAGAATAGTCTGAAGACTGTTGAGTACTATCACCAAAGTTTCAGATCGTTGCTCTAGGCTACCCTGGTCCCCGTATCAGTACGTTAAATGGCTCAGGGCAATACTTAAATGTTGTATATCAGAGAAGCTGATAAATTGCTGAACTATGGAATTGTTCCCCGCAATCTTGAGTGCTCTCGAAACAGATAAACACTTCAGTTTTTCATTGCCATAGCTGCTTTTGGAACCCAGCACATTTTTGCACAGTGCTTCAGATATTGTTGACTGAACCTAAGTTCAAGTTAACATCTGCAATGAAAAGCAAGAGGTTCCATGGCTCTTTCTGCTTTGTTTTAAAAACAACATCACCACACATACAGAAATATGAACAGAATACCTTTTCTGTGAAGTGTCAAATAGGTGTTGTTCTTCCATAACACGGGACACAGCGAGAGAGCCACCAGAGAGTTGTTGGACTACCAGTGGCCATGTTGGCCAACCAGCAACCATGGTGACTGGAGTTTATGGGAGTTGGAGTTCAATAATACCTGGAGGCAGGCCCATGCAGAGGGTGAAGGGGCAGGTGGGGACACTTGCCCTGGGACTCAGAGAGCTAAGCTGGCCTGAGATCCCTGCTAGGGACTGGCTACTTTTTGTTTGAGTTTATAACTTTGTTTGAACAATATTCCCACCCCAGGCCTTAGGAAAGCTCTGTACAGGCCTGCCTGGAGGGTACCAAATTGTCTACCCTTGCCCTAAATTATGCATGGCTACACACTTCTCTTATCAAGACAGCTTGGTCTTTTTCGGGGCACTGAACAGGAGAGCAAACAGAATGGGCTAAGAAGCTGGGTCAAATGAAAACACCTGTTGGTGACAATCCAACAGAGAGTTGCATGGGCTTAAGTTCAAGCTGGTCAGAGACTGTATAGCTCTTGAAACAGGACAGCTTCCTATTAGGCTTGGGCTTAGTGATCCATTTACATTGGGAATTTGCCGGTTGTGCAGTTAGTAAGCTGCTAGTCTGATGGAAATGGGAATTTCAAGCAAATTTCTGCATTCTGTGGAATTCTGCAGCAAAGCAACCTTCTGGCATAGACTCTTTGAACCTACGCTGACATTTTTGAAATGACAATGTAGCAAACTTGGGAAGTGGGGCAGGTTGCCACAAAGCCTGCTACCATTTCCTTTCGTATGCATGATCCAGTACAATTTCAACATGCTTACATCTCTTTGACTACAAAGGGAGAATTAAGCAGAAGTGGTTTTAGGGGAGTGCAACCGATTCGGTTGCACTGGGCATGGAGCATGGAGCACCCCATCTTGCCCCCACGATTGAGGGGGCCAGGGCAACATGAGCACACTGCAGGCATGTGCGCATGGCATCAGCAAGTCCTGTGGCATGCTCATGCCATGCCGCAGAGCATGCTGATGTGTAGTGCGCATGCCCCGCTGTGTGTGTGCATGACCGCTGGGAATTTTTGAGGTAGCACAGTCCCTTCCTTAAATTTATTGTGGGGGCTCTGGCCCCCTGGCCCCACCCCCTATAGCATGCCTGACTATTATTTAGAATGGAGCACAAGAGGCAGGGCCCCCCCTGAATTTCGGTGTTGCGCAGGGCACTGTTGGAATTTGAGATCCTGAGATCCACCATGGAATTAAGCATGTGCTTAAAATAAAATAAATAGGACTCCGAACAGCTTAACGTCAAGACTGATTTGTGCCTATTATTTGCTTAATCATGTGGACAAATGTGCTTTTTGAACTTTTCATTCCTGGAATGTAGCTACCTTTTCTATTTTTTCAAAAAGTTAAAAGTAGAGAACTTTCTCCTTGATCTCAGCTAATGCTCAATGTTATTGATCCTCTTAGGCTTGATCTTGCGCCATTCCTAATTGTTGCAGACAGGAGGGCTAGTCTAGACTCTTAGGTGTGCCTTAGCCTATCTGATTTGCGTTTGTTTTAAAGATCCAACATTAGCCATCTGGCAAAGGCATCTTTCATTGCATTAGGGAGCAATAAATTAGAGTTTAAGTATAGGAGGACTTGGAGCTGGCTTAATAATACTTAGAATACATTGTTACTCACAGATACACCTTATACATAACATACACATTGGGAATACTTTGAAATATGAATTAGGATTTTTTTTTTGAAAATAACCAACAACACCTATAATCTACTTTTGCTTTAGGGGAGGGGCACTTTTCACCTGCAATTAATCTGTAATGTAATGAATGTAATGTAACCATAAGAGATACTAGGAATTGCTTGTTATATTGGATGCTGCACCAGCACCTGACATAGTAGGGGGAAACTTGTGCCCTTGGCAGGGTACACTGCTTCTGATACCAGGCTGCCATCTCCCATCTATCTGGTGCCAGTACTGAGAGGAGCTCTGTAGTCCAAAGCATCAAGAGGGCACCAGGTTGGCAAGGGCTTTCCCCCTGTAACATCCACTTTATGCATAGTGCTTCCAAAAGGATTCTGCCACTCTGTCTCAGACAACCAGACTGGCATGCTGCATACATATGCTGACTGAAGGCTTGAATGGGTGCAAGTTAAGCACGCTTAACTTATTCTTACACCTCCCTCACGGTGGTGTTGTGCTCTAAACCACCGAGCCTCTTGGGCTTGCAGATCGTAAGGTCAGCAGTTCAAATCCGCACAATGGCGTGAGCTCCTGTTGCTCTGTCCCAGCTCCTGCCATCCTAGCAATTTGAAAGCATACTAGCACGAGTAGATAAATTGGTACTGCGGCGACGGGAAGGTAAACAGTGTTTCCATACGCTCTGGCTTCCGTCACAGTGTACTGTTGCACCAGAAGTTGTTTAGTCATGCTGGCCACATGACCCGGAAAAGCTGTCTGCAGAGAAATACCGACTCCCTTGGCCTGAAAGCAGAGATGAGTGCCGCACACCATATTCGAATTCAACCGGACTTAACCATCCAGGGGTCCTTTACCTTTCTACCTTTTACCATGAAGCAATGATAAATGGTATTTAACTTTGGATGGACCGTGACCATAAATAGTATTTGGAAAATATGCATCATAACCTGTTTCTCTAGACCCAAGGGTTTGGAGTAGGCTGGGAGAGTAAGGTGCTTTGCCATTTAATTAATAACAGAATGAATAATGAATGGGATGTCTAATTCACTTGCAAGCCAGAGTATGACAATTAATAATGTATAATAATAAATTAGCATTTAGGTAAGACACTAGAGTGTTCAAAGCAGTTCATTTGCATTATCTCAGTAGTCCTTGCAACAACCCTGCCAGGTAGGTCACTGCTATCTTGGTTTTGCAGAGGAAGGGTGGTAGTGGGCTGAGGCACAGTGAAATTGGCTTGTCTAAGCCCTTCTGGTATGTTAATTGGAAGAGTAAAATTTGAACATAACTTTTGCTGGTGAACAGCTTTGTCTCTTAGCCACTGCACACAGTTGGATTGACAGAGGGATATGTTTGGGAAAGGGCTTAGTGGTAGAGCATCTGGTTTCCTCTGGACTTCTCCCAAGCAGATGTAAACTATGGGGAGAAGGAAGGATCCCCCTCTGGGCCTGTCTGGCCTGATGCTCTGTGATCTCTCTGTGAGAACTCACTCTAGAGGGACTGGCCAACTACTGTGAAACTGAAGCAGTGTCTGACTCCTCTCTGCACTCAAACTGAGACCCTCAGCACCCAGCCCTGTCCTTGAACGACTTTCTTCTCCTGAGTCCCCAGTTTCACTCACACTTCCTACTTCTACCACCTCCCAGCTTGCCCCTTCCTCTGAACGGTCCCCTGTATCCCACCACCACTGCTTCGGGTCTAAGTCTTCTTCATCTGCGTCATCCCTGGAGGGTTCTTGGGTGGGTGGCACCCGCCTCTCTTCCTCATCCAGCAAGTCCCTGTCACACAGCCTCTCACAGTCTATTCTAAATCAGAGTCGTGGCACCCCCAGCAGCACCCCTGAAGCTCTGTGCAAAGGAAATGTTAATAGTGAGTCAAGGCCCCACCCTTGCTTGGAGATAAAATAAGACAGATGGACACCCTTGCTTGGAGATAAAATAAGATAGGTGGACACAAGCATTTAGGTTAATGGGCTAAAAAAGGCCACAACTTTACTGGTTACAGACTGTGAGTGGTATTGGCTTAGGCATTGGATTGAACAGACTATACTTGACTCCTGCCCGCTCTGCCAGGAGTCACACAAGGATTAACAACCTGTAGGGGGAGCTTGTTGATGCAAATCAACTGGAAGCTTTCCCCTAGAGTCACCAGAGGGTCATGGCATGGCCCTAGCCACCACCTGGGCATCAGACAGGAACCACAATGGCCAGATTCCTTTAATGGAATACCCTTCAGGGAGAGGGGGAGGTGATGGCCACAACCTTCCCTCTGACACACAACGTGTTTTCCAAGGCCTAACCTCCAAACCTTACAAAGTTGTGATGATTTGCTATGAGGTAGGCAAAAAACCAA
This sequence comes from Podarcis pityusensis, assembly GCF_964106645.2. Lineage (NCBI taxonomy): Eukaryota > Metazoa > Chordata > Lepidosauria > Squamata > Lacertidae > Podarcis > Podarcis pityusensis. The sequence continues at coordinate 24,608,559 of NC_138042.1, forward strand.
GTGGCTGGTGCCAATCTGCTTGGACAACCAAAGCGGCCAACCGAAGACCATAGCAAGGTCAGGAGCAAAACCTAGAGGGAGGGAGGGCGGGTGATCCAAGGAAGCCAGGAACAAGAAGGAGGAGCCCGTGAGCCTGTGGCTGTTTCAAACGGCAAAACCACACACCCACCCCAGCCAGATTGGCCAGCTGGGTGGTGTGATGTGGGCACAGGGCTCAATGATGCAGGGGGCTTGGTTACGCCCCCCCTGCGAGCACAGAAAGTGGTTCCCACTCACAACACCTCCCCTCCATTAAGAGGAGAGGCTTATTCCCCTAAATCTACCTCTGATCAAACAGAGACCTTCAAAGAATGCAAAAGACCATGAACCTTATTTATACCTGATAACCTGTTCGTCCATATGGTAAAGTGTAAGGAAGAAAGGAATGGTTGCATCTGTGCATCAAATATACAGTGGTACCTCGGGTTAAGTACTTAATTCGTTCTGGAGGTCTGTTCTTAACCTGAAACTGTTCTTAACCTGAAGCACCGCTTTAGCTAATGGGGCCTCCTGCTGCCGCTGCGCCGCCGGAGCACGATTTCTGTTCTCATCCTGAAGCAAAGTTCTTAACCTGAGGTAATATTTCTGGGTTAGTGGAGTCTGCAACCTGAAGCGTATGTAACCTGAAGTGTATGTAACCTGAGGTACCACTGTATATCATTAATAGCTGCTTTTGAGAATTGCTGCACAGAATTCTGTTAACATCTCTTTTCTGAGTTGCTACTACTTTTGAGTTCCTTGGATTTTCCATTCCATATCTAAAAACTGCTTTCGCCCCAATGCCTAGTGTCATTGGCAATTAACATACTTAGGAGCACAGTATTAACAGCATTCTCTAAACCAGCACTCAATAGATGAACACTCTGATGAACAAGCTCTTTGAGATAGGGGTTTGGTGAATTTTTAAAAAAGACATTGTAGAATGATAATAAATTACTTTCATTCCAAAGGCTTCGGTGGCATTCAAAACATTTCAAAGTTCAAATTAACAGAAGGACTTTTATAAAAGCTTAGACTGATATGGCGGCTAAGCAAGGATTGTGGAGAATTCCAATCATTGAGATATTGTGATCATGAAGGTACCCCCCCATTTTTATTGAATTTTAATAATGACAACCAGGTTACAGTAAAATGAAATGAAACAAAAATTAGTTTAAAAAAAGATAAGTTGTCACAACTGCCAATAAAGAAATATAGGATACAGTTATGTGATTTACCGAGTCAATAATCAAACATACCAAGAGAATCACAAAGGTTTGATTAATGGATGCCCAACAATTCTGCTGCTGGGGGCCTGCATTTTTATTATTATTTCGATTGTTGAAATTGATTTGAATGAATACAATACTTAACAACATGAAGAGAAGAGCACAGCTCCTTCTTTCATAAACTGCAAACATTTTCAGCTTCAGCACACATTTACCATAATGTCTGGTATCATGGGTTTGCATTCAACGTAATGCCATGGGTAGCATTCCATTGCAAGGATTTCCCCTTCTGCAATTGAATATTCTCTCCCTCTCTCCCCTGTGCATCCCCTAAATATGTCATGTGGTTTTCCCCAAACCTCTAGAGCAGATTTAGGAATGGTGTGGGGTGCAAGTGGGGGGAAAGGGTGCAGTAACTTTCTCTTTCAAGTCCTGTTGTGCTAGGTGTAATCCTTGTATTCACACAACAATTTAGTTGAATACCACCCATGGCAGGGGCCTTGAAAGCCATTTTGCCCATCTCTCTGGTTGATGCAATAAATCCACAGCCATCCTTCAAAATTTGCATTTCTCTTTTAGATATCCAGCCTCATATAACCAACATGCTTAACTCTAATTAATGCATGAAAGGATTAAGACCATAGTGTAAGCTGTCCTGTCAGGCTTAGCTAGATCACTCCCTCTCACCTTGGAGCAAGGGTTACCAAGCCTTTGTTCACCCACATTCCACCATGTGAACCCTACCAGCAAGGAGGTTTAAGCTGGATGCTGCAAGCTTGGACTGTGTGGTTAAAGCAAGCCATCTTTTTATTTCTACACAAATAATTTAGAAACATTTACCATTTTGGAACCTAAGTTATGCTGCCTGTCTTTTCTTGTTGCTGTATGGAAAAGCACATGAATCTGACCTTTGAAGAGTTATGTAAGTAAACCATTTTTACCTTAGCAAACGTGTTGTCTCTTTCTATGCTAAGGAAAGTGAGGAATTTTGGAAGCAACTTAGAAGGGGATATTTTAAACGTCTAACAGCCTATATTTCAAGCCAAGGAATGCATACAATAATGCATATGCCAGGGTAAAAGAATTGTGTATAATGTCATAACAGGTTCCTCTTTCCCCTTCATTCATTGGCTCAGTTTTTAAATGACTGTGGAACTATGTGCAGTGGCAGAGGAAGAAGAAGAAGAGGAGGAGGAGGAGGAGGAGGAGGAGGAGGAGGAGGAGTTTGAACTTGATATCCTGCCTTTCACTCCCTTTAAGGAGTCTCAAAGCAGCTAACAATCTCCTTTCCCTACCTCCCCCACAACAAACACTCTGTGAGGTGAATGAGGCTGAGAGACTTCAGCGAAGTGTGACTAGTCCAAGGTCACCCAGCAGCTGCATGTGGAGGAGTGGGGCCGTGAACCCAGTTCACCAGATTACAAGTCTACCGCTCTTAACCACTACACCACACTGGCTCCCAGGTAAATGTGCACAGGATGGCAGCCATAAACCATTAACCATCAAAAAGAGCAAAATTGGCTCTGTCAAGTTATCATAAGGATACAGAGGGTGAGTTACCTGAGTTTAGTTGTGAAGAGTCCCAATTTTTAGACCATCCCTTTCAGGTTATGAGAGGACACATGATATATCTCTTATCATATGTAATACTTCCTTACCTTATATACTGAAAGCATGGTGACCTTGATAATTCTCTTTGACTGGGGTTCCATAATATACATTTGCGAATGCATTCAATGGACACAGTTCCTCCATGGCAATGAAGTCCTTTCCCAGTATACACTTCAGAATAGTATCCTGGGTAACCACAAAGGGATTTGCATGCCCTTGGTATCCTTTCCTCATGAATTGCAAAGCTGATGAGTTAAAAGCAGCCTTTGTGGTATTACTGTGTATTAATCAACCCTGTGATTCCTGTCTTGTTTAATCAAGAAGACTATGTAAGGCTTTCGAGCTTGGCTACCTCCCCACATCTCAGGTTAATCACATGCTGACTAGTTTTTATGTTAAACAAATTAAATCTTACTTTCCTTCTAGCCTTTCCTGGATTGCTCTGTCATGGAAGGTGATGGCTTAGAATTCACAGCAATTGACTTGGACGTTTTTGTATAGATGAGATCTGATTGCTATATAAACTAATTTAAAGCTAATGTTTCATATGTCATGCTTGACGCTTCCTGACATAGATGTCGTGTAGAAGCTGAGTGAACCAGTGTTTCTTAAAATGGTGGCTTCCATTCCTAGCTATGTCCCAAACTTTTACCTCCAGTGCAACCCCCCCCCCAACATCTTTCCATGCTTGCCTTGATTTTCCAGGAATGTTACATCCTCTGCACTGAAGCAAACAAGAATACACCATTCATTGTTGATCTAAATACAATAGACCTGCAGAACTATTGTATTTGAAAAGCATAGAATAAGAATGCTTTCAAAATTCACCACAGTTGAATTTCTCCCTGGATAGAAACTGCAGCGGGTACAGAATGCCACGGCAAGACTCCTTACGGGGTCATCACCACGGGATCACATTCACCCGGTGCTATACCAGTTGCACTGGCTCCCGGTGAAGTACAGGATCAGGTTTAAGGTGCTGGTTTAAACCTTTAAAGCCCTATACTGCCTAGGACCCTTGTACCTATGGGACCGCCTCTCCTGGTATGTCCCACGGAGGACCTTACGGTCTTCAAACAAAAACATCTTGGAGGTCCTGGGCCACAGGGAGGTTAGGCTGGCCTCAACCAGAGCCAGGGCTTTTTCGGCTGTGGCCCAGATCTGGTGGAACGCTCTGTCATAAGAGACTAGGGCCCTGCAGGACTTGACATCTTTCCGCAGGGCCTGCAAGACAGAGCTGTTCACCAGGCCTTTGGCCAAGGAACAGTCTGACCCCCTCCTTTGGTAATCCTCATAGAACTGTAGCCCAATGGTTGCCATTAATTTGATTCTGAATTGATTTTAGAATGAATTGATTTTAGAATGTATTTCAATTAATTGATTGTGATTTTATGTAAACTGTGTTACTTTTATTGTTGTTAGCCGCTCTGAGCCCGGCTTCGGCTGTGGAGGGCGGGATATAAATAAAATATTATTATTACTATTTTGAGGTTTCCATATAGCTGATCTCGTTCCTAGTGCAGCAGCAAAACCTGCCATTCTTTTCTTTCTGATATCCCAACTACCTCACATGATCAGCTTGTTTGTCTTTTCTTTTTCTTGTGTTACAGATTACTGCTGCGCAGAAGGATATTGGTTAAAGCAGGGCAAGAAAGCGTATTCATGATGAAATTGCACGACAACATCAAATTTTGTCTCTGTGTTTACCATGAATTGAGGGAAGGGCAGGCATGTCAATTTTGGTTCTCTCCATTTTTCATACTCAGTTTCCCACATTCCTGCAGTAATTTGCAATTTTTAGAAAAACCTCATGAAAATGTGTCAGTATTTTAGTGTGGATTTCTCCAAATAATCACATTTTTATATGCAGTTTTGAATAACGTACACAATTTTTCAAGCATTTTCCCCAACATTTGTTTGCTATTTTCACTAATATATTAAATTCATTTACCCCCCCCCCATATATGCATTTCTTTATCAACATCATTTGGCTGAAGAACCGCAAAATTCAGAGAAGTGCACATTTTGAAGGATGACTGTGTTTTGGTTCTCAAGTTGTTTTGGAAAGCATGAATTAAGTAGTTCCACAACTAAATGTGAACAGAACAAAATTTACCCCCTGTCCCTTCACTAATCAATCACACTGTGTCACCAGAGTTGGCCCGAGACATTATAGCATCTGAGGCAAACCCAAAAATGGCGCTCCCCTTGCCCAGAGAAGAAAGGAACATGGGGAGAATCAAGTCAACCTTACCTGATGGTTGATGTGGGAAGCAAAGGTCATTGTGGGGGCAGAGGGGCCCATTCTGTTTCACACCAGGTGGGTACAGAACCCAGGAGAGCCAAGAGGCAGCCCCCACCATTTCCTCCCTAGAGGTGTGAGGAGACCAGCAGCACCTCCTATTCATTGAGAGGCCACTATAGAGGTGTCATGGGGGGTGGGATCTGCCAAGAAGGCGGAAGATCTGGCCTTCAAGCAGCACGCAGCAGCCATTGCTGCCACTGCAGCAGTAGCAGTGGGCAATTTGTTCCTTGGAGGCCAATTCTGCTGCCCCTGTGGATCTTGCCCTGTGCGGCACACATTGTTAATGTGTGTGTGTGTGTGTGTGTGTGTGTGGCAGGTGGAGGTGCAAATTGAGTATCAAGGAAATTGCAACATTAATACATGTTTCAAACATTCCCAAGTTATACTGCAAAACAAGCAGAGCAGAATACAGGACATATCAAACATGTGGAACAATTGCAGAATGAAAATCTATCCATCTCTAATGTAGTACAGGCCACCAAAGTTCTTTTTTTAAAAATGTATTTTTTATCATTCCAATAGCAGCCTCATTATAGAAATACCAATTTTATCCAATTAATACAATTACACTGGTCAACAACAAATTTGTTGTCTGCGTTTTTTTCAGTTGATTTAGGACAAATCTGATGCGCTGAATCCAAAAATCACATTGGTTTTGCTCAATCAGGTCAAGTTTTTGAGCTATGGTCACATGTCATTTTTTTACGTTTTTGTTCACATGTACGCTTGTGTGGAGCATTTTAGAAGAAGTTAGTGGGGGTAAAATGCCATGTCGAATAATTGTTTTGATTGGAAATGATTATTTTAATGACAAGAAGTATTCAGGTCCGATAATTCTGGGTGATTATGTCGAAAAGGGATCAGTTTGAAGTCATAAAACCTCAAAATCTTCCATAAATTGGTGCGGCAAAGCATAAAGTTGTTTTGGTATTAAACTTGGTGACCAGGATAAAGCTTGGGTGCCACACATGGTGTGCAAGGCATGCCCCGAGACTCTATGTGGGTGGACCAATGGCAAGAGGAGTCTGAACTTTGGAATTCCCATGGTTTGGAGGAAGCTGACAAACCATGTCACTGACTGCTACTTCTGCGCTGTTGATGTGACTGGGATCAACAAAAAGAACCGGAGCAGCCTCAAGTATCCTGATCTTCAATCAGCACATCGTCCTGTAGCTCATTGTGATGAAATTCCAGTGCCTATCTTCGGAGAACTTCCTGACATTAGTGACGAAGATGCCTCCAGTGTTGAAGGACATGAAGAAGAAGAAGTGGTTCTTGAAGATGATGCTCCACATCCATTTTCCCAAAAGGAGTTGAATGATCTAGTTCGTGACCTCAGCTTGTCAAAGGACTCTGCCGAACTGTTGGCATCCAGATTGAAGGGAAAAAACCTCCTCTCTGACAGTGCTCGCATCAGCTTCTTCCGCAATAAGGCATCAAGAGTACCTCCGTTTTTTCTCGGAAGAGAAGGACTTGGTGTACTGTGCAGATATTGCACAGCTTCTGCTCAAGCTTGGAGTGCCGCAGTATGAACCCAAAGATTGGAGACTGTTCATTGACAGCAGCAAGCAATCACTGAAATGTGTTCTGCTACACAATGGCAACCAGTTTGCCTCTATACCCCAGCTCACTCGAGTACACTGAAGGAGAACTATGAAGCAGTGAAGTATGTGCTGGAGAAAATTGGTTATGATCAGCATAAGTGGTTTATTTGTGTTGACCTGAAGATGGTGAACTTTTTGTTGGAACAACAGTCTGGCTTCACCAAGTACCCATGTTTTCTGTGTATGTGGGATAGTAGGGACCGGGCTCAGCATTACACGAAGAAGGACTGGACTGTGCAGGAGGAATTGGTGCCTTGCAAAAAAAGGAACGTCATCAACGACCCTCTGGTGGACAGAGACAGAATACTCTTCCCACCGCTGCACATCAAGCTCGGCTTAATCAAGCAGTTCACCAAGGTTCTGGACAAGGATGGTGACTGCTTCACTTACTTGTGCCAGGCTTTTCCAGGATTGACCATGGAGAAGTTGAAAGCTGGCATCTTTGACGGTCCTCAGATCCATCAGCTCATCAGAGATCCAGAGTTCAGAAACTCAATGAACGAAGTGGAACTGGAAGCGTGGAAGGCATTTGTTCTGGTAGTGAAGAACTTTCTTGGCAACAATAAGGCCAGAAACTACGCAGAACTTGTCAACAACATGCTGACTGCTTTCAGAAACCTGGGCTGCAACATGAGCGTCAAGATGCACTACCTATTTTCACATCTGGACCGGTTTCCTGAGAACCTGGGTTCAACGAGTGACGAGCAGGGGGAGAGATTCCATCAGGACATGAAAGAGATGGAGACCAGGTATCAGGGTCGCTGGGACACAGTCATGATGGCTGACTACTGTTGGACTCTGAAGAGAGATCTCCCTGCCGCTGAGCATTTCAGGAGTTCTAAGAAGCGGAAGTTCAAGCCCTGAAGTTTGAAAACTGGTGAAGCAACATGCAATTTACGTGTACTTACCTTTACCAATGCCCACCATTCAGTTTACAGTAATCAATGTTTCTATCAGGTAATCAATATATGTTGTTGGAAAAACATTTTTTTCTCTTGAAAACATATTTAGGCTGATATGTGTTGACAAAAATCAGCTGATAATGCCACAAAAATGTATTCGATTTTGTCACAAGATCTGATTTTTTTCTAATCAACATAGCACAAAAACCTGACCTGATGGAGAGAAACGGATGCCATTTCCTGATTCAGCAGTGCAAAGATACCCTAAATCAATTGTAGAAATCTAGACAACATTCAAAAAGTAAAAAATTGTTGCCCAGTGTTATTAATGCCAATTATTCAAATGTCAAATTATACAATTCAATTAAACTGCCCCCTTCACATGCTAGAGTTGATGAGTTCATTCTTCTACATTTTTTCTGGTACAAGGCTGCCAAATTCTTGAGACACTGCTAAGGTAGCTGAATGTTAACATCACAAGCCAGAATCCTTGTCCTGGAAGTCAGGTGATCCCAAGAACCAACTATGAGCCAAGGCCTGCGGCCTGCTTTATAGCTGCAAAGTCTAGTGTATGCTTTCAGTCTGGGCTGATAGGGGCAGAGGAATTTTTTATTTTTTTGAAGTGAATTGACCAAAACTGGAACACCGTTCTGCGATTCTCTGAATTTTGCAGTGCAGTTTTGATTTAGAAATGTACGAAAAGCTGAATATTTTATGGTAAACATGTACTGTATTCCAAAATGCATATTTTATGGGAAGAGTGCATTCCAGTTGTGCACTTTGGCAGAAATGCATACAATTTCAATGCTATTTTTCATGATGGTTTTTGGTCTCTGTGTTGCATTAAAATCCACAATAAACAGGACAGGACAGAGCTACATGTGATGTAGCTCGTATGAAACTGACATAGATCAGAAACCAGCTAATCCCTCCATTTCTACTAAAGGAGACGACTAGGCTATATCCCTCTGTGCTCCCAGGTTGATTGACTCCCATTGTTCCATTTGCTTGCAGCTTCTCCTGCCATAGGGTGGGAGCAGTGCTGGATATATGTATAAGCTACACAAGCTACAGCAGAGAGTCCCAGTCTCTTGGGGGCCTCCAAAAAATTTAAAGGGAAAAAAACCACTTGATGTACATTTCTAAAATATAAGATAAAAAACAAATAAAATAAACCTACATACACTTATATCTTAATAATTATTTCACTGTTAATATACTTCTCAATTATATTTCAGTTCAACAATTACTTTGATAAAATACAGTGGTACCTCGGGTTACAGACACTTCAGGTTTCAGACTCCGCTAACCCAGAAATAGTACTTTGGGTTAAGAATTTTGCTTCAGCATGAGAACAGAAATCGCGCAGTGGTGGTGCGGCGACAGCGGGAAGCCCCATTAGCTAAAGTGGTACCTCAGGTTAAGAACAGTTTCAGCTTAAGCATGGACCTCCAGAACGAATTAAGTTCTTAACCCGAGGTACCACTGTACTGAAAAGTTTTTAAGTGGTCTTTATCAACTCCTTTCCTTGTGTCTGTTGCTCTGATAAACATTGCTGCTAAGACACAGACTAAATATATATTTGTTCATCTGGGCCTTTGAGAAAAGAACGTCTAGTGTAATATCACTGTACATATTTTGTTATGTGCAAATGCCTTTAGATACCTATTAGGTCCATAAATTACCATATAGCATATATCCAACACAAAAACAGTGACAATTTGTTGTTGACAAAGGACTTCTGGACATATAAAGGGCCCCATTACCTTCAGTAGCTTAGGGCCTCACCAAACCTAAACCCGGCCCTGGGTGAGGCTGAATCTTGCAAAAACTCTGGCCCGGGCACCTGAATCATCCCTGACAGAAATGTTAAGACAGCGGACAAGTCATATTTCGCAGGCAAAAATGGCTTCCCAAAGCTTCTGAGAAGCCTACAAGCACTTCATGTAACAAAAAAAAAATAATGGTTGATTTTCCAGCAAACGCTACAGTGGGCATGATTAATTCCTCATATAATCTTTGTGGCATTTTTCCTATATGGCAGTCGATGCACTCTTTCTTCTCAAGCAAATAAATAATGAATAAAAGCTGGATGACCTTCTTGGAGCCGGAATCCCAGGGACGTTTCTATTCTCTTAAGATGGACATGAAAAGCCCAGTACATGAAATATGGATACTTAAAGTAAAGAGCATGAGCACTCCCCAAAGACAACGAGGCATTTGAAGATTGTCTTGTTAAATATTTCGGTTCTTGCTGCAGATTCTTCCATGTTTGTTTTGCAAATGAATTGAAAAGTAACTTTTGAAAATATATTTCACTCCCAAACTTTTCCTCCCTTTTTTCAGATTAGCATTTTTAGCATTCTGCTGAAACACACACAGGGCCCCTTTCCGTGGGAATAGAGACCATCTATCTCAATAACATTTTCCATAATTCATCACTTGGTTTTCCAAGAGAGTGATAACTACATCTGTATTTGTTTGTTTGTTTGTTTGTTTGTTTGGGGTAATTATCTCAGCCAGATGCACATAGCATATCATTTGATAAATAGAGCTATTTTGAACACGGTAACAATCACATGGAAACCCCAAAGCATCTCCACGCCGTAGCCAATGGCATGTCTAACTCTTCAATCCTATGCTTCAAACACACCAGCTGGAGAGCTTTAGGAGTCTAACTTAAATCCCATGTGCTGGGTAGATCCTGATGATATGCAACTACTGGCATTGCTTCATAGGTAGATCAGAAAAGGATATCCCAGCATAATGTTTTATCAGTATCTCCATTCTACATCATTGTTGTGGCACCCTCTGCAGAGCCGAAGCTCAGTGCAGATGAACCAGTCGTGCTACCCTAAAACTGCCTCTGCTTCCAGTCAGACAACTAATCACCAGCTCCTTTACAAGGCCACAAACCTGTCTCCAACTGCAGTGATATTAGTCTCATGAATAACAAGCTCACAGTGACTAAATAAGCACATAAATAAAATCCAAACTCACTGTGATACTGCAACCAATGGGAAAAGGAAGGGAAAATATCTCAGGAACTTCTAAAAAATAAATTAGTCCCTTCAGGGACATAAGGATACCTGAAAATTTAACCCTTATCCATAAGTGAAGGTTATTTCTCAAAGGGGCTTACTCACCAACACTCATCAGAAGCTTGTATAGAATTTTTTCCAAAAGCAGAATCAGTCTAACATTTTTGTTTGTTGGTTGGTTTTAAAGAATGATTATTGCACCCTAAAAAGGAATAAACTTGTTGATATCAAATATGGTCATGTCCTCCTAATAGCTATGCTAAGCCTATTAGGCCTAATTAGTGTTTTGTTTCTGCAAAGTTTCATTCGTTAAAAGCTCACCCAAGTCGGAATCAAAATCCAAGTACTGAATTGAGGTCGCACAGGCATTCTTCATTCACATCGTGTGCTTCAAGAAACTGCTGTATGTTTACATATGTAAGCCATTTTTAAATCTTTGAGCACATGCTCAGTAACAATGGAACTTAAATCTACATTCCAGGATTAGTGGGGAATTATAGCTTTGGTTGGCTGAAGGGGGACTTGGATAGGTGGATAGAAAGCGCACCAATGAGATAAACAGATTTGTGGACTGAAGGGGCAATATTTTACTGAGTCCTGTTGGGCGTGATGATTTCTGCTAATGGAGTGAGACCCTGCCTGTACCCTTCCTAAATCTTCCCCGAAGGGCGGGGGAACCCCTAAAGCAGATTTAGGGGCTGTGGGAGATGAGATGGGGGAAAATTCTGTTATGCAAGCAGAAGTCCTTGTGCTGATAGAATACTTGCCTTAGTGCTTTGTTGCATTCCACCCAAGTCAGTTTATGGATTGAAGGTCAGATTGTAGCAACAATTATCTTCACTGTAGATACACAATGCTGCCAGGTTCCTCGTATTTCAATTCTTTCAATTACTGTAGGTACTACAGATAAACTTTCAACAGACTGGTCTTAGAGGAATGACTCAAGGAACAAAATTTACTTGAAACAAATAAAATGCATGTCTATATAAAATGCATGGTAGTTTATACTGTTGATTGTAATTATATATATTACAGAGATTGGGGACTCATCGAAACATCCTTTTGTTGTGATTTCATGGTTATGTGTGCTCATGCTTGCATCAGAACAGTAACACCTGATTCTGCTTTCAATACTGTTTATGCCTGCAAAAGTTTCCAGGTGTCATACTGTGCCATTGGCAGATGCCCCAGAACTTCCTGCAGAAATCCTGAAACTTTTTTTGCCACAAAGGTTTTGAGGAGGTGTTGTCAATATATGATCACAGAGGAGAAAGCAGCATTCCCCCCCCCCCCCGTGTTCAAACCCCAACACCACGTGTTTGTTTTCCTTTTCACACAAAAAGTAAAAAAGGGGGTTTATTAATTTCGATGTTATGTTGGAGCGAATGTTTTGAATAATTATTTTTACGTAACTGACAGAGAATTGGAAGCCCCTTCCTTCCTTCCTTCCTCCCTCCCTCCCTCCCTCCCTCCCTCCCTCCCTTCCTTCCTTCCTTTCTTTTCTTCTCCTTGTTTGTTTCCATATACATGCACATCTCTGTCTCCCCCCTTTCTGCTTTTGTTTTCATATAGATTAGGTTTTTTTGTTGTATCTTAAAAAGCTTTCATGGAAAAATTATGGAGGGGGGAAGCAAGCCTGCTCCCCTGAATGGCACTAATGTGATAACCTTGTGGCAGCATCACAGAACAACTAATAAAACAGAATTATGTGTGGATGGTCCTATATAAATCCACCATTAACACAGTCGTGACAGCGGCATGTTGCCGAATGCACCAGTAAGAAACACAGCTGTCTGTGGGTGCTTTAAGTAATCCCTGTCAGAAAACAGCCCATAAATGTGTTTATGTGGGTTGGTGTTGGGTGCTTTGACTGGTCCTGCGGTTCCTGACAGATTTTCTAATCAGTGGGACTTTTTTCTAAGTAAATATGATAGGCATGAGAAGCTTATGTGGGGAATAAGCCTTACTGAAGTATTTGAGATTTGCATCCATGTAAGCACGAATACATCAGGCTGCACAGCACTGCTTGAAAGTGGTCCCCTTTTTTGTTGTTTTAAAAGAGACAAGTTTTGCCTAGGGACAATCAGTGTCACACCTGTTAGGCTGGCTAAGCCTCACAGGTGTACGATGCTGCTACCCAGAAATCTCTTGTGATGTATTTTTAGATGGCAAACTTCCACATATTGCAACTCTGAGAGTGTGGGGGGTAGGAAAAACAAACCTTGAATTCTTGTGTGTGTATTAAACCACATACACACACACACACACACACACACACACACACAATTGCACCGATCTCTCTGAAATGGATCCAAGGCTCAGTTGTCTCAGACTGGAATGCTAAATTGCTACTGCAGGACTCGGAGGACACAGACAACATCTTCCTGCAGTAATTTAAACGTCTTCTGTGATAAGGCTACTGATCCATGAGAAGGTTAACAGCCTTCACATCAAAGACCTGACATTTTTCATTTTGGTGTGTTTACTGGAAAGTGTTTGTTGATAAATCCAGCAACACATATGTGTTTTGAAGTTTGTTGGTCTTTTTTAAAAAAATCACTAATCCTGCCCACACGAGAAATGTGAACTCTGTATGCTTTTTATTCCTACGATGTTGCAATCTTCTCCTTAACTTGTTCTGTTACATCAGAGAAGCCATGTTCTGCGGTTGTGCTATTAGCCATTGTTTCGTCACGCACAAGGGCAGACGTTGTGCCGGTTTGACTCGGAGGTCTCCTGTACGGTACATTCAAATTACCATGCATTTATTCGAAAATGCCTTCTAATCATCAGTCAGCTAGCTTGAACACAGAACTGGATTGTACCCTGTCTCTGGATGGACAAATCATTCAGTTTTGATTTCCCTCAGATTCTCATTTTTCCAATCTTACGTTCACTTCTTGTGTTCACTTCTTATATTCCCCCCCCCCCACTGCCCCTCCACCAAAGCCTCTCGTGAGATCTCACCAGAAGCCCCTGCTGCTTCTTATTGCTTTGCTGGAGTCAGCAGCAGGGAAGCACAAGGGTTTGTGCCCCGTGGGATTCTGCCACCCAAAGCAGCTGCCTTGGTCTGCCTCATGGGCTCTGGTGGGATGCACTGGACTTCAGTGGATCTCTTCACCCATTCCTGCATGCATACAGCAGCTCCTCTCTAGAGACCATTCCCACCACCCATGTAGGTGGTGGGGGGCAGTGGATGCAGCAGATGTGGTACAGAAGGGTTTCCCAAACTTGGGTCTCGAGAAGTTTTTGAACTACAGTTCCTATCGTCCCTGACCACTGGGCCAGCTAGCTAGGGATGATGGGAGTTGTAGTCCAAAAACTGCTGAGGACCCAGGTTTGAGAAAGCCTAGCCTAGGGTTAGCCAGTGCAGCCTTCCTCTTTTTCTCCATGCAATATGTTAATCACATGAGTGGATGTCTGAAGAGGAATATTACAAGGAAAAGTGATATTCTGTTGTTTTGTTCACTCTTATAGTAGACCTGAGTGGCTGAAGTAAAATAGGACTACCCATAAATGAAACTAGATTCAAAATACTCGAGAGAAACCCCACGTTACCTAGAAATACATGTCCTTTGGAATGAAGCCTTCAAAAGAAGGCCAACAAAAAATGATGTTTGAGTACTGCACTTCACAAACTTATTTTGCTCCCTTAAACATTCCCACTCCCTTTTGTTCTGTACGGAGTCCCAGCTGTGTACACCAGCATATTTTGGAAAGAGGCCCAAGATGAGCAGGTCCACGAAAGAAAGGTGGCTGGTTAATCTCTCAACTCTAGAAATAACAGGATGGCATATCCAACACACCATCCTGGCATACCACAATACTGCTGATCTCAACACATAAATCTGGGGCTGCCTATTCTAATGAGTGGGAAGTGTATCTGATTAGCAGATAACATCTGATCTAGATGCAGGAAGGCACAAGCAAAGGAAATGAACATCAGCTTGAATGACACATCATAATCAAGCTGTCCCAGGGGAGTGGAAATGGAATCACAGCTTGATTTGACTGCAGTTTCTCGTATGAATCTATAGCCATTTATTTCAAGCACACAGCTGCTTACAATACAACACTTCCTTGCTTGCTAGCACACCTCAGATTAAAGTGTGTTACTGCTAATCCCAATAGTTTTCTTCTGAGATGAGCAACATGTCCCGAATATATGTGGGATGAAGGAAATAGGTACCAGGGGCATTTAAACTAGGGTCGTTCATCACATTTGGACAAATCCTCAATCCCAAGATGCATTGCATAAAATTGTGAGGTTTCTCTGAAGCTAAGTGATATCTCTCTGAAGCATTCTGAACCAAAGTGGAGACCCCCAAAGTGATTTAGAATGCTTCAGAGATTTGGACATTTAATAAAAACCACAAAAAACCAACAACACTGCAGACAGTGTGCCTGCAGAAACCGAAACATTTCTCTGCAAGTTTGCTGTCTAAGGAAAACACCATAGTGGGAAGACAGAGAGGAACAGCTCTTTTGTAATGGTTAGACCTAATTTATAACCTGAGGAAATGGCTTTACCGGTGCTCCCCAGTCACAGAGTATTGGAGGAAAGATGTTGAAGTAATTTTGAAGTGATTGTTATCCATTTCTTGTGCTCTTTGCCGGTTCTGTTGGTGGTGTTTGCTTGGACATTCATGTCTTTCTCTCTCTGTGCCACATGTCCACACATCCACTCCAGTCAAATCAACTTCACATTTACTTCCCAGTGTGGTGTAGTGGTTAAGAGCGGTGGACTCGTAATCTGGTGAACCGCGTTTCGCTTCCCCGCTCCTCCACATGCAGCTGCTGGGTGACCTTGGGCTAGTCACACTTCTCTGAAGTCTCTCAGCCCCATTCACCTCACAGAGTGTTTGTTGTGGGGGAGGAAGGGAAAGGAGAATGTTAGCTGCTTTGAGACTCCTTAGAGTAGTGATAAAGCGGGATATCAAATCCAAATTCTTCTTCTTCTTCTTCTTCTTCTTCTTCTTCTTCTTCTTCTTCTTCTTCTTCTTCTTCCTGCAACTATCGGTGCCAACTGGGCAGAACACAAACTTGAAGCTGTTATTTTTAATTGGTAATATTTCCCTAGTCCCTGCACCTATCCTTCTGAAATTCTGGAGGTAATTTCCCTAGGGGCATCTTCACTATGTGCACCATTTTCATAATAAAATAATTCCCCACAAAGCCACAGGGAAGGAAGTGAAATCTTTTTAATTCTCCTTCCTCCCATCCTACCAAAAAATACAAAACCTTAAGGGACCCTGAAACACACACGCAAAAGCATCTATCCTTCTGAAATTGGTCAGGTTTCTTCCTTAAGGGAATCTCTTTGATATATGCTGCTTTCATATCAATTGTCCATAAAACAATATGGGAAACTTTTGCAACCACCCCCAAGCTGTAATGGCTGCCCTTTCAGCAAAACGATGGCAGCTAGCTCATAATTCAACCCATTTACTGTGCCTTTCTTCCAGAAGTGTGGGGACAACCTTCCTTTCCCACCTTTTATCTATCAGGGAGGGAGAACTTCAAGACCAGGAGTCAAATTCTACCCTCCAACTTAGCTGGCCCCTCACTCAGTACATAAGTAGTAAGAGTCATGGACTGTTTGAGTCATGGAAATTCCAGATTGAAACAATGGTTCCCTCCATCAATCTTTCTTCTTCTTCTTCCTTTCATGTATCTCCACAAAATCATTTCTTGAATTGTGAAATGTGGGAATTGTCCCAAAGGATAAAGGAAGGGTGCAAAGCCTTGCTTGCAAACATTGATTGGGCAAGAGGGAGGGGACATTGGTGCTTCCAGAATTCTCATTCAAATTTCTCCCTGGATTTTGACATTGTAAACCTGATTCCAAAATGGGAATCATCTTTTATTACATCACACAGCCACACACTGGATTTTGTACAGAGACATGGGCATAGGCAGTTTGCCGCAGAGTTCAGTTTCTTCATTCATTCCTTCCCGCATCCTGCACTGCGGAAGATACAGTACTACCAATACGTGTGGGTTGGTGGGTGGATGGGATGGGAAAGCTCAGAACAATCCTTTAGGCTTCTCTGTGTGGCCTTCAGGACTTTCCCCATCCCACACTCCCTCTCCAATCACACCTACTCCCCCCCCCCCAAGCCAACCCTTTCAACTAGCCCTGATTTGTACCCTCCTTGAGTGCTTTTGCTTGGCCAGAATTTGTCCTTGAACTCTGATAATACCTGTTGCTTGCCTGCAGGAGTACCAACTTGAATAAAATATTGTGGGGCCCAGGTAAGCCCTGCCACACATAACTGATCGCATGACACAGTGCACACATACTACTTGAATGGGAATGCCCATCAACTTTGTGGGGGCCCGGCCCCCTCAAATATTTGATTGCGGGGGCCAAAAACCCCCCAGCCCCTAGGAGTTGGCTCCTATGCTTGCCTGGATGAGAAGATAGAGAGCGGTGTCTAGAAACTAGCACAGTGTACAAGGGTAAAAATTTGCATTCATCAGTGTGTCCAGTTTTGCCCTTGGCTCCTGCCTACTATTACCTTGCGGTCCCTAGAAGGTTGCCCAGAATGGAATGTTTCTCTGGAAAATGTTCCCTACGACTGCTTTATGTGATAATAGCCCTACTCAGCATGGATAGCAGCACACAAGTGAGAAGCAGGACCTTATTGATTATCTCCCCCACCTAGCACCCACTCAAAGAATACAGATATCTGATGGGATAGACCAGTCTTTCTGGACCCCTGAATGATGCTTGTATCAAAATTATTTCTGCATGATGTCAATCAATGGGAAAATGTTAGTCATCGTGGCTTAGTAAAGTCCTACTGATTTCACCAGCAACTGAACATAAACCAGTTTAGTCTGGATCCAGCACAATGTGTGTTGCACAGACAATGCAAATGAACATTGTAGAAAAAGAAGAAGTAGGTGCTTATTGTGAACTGTAATTATACAAAATGAAGCCATCTCCATCCTGTAAGGGGAAAGAAACATAAATATGTAAAATCTTAACAAGTTACAATTTAGTACATGATGAATTGAGTGCTCTGTAACAAGTGACAATTCATTATTCATGTAATAGAGAAGGACCACGGCCAGCATCAGGGCTCACTCTGCATTCAGTTAACAAATTACAAACACAGCTCTGGGGCATAATTTTGGTGAGAAATTGAACAGGCTCCCTACTTGTTTTGAGTGGAAAAGGTTGGATTCTGGGAAATAAATGTTTAATTTAAATCAATGTACCTACAGCTTTATCCATCTTAGGAGAATAGCTGGGAGGCAATTAATGCAGGTTATCTGCAGTCCAGTAGTTTAGGCAGCAATTTTACTTGGTGCAAGCGCCTCAGTCAAAAATGTGCGAGGGAGCAGATTTTACAGTGACTTGTCTTATCTCAGTGTATATATCTCGTTCAAAGGGAGGAATTTTACATCACACTTTCCCAAACTTTGCATCAGCACAAGCATTTCAGCTTGCCCAGTGGAACAATTATCCCTCACCTCCCACCAAGCACTGTTCTGGGAGTTCCTCCAGACCCCCCCCCAACCCAGTTTAAGGAACACAGGGGGCATGCAGGGAGAGGAGATGGGGGAATGTCCTGTTACATCAGCCTCGTTGCTGCAGGATCCTGCAAGCACACATGCATGGTTGAATCTGGCCCATAGTTTTTGAGTTCCTCTTGCGTCTTCCCTGCCAGAGGCCATCCAAGAATCACTCTGTGGTGCAGACCTTGACAGAGAAGTGCCACCTTAGAAGTTGCACGGAGATCGCCTGCAGTCAAATTTCACCTGTTCCTCATACCGGGGAGAATTAATTAATTAATTCAGTTACAGTATATAATACAACTATATCACACAGGATTAGTAGAATGATCCCAACCAATCAGGGACCACACACTGAATAGCAGTATACAGTCATTCCTGCTGCCATTCAGAAGCCGCGCTTTGGTTTCCAAATGTTTTGGAAGTCAAACAGACTTCCGGTACGGAATCGGTTCGACTTCCAAGGTACGACTGTACTCTGAAAAAAACTTACCAATTGGGGCTGGGGGAGAAGCAGGAATTCTACAATAAATTACTCACATTGACCCAATAATTACAGTCACTCAGAGCTCCTGATGGTCATGCATAGCTCCTGATTGTACATCCATGCAATCTTACCTCACTACCACCCTTCCCTGCTCCATTACTGTTCAGGTAACCTGTAGCAATGGTGGCGATAGGAGGGCCATTCTGCAGTTCTCTCCCACCACACTGACTGCTACTAGGTTAGACCCTTATTTTCCAAAGCTACTGTCACAGCTGGTAATATTAGGCTATAGACAACTTAAAATAAGAATGTTCTATCAACTTGTACTTGTGTTTCTGCACTTAATCAAACACATCCCAGTAACCACCTTCCATGGAAACCAAATCCCGCTATCAAGAATGAACTATTTTCCTTTTAGCAATGAGGGTTGCTCAAAAACAAGATGAAAGAGAACTTGACAGAAGGGGTGGAAGACAGGAGATTTCATTTGTTGTTTTCTGGGGTGGAGGGAATGATGTGACAAAATACTGATTTTGAGCTGCAACAAAATTAAAGCGAGTGAACACAATGTGACAAGAAAGAGCCTTGTGTGTCACACCTTATTCCTTCTGAGGTTTCTTTTGGAAATGGTTAAATGGTTTGTCAGGCGGTAAAAGGTAAGTCTCTGTCGGAGCAAGAGCGTCTAATTTAAAAGTATTGATTACATTTATTGCTTTCGGCGTTTGGGGGAAGCAGAGGCCCTTCTGTTTAAGGGAGGAGATGTGAGACCTCCATCTGTAGTATTCAGGAGGTTGGGGGTTGCTGGTGAGGATTACGCCAAGGCAAATTGCAATTTGACATTTTGGAGTGTCTGTAAAGAGCTGTTTCCTCACTTTGCCAGGTTCAGAGTGACACGATAGCAAATAATGGAAATGAACTTGTAAAGATTCCCCCACTCAACTCCTTTATGTTGTGCTTAACCCTTTATCAAACGCAACAAATGTCTGAGTACTTACACTGCTTTGGAGCTTTTTCAAAGTAAAACTGGGGTGTGGGGTGGGGTGTGGTGGGGTGGGGAAAACACTCTTACCACTGCTCAGAGGCAACCCAGCCCTGAGACAAATTTGTTGTAAGTACTATCATTTCCAATATTCATTTTTTTAAAAAAAATCATTAATATCCACACAGAAATTGGATCCCCATGCAGAACTCTGATGGGCTAGATTTTAATGGGTCTTTCTATCCCTAGAATGAAAGTGTATTTCATAAACAAGACAATGAAGCACTATTTTAGAAACAAAACATAAGGTGCAACCACTTTGCCTCATCTTCAGCAGAAAGTTCTACATCTGTTACATAAATGTAGAACATTTCTGGCTGAAGGTAAGACAAGTAACAGAGCGTTAGGTGAATTGGTGAGGAATCAGGGTGGTTGGCACGTCTTGTACATCTTGAATGCAGAAACCCCCCAAATGGAAGCACCTTTAGAGATGAGTGGGTACTGCTGATTAGTTTTAAATGCTTTTTGTGTGGCTTTTGCACCAACAATTACCGTCCAAGCATCTCATCACACATACCGCATCAGCAATCATCCAACCAGAACGTATAACAGCAGCTTATCAATACAGATCTCTAATCAATGAAAGCAAAAATGATGAAAAGCAAACTTATATACTGTAAAAGCAATAGTAGGTTGTGTCAAGGACCACACATATACAAAGATAGGTTGTGTCATTGGAAGCAAACGTACGGACTGTGACTAAACAGCAAGCTAATGCTATCTTAGGAATGGAGGAGAATTGTAGTCACAACACATTTTAAAGTGAACTGAACTCATTTGCCTAGATATATATGGATTAGAAGAGAGAAAGAAATCAAATTGGGTATGTTTCTCAAATTTGTGACATAATTTCAATTTATTTCATTTTTAAACATTAATTAACCCCCCACCCACCCAAATAAGATAAGTAAAATGCATGGAAGCTGATGGCTCCTATAACCTCCAGATATGGTGGCAACTGACAGAGGCACAGTATCTAATCCAGAATGTGGCAGCTAGACTGGTGACTGGGAGTGGCTGCTGAGACCATATAACACTGGTCATGAAAGACCTGCATTGGCTCCCAATACATTTCTGAGCACAATTCAAAGTGTTGGTGCTGAAATTGAAAGCCCTAAACGGCCTTGGCCCAGTTTACCTGAAGGAGTGTCTCCACCTCCATCTTTCAGCTCGGACACTGAGGTCCAGCTCTGAGGGCCTTCTGGCAGTTCCCTCACTGTGAAAAGTGAGGTTACAGGGAACCAGGCAGAGGGCCTTCTTGGTAGTGGCACCCACCCTGTGGAATGCCCTCCCATCTGATGTCAAGGAAATAAACAACTACCTGACTTTTAGAGGACATCTGAAGGCAGCCCTGTTTAGGGAATTTTTTAATGCTTGATGGTTTGTCATGTTTTTAATAATCTATTGGGAGCTGCCCAGAGTGGCTGGGGAAACCCAGCCACATGGGCGGGGTATAAAATAATAGTAATCATCATCATCATCATCATCATCATCATCATCATCATCATCTTAAATCAAGTGTCATCTCCCAGTTATCCTTATGCAACCTTAGCTGCAGTCATAATGCAATGTTTCTGCTGACAGCTCTGAGTTGATGTGACTGCTTCTGCCCACCTAATGGGTGAGCTGTCTCTGCTGAAGGATGATGGGAGTTGGTGTCCATCATCACCTGAGGAGTCACAGGTTTCCTAACCCTGATTTTACATCCTCTACATTCAGCAAAAATGTGTGTACAGTTTTGACAATCCACCCAAACATATAGCTTTCTTTCTCTTATGCACCGGTGTTTCTCTTGTTGGTAATCCATAACCTTTGGATGGGGACTCTGTGTTGTAGGAGTGGAAAACAAGTTGGCCAGACCCTTGGGGAGAACTAAAGGGTTTTGGAATACAATGTAGCTATTTTGTTCTTGAGTTTGCAGCAGTGCCTTTGACCCTCAATGGCACACACTGTGTAGTCAAAGATGCCCTTATGACCAAGATCATCTTCTCCTTTTCTGTAGAAAAGCACAGACCAAACCACCTGGACTTTTTGTTAAAAATAAAATTCCCTCACCTGTAGACTTTAGGAGCAAAGAGAATTGAGGGAAGGGTTCATTCTTTAAGACAGGGTTGTCTTTCATCTCTCCATGATATCAAAGGACTGATCTAAATTTCAAGAAAATGAGAGCTCAGATCAAGGTTAAAGGTGTCCATCTTCATGACAAGTCTAGCAGTGAGGTGTTCAGCAATCTCAGGAACTATAGTAGTGAAAAGAGTTCAGTTCAGATAACTGCAGATGTCTGAGTTAGATGGAGATGACTTCATATCCTGTCTTTCACATTTTTTTTCAAGAATTTGTATGTAATGCATCAGGCTGTAACTGAGTAGGAAGTGCTTGGTAATTCTGAAGCTCCTACTAGGTAATCCAAACTTTATTATTGATCCTGACAACTCAATGACAGGTTGCACTGTGTGAAAATTAGGAACGAGGGGAGGAATTTGATTCTGTGCATTTAGAGACGAATCTATCAAACCCACACTTTCCAAAACCAATATGATATCTGAAACACAGCAATCCTTCTAAATTCACACTTTCCTGAATTTTCAAAGAGTTCTTCTTTGTCTTTTTTTAAAAGTGCAAATTGCTACAGAAAAGTGGAGAGCTGAATTTAAGACTGGGAAAAATGGGAAGCTGAGAGATCTGAAATGGGCAGGTGCTTTCATCTCTTGTGACAACACAGACCTCTGCCCATGACACATACACCCTCTATATATACAGTGATTTTTTCTGGGGGGACGCAGGGGGACGCATACCCCTAAACATTTTGTGAATCTAAGTTTGGCCTCATTGAGGAGCAATATTTCAATATGAATAGGAAAATGAGAGTAACCCTAAACATTTTTTTAAGAAAAAAGGACTGAATATATATATATTATTAAATTTTCACATAGTCCATTTAAAAACATCACAAGTTATCATTTTTGTTTTTCTTTGACTTCCCGTATCCCTCGATAAGATGTTATATCTCCACTCTCTGAACTGTCCATTTGTATCTAACATTATACAAAGTATAAAATATAAACCTGAAAATAGCATAATCTTGTTCTTCTGTTGTTCAAGATATAAATCCATTTTGTATTGAAAAAGAATTACCCGAAAAGGGTTTCCAGTCTTCCACAAACACCCCATCGCATTAGTTTTGCCATTTTGGCATAGTCCATTAGCTTGTTAATCCATTCTTCTTTTGTGGGTATTGCTGTTTCCTTTGGCCCCATAACTCTTGTTTGGAGAACAAAACTGCTGCAAGAATACAAGAGCTGGTTCTCCTCAGTATCAGGGCCAGCATCAGCCACTGGCATCCTCTGGCAGTGCCTGTGAAGGAAGCTGCCTTATATTGAAACAGAACACTGGTCCATTTGTTTCAGTATTGCCTACTCAGGGGGGGGGACACCTGGAGATGCTGGGGATCAAATTTGGGACCTTCTGCATTTGAAGCAGATATTTAACCACCAACTGCTTGGATCTAGGCACTTTAATCTAGGCAATTTAATTCCACAGGATGCCCCAAACAAATCACTGTGACCCTTTTTGAGCAATTTAAAGGCTAGCAGGTCCCAGCCAGGAAACCCTCACTAGGGCTCACTGAGAGAGGAAGGAACCTACTGGAAGACACTGTGCACAAGGCCTCTTCAAACATGGATCTGGCCCTGCCTCATCTACATTGGTAACATTTGTGCATTGGTTTTACACTGGAAATTCTTAGAGGTTCTTACACCAGTTTTCATGCAATACAATATCTACTTTATGGACACTCCCTATGCATTTTGGAAAGGATCAGGTGCCTGAGTCTTAGACCGAGTTAACAGAAAGGCAACTTTGGCATCAATGCAATACCCTGGCTTGATGAT
The DNA here is from genome assembly GCF_964106645.2 of Podarcis pityusensis. Taxonomy (NCBI): domain Eukaryota; kingdom Metazoa; phylum Chordata; class Lepidosauria; order Squamata; family Lacertidae; genus Podarcis; species Podarcis pityusensis. Next base: position 24,632,209 of record NC_138042.1, read on the forward strand.
TCATGGGACAACTTGGAAATAGGGAAGGAGAGTCACTATTCTGCTGTTAAAATAACAAGATGTAGTAAAAGGGGAAATAGAGACTCCCATTTGATTTATGCTAGCTATCAGAGGATATTTAACAACTTGTGATTGGGGAACATGGTTGTGCCTATTGAACAGGAAAGACATCAAGGAGAGAAAACCAAATAAACAATTTTATCAGGCTATGTTTATTTAATCCTGGGGATTTTGACCTGGGTCTCCAAATCCATTCATATAATGCAGCAATTCCTTAAAAAAGAAAAAGAAAAAAAAGTAGACCAATATAAGAAACAGAACTACAAGGAAAGACAGAAGGCTGAAGATCTTATCTGGAGTTTTCTGAGGCAAAGCAGAGGGTCAGCTGAGATATTCACTCTACCAAGGATTCTCTACAGAAGCTCTGTTGATCTATTACTTACATGTAAGGAATTGCTGTGTTGGATCTTCTTCCTGAAAAAAATCATGGTTTTCTGTAGAGATGTTCAAATATGTGAGCGCCTACCTGTGGATAAGGGCACTGTAGGATCAGAACACCTGGTTGAGGAGTACTTATGAAGTAAACCAAGGGCTTAGTCTTTCATTTTGTTCTGGTTTTGACACTGTAAAGCTTCCTGGAGCAGCTTTCAAAGCCTGGAAAATACGTTGTGCCAGTAATTGTTCAGGAAGAAACTGAATATCATTTCTGTGCGATAAACAGCCTCATATAACCAACATGCTTAAATCTAACTAATGCATGAAGGGGTTGATACCATAAAGTAAGCTGGCCCACCAGGCTTATCTACAGTATATCCACTTCCCTTACCTTGGGTGGGGGGGAATGGGCTGTTAAGCCTATTGTTCAACCTCCAGTCTACCTGTAGAGCTTAGTGTCTAAAGAGGTTTAAACGGGTTCCTCCAGCTCAGACCGCATGGCTCTCACAAGCCACTCTTGAGTTCCTATACCAATAATATAGGAAGCTTCACCACTTTGTAACAAAGCTAAATTTTACTGCCTGTGTAACTTTCTGAAGCACATGAATCTGACCTTTGGAGAGTTTGCAAATTAACCATTTATAACATACCAAAAATGTGTTGTTGTTTTTCTTTGCTAGGGGAAGTGGGAAACTTTGTAAAGAAACTTTTTAAGGTAACTCACTTTAAAGGGCAGATATTTTAAAGGTCTGACAGTCTATATTTCCATGCTTTGCTTTGCTACATATTTTGTGATTTTTAATCTCTGCTGAGGTTCTCTCATCAAAGAGTACTTGGCCCAAACTTGGATTTTGCTAACCAGGAATCTTGCACGCTTGCATTGGGGGGAGGGGGTTGGTTCCCTGCAAAATCCAGCCTCAACTGAAATCCTGTATGCCCTCATAAACCTAACCCCAAAATTACAGGTAGTAGAACCAAAACATAATTGTATAGTTTCAGAGAGAGCTTGGCCCAGTCTGAGGAATCTCACTGCAAAGCTTGACTAAGAACCTATCAAGGTGGAGTCTCATTAGAAGAATGCAAGAACCTCCCCAAGTAATTTTGTTCATCTGACCAAATCTCTTTTTTCCTGCCCCGGAAAATTCAGTTGTTGTTCTGCCTGGGTAGGAACCTCAATATTGTCTTGGGATGTTGCTGCAGGTGAAATTCATTTCCAAATATTCTCCAACTACATATAAAGAAAGAGTGTTAAATATGTAACAGTTAAGATGGGGGGGGGGGACCCGAATCACTGTAGCACACTGTGTCATGCCTTTGCTCTATTATTAATGGAAATATAATCATCAAGGCTAGCTGTGATCTCTGAATATTCATGGTCATTCTAAAGCATTAGTCCTTCCTTTTTTCCATTAAAAACCTATTTTATAACAGTTAAGCATTTAATAGAAATTATTTGTCAGCCAATTTAGAAGGTAACGTTCAGCTCTGCAGTGCTTTTTACATCATTTTATTTGAATTGTGGTAACAGCGTTGGCACACACAGCTAATACATAACTGGGACTTATTCATACATTCGGTGCCCAGTGATTTAGACCCATCTCCCTAGCCTGCCCAGGCCATCAAAAACCAGAAATGCCTTTTCATTACAACGAGGAACGGCTTTTCACTTCACAGGTGCCTGCTTTGTCGGGTTCCAAGTTTTCTACTTAATTTTCTGAAAAGATCATTTTCATTCAAAATCACTGATTAATTGAAAGCCTTGATATTGGCTCCAGTATGGTGGAAAACCTCATTTCACAGTATCAAGCTGTAGAATGGTAAGGAAAAATCCCGGTGAAATATGTCAGATCTGCTCAAGAAGTCCAAATGCTACATGTAAATGAGGATACTAGTACAAAACATCTGAGGTAATTGGTATTAGACACTGACTGCTCCAAAGGCAGATAGGGCAGCTCAAGCCATGCTCTGTTTCTTGATTGGTCAAGGGCAGTCAAAACATGTTCCACTGTGGGTGGTCCAAATTATCAACAACTAAAATTGTGTTTCGACTATTCCAGGGCTTTTATTACATTTATGTTCAAAATTGCACCTTGTAACCTCAGAAGTCAAAGAGAAGTGAGCATGTCTCCATTAATACATTCCTTGCCATTATGGTAAAGGTGCAAACTTACTACATAAATATACAGACTGAGTATACATCTTGTTTATTATACAAGTCACATTCTTCTGTTACCTGTTTCCATCCAGGATTTGTGGCAAATGCTTGGGCCATTCCCTTGTGCTTTATTAACATAAATCATTTTATTTATTTTTTGTAAAGCAAGTTGTTAGGTTTATTGCTTTTCCCACCTTTTGATCATTACATATGTCCTTCCTTTCTTGTCAAATTAGAATCGTGCAGCAACCAGTTCTTTAACAGTGCATTCCTATGAATATTTACTTGGGAATAAATTTCCTCGGTGTTCATTGGGGCTGATTCCCAGGAAGCTATGCATTTAATTGCTGCTTAAGTGACTGTAGTTACTCAGCTGGTAGGGACTCTAGCACAACAAGCTTTCATGCCTTGCTGCTTGACCTGGCATGGGAGCGGCCAATGGCCAGTCAGCCAGTGAGGCACTGCCCACTAAAGGGCCCAGTAAAGGGGCCTCTGGTAGGCCCATTCATTTTCAGCTTTTTGCAGGCAGCCCCACACTGCAGTCCAGCGGCCAGGGAAATTCCCAATGGCTGGTCGACTATGTGTGCTCTGGCTTCCGGGGATGGCAGCCGGATGTGAGGGGCCACAACTGCCGCCAAGGCCAGATTTAGGTTTGACGAGGTCGTAAGCTACTGAAGGTAATGGGGCCCTTTATATGTCCAGCTGCCCTTTGACAACAACAAATTGTCCCTGTTTTTGTGTGTTGGATATATGCTATATGGTAATTTATGGACCTAATAGGCATCTAAAGCCATTTGCACATAACAAAATATGTATTTTATCAAAGTAATTGTTGAATTGAAATACAATTAAGAGGAAGTATATTAATAGTGAAATAATTATTAAGCTCTAACTTAAAATGATCGGGGGCCCATTACTTACATCATAGGAGCCTACACAACACAAAACTCTGTTGTTATATGTAGGTTTTATTTTATTTGTTTTTATCTTATATTTTGGAAATGTACATCCAGTTTTTTTCCTTTAAATTTTTTTGGGGGCCCCCAAGAGAGTGGGGCCCTAAGCTATAGCTTGTTTAGCTTATAAGTAAACCTGACTGCCGCCCACCCAGGAAAGGGGTAAGCAGCCATTACCTTACTTAATGGGAATGTTCTGCTCTCAAGCAGAGACTCATTCTCCTAAGCCAGGGGTGGAACCAGGGAATGAAGGCAAGCCTCTTTTTCTGATCCTCAGAAATCTCTGCATGCCATGCATTTGCCTGACTGGAACTGTATTTTGAAGTATGATTATGCTTACCTTGATGGAGGGTGGAAAGAAGTTGATGAAGGATGGAAAGAAATCTCTGACTTTTATTTGACCGGTGTGTAGCCTACTTTACAATGGCAAGTGTTGCATCCATTGTGCTATCCATTTTTCACTTTGGCTCCACCCACTACTGGTAAATGCCCCCCCGGTTTTTGTCTTGTGGCCCTCAACCATGAGTGGATCTACTATGAAACTAATGAAGCTTACACTTCAGGGAGCCTAATTCTTTTGGCCACACTGCTTAACCCTTTTGGGTCTAGTAGACCCAATTTGAGTTGCATGACCCAAACTGATTATTTTTGTTGTCGTGTATATTTCAACAGGTGTTGTAAAGGTGTGGTAATCCATCATGGAACAACCCCATTGAAGGGGATAACAATGGTTATCCAAACTCGCTGCTGGTTGCAAAGGGGATCTCAGGCAGAGGGCCTTCTCAGTAGTGGTGCCTGCCCTGTGGAATGCCCTCCCATCAGATATCAAGGAAATAAACAACTATCTGACTTTTAGAAGACATCTGAAGGCAGCCAAGTTTCCACAGCTTCAGGGTGGGGGGCTTCTGAAACACTTTAAGGAAATTGATTCTACAGGCCATGTCACAAATTTCCAGCAGTAGCTATAAGGTTGGGCCTTTCTCTTTCCTTAGAATTGTACATCCATTTCCTGCGTTGTTTGTTGGTTCTTTTTGCACTGCTACGTGGTGTGTGGATTGGGATTTATCCCTTCGCCCTATATCATGGTGCTGTGGTCTAAACCACAGAACCTAGGGCTTGCCGATCAGAAGGTCGGCAGTTCGAATCCCCGTGACAGGGTGAGCTCCCGTTGCTCAGTCCCAGCTCCTGCCAACCTAGCAGTTCGAAAGCACATCAAAATGCAAGTAAATAAATAGGTAGCACTCTGGCGGGAAGGCAAACGGCATTTCCGTGCGCTGCTCTGGTCCGCCAGAAGCGGCTTAGTCATGCTGGCCACATGACCCGGAAAAACTGTCTGCAGACAAAGGCTGGCTCCCTTGGCCAGTAAAATGAGATGAGCACCGCAACCCCAGAGTCGTCCGTGACTGGACCTAACGGTCAGGGGTCCTTTACCTTTACCTTTACCTTTACCTATATCATAGTACAAGGGTGCCAAGTTAAATAAAATATTGTGGGGGCCCAGGTAAGCCCCACCCTATAGAATCAATCACAAGATGCAGTGCACACACACTGTTTGAATGGGAATGTCCTTCAACTTTGTGGAGGCTCGGCCCCCTCAAATATTTTATTTTGGGGGCTGAAACCCCCACGGCCCCCAGTAGCTGGCACCTATGTAATAATATATTTAATATCAAAGGCTGATTGACTTCCTAACATAGAGGGCAACAGTGTGGCTCAAAAGCTAGTACAAGCCTGTCAGAAGAGGCTTGTAGAATGCCTGTAGCTAGAAATTTTGGCAAGCATACAAGATCCAATTGTATGTATAATCAAAAATTTTATTCAGCAGGGGCACTATTTTCTGAAGAGAGATTATTCCAGCTGCTCCTAGGCCAAGCACACCATCTCAAAATGATATTCAAATTAAATCGAAATAACCTCTGATGTTTCACACTTTCAAAGGGAAGAGTAGCTATTTCTCCTTTGCCTTCACATGCCTCAAAATTAAGGTCTTTTCACACCAGGCACAATCTAACCTGGGGTGGGTGGGTGGCAGAGACCTTTTTTGACCTGGGAGGGTCACATTTCCTTCTGGTCACCTGTAGCCAAGTGGTTGTCAGTGTTTTTGTTCTTATTTTTATTTTTAAGTCACATTGTTCTATGAACCTCTAAGTAGCAACAACTATTCCGAGAAACTTTAGAGGTGTGGGTAGAGAACAGAGTGGACAATGGTGGCCTTGCCTGCACCTTTCACAGCAAGTCTTTCTTTTAAATAAGTTGTTTCTTGCCTTCTGCTGTCGATGCCAGACAGGCATGTCAGTGAAGTCTGCCTTCCCCCTAGCAAAGACAAGATCAGATGATTTTTAGATCAACAGGGGGCCACTCACCACCTCTGGCTAATGAATGCTTTGTCCGCCTTAACAATTCATTTCCCTCATCAATATTCTTTGCACTTCACTTTTTCATCCTGCCTGGGCTCTGCCGCTTGTGAATTGGTTTCTTGGTTATAATTGCAGCCGGCATAAATTCAGAGCCACTAAAACACAGCTTGAGATGCTAGGGACTGATTTTGTCTATTAGAGAGTCGTATTTTGACAACTGCTCAGGCTATTGGCAGTCCAGCCAAAGCACGATCTAGAGGATGGAGCGAAGTCAGAGACTGTCACACAAATGGGACTGCCAAAATGAAATTGAAATAAATAAAAAGGCTCCAACTGTCATTGAATGGAAGTATTGTTCTGCAGAGTGTAAAGTCCTTAAATTGAGGGAAATGTGTTTTTTAGTTACAGAGCTGTGAGTGTATGAAACAAAGAGATTTTGCTTCAAAGCAACATGAGAAAACTGTTGACTTCTAGATGTTGCTGAACCACAGTTCCCATCATCCCTGATCATTGGCCATGCTGGCAGGGGCTCATGGGAACTAGACTGAGTCCAACATAATCTGGTTGGCCACCTGGAAGCCCATTATGCCTTAAAATAAGAGCAGCCTTAAAAAAAAAAAAAAAAAAAAAAAAAAGGCATACACAGCAAGTCTTTCTGAAAAGAACATCCATGAATCATCAGAACCTGAATTGATCAAGTGGCGATCTCTCTTTAGTCCCTCAGATTCGGACCAAGTTAACATCATTCATTTGTTTGATCCATTTGTCGTTTTCTTAAAGTGATTTGCAACAATAAAATTCACACAAAGGAGATGCAATAGGGATAATGCTTCTCTAAAACATATGCTTTTTCATTGTACTATATTGAAAGATTTTTGGCCGAAGGTAACTGTACAGAACAACCTTACGTTTACAGAGCAAAATATCCTCTTGAATTATATACCCAGCACATGGAACCCTACAAAAGGACAATATGAGTGGACTCTCTGTGCCCTTACCACAGCAAAAAAGTGTGATGAATTGGAAAAATAAAAATGTGGCTCCCTTCTACGATTGGATTGAAGACTTATAGAGTTATATATAAACTCGTAACATATGAACAACTTGCATATAAATGCAGGCTTGCCATGGACAAATTCAAGTATATTTGGAATCCATTCTTACAAATACTGTAATAGGTGAAGATCTGGTGAAGTACAATGAGCACTCACACTTTATATTGTGGGTGCCCTTTGTGGGGTCGCGCGTGGTGCTACAGTTCCCAAAGAGCTTACTGGAAAATAGGGACTGGCTTGACTCTCAATCTTAATTTTTGGAGGTTCACGCCCAGCCTCAGTGATCAAGTTTTTTGCTGGGAGGTGGGGCCAGCCCCATTTATAAATAGGGGGTGGAGCCGACAATAGACAGGCAGTCGGCTCTGGAGATTCACCCTCCCTACCCTCCCTTTGTTTAATGTTTCTTGTTTGCAGGTTAACTTTTTCTTCCTGTTTAGTGGGCGCTGCTGTGGTCTTTGACTGGTTGCTGTTGAAGGACAGTGAAGAAATTTTCCTGCACTGGCAGGTTTTGTCTTCCCCATAGCAATTCGTCACAACTTTGGCGGTTATGGCCTTGGGTGGAATCCTTTAGTCTTTTCTTCCCTGTTGGGGGGGGGAGCGTGAAGTGGTGACTAACCCCCCTACAGCGACAATTCCAGGGTCTCCCTCTTAAAGGGATTATATATATGGGTGTCACTGGCCATACACTGAAAGGTCATCAGAGAACTACCCTTCGTGCGGGGATATGGGCTTGGCTGCCTGCTACACTTACGTCTCACAGAGCAACCCCATATCCCATTTACCCTGATGAGCCCCAGTTCCCGCTGGCTGGGGAGCTGGGAGGGATACACGTCCAAGGCCTAAGCCAAGGTCTTCCTACATTCGAAAGTTTAATAAAGTTCCATATAACGTTGTCAGAGTCTTTATTCCTTCCTTATGATCCCTGGGGGCTGGGGCTGTAGCTGCCTGGTCACACAATAACAACTTTGTAAAATATACAGTTTTGAGTTTTCCCCTCCCCCTTTTATTTCCCCTTCTACATGGGTTCTGTTTCTCTTCTCCCTCTCTCCCTCTCTCTCTCCCCCTCCCTCTCTCTCTCTCTCTTTTATTTACATCTCACAATGTTTAGTGCACATATAATTATGTACTTTTTGAATTTTCAGTAAAGATGTTTGGGTTTTTTAATTAAAAAAAAAACCCAATAAAATTCACACAAATGCAATCTACACAAATTAATAACTGAAACACACTAAAAGATGGTCATATGTTTACCATACCAGCATGGAGCGCCATTTCCCTTTGATGACCTGGTAAGCATTTGCACAGAGGAACCCATCTATGAATGATAACACTGAAACTCATGGACCTCCAATGAAGCTAAATGTCAGAGGATTCAGAACTGACAAAAGAAAGTACTTTTTCACAGTGCTTAGTTGAACTATGGAATTCACTCCAACAAAGATGTAGTGATGACCACTAACTTGGTTAGTTTAAAAGAGGATTAGACAAACCTGTGGAGGACAAGGCTGTTGATGATTACTAGCCACGATGGAAGAGATGTTTTGCCTCCATGATCAGAGGAAGTAATATTTCTGAATACCTGCTGCTTGAAACTGTAGGAGGGGAAAATGCTCTTGTGCTTTTGGGTTTTCTATAGTCATCTGTTTGGCTGCTGTGATGACAGGATGCTGGACTAGAAAGACCACAGGGTTGATCCAGCAGGCTCTTCTTATGTTCTTCCCAAATATATGTTGCCCAGAGCCAAAGGAGGATTATGCAGGGATGAGATGGAAACTGCACCACTTGCCTCATCTGCATGGTTCCTTCATGCAGATGGTTACCAGTGCTATTTTTCTATGAAAAGGTCTGGAACTGCGTTCTGGTGAGTTCCGGCTGAAAAAAAAGTCCTGAAGGTTACTGTCGGCACTGGGTTCACAGTGAACCAGCTCCTAGTTGACACTATTGCTGTACTATATGAATCAGGACACAGACCCTGAGCAGGCCCTTGACAAGCATTGGAACTTGAGAAGCTCAGGTAGATGTCTGGCCCACTGGTGCTTGTGCCTGCCATACCCCATCCTGTATGGTGGTCAACAGGGTTGAGGAGCCAACCTTTTGAGTTTCCTGCAATGCCACCAACACAGAGCCACCAATAGATAATTACTATAGATCTGGATGGGACGCGGGTGGCGCTGTGGGTTAAACCACAGAGCCTAGGACTTGCCGATCAGAAGGTCGGTGGTTTGAATCCCCGCGACGGGGTGCGCTCCCGTTGCTCGATCCCTGCTCCTGCCAACCTAGCAGTTCGAAAGCATGTCAAAGTGCAAGTAGATAAATAGGTACCACTCCGGTGGGAAGGTAAACGGCGTTTCCGTGCGCTACTCTGGTTCGCCAGAAGCGGCTTAGTCATGCTGGCCACATGACCCGGAAGCTGTACGCCGGCTTCCTTGGCCAATAAAGCGAGATGAGCGCCGCAACCCCAGAGTCGGTCATGACTGGACCTAATGGTCAGGGGTCTCTTTACCTCTTTGTAGATCTAGATATCCTTTTCCAATAGCGGTTGTGCATTTTTCTCACTGCCACACCCACAAGCCCTACATTTTTTATTTTTATCTTGTTTGCTCCTGAATGTTGAAATCCACAGCTCCCCATGCACCCTTAACTTCTGCCTGTCTACTGCATTTCAGGCCCTGCATTTCACTCATCACTGCTGCCTCTGCCAAGTTAAATACAGGAAGAAGGATTTGGTCTAATTTGGTCTTGCTTCCTCCCCTCCCTGATGCAGAGATAACCCTCAGAGAAAATGTGGCCACTGCTTGTGGTTATACAGGAAGCTCTGGAAGAAGAAAAAGGCAGGTTCTTAGGTATGGAAGGAAACTGCTGTAGGAGCTCACTAGTGGCACCAGAAGGAGCACTGTGTTCAGGGCCCCTCATACCTGGCTCCTGGCTCTGGCAATGGAATCCTCTTTTCACAGTCTCCATGTCAGGGACTGGTTGAATGACAAGGAGTGGTGGAAGCCGCCTGACCATGACATACACACATACTGGAAAAGCACAGAGGGAGAGGACTGGCATTCTGGCTCCTGGTGGTGGGAAACTGGGCACACCCCAGAGGAGAGGAAGAGATGGGAAGAGCTGGAGGCAGGGAGCTTGGAGGATGAAGAAGAGGAGGAAACAGTCAAGTGTTCCAGCAAAGACAGGAATCAAACTTAGCAGCTCCACCACAGAACCACCCTGACAGCTTCTCTGCTGACAACCTGTAAGCCCCCCCCCCCCAACTCCCAGAACAAGGAGTCTGTTGTGTGTTGTGGAACAGAGAGCCAGGCAGACACAGAAAGGGTCCTTTGGTGCTCGCCGTAGACAGAGGAAGGGGCCTGACACAGAGGTTTAGGGAATGAAGGGGGAGTTAAAAAGCGAGTCCAGGCAACTGCTTCATCTAGACAGGAGCAACCCTTAGAAATCTCTGTGTATTCTCTGCTTCCTTAATAAAGATGCTAACTGTAAGTTAGCTGGTGTTTCATTGCCTTTCTCTGATCTACGAATGGCCTGTTCTCTTGGTTGGCTTTAAGATCTGGAATTATAGCTGCTATTGGCCTGAACAGGAATTCTGCTGTTAGGCTACATCCAGACTAGGATTTCCATGCTATTGGGGTCACAGTTTCCATGTTTGCATTAGCACACCTTTGAATTCACAACTGAGTGCTTTTGATTTTATTCCTTTTAAACCTAGCTTGATGTTTCCCATCCACATTAGTGGGATATATTCACACTGTGTTTTGTTGCCTCTGGCCCTCCCACCCATGATATGCAACCCCTCAACTCAATTACTCCTTCTCCACCCACCATAAGTTCTGGAAACCTCAGGTCCACTGTGGGCACAGGTTTAGTTGTGCAAGCACACCTTTACATGTTTTATTTTTTGAAATAAATACTTTCAGATATAACAGATTTGCAACCATAAAATAGGCAATTATAAAACAAATTATACAATTACAACCATAAAACAAGTGGGAAAACAATTAAAAACAGTAAAATGCCAATCAGTGTTGATGGTAGATCTGTGGAATGGGTGTTCATGTTTCTCTTAATTGATTTTTCCACCTCAGTGACTTTCTGTAGATAATCTTCATGCCTCTGCCACCCCATTTCAGCACATCATGGCATCTGTCACATTGTCCCTGCTCTGAAGATGGTAACTGGAAACAGGAATCCTGTTCCCCAGATGGAAATGTGGTTACTCCTTTACTTTTCTATTTCATTGATTGAGCTTCAGTTGTTTGGGGATTCAATAAAGTTCTCACGCTAGATGATGGAGAGATGTTATTGCTCAGTCCAAAATAATACTTACTCAAACTTTGTGACTAACCCCTGACTAATCCTTGTCTTCTCCAGTCAATGTGAACTGTTACTTATGAATTTATCCTGGCTGAGTTTGAAAGTATTGACAAATGGAAACTATCTCCCTGGGGATAGCCACCCCCTGCCCCGCTCCCCAAATCTATAGAACAGCTTCCTTTAAACACAAATTCACCATATTACACAGAGAGCGATATCTCACTTCCTGCAGGAAACAAACTCTGGGGTTTAATACACTATTGATTCCTTGCTCAATGGGCAGTGAGAGGGAGAGGCACTCTTACCTACATTATGAAACTGGCAGGGATATAAAACAAAGAACTTGGAAAGCACACAGCTTTTGCCTCATGCAAGGAAGGGAAGTAATCTGGTGTAAAGCGAAATGCAGAGGATCTTTTTTATTTATCAATGTTATCTGTACCCCACTAGCCCCATTTAATGCCACCTCCTCTTCTATTTCTTTAAAGAAACACTGAGCAATCCAAGTGGGGGCAGGGCAGAGTGGGCGACCCACAGCCACATTAGAAGCCATTCCTAATAGCAGCTCATCTAAACATGACCACATATTCCAAGGGCTTGGTACTCTCAGCCATAGTTTTCCCAATAGGTCCTCAAACCTGGAAGCAAGGGACTCACCACTGCTGAGGACCTGAAGGGCCTTGCCTGCTTCCTTCCATCTGGGAGCGAGGGCTCCATTGTTGTTGTTTTTTTTTAAATTGCTTTTATTTTTTATTTATGTCCTCGTAAATTGTAATTGATATTAATGCTGTATTCTTAGTTTTAGATTTTATGATTTATGTGGAAATTGTTTTCCATTTGGTTGTGTACTTTTTGATGTGTTTTATTTATTGCTTATTACTTTTGTTATGTTGGTAATTATGTAAATCTTGTCATGTTGTGAGCCGCCTTGAGCATTGTTTTAACTAAAGGTGGCATACAAATAAAATGATGATGTTGATGATGGAAGAAGCAGGACATGCAAACTCAGAAGCATTGTAGGCTGCACCTATTTAATACACATTGAACAGCTGAGGTTATGGTTTTAGGGAGAGCCATGTTCAAACTTCATGCAATTACTAATGTAAGGCTATAGTTTGCATTAGTTTGGGCCAGAGCTTCAGATCTGCACGGATGCCAGAAAGTGCACAAATCATGCTGTGCTCATTGTCAAAGTGATAACTTTTTCTTTCTTTCTTTGCTAAATCCTCTATTTTTATAGTTAGTAATCTGTATTATATGTGGCATAACACAACTGCAATAAAACTCTGAAAAATTCTTATTTCATCCTTGAAAAGTCTTTAGGAGTTTTCAAATGAAGTAGATAAAGAAGAGTGCTTTATGATGATTTGGTGGTGGTGAGCATGATTTGTGCACGAGAGAAGCAGTCAGAAACAATGGTTTGGCAGCAGTTTTGGATTAACATCTTCCATTGAGTGATACTCAAAGGCATGAAAATAAATAGCTCCCCTAAAATGTTGAGTTTTTATATTAGGTTTTTAGTTTTTGAATGAGATCTGAATATTCATAAAAACCGCTTTCTTGAGTAGACAGGGGACATAAGACGCTCAGGCATTTAATTTCATAGGTCAAACATAAGGATGGATGAATCAGTTTCTCTCGCTTTCTCATTTTTTTCCAACCTTAGATGTTCCACATTTCCACATCTCAGGTTTTTCTTTTTTAAGTCCTCATATAAATTTAGCAGCATTTCATTGTGAATTTCTCATAATATACAAAACTTAGCATGCAATTTTGCTTAATTTACACATTTTTGCAAAGGAACTGGACTTACATTTTGCATGTTATTTTGCTAATATATGTGTCATTATGCGCACTTTACCATTGTATATGCATGTTTCAGCACATTACTTGATTGAACCCCCTGACAAAATTAAGGGGGTTCAGGTGTTACATTTAATGAGTGTACAATCCGTGTGCTCATGTACACAAATAGTTGAACTGTACACTCATACCTTTGTTCACATGCAATGTTCAATGAGTGTATAATCTATGTACCTGTGTGCAACCAGGATGCAGGTGGCACTGTGGTCTAATCCACTGAGCCTCTTGGGCTGGCTGATCAGAAGGTCAGCGGTTTGAATCCCCACAATGGGGTGAGCTCCCATTTGCTCTGTCCCAGTTCCTGCCAACCTAGCAGTTGAAAAGCATGCCAGTGTAAGTAGATAAATAGGTACCACTGCAGTGGGAAGGTAAATGGCATTTGTGTGCTCTGGCACTCATCACAGTCATCCACGCACCAGTAGCGGTTTAGTCATGCTGGCCACATGACCCAGAAAACTGTCTGTGGACAAATGCTGGCTCTCTCAGCCTGAAATCGAGATGAGCACCACAACCCCATAGCCACCTTTGACTGGTCTTAACTGACCAGGGGTCCTTTACCTTTACCTCTTTTTACCTGTGTGAGCAATAGTTGAATGATACAAATAAACACAAGCACACACCTTCACACAAACACTTGTGCATGTGTAGAGAGACCTTGGACCTGTGTTCAGTGTAACATGTGAACAAACCTTGGACCTGGCACCATTGCTGTTTAGCTAAACCTTGAGAGGTAGCAGATAAGAACTTGAAGAGCAAATGGGAACTAAACTTCATTTTCCTTTCCCCCCACTGCAGTCCATGGGTAGCACCTACTGTAAGGACTGAGACAGTACTTCTCCACTGACTTCTAATTTATTGCATGTTTTGTTTAGCAGGTAGGCACTTGAGAAATGTTCTAGCACCATTTAATTTTCTGTGCCTGCCTGCCTGCCTGCCTGTTCCAGCTCTTGTTGTCTGCTGTTTTCTGGTAATCTTTTAATTTGAGAGAAGCTAGGAGGCTGCCTTCTCTTATTTCCCATGAGTTTTGCAGCAAAGGCCTCTGTAGTACAGTACAAGCGCTGCTGTTTCCCTGAAGGCTTAACTGCTTTCTCAAATGTTACTCTTGCATCTAGAGGCACCAGCTCTCAAGAGCCCCATGTATGTAAGCAAAAGCTCCCCGCCCCCACTCTGCACACCAGGTCTTGAGGCAAACAATAAGATATTGGCAGTGCTAAGCCAAGTCTTTAATTTTTTACAAGATGCTGAGAGCATCCATCACTTTCATAGGTGGAAGAGCTGCATCTCTCCAGTGACTGAATCTTCCAGAAAGCTATGCTGATATACACTAAAAAGCTCAGGCAGACCTTGAATTATTTGTGCAAATGGACGCTATTGACCTTTCTCAATTCATTTATCAAATCCACTCCCTCCCGTTTGAGTTCAGTCCTTACCCCAGTTAGGAAAAAAGCCTCATTGATTTGAGGGGAGCATATGCAAAGGAACCCAGGGGCAGAAATGCAGGCTTCAGATGTGATGAAGTAAAAGGGTGTTTTGCCCCAGTGCTGTGCTCTGCTTGAAAGTGCTATAATGATAAATAATGTGTCATCTTACTTTTAAAGAATTGTGTGAGAGCAGCATAATAGGCTTTTATGACAAATAAGGACTTTGAGGAGTTGGCTCAAACATGCAGAGCTTTTTCAAATGCAAGAATCAACTCCCGATGCTAAATATCTAGCAAATACTTGTCACACTGTTTGTTACATGTACTAGCACAAGGTGACAACTGCCTCATTGCTTTGGGGAAGAATTAGAGTATAGCATTGGGCAAGCTTCCAATTTTGATGCAGATCATGTTGAAACACCAGAAATTAATATACATGATTAGTATACATACAGTGGTACCTCGGTTCTCAAACGAAATCCATTCCAGAAGCCCGTTAGGCTTCCAAAACGTTCAGAAACCGAGGCGCGGTTTCCCATTGGTTGCACTCAGTGGAAGCCGTGTCACACATTCTGGTTCCGAAAAATATAAAAAAACGGAAGCTTTTACTTCTGGGTCTTTGGCATTTGAGAACTGAAACATACGACAATGGAGGGATTCGGGAACGGAGGTTCCACTGTACTTTTACTTGTGTTTAGTTTTAATACAACAATTCTCATGCACCAGAACTTATTGGAGCCCCATCGTCAGTGCCAGATTGTAAGGGCCCCCCGAGATTTTGACTGCCTAGGGGCCTCCACTGAATATAGCGACAGTAGTATCACTAAGGGCCAGTTTGAATGGCATTTTTCAAGGAGTCACTGGAATTTGAGCGTAGTCATAGCCAAAAGAAGCTATGTATATTACCATGAAATATACAAATAATTCCTATTGAAACTACAAGCTAAAATATATTTTAAAGCATATGATCTGGAGTAGGGGTGTGAAGTAGTCATAGCTTTTCAAGAAAAAAAATACAAGCAAATGGGCCGAGAATGATTTAAGCAGGTGAGTATTTTACTTCAGTAAAAATTGCATCAAATGTACTTTAACGGCAGGGTATTTCTTTTCTTTTCTTTTTGTAAATGCTCTGTTTAATGTGAGTTGACTGGTGAATGTGCATAAAGACCACAATTGTGTGCATTCACGTGAAGCCATGGAGAATGAGGATGTCTTGATAGCATGAACAGGGGATTTTACATACAGTGGTGCCCCGCAAGACGAATGCCTCACAATACGAAAAACTCGCTAGACGAAAGGGTTTTTCGTTTTTTGAGCTGCTTCACAAGACGATTTTCCCTATGGGCTTGCTTCGCAAGACGGAAATGTCTTGCAAGTTTGTTTCCTTTTTCTTAACACCGTTAATACAGTTGCGACTTGACTTCGAGGAACAACTCATAGAACGCGGTGTGGTAGCCTTTTTTGAGGTTTTTAAAGACTTTGGTGATTTTTGAAGCTTTTCCAAAACTTTCCCGACACCGTGCTTCGCAAGACGAAAAAAATCGCAAGGCGACAAAACTCGCGGAACGAATTAATTTCGTCTTGCGAGGCACCACTGTATTGGCTGGTGAATATGAATAATCGCCAACAGATGCCACGGAATGCACACTGTTGCATGAAAATTCATGCATTGTGCCAGCAATATTTATAAGCATAAAATATGTAGATTGGCCCCAACTGATGTTGTCCACTTGTTTGAACCTTCTCCATTATCACTTGGAGACAGTACAGTTCGTTCATTCATTCATTGAAATTATTTATATTCAGGATATAAATCTTTCCAGGGTGGCTTATTACAGTGACATATTTTTAAAATGCAATAAAAATAGTAACATATCAAAAACACATCAGCATCCTTTCCACATGATGGTAGTTGATGGTAGTTCACACTGTGGTGTATGGTGCACAGATGGTCCTGCTCCCATGAAGCAGCTGATGGTAGAAGACTTTTCTTTTTTCTTTTTCTTTTTAAAGAAGCATAGAAAATCACAGCACACCTAAATCTCTATCCCAGTGAGGAAACATCAAACGTGGATGAAGACAGCTAAAAATGGTAAATGACCCCTGGACAGTTAAGTCCTTCTTCTTCTTTGGTGATCACCCATAGCCAAGATTGTCTTCTATAAACATGGTTTTAACAATAAGTCTATAAGTAACTGTGGAGGCCAATTCTGGATCCACATGTCCTTCCACAGTGGGGACATTGGTTTCCAGGTGGGAGTTGATCACGGTGTGGATTTGCCTTCCTCTTAGCACATTTCTCCCTTGCATCCTGAGTTTGAGTGTCTTTAAAGCCCATGACACCTTTGGTAAAGGCTGTTTTCCAACTGGAGCACTTGCAGGCCAGTGTTTCCCAGTTGTCAGTGTTCATACTACATTTTTAAAGATTTGCCTTGACACAATCTTTAAACCTCTTTTGTTGACCACCAGCATTACACTTTCCATTTTTAAGTTAGGAGTAGAGTAATTGCTTTGCAAGACGATCAGCAGAATAATGTGGCTTATATTAAGAAATTTAGCGCTTGGTACGCTTATCTGCCCCCCTCCCACTTTGATTTTCGGGCACCTTATTTGTCTACCTTAACCATTCCAAAACTCAGACGGGCCTTTACATTGGCCAGACTAAATATGTTACCCTCAGCTGTTCTTGAAGGTAGATATCAAAAAATTTCATTCGAGAACCGGCTCTGCCCCTGTGGAGCTGGCTACGTAGAGACTGTGTCACATGTTCTCCTGTCTTGTTCCCTATATAAAGATCTCAGGGACGAGACCATCACGCCACTCCTATCTGCCATCCCGGGCCGCTCTTGTGAAGCCAAATTGTTCTCACTCCTAGCCGACCAGAACAGCTCGACAACAGAGAAGGTTGCTAAATTTTTCGAGAGAGCAATGAGACTGAGAGCTGCTATCTGAATGACATCAGTCTCGTCACCCGGACTCCTCGCCTAGGATCTTATCATTATTATCTTTATGTTTTATTATTAGTATTTTATTATCTCTGCTAAGTTTTAGGTACTGAGATTTTTAACTTATCTGCATCTGGTTATTATTATCTTTCTCCCTGTCCTGACCATCTCTCCGAGGTTATATTTATATTTATAATCTTTCAATTTGGCTGGTCTATTTACTTAACCGACCTGGAACAATCTACCAGAGAAAAGGCCGCCGTCCATGGGACAGAAGGTCATTGATGAATGATAATCCAGCTTCTACCTAGGGTTTTAATAGGTCATAAGATTATACGGTATCTATATTTGTAATGTATTTTTGTTGGTGCTAGTCCTTTGATGCTATGGCCTGTTGGCTACGCAAATAAAGTTGTTGTTGTTGTTGTTGTTGTTGTTGTTTGCAAGACGATCATCAGGCATCCAGTCCAAAGAAGTTGATCTTGAAGAATCATTGCTTCAACACTGATTATCTTTGTTTCTTCCAGTACACTGATATTAGTTCGCCTGTCTTCTTTCCGGGTCATGTGACCAGCATGACTAAACCACATCTGGTGCATGGGACACTGTGACAGAAGCCAGAGCGCACGGAAACGCTGTTTACCTTCCTGCTGCAGCGATATCTGTTTATCTACTTGCACTGGTGTGCTTTCAAACTGCTAGGTTGGCAGGAATGAAGAAGAGATGAGGTGCAATATCAATGAGTTCTGTGGGTGGTCACTGCACTGTTCCTATGGCTAGCTGCACGAGGAAGAGGTATACCAATAGGGAAGGCCAGCAGGGGCCTAATCCAAGTTCCTGTACCAGCCAGCTGGTCCTCAAGCCACATGCCACTACTTTACTTTCTTTCAGCCCAATACATGCAAAAGGGTGTTTTGTGCACATTCACTCCATGCTTTCTTGTGGATGCGCAGCATCACATTTAGGCACATTATCAGTTGTGCCCGATATGCCAAAAGATGTGCAATTTATAATGGAATACTCCTGCAGATCCCACGACCATCCTCTGGAATTGGAACAGCTACGCAGCATTCCCAGGAAGGGGTCCTGGTGTTCTGGGACTCACAGCTGCTCTCTTGTGAGCTCCCGGTCTTAGCACAGTAAAACAGTGCAGATAGAGGTGAGGAGGTATCTGGGCATACCTACTTTATCTCTACTAATTACAGATTAAAGAGCATAACAAACATGTATGAGAGGAGCAGCCCTCATACAGACATCGTGTATCATCGCAAAACAGAGCAGAAAGAAAAAGTACAATAGCACCAGAGACAGAAGTCACACAGACTGGCTTCCTTTCTCATGGAACAGAAAGTAAACAAGAATCAGATGTTCCTTGCAATGGGAGGAGTGAAATGCTAACAATTTATAGCCCAGAAAGCAGAAAGGAAGATCTTAGACATTTTCTGTGGACATAATTGATGGCTATTTTAAAACAAAACTAATAATTATTATGAACGTGATCAACTTGGTTGGCTCTTCCATAGAAGAAATTTCTAGTAGTTTTTGCTTGCAAATAGTGCAAGTCTGGGGTGGTTAACATTTAGTAATAGCTTTGTGAAAAAGGAAGTCGACATCTCTATTTCTAGATCATCACGAAATGTGAGTCTTATTGCAACATTTCTTGGAATCAAATAGTTGGTTTATGGCAGCTGAGATAAGAGAGAAAACATTGACATAAATGCTTTCCTGAAGTCTCCTAAAAGAAGGTGGAGTGTAGATGAACAGAGATTTGGGGGGGGGGGAATGAGGGAGAAGTCATTATAAAAATGGAACATATGCTTGGCTGGGGTGAAGTAAAACCAAAGGAAAATATATCTTACTGTCACTCTGATATTAATGCATTGAACTGACTAGCAGAGAGGATCAGAAGGAAAACTCATTCAAATTATTGAAATCTATTTAACCCAGAGCTTTGTAGGGGCTCTGTATGATTCCAAGTCAACTGTCGAATCAGGTTGCCTCAGGGCATTCTTGTTTTTAGTCCAAGAGTAATGTTAAGAAGTTACCCCAAGTTAGAGTGGTGTTTCCACTGAAATCTCCATGTCACTCTGTTGACCATCTGGACAGGCATAGCATAACTACTGTTGTCTATGTTCTGGTAACCTCTAAATTAGATTACTTCAACATGTTATATGTAGGGCTGCCTCTGAAGACAGTTTAGCTGGTGAAGAATTCAGCAACCAAGTTACTCTCTGGAGCAAGACAGTTTAACCATATTACACCAGTCCTGCCCCAACTGCACTGACTGCCAAATAGTTTCTGGGCTCAATTCCAAGTGCTGGTTTTGACCTGGGGAGCCAGAACGCAATACCTCAAGGTCTGCCTCTCTCCATATGAACTTATCTAGACCCTGAAATTATCCTCTGAAGCTATTCTTAGAGTGCCTCCTCCATGAGAGGTCCAGACAGTGGCAACACCAGAATGTGCAGTGGCTCCCCTTTTGTGGAGTGGTCTCCTCGGGGAAGTTCACCTGGTGCTTTCATTATACACTTTTAGGTGCCAGGCAAAAAATGTTCCTCTTAAATCAGACCTTTGGCTGATTAACATTCCATACCCTTTTAAATGTGTTTGTGGGAGTGGGGGTAGTGGTTTTGTTTTTGTTCTAGTTTTCATTATGTATTTTGTGTATTTTACCTTGTAATTTTGTGTTGTGAACCGCCCTGGGATCTGCGGATGGATGGTGGTATACAAAATTAATAATTTCTGGTGGTTCCCTCACTGCAAGAAGCAAAGTTACAGTGAACCAGGCAGAGGACCTTATTGGTAGTGACACCCTCCCTGTGGAACACAATCCCTTCAGATGTCAAGGAAATGATCAACTATATGACTATTTTAGAAGACATCTGAAGGCAACCCTGTATAGAGAAGTTTTTAATGTTTGATATTTTATTGTGTTTTTACTATTCTGCTGGCAGCCACCCAGAGTGGCTGGGGAAACCCAGCCAGATGGGCAGGCTATAAGGAAGAAGAAGAAGAAGAAGAAGAAGAAGAAGAAGAAGAAGAAGAAGAAGAAGAAGCAGCACAGCTGTATGTGCCAATGCATTTTTTTAAAAAAAGATCTTAAATCCTACTTATCAGCTATGTTGAAGGAAGTAAAAAAGAATTCATCACAAACACCCATTCTTCCCCACCATGTAGCTGATTACCAGAATGTAGCTTTTAAAAATGGTGTTGCAAATGCAGCCTCAAATTCTTCACAGTCAGCTGAGTTTAGCTTTTATTTATTTCTTATTTTTAAGGGCTTCAGAAATGGAGGCCTGGCTGTACCACCTGCCCACTGCTGGGCCTGAAGCTAATCTCTCTGAGGCAGTAGGTATATAGGCAGGTGAGCAAAGCTCTAAAGTGAGTAGCCTTGCTTTGGTAAAGTAATGCTTTAGATTTTACAGAGAGCCAAATCAGCATGTGTGCACAGAATTCCATCATGTTCTATGGGAAGAGAAGTAAACAGCAGAGGAGAATTGATCTTTTCATACCAGGCATGGAGCACTCAAGTTCTGTTAATCTGATTTCTGGAGAGTGGAATAGATTTATTTATTTCCTTTATAAATCACCAACAGCCATCTCTGTCCTGCACTGCAAGTGTGGCACAGTGCATTACCTGTCTTGCACTTCTGAAATTGTTTAATTGTAGAGGTGGAAGTATAGCGATTGCAGAAAGTGTCTCAGGACAGTGCCTTGATTGCAAGTGAAATAAATATTGTTGTTTTCCTCCAATCAATAGTCAAATATTCAAATCCACCTGCTTTTTTATCTTATTTTTTTATATTGCCAAACTGGAACAAAAGGTCCATTTTCATGGTTATAGTCAGTGTTTTTTCCCAAGAAAAATAGGTGCTGGAACTCACCTTGAGGTTGTTACAGTAAGTCGCTGAGTGACTCGGGGCAGTTCTGAACAGATGCCAGTTTGATAGCAGTCCCGTTCACCACCTGCAGAGGTGCTAAAAACTAGGGCAAGCTGTCTTCCTAGTTTTTGGGGGGCTGGCCACTGGTTCTGATGCAGATAAAAAAAAATGTGCTCCACCAGCCTTATTCTCTTAGATTCAGGAAGATGCCTAGGGCAGCTCAGAAGGGCCATCATGCAAATGTGTGAATGTGCAACAATGGAAAGCTTAAAGCCCACTGCCACTACATGGAAGATGGATTGAAGAAAAGGAAATATGAACTGGCTCCACCCCGTGGCTTGACCCAGCTAGGACCAAGTAGGAGCTAGGCAGATCTAAAAAAAATTGTAGATGTGCACACACTGGCCGGCTTCATATTAACTTGAAATGTTTGTTCTGGGCTTATCAGAAGTACATAAAGGCAAGAAACGGGGGAGGGGGTGCTGGCCCACAATGGCAGCCACCTGACAGGTGCTGGAACTGTGCTCCAGTGCACTCTGGCTGAAAATAAACACTGGTTAGAGGTTAGGGATGGGGAAAGTTTCTTAGCCTCGCCTTAGGAGTTCAGACAGAAGTATTCCCAGCCGTTCCTGGAGACTCCAAGGCTGAATGTAGGGCATGCAAAAAATAGGCTCTACCACTGAGCTGTGACCCATTAAATCTCTCTCTCTCTCTCTCTCTCTCTCTCTCTCACACACACACACACACACAGTTTTGCAAGTGGAAAACTGAATGATTGTATGCTTGCTTGCATTAATGTGTTCTGCCCATGGATAGTTAGCCAATGTACTGGAGAGAAAGGATCTAGCCAACCTTCTCAATGACTTTTTTTCTTTGACATAGCGCTGAATTCAAACTTTTGATTGCCCTCCACCTACATTCTGAAGTGGCACTGTCTTTATCAGAATTATGAGATCAGCTCCTTTTCTCCTTCCCTTTTCTCTGACATTTGCTTCTTTCCCCCCTCTTTTCAATCCCATTGTAATAGAGCAATTCATCATGCAATATTCCTGGTCTGATCGGAGCAGCTTCCTCTGCCTACATTTATATTTGAAG
Organism: Podarcis pityusensis; assembly: GCF_964106645.2. Classification (NCBI taxonomy): domain Eukaryota; kingdom Metazoa; phylum Chordata; class Lepidosauria; order Squamata; family Lacertidae; genus Podarcis; species Podarcis pityusensis. The sequence goes on from NC_138042.1 coordinate 24,654,685, forward strand.
TGGTGGGGCCTCTCTTCACCACCACATCCTCCGGCTTGTTCCAGCTTGCACTGTAATTCTCAGTGCCATCAGTTATTCAGCCCAGGCCACATTATGCATCTGCTCAAGAATGATTATCTAGCCAGAGAAATCAATAAACTGAAGCTCTATTAATAACGCCCATTGTAAGGGGGATGCCAAAATGATTGTCGTGCTCTCTTGTGAATGCAGAGCCTTAACAGAGAGGAAGCCATCAGAAAACTATTAGAATTAAATCATTCTGACACCATCATTTAAGGTTTCTTTAATAGCTGGGTGTCAGCACCTTAATACTTCTGTGTGCTAATAGCTTTTCTGCAAGGGGTGGTAGCTGGGAGCTGTGAAAGCTTGCCATCTAATCAAGAGACTTCTGAATGCTTACCTTTCTCTGGCGACTCAAATGCAAGCACCTTGCCCTCAGATTGCTTTATTGTTGACTGGAAATTCTCCAGCTTAAAGTCATCCTGAAACCAGAGTGCTTGGGTAATGATCCTGTCTCAAAAAAAACCCCAAACAAAACAAAACAAAACAAAAAATGAAAGATGAACAGCAAGACCAAACGATGATGTTGATCAGGGCTGTTTTTTCAGCTGGAACTCAACAGAACTCAGTTCCAGCACTTCTCAGGTGGGCACCATTGCCATTATAAGAGAACAAAGAGGTGTTCATGGTGAGTTTTGGCACCTCTTCTTCTCCTAGAAAAAGAGCACTGATGATGATGATGAAAATTAAATTTGTATACTGCTCTTCCTCTGGAGATCTCAGGGCGGTTCACAACATAAGAATACAATATAAAAACACAAAATAGATGATAAAAACAAGAACAAAAAAACCCACAACCTCATAAACCTCTTTGGCCCACCCCTCCCATACACACATTTAAAAGAGGTATAAGATGTTAATAGAATAGAATGCTGTTTTGTGGTAACCTGCTTTTGTACTCATGTGTATCCTTTCTCCTATGTATGCTTACTTGGAAGAAGTAACGGGAAGTGAAACCTACTCCCTGTTTGCATATTTATGATAATAGTCTAAGTAGACCAAAATGACACAGGTGATGGACATACGAAACTGCCAGGAAATGAATCAGACAATTGGTCTGTCTAGCCCAGTACTGGCCACACCCACATTTACACTTTGGCCACACTCAATTTTTGATGTGCATCCCACAGAGGGCTGAGCGGCTTGCCCTGAAATGCTGTGAAATTCTGTAGGGCCATTCACTTCCTTGTGGACTTGGAGGGAAAGATTTTTGCACTTTTCATAGGGGCCATGAGAATATCCCCCAAAGGAGAAGCTAGCCTCAGGAAACCCTCATCACGTTGCCCTTGATAACTCAAGGTGGCCAGTGATCTCTGTTGCACTATCTCTCTTCCACCTCGCTGGTGTTTTCCATCTGTGAGGCAAAGGGCACCATTTTTTGTCACCAGCCACACTCAGCTGATCAGTGCAGATCAACCAAAACTACCAATGTGAAATTTTTGGAGGGAGAATTCCTCCTCTGCCTAGTTGTGATGTGTATTGCATTTCATATTCTGGGTTTTTCTTTCTGAACACTACTCAGCTATTCTTTCTTCTTCTTTTGAAATCATTTTTATTTTACAATACAAAATTCTAAAAAAAATAAATTCAAATATATATTCATATATATTCCTCCGAATCTCAGGACTTCCCCCCACCCTCTCCATGGAGTCCCTTTTAAACACTGGAAACTGCATCTTCTTCTATACTTTAACTATTATATCAATCCATATTTTCTATGGTAATTGTTACACTACAAGTAAAATAAAAATCCTGCCAATGTTTCCATCTGCTTATGGTGGTCTTTTAAAAACTTATAAATTTTCCCACTCTTTTGTAAAGTTTTTGGTTCCTCAGTTTTCCAGTCAGCTTTGCCATTTTAGCATAGTCAATCAGCTTGGTTTGCCATTCTTCTCTGGTAGGGACTTTGTCTTCTTTCTATCTCTGGGCTAGTAACATCTGAGCAGCTGTTGTTCTATACATAAAAAGTCTTTTCTGGTCCTTTGGGGTGTAATTCCTAATAAAAAAAAGCTTCTGCTTTTTTATCAAAAGTTATTTTAAACATTTTTTTCCCCATTTCATTGTATATCATCTCCCAGAAAGCTTTTACCACTGTACAAATCCACCACATATGATAAAAGGTACCTTCTTTTTCTTTATGTTTCCAGTAGGTATTTGTACTCGTCCTATACATTTTTGCCACCTTACTAGGAGTCAAATGCCACCAGTACATCATTTTCATATAATTCTCTTTCAAAGTACAACAGAACTCAGCTATTCTTTCAATGTGGTGTGGCTTATAAATCCTGAAATAAAATCTCTCTCTCTCTCTCTCTCTCTCTCTCTCTCTCTCTCGCTCTCTCTCTTTGTGTGTGTGTATATTTACTCAATAACCGATTGAGGAAATAAACAGGCACATGGGCAGTAGCTAAGCTGCTTTCTAATGGCATTTAGAAGGTGGGCCTTCCAAATTATGATTTGCAAGGACATGTGCCCCGATCATTGGCTGCCACATTCATGAGGCTATATGACTCTCCTCCTGTCCACTTTTCAGTGGGCAGGGCCAGAAGCCATTTTATTTTCCCCCTCAGATGTACAAAAGATGCTGTATCAATGAGTGCTAGGCATGAAAAACTTTCAACTGAAATATAATCATTGATATTTCTCCTTTCGCAGCACACATTCCTTTCAAGTAAACTAGCAATATTAACACAAGAAATGGCAATGAAAACAATTAAGGACCTAAAACAACCCAGTCAGAAGCAGCAAAGCACTAATGAAACCACCAGGGGGAAGAGAAGCTCAACACAACAGCTAACTGAGAAAAATCCCATATAAGGAAAAGAGTTAGAAATGTGAGCACTGGCTCCCTTCTCTGATCTTCACCAGCAAAATATAGATCAGTGGTTCTCAAAGGGTGTGGCAGGAGAGGGTGGCAGGTGTGGAGGGAAGATTCAAGGACAATTAAAGAAACGTTTAAGCCTTTCAGTGTAGTACAGTACCAAAACGTTTTTGTTTTATTTGCAGAATATGGATGGATACCTTTCCAAAATCAAACACTGCTAGCAGTTGTTTCTTTTGGTTTTCCAATGTATTCCTTATCAACAACAAAATTGGTGTGATCATGTGTGGCTGCTTGGCTTTGCCATCCATCCCCCCCCCCCATTTGCTCCCAGAATCCTGCACAATAAAGCTTCCAGGATCTAGGGGTTCCTATGTGTGTAGAGGTCTATATGCAAATACTCCTCCCCTCCACCAGGTGTCCATGTTCATATGTGGATTGAGGTGGACAGAGGGGCAAGCCACATATCAGTTGAGTGGGAAAGGAGCTCCTTCCTACATCCTGTTCTACCTGTGTTTCCCCTTCGTCTGTGCCACATGTGAGGGAAGTTACAGTGATGAAGCTCAGTTTAGTGATGGGAGCTCTAGGTTGCTTTGGCTAAGGCAAGCCAGCTGTCTTCCCTGCCTGTAAAGTGGGGAAAATACTGATTTCCTTCACTATTGCGATGATAAATTATCTATGTACCATATATGAAACTGGCAACTACAAACCTTGCAAACCAGATGCCATGCATGAGAACCACCAGTTTAACTATACCAGCCTTATGCTACTGATAAAGAAGAAACTCCTAATACATGTAGCATTCTCTCAGTACATAAAGCAGTCCAAAGATATAGATTTGGTTCTGTTCTGTTTTGTTTCTCATAGAATCATAGAATTGTGGTGCTGTGGGTTAAACCACAGAGCCTACGACTTGCTGATCAGAAGGTTGGTGGTTCGAATCCCCGCGACTGGGTGAGCTCCCATTGCTCGGTCCCTACTCCTGCCCACCTAGCAATTCGAAAGCACGTCAAAGTGCAAGTAGATAAATAGGTACCGCTCTGGTGGGAAGGTAAACAGTGTTTCTGTGTGCTGCTCTGGTTCACCAGAAGCAGCTTAGTCATGCTGGCCACATGACCCGGAAGCTGTACGCCGGCTCCCTCGGCCAATAAAGCGAGATGAGCACCGCATCCCCAGAGTCCATCACGACTGGACCTAATGGTCATGGGTCCCTTTATCTTTTACCTTTAAGAGACCCCAAGAGTCTTCAAGTACGATCTTTTGCAATGCAAGAATATCAACTAGAGCATCCAGGACAGCTAGCCATCCAACCACTGCTTAAAAACCTCTAAGGAAGGAGGTCCATAACCTCCTGAGGGAGACTGTTCCACTGTCAAATAATTCTTGCTGTCAGAAAGTTTTTCCTGATGTTTAGTCGGAATCTCCTTCCTTGTTACTTGAAGCCATTGGGTCAAGTCCTACATTCCAGAGCGGGAGAAAGCAGGCTTGCTCCATCCTCCATGTGGCAGCCCTTGAGATATTTGAAGATGGGTATCACATATCCTCTCAGTCTCCTCTTTCCCAGGCTAAATGTACCAGCTTCCTCAACCATTCCTCATAAGGCTTGGTTTCCAGACCCTTGGTTCTCTCTGGTTGCCCTCCTCTGCACATGTTCCAGCTTGTGAATAGCTTTCTTAAATTGCCGTGCCCAGAATTGGACACAGTATTCCAGGTGTGGGCTGACCAAGACTGAATAGAGTACTTCCATTACTTCCCTTGGTCTGGATACTATCCTTGTGTTGATGCTGCTATAAGAGGCTGCTGTAATGCCGAAGTCTTTTGACTTGGTTTTGCTTTCTGCCTGCTCTGAATATTGCATGCCACTCTCAGGCAGCTGTCGGAACTGCTCCCTAACATTTTGCAAGTGATCCTGGCTGCCCTTTAAACAGGCTGGTAGAAGAGAATCAGAAAGGGGGGGTGGGGAACCAACATCTATGCTATTTGCAAGTGTTCCTGGAAAAATAACTGTTTTGCCGCAGACTTTTGTAGGCTTTTGAGATTTATGCTTCCTTTTAGAGACTCTCTCCTCCTTTTGTATTTGCTTTTAATGCTTAAATGGTGGTCTATAATCCTGAAGGAAAAGATGCCTTCAGTCAGCAGGATTGTTTATTTATCCAAGCTGTAGACAATGCACTGGCAGGTAAAGGGCTGCCATTCAGATGCATGGATAACAAATGCTGGTGTATTAGTGCAAAAGATTAAAGATAGCTCTCTATTGCCTTGGGAGGAAAGTAGCTCCTTTTGTATTTTCAGCAGACGGAAAGAGGCTGGAAATAGGATGAATAGGTGCTGTTATCTGTATTAATGTAGCATATGGAGATCCACAGCATTTTTCAAGGCCCCATTGTGCTAAACATTGTAGTAAGTGCCCCTCTCTGCCTCCTGTATCTCCTATCAATGTAGACAAGATAAGTGCAAGCTCCAGGGATGATACGGATGGGACTAACCTGGGAGAAGGAGCTTCCATTTCTGCTCCTGCTATAGGAACGACAACTTAATTCCTGGCTCCAACTCCTGTGTGTTTAACAGCAACTTAATCTGCAGGTGCTCACAGATGATGATGCTTACCACCATGCCCTAAGACACATCACATGCTGTGGATGATACTGCTGCTAAAAGTACAAGAGCAAGACATGCCCCTTTCCCTGATCTGAACCCTATGCTGAAGAAATTCCATACGACAACAGGGTCTTTCCAAAGGGGACTCCCTTTGGATGCCTGTTAGTCTAAAATGTCTTCTTCTTTTCTTTGGTGATTGCTCATAGCCCAGTCAGATTGTCTTCCATGAACAGGGTCTTAACAGTGAGTCTTTAAGTGACTGTGGAGGCCAATTCTGGATCTAAACATCCTTCCACAGTGGGGACATAGGCTTCCGGGGGGGGGGGGGGAGTTGATCACGGTGCCTTCCTCTTAGCTCATTTCTGCTATTCGCCCTGAGTTCATGTTTCTTCAAAGTCCATGGCACCATTGGTCACCTTTGGTCCAATTGGAGTGCTCTCAGGCAATTGATTCCCAGTTATCAGTGCTTTAAACCTCTTTTGTTGTCCACTGGTATTTTGATTTCTATTCTTAATTTGGGAATAGAGTAGCTGCTTTGGAAGATGATAATCATTGCCAACGATGGACCAATGGCCTGGGTTGGTATAAGATAGCTTTCTATGTAGCTTCCTATGTTCCTACAACACAATTTAATAATTTTATGTAAAAGAAAGAAAGAAAAAAGTTTTGAATTTGCCACACCCCTCCTCCCATAGAAGAAGAGGAGAGGTGGTACCTCCCTAGGTGAGAATGTTGTGACGTCAGGGCAATTTCACCCAATGGGGAGAAGTGGTGACAGGATGTTTAAGCTTGCTGCACTCCACACTCTTCCCTCTTCAATATTTCAAATATTGAAGCTGTTCTCTTATTTTTATGAGACCAAATTTCTTAACCACTTAAGATGCTTCCAAGAATGCAGTACTGTTGTGAATGTATTGTTTGATCATCATGAATGAATGGTCAGGGCCTTTAACAAATGTTTAGGTTTCTTAATAACTCTGGATGTTACACACACACACACACACACACACACACCCCAAACTCTCCACTTGCTATCTGAACTAGTACAGTCCAGACGCAGGTTTAGAATCTCATGGTTTGTGGGAATTAGGCCTAAAATGTGGGAGATTGAAGTTAGTTGGTATGAAAAGGCAAAAGTTGGATCAATGAAAGGTCATAAATAAGTGTTTAGATTCAGCAGTGTGTACTTTTCAAAGTGTGTGTTACCCCTCACCATCCATTTATCATGGAATAGTTGTTTACAGACCAAGCAACATATCCTTTTGAGACATAAAGTTATTGTAAACCCAGGCATTATTCTTGGTAGGAGTACATATCAGCCAATTTGTCATTTTGTATAGAACTCCCAGTGCATTAAAATGTGGAAACAATTGCAGCTTGTTTTGCTCCCCCCCACCCTCCTTTGCACAACTTTGTATAAATATACTGTATAATAGGAATAGAAGTAGACTCTGTTTCTACAATACAATTAAATTGGAAGCCATAAATCTTTAATTTTTTTTCCACTGTGCTCTTCCTCTGGGATCGTATCAGGCATGGAAGCTTTATTATGTAGTGATGTTATTAAATCTCTCTCTAGCTCAGGATATGCAAGATAACAGAGCATTTCATGACTTTGTGGGTTAATGTCTTTTTACTCTCATTCCCTCCTAGTGCAAATATTAATAAAATTGTCTGAGTTGTTAGGGACTGGCTGGTAATAGAATCATGAGGTCCCAGTGGGAACATTATTAGGACTAGGGGAAATTGAAACCCATTGCAGACATTTGGGAGAAGCGATTTCCATCCACTTGAAGCCAACGTAAGGTCAAGAACAGAATAAGTTGTCTGTTCAGTCCCCATGGTCAGCTTGGGAATAATTTCATAACTGAAAGAGTCGAAGTCACACAGAAATACATACTGTGGGGCTCAATTCAAAGAAGAGGAAGAAACTGTTGTTTTTAACTTTTTGGAAAGCTTCGTGTAAAGCTACCAGCTGAACAGGGGGAGGGGGAGTGTTCTTCTACCTTAAAAAAAAAAGCAGTTTGGTGTTCAGAAATCAGAACAGGAAGAGTATTTCACACGTTAAAGATAGAGGAGCAATCCAGAGCTAATTTCTAATGCAGGAATTGAAGCACAGCTGTCATTCAAAATTATCACTTCTCTGAATTTTGAGATGCAGTTCTTCAACCAAACAAGATGCACAAGAATGCAAATATTAGGGGAAAGTGTGCATTAAAATGAAGTTATTGCTGAAAATAACACAGAAGAATGCATGGCCATCTCTAGTGGTGCAGCAGCAGCAGCAAAAAAAATCTGCTAGCACATTTGCCAAGTTAACCAGGGTCCGATACGGTTTTAAGTTGGATAGGGAACCACATGTTGAGACGTGTTGGAACAGATGACCTTTTTGGTCCCTTCTAATTCTATGATCGTATTCCTTTCAAAAATGGATATGAGGCAAAATTGCATACAGAAAAATTGTTTATGCGGAGAAATGCACACACAAATGCTGACATGTTTTCTTAAGGGTTTTTAAAAAGGAATCACAGGCTGATGTGGAAATGTGGAGAATTGTACTATATAGCAGGGATGCTGTTCCATGAAAAAAGGACAGTTACGCTGAAACCCTTTCCCAAGTTGCCGAGAAGTGAGCATCTGACATTTTAGGGACTTCAGTAAAAATACGGGTGAGCACCCCTATGGAAGGGGTGAAGTACTTTCTCTCCCTCCCCCCCCTCTCTTTCTTAACCTGGTTCCAAGTTGTATGGGGGCTTATTTAGTATCAAAACCTTGTATTTGGTTGGAAGAAGAATGGTAGCCAGTACACATCTCACAGACAAGGTGTTATATGCTGGCAGTACTTTGCTCCCAGGGATGGGAAAATCTGCCAATTTCTCATTTTCCCAGACTGAAGCTCATGTCTCCACATTTCCACACTAGTCTGCAGGGGTGGGAAGGTACGGAGGATTTAAGTCCTCATGAAAATTCATTTTACTGCAAATTTATTCCAATATACATACATTTGTATGCAATTTCCCCCAATAAAGACATTTGTTGCAAAGCAATTGCCCCTGATATGATGCATTTTTGTATGGCATTTCCCCTCCCCTAGGCACATTTTACCCCAGTATATTCATTCTCTTGGCTGGAGAACTGCTTTGAAATTTGGACAAATGCCCATTTCAAAGAATAGTTGTCATTTGGTTCACATATTGTTTGTGTAAGTGCAGATTTTGGCAGGATGGACCATAAATGTGAACTAAATCAAATTTATCTGCCATCCATACTTGCAGAGAGTTCAAATTCAGCTCCAGCACACAAATTCACATGCTCAGGGACTGAAGTCTGCATGAGTGCCATTCTTCTATAATCTCCCCTATATTCCCTCCCCACCACCCACCCTCAGTCCTGTTGCTGAAATGCACGAGGCAATGTGGCTGGAGGGAGAGCAACATACTAACTTGGCATCAACAGAAGCTGAGAGAAATCCACTTCCTAGTGCAATTTATTTTTTTCCTTTTTATTTTTTTAAAAACAAATGAATTTAATACACAAACATATAATCCCTTTTTTGACAAAGTAAAATCATAAATAAATAAGAATAAAAATGTGCACCCCACCACCGAGACCATTCCATTGTAACTTTCTAACCTCCCAAAATTTCAAGACCTCTTACGATGGTTTGATCTCTTTCCGTTTTAACAGTACAAATTCTACAAACACCTTCCATATCTCCTCAAAATCATTTCTCCTGCATATTCCCCATCTTACCTTAATGGCACATGTTAATTTATCATTAATAGCTGTATCCCAGATTCAGGTAGGTAGCCTTGTTGGTCTGACGCAATCAATCTAGAGAGAGAGAGAGAGAGAGAGAGAGAGAGAGAGTCCATTAGCACCTAATCATCTGCATACTAATCCTTGCTTTTTCCTGTAGGACTGATTCTATGATTCTATGATTCTATGATTGCAGTCATTAACAGTCGTCAACAGGTTTAACACACCCATTGAGTCAATCACCCATCTCATACTACCCTTCTGAGAAAAACCCCACCCCCACCCGCCCACTATATATAAGGGTCTGGTTGTTAGAATTCCTTCTCCATGATTTCAGTCATGGGATTGTTGTCTTTCACACGACAGTGTATGTTTTGACTCCACAGAGTGGGAAGTGACGGAGACAGGATGTTTGTGTTACTGTGTTCCGTGAAGTGGGACTAACGCCCTTTGTTTTTTCTCTTTGCTGTCTGATGCTAGAGAGAGAGGGAGCCATGTTGCAGTGCTCAAAGTGTGTTTATATGTAAATAAAGTAGATTAGCCAAAATGCTGAGTTGATGAGGTCTGTTATGCAAGCTGCAAAGACTCTGTGGATCCCTAAGTGTGCCAATGTCTGTTGGCACACTTAGTCCCTGTGATGTTCGGGCAGAAGAAAGCTTTTGAAGGTCCCAAACAATCGACCAGAAGGGAAGGAAGATGCCAGTTAGGCATGTGTCCCTGCCAGGGTCCTACTCAAGTGTAGGACGAGCTCCTGACACTGGTGACTTCTGCTACAGTGTATCTGAAGAAGTGTGCATGCACACGAAAGCTTATATCAAGAACAAACTTAGTTGGTTTCTAAGGTGCTACTGGACAAATATATGTATATATATATATATATATATATATATATATATATAATCAGCTATATCCCACACCACTTTATACCATTCTTCCATTTTATGTTCTGCTTGACACTTCCGCTTCCTAGCTATCGTAATTCGTGCAGCTGTCAATAAATTTGTGAGCAAGTCCTTCATAGCCTGCAAACCTTCCACCCCACCGTAAATTGATAATAATGCTACCTCTGGACTTTCAGTCAGCTTTAACCCAGTGATTTCAATTATCTCTATGCAATTTCTCCCTTTACTCTCAGGTACAATTCTTCCTCTTCCTTATCCCCCATTCCTTGTTAGCAGAACAAATAGCAAAAAGGAAAAAAGGAGGGGGGGAATCTCCTCCTGTGGTTGATTCTTCCAGGTGCAGTGAGTGCCACCTCTCTTCGCATTGCGCTAGAACCCAAGCAGAGGTCCTGCAAATTGCATCTGCCAGCACCAGCCACAGGAGGACTGTCTCTGGAATCATGAGCTATAGAGCTCACACAGTAGGAAGCTGAAAGTTGAGAAGCCTGCCGTGTGCTTGTTGGAGATGGCTAGTAGCAGTGGTGGCTGCAGATAAATTCTGCAATGATGAACAAGCTTAGGATCTCCTTCTGGGACCAGAGAGAGGAAGTTTACTGAACTGCATAAAGGACTGAGTCCCATTGCTTATTTGCAACTGCAACAAGTTTAAGCTCTAATAAAGGTATTTGAGATCTTTTTTTTTTTTTTTTGTAACTAAGGGAAAGGCAACTGTTCTTCCAGTCAAGTGCTCCAGACCCTCCCCACCCCCGCGAAGTGAAGCAAGCCTTACTGCAGAGACAATTAAGGCCTTCCTTAACCTTTCTTTTGGAAATGTTCCCTTTCAATTTGCAGCGAGCTTATTTCTTCCGGAGCTGAATTCTTAGAAATGCATTAGTGCAGTTTAGCTGCCTCACGGAGCACTTGCTAATTAGCCTTAAATTAACTCACATGCCTCGTAGGATTGAAGGAAGGACAATTAACTTAATCTGAAGTCACCACATTTTTTTTGGTGGGATCCTCAGCGCTTAGTTAAGGAGGCTTAAAAGGAATCAGGTCCCTTGGAGCATCCATCGCTACCATCTCCAGGCTCAATAGCAAAAGTTCTTTTTAGAGGGCTACATAACCCAACTTCTGATGCAGTGGGACTTTCTTTTCCCCATCATGGTTTCACAGCTGGGGCTACAGAAGGGAACTGTTGGAAGCACTTCAAAGCAAAATGCTTTGGGGAGCATTTCTGAAGGGCTGTCTATAATCACAATGTTGCCTGGGTGATTGTGTAAGTGGGGAGCAGGAGGGAGAGGTATGGTGGAATGAAACATTAACCAAAGCAGCAGCCCTCTTGCCTCATTTCCCCTTCCCCACTAATGTAAGATGTAGCACTTAGATCTATACCATAGTGCAATGAAGCAAATGATGGAACTTCACCCTTCATGTCATTGGCTGCTGTCTTACTATGGTGGCGTTTTTATGTGTCATGATCATGACAAGCTAGGGTTGCTGGCTTATTGTGGTTTACTGGAAGCCAGGGATAGAGAACTTCAGGACCATGGACCAAAAATGGTCCTCCAGGTGCTTAAGACAGTCTGCAGGTTGCTCTCTCACTCCTCTAGTTTTGCTGCCAAGCTGGAATTTTTCCTCAAACTTCAACAATGTCTCTTGCCTGCCTGGATGGAGAGATGTACATGTAGAAACTTTTGTATGGCTGCATTGTAGCCTCCTGTACAGAGATAAGACCCACAGCAGTTGCTCCAACCTGACTGGCCCCTGGAAGTTAGTCTACTAAGGAATGTGGACCTTCAGCTGAAAGCGCTTCCTTGCTCCTCCTGTAAATGATTGCTCCTGCTTTACTCCTTCTTGGTATAAGTAGGAGGACCAAACCAGGAAGCCATGTTAAAGCTCGGCTCTCAGTTATGTCCAAATCCAGCATCATGGCTTGTTTTGAAGGAATGGGTTTCTGTGCAGTCAGTTTAAAACTGACTCAACCCCCCCCCCCTTTTCTTGTTTCTCCAAGAGAGCACTCTAAAATGCATAAAACTTGAGCTGTTGAGCAAATGCATAACAAGGACACAGCTGTATAAACAAACTCTCTCCTTTATCAGTCACGGCAAGGGATGACCCTGACTTTACCAGTAGAACAGAGAAAACACGTCTGTGCTTTATCTTATGTCCTGACCACAAAAGACGCACAGACCTAAGTCCGGGAACAACACCAGAGCGTATTCTCGGAGATGACGACCTCTTCCTCCAAGATAAGAGTAGGAAGAGGAAGATCCTTTTATGGTCAGAAGTACAGGAAGGAATACCCTTTTATGGTTAAGAATACCAGAGCAAGAACATATGTGATGTCAACCTGCGTACATAGGCTGACATGGTTGGATACCTGGGGAAGGAGGGAGAGGGTGCCTGGAGGATATATATATTGCATGTAATCTCTGATTTCTTTGGACTTGCTGTGGACCCACCACGCAAGTGCCTTCTGCTATCCGGGGAGCAGAATAAACTCTTTCTTTGAACCAACCTTGGTGTCATTTGACTTCCTTCCTCCTGTCCCGGAGCAACGCAGACCCAATCGGTGAACTCCAATAAGGCTATAGTTTCTCCTCAACAAGCCTGGTTTGCTAGTCAGCCTTTATAACCAAGTTCAGTGTGTTCACTGATGAATCCTGGCTTCCTAAGAAAAATCAAAGCTCAATCCTGGGTTCAGATCTCATGGTAAGCCCAGATTAATTTTGATATGTTGGTTTGTTTCTCCTGCTCATGCTAAGGTAGAGTGAAGTGGGAGTGATAATTCACAGTTAGGGATGGATGGATGGGTAGATGGAAGGATCTGTCTATTTTGATTCTTTGTTTCTCACCCCCCCCCCAGTCTAAAATTCAATTCTTTACATTTTGTAGCAATTGAAAAATATTCACATGCATTTTGGTGCAAATTTGCTTATTATTTTCACAAATATCTTAATTTTCATGCACACTTTTCTCTAACACAATGTTATGAGTTCAGGGGGTAGACTGTATGCCTGAGTTTCAATTACTGGAACAGACAGGCTAGCTTCCTTGTGAGGTAAAGGCCCTCCAAGGATGGGCCATTAAGGTAACAAAGCAAGTGACTATCTGCTGGGCAGCAAAACTGGTAGGCTGCAGGCTGGGCAGCTGGGAGACAGAGCTGAGCCTGATTTCTATTGAAATCCAAGGCTGTGGCTATGGGAGAAGCAATTCCTTCTTGGGGTGTTAATGCTGTGAGTCCTCTATCATAGGCTCAGGTTGTATATGTGTGTAAATAAACCACATTATCATAAAGAAGTGTGCATGCACACGAAAGCTCATACCAATAACAAACTTAGCTGGTCTCTAAGGTGCTACTGGAAGGATTTTTTTTGTTTTGTTCAGTCTCCATTGTACCTTATTCCAAAGAAAACATGAATCCTGGGTAAGCGATTGGAACCCCTGGAATCTCACACTACTTGAAGATTGAGGTGGCATGCAACAAGATGCATTTTTTATAAACATTATTTGGTGGGAGAAACTGCATCACAGATTCTAGTTAAGTGTGAATTTTGAAGCTGTGTTTCAGTTTGCATATTGTTTCAGAAAATGCAAACTTGATAGATCCAGCTTTAAATGTGTATTGAATTGAATTTCTCCTCCATCCATATCTACAATTCATGGTATACATGTTCAGAGTGGAGAGGATCAGAACCTGCACAAGAGGCCATTGTTTTCTCAGCAGTCCCATGCTTTTGTTAAAGTCTAGTTCCACCTTGAACTAATGTTGGTAGGGACCACTCAAATCAACGTAGGGAAGTTTCAGCATGGCAGACATGGGACAGGGAAAAGCTGAAAAAAAGGGTTGGGGAAGATCAATAATATGTGAATGATGAATACAGATAGCTTTTACCAACTTACAACTTACCATAGTGATTTGGTAATGATTTGGTAAAGTGGTTGAGAATAAAGTGTTGAGAATAACCATATTACACTTCTACATGCGATAAGAACAATGTATTTGAAAACAATTCTCCATTCATTCAGGTGAACCTGCACTATCCCCGTGGTTTATGACCATTCTGCATTAAGTTCACAATTAGCCACAATGAACCAGAATCAGCTATTTTTATAGTAATCTGTAGTCTGCTCCACATTTTCCAACCTTCTGCAAGCAATTCATATTCAGGGTAAAATGAAGATGATAAGAATTCCTCCTCACTGGTATAATTTTACACAGCATCTTGAATTAAGCCTTATGGATAAATATGTCTTTTTGTGTAGCTGCTGCATTCAGCAAAATTTCATGCAAATAACTTTATTTTAACTGCATGTTACATTTTGTGTGTGTATGTTTGTGTGATATTAAGCGACTGATGACTTGGAGGCATAAAACACAAGAGAATAATTTTTTTAAAAGTGAGCCAATTTATAATGAGCCAACATGTCTGCATTTTAATCTTTAAGCCCCCGAAGTCCTTTAATTATCAAGGAACACTCAGATGATAAGCAACAGGATCACTGTTAATTATTGAAGCGAGTGATTTTATACATCAGATTTACTCATCCCCCCACCCCCTGGTTTTTACAACCCGCTCAGAGGTTTGTTTTATACAATTGTTTTGTGACAAGGCCAAGGAGAGATCCAGGCCATGGTGGCATATGAAGAACAACCGAGGTCAACAGACTCCAGGAAGGAAAATTACTTGGTGGTTTACTGAAAATCCTTTTTCAATACAATCCATTTCCCAAAGTTAGAGTTGCTCTTAAATATTAATGAGCTTCTCTGTTTATTGAAGCAATCATTTCCCAAGGTTATTCCATGGAAAACTATTATCTAACTTCATCAACAGGACACAATGTGTTCTTTTTTTAGTGGCCTTAGGGTATCTCTTGATGACTTCATCTTGTGCTTTTAAGACAGACATTAATTTTATGGCTGAACTTCAGGATTCCCCCCCCCCCCGCCCGCCATTTAGAAAAGGGGAAACCAAAATAATTCATCTTCTGAGGTCCTACAACCTGTGGGCTATTCAATGAGAGTAATAGAACATATGCATTATCTAAGGACATTTTGGAACCTCCTTTGTGGTGTCTGTCCATGGATCAATCTTAGATAGGGATGAATTGGATAGGGATGAATTGGGATAAAGTTCATGTATAAGCCTCCCACTGTTTTTCTCATTTAAACAGCTAACTAGGTATGCTTTAATCCTATTCGTGTTGTGCCCATGAACCAATTTTTTTAATATCAGCATTTATGCACATCACAAATTAATAAATACAGTTATACCTTGGGTTACAGGTTTCAGGTTGCGTTTTTTCGAGTTATAGATGTGCCAAAACCCGGAAGTACCAGAATGGGTTACTTCTGGGTTTTGGTGGTCGTGCACATGCAGAAGCCCTAAATCGCAACCTGCACATGCTCAGACACTGTGCTGCGAGTTGCGAACGTGCCTCCTGCGCAGATCACGTTCGCAACCCGAGCATCCACTGTAGTAGTATTAGAACAATATTTGTCAACAACAACAACAACAACAACAACAACAACAACAACTGCTTGTACCCTACCCACTTCCCATCTTCAGCAGTATGAGTCCCCCCCCCCCCAGATGATGCAGAAATGCTCAAAAGTAAGATTACTACCACACCCTCTGGTGAAAATACGGAACCAGGCAGAGGGCCTTCTCGGTAGTGGCACCCACCTTATGGAATGCCCTCCCATCAGATGTCAAAGTCCTAGCTACTGATACTAGAGAAGTAAACCCAGGAATGTGACATCACATTTCAACAAAATCTTTCCCTTCCTTGTCATAAATTTGACACGGTTCCTTTATTAATGATCCTTGGGCTGTACAGTTCAGTTAACCTTCTCAATGTGCATTGCCACATGCCACCAATGCACCAGCAGTTTTCTCTCCATCCAGTCATGTTAAAGAGTGTCATTTTATGCTTGCTCCTGCTGACCATTTAGCACAATTGGAGCATCCTGAAGAAATTGTGAATGTTGGTTGCCAACTTGAAAGAAACCTTATGTGTTTCAGCTCTGAATGCTCCATCCCTTTAAGTTCTTTAAAAAAAAAACAAAAAAAAAAACAACCCCCAAAACTGGGAACAACATGATTATACAATAGCAACATTAAGAGGATTACTTTTTATCTAATCTTTTTGTTTCTTTTTTCAACTTACTTATTTAAAGATATGGATAAACCTAGTAAGCTGCAATGTAATCAGGTTGGGCTGTACAAAAAGCCTGGCTGGTGGTCTCCTGAAGTATCTATGTTAGTCGTAAAAGAAAAAAGAATCTGTTAGCTTGAAGGATATAAACCACATTTTATATTCTTAGATGGTTCTCAAATCCCCCAAAATCAGTGATGGGGGCAGAAGTCTCTACTCCAAATAACCCTTGGGATAGCAGGGTCTTTGGTAGGGATGGCATTTCCGTCACAACTGTCAGATTTGTGTTTCCTTAGTGCTCCTGCTGCTTTTACCAAGGCCTGTTTACTTTTCCTACATTCTGCATCGAACCATGTTTTTATATAAGGTTCTATCTTTTGGTACCCGGTTTTCATCAGGAATGGTGAATTTTCTGTCAGGATCTGATACAGATTGGGAACACTACCCATCTTGCCTACAATATCCTCTCTTAATTTCATCATAGTCTGATTCCCAAAGATTTGTTGTACTTTGTCTTGCCACTGTTGGTGCCCATGTTATGCGCCTTTCCCCAAGACACACTCCCTCGAGAGCCAGTGTGGTGTAGTGGTTAAGAGTGATAGACTCGTAATCTGGGGAACCGGGTTCGTGTCCCTGCTCCTCCACATGCAGCTGCTGGGTGACCTTGGGCCAGTCACACTTCTTTGAAGTCTCTCAGCCCCACTCACCTCACAGAGTGTTTGTTGTGGGGGAGGAAGGGAAAGGAGAATGTTAGCCGCTTGAGATTCCCTAAAGGTAAAGGTAAAGGTAAAGGTACCCCTTCCCGTACGGGCCAGTCGTGTCCGACTCTAGGGTTGCGCGCTCATCTCGCTCAAGAGGCCGTGAGCCGGCGCCATCCGAAGACACTTCCGGGTCACGTGGCCAGCGTGACGAAGCTGCAGCTGGTGAGCCAGCACCAGCGCAGCACACGGAAACGCCGTTTACCTTCCCGCTATAAAGCGGTACCTATTTATCTACTTGCACTTAAGGGTTCTTTCGAACTGGGTTGGTGACGAGAAAATACAGCTTTATTTTTAATGAATCCAATTTAGATTTTAATAATGAGTTGAACTGGAAATGCACAGAGGCTCCGAAACAGATCCAGCTGTTTCCGAAAGCTACAGATGCAGATACAATCTCATGCAAACCCCTACAATTAAAAGAATTAGCAATTACCGTATTTTTTGCACCATAACACTCACTTTTTTCCTCCTAGAAAGTAAGGGGAAATGTCTGTGCGTGTTATGGAGGGAATGCCTACAGGTGGCATGCCTACGGATTTTCCTTCTCTAAAAACTACGTGCGTGCTATGGTCGGGTGCATGTTATAGAGCGAAAAATACGGTACTTGAATTGATTTTCAAAACTAAATAGCAGGTGGGGGGATCACCTCACTCTTTGCACTGGGAGATTCCCTCCCCGTTTGGAATGAGTGGAAGTTTTGCACTGAACACAGACACCTAGATCAGGACTACAAGAGGGATTAGAGCCCCTTGATCCTCTTCCAGATCCCAATTCAGATCCCTCCCACACCTTCTTTTTACTACACACACGTGTTACAATTTGGCCCTATGTAGATATGTGAATTGTTCTGGAAGACAGCAAATAATATGTTCATTATAACTTCCCATTTATATCTCCTTCAAGATCTGGAAAAAGGGAAGTGTGAAACCAGCCGAAGAAATCCTGCTCGTTTTAGCAAAAGTGGGAGGCCTAAGCAAAAAATCTACTCCCCTTGATTTATGTTTCATTTTCATGATTTTCAAAAAGAACCTCCTGTTTTCAGCAATGGTGGTCACTGTGAACAATTGTGCATCATTTTATAGTTGCTGGTGTAAGGGTCCATTTCTGGGTAAGGCTTCCTTCCTGGAGCCAGTGTGGTGTAGTGGTTAAGAGCGGTAGTCTCGTAATCTGGGGAACCGGGTTCACGTCTCTGCTCCTCCACATGCAGCTGCTGGGTGACCTTGGGCTAGTCACACTTCTCTGAAGTCTCTCAGCCCACTCACCTCACAGTGTTTGTTGTGGGGGAGGAAGGGAAAGGAGAATGTTAGCCACTTTGAGACTCCTTTGGGTAGTGACAAAGCAGGATATCAAACCCAAACTCCTCCTCCTCCTCCTCCTCCTCCTCCTCCTCTTCTTCTTCTTCTTCTTCTTCTTCTTCTTCTTCTTCTTCTTCTTCTTCTTCTTCTTCTTTTCTCCACGCCCTGCAGTACCCACACTGGCATTAAACCTGTTGTCTGCAGGTTACCAGTTTGACATAATGGATGACACCAGAATGCTGCATCTAAGGAGATGGTGCAAAAAGAGGCTTGTAAAGCAAAATCTTCTTGAACACTAGACACACCAAAGTTAAACAGCTGCACTGGGGGCTGGTGCCCAATTGGGCTGGCTGGGCAGAAGGCATGGAGGCCAACAGTAGGTGGAGCTAGAACCAATGACCGAGTGGACCAGTTCGTTCTACTGTTGTCCCCATCCTCCTCCCTGCTAAATCCAACAAAAACAACATTATTATTATTATTAGTAGTAGTAATACCCTGCACATCTGGCTGGATTTCCCCAGCCACTCTGGGAGGCTCCCAACAGAATATGGAAAAAAAAAAAAAAACGATAAAAGATCAAACATTAAAAACTTCCCTAAACAGGTCTGCCTTCAGATGTCTTCTAAAAGTCAGATAGTTGTTTATTTCCTTGACATCTGATGGGAGGGCATTCCACAGGGCGGGTGCTACTACCAAGAAGGCCCTCTGCCTGGTTCCCTTAAACCTCACTTCTCGCAGGGAGAGAATCGCCAGAATGCCCTTGGAGCTGGACCTCAGTGAATGATGGGGGTGGAGATGCTTCTTCAGGTATACTGGGCCGAGGCCATTTAGGGCTTTAAAGGTCAGCACCAACACTTTGAATTGTGCTCAGAAATGTACTGGGAGCCAGTGTAGCCCTTTCAGGACCGGTGTTATATGGTCTTGGCGGCCGCTCCAAGTCATCAGTCTGCCATATTCTGGCTTAATTGTAGTTTCTGGCTCACCTTCAAAGGTAGCCCCACGCAGAGCGCATTGCAGTAGTCCAAGGGCAAAGCTGAGACCAAGAAGAATGTCAACAGCTAGGAACACCCTCTGAATAGGTTGTGAGTAAGAAGACAGGTAGACTTATAGGAACCAAGACTAAGGTTGGTGGGGCAGTGCCCCATTTGTCCTAACAGAACAGCCTCCGTTGAATAGAAGTGAGGGCAAAAAAAGCTATGGTCAGTGAGGGCAAAGAAGAAATAGGAGATGAACAATAAGGGGGGAATTCAGCATCCAGGTCAATAAAAGCATGGTGAAAAGCAATGAAATGTTTGGCAAGGAGTATTTCCCCACCACCACCCTTGGTTTCTTCTCTCTCTAATGGATTGAACATGCTACTTCCACTACATTTCTATTATCCTCCCTGGAGTCAAAACACCCACTTTATTAATTTATTCCTCTATTGAACTCGTATGTACTATCGAGTCTTTTCCTTACCCAGAGCAATCATACTTTTTGTCTCTCTTACATACTTTAGTAGCACTTCTAAAGAAGTGTGAAAATGTTAGGATTTAAAGATCACAGATATCAAAATAGACTTTGTGACACTGGCACAATCATCCTTCCATATTATTAAAAGGAAGAACAGATTGTCTGCTCTACTGCAGCGTTAAAAATGTCTAGGACAAAAAAAAAATAAAAAAAAATTCAAAGGTGGGGGATGATCTCTTTCATTTAAAAGAGGTCTTTTCACTTGATGGTTTTCTACCTAATTGCATTCTACTTTGATGCTTATTAAAATTGCATTAAAAACCTCCCAAGGACTATATAAAAGAACCAGATGTCAAAAGGGTGGTAACATTGGCACTTATTTCAATTGCAGGAAATTGTCATCTAGTATAAAACAAACTGTGAAGATTTCACGCACGGTCCAATCCTATTCGCATTAAAAAGTATGCTTTGGAAGTACAAAACTAGCAAGGAAACGGTCCGGCCAGAAGTTTCTCCTGGATTTGCTAGCATTGAATTTTCAAGGAGGATTTTATATGGTGAATCTCTGAAACACTTGATCTCCCACCTACGGGGCTGCAGCACAGCTCAGCCACATGCACACCAACCACATGGAGCTTTTGTTCATCCCCTTCAGTCCTCAGTATGTGTTTCAACCAGAAGCAGAAAATACAGAACTTGAGAAATGTTTCCCGGTCTCTATGGATACAGATTTATTTCTCAGCCTTATGTGGCTATAACCAGAAGCAGCTTGTGACTGTATCTTGAACTCCATGACTGGGGGTGGCCTTAATTGTGTCAGCCAATGACAAATATTATGAGCTGGACTAAAATAGTGTATTCAGATGTGAGAATTGTTGCATGTGTTTCCTTGATTATAATGCTAGCTCTTCTATCCCAGATTCTTAAGCTCCTTTTCTATTGTGTAACCTGCTGTGTTATGGAACCACAGTGTTTTGACTGATATGCTGTTATGCCACACAAAACTTTAAATGGTGGGAAGGAACTGCGTGCCTGGATACCGCCTCCAATTTTGATATGTGGCACTGTAGTGCAAAACTCCCATGATTTCCCAGGCTAGCCAGGCTGCAAATGGATTTTTAAGGGGCATAAATGCTAAGCTTGCACTAGATTCTGCTAGATTTCCGGAAGTGTCTTCTATTGCATATGAACGATCACGTAAAATGTGGAAATCATCAGGTAAAGAAACAATGAGAAAATGGGGGAAAGTGCCGTCTGAATGCAGTCAGAGAGATCCTAGCACGAGGAGAAGGCATTTGCAAGTGGAGATCAATGTTTTCTGCTTCCCTTCAACTGCATCGTCTCCCCACCATATACTCAACACTATTCTTGAGCATCTCCTCACCTGATAATCCTACCTTCGGGGTGCTATAGTAGGGAGTGTATCACCTATGCTGCTATTAAGTGGAACATGTGAAGTTTTGTCTAAGCAGCATCGTGTGAGCACTCGAGATTTTCTTTCCTGCTTATCTGCTCAATCTCACTCTCTCACACTCACTGGAAGCTTCTGGGTCCTGTAATATCCCTCAAACAATAGAATGACAGTTGAGCAAGTCAAGAATGTAACTGGAGCCACAAATGGAAATCACATATGTTGAAACACTAAGCACCTCCAATTTGGATTGGGGTGTGATCCAGCAATTCTGAACAGGTCCCATTCTGACCTGGATTGACACAGCCCTATTATTTAATCAGGGTTTTTAAAACCCTAATTAAACATGCAGTTGGTAGCATTGTCTCCATCTCCCTCCCTCCCAATTAGGGTGTTAAACCCTAATTAAACATAATGTCGGTGGTGGGACCTAACCTGGAACTCAGCTACACTGGTAAATTATGTTGAAAATGCATTATAAATATGTGACACCAGAGGGCGTTGTAGAACAGCAATCTGTCCCCAATGGAAAATTGCACACACAGGTATATTTTTATAGCGTTTTTCAGTTCAGTGTAGATCCAGCCCTGGGGTTATCTCAACTGTTCAGCAACTGCCAAGACGAGCGCCAGAAATTGAATCAAGCATCATTGCTCCCTACTGCAATTGAGAGCTTCATGTTGGGAAAAACCCTTGCACATGAAGAAATGACCCAACACTTTCCCCCTCCTAAAAAAAAATAAATACAGCACACTCACATGTGGTGCTAATTCAAGCAAAGCTAAACTACAGCCTTGTGACTGAAAGCAGGTCGGGCATAGCTTATCCACCCCCTCCTTCACTCCCCCCTAAAAGAAAGCTGGCCCATCAATTGTTGAAGTGTGAGCAGGACAATTAAATTAAGAGCCATGGCAAGAGCTCAGGACCCGAAAAAACAAGTGCCCCGATTTTGATGCTCAATTATGAAGATGACTAGGATACCAGGATGATGATGGGCTTGGAACTCAAGTCCCATGAGAAACAGTTGGAAGAGCTAAGAATGTTTAGTCTAGACTGGAGGAGCGATAGTTAAGGGAAAGCATTGAGTCACTATGAGAAAAAACTGAAGAGGAGGCATGGTTGCTGTTTGGAAATAGAAATAGAAATAGATACCATGTGGCCAAGGTATAGAGGAAGTGAGCTGTGAATATATATAAACACGCACACCCCATGTTGAAGCTCATGCTAGGTGAGCATTAATTGTAGGAGAGATTTACAATAAGAATTTATAAAATCAATTGACACTGCTCCACCTAACATTTATTCAAAGGTGTTTGGGGGTGTTGTTTGAAATGGCATTGCTCCTGTTTCACTTTTCTTCTATTTTGATACCTGTTGAAAATTTCTACCCAGAGGAGGCTCGTCTGAAAGTTTGACAGAGGCTAGTCCAAGCTCTTTCATGAAGATTTCCACCAATATTTGCACAGTGGCTGCTCTGGGCAAGGCCTCCTTGTAAAACTGACTTGTAGGAGCAAACCTGAGGATTTTCTTATTTGTACAAGGCAACATTAGATCTGATGAATGGGATTAGCAAGACTAAAAGCCAAACAAACATGCAATTAAACAGCACAATAAAGGAAAACAAATGCAAACAGCACTAATCCACCTACTCTATTGAATACATTGCCAAATACATTGCGGTGACAGGAATGCTGAATCCTGCATCAATAGAGGGCTTAAATTGTACTCCCTTCAGGAACCATCAAGCTAAGGCTTAATATTAGAATGCAGAATAGTACTGATTTTTTCTTTCTTTCTTTCTTAAAAAAGAAAACTACAATGTTTACATTCTTGTTTCGTTGCAAATGTAGTGTGCTTTTAAAAATAAAGAAGGTTGCATATAAACAATCAACAGTTTGTGAACACTACATCAGAAGAGCACACTGGATCAGGCTGTTGTTTAGTCATTTAGTCATGTCCGACTCTTCGTGACCCCATGGACCAGAGCACGCCAGGCACTCCTGTCTTCCACTGCCTCCCGCAGTTTAGTCAAACTCATGCTGGTAGCTTCGAGAACATTCTCCAACAATCTTGTCCTCTGTTGTCCCCTTCTCCTTGTGCCCTCCATCTTTCCCAACATCAGGGTCTTTTCCAGGGAGTCTTCTCTTCTCATGAGGTGGCCAAAGTATTGGAGTCTCAGCTTCAGGATCTGTCCTTCCAGTGAGCACTCAGGGCTGATTTCCTTAAGAATGGACATGCTTGATCTTCTTGCAGTCCATGGGACTCTCAAGAGTCTCCTCCAGCACTGGATCAGGCTAATGACCCATAAATTCTGGCATCCCCAACCAGATGCCATGGGGAAACCAACAAACAGGGTTTGGGCACAAGATCCCTCTCTCGTCCTGTGGTTTCCAGCAACTATGGAGACAGAGAATAGACATCCTGGCTAGAAACCATCAATAGCCTTGTCCTCAATGAATTTCTCTAATCCTCTTTTAAAGCCACCACTGCCTCATGTGGGGAAAAGTTCCCTAGTTCCCTAGTTTTGACCAGTACTTATTCACCTAGGTTCCATTAAACTCTATGGAACTTACTTCTGAGCGGACATGCTTAGCGACATACGTTTAGATTGTAAGTTACTCAAGTCATAGAGCTGAGGTGCTTCTTTCTTGTTGTTGCTCCTGCAATTCTGTGAAGTTTCATGTGCTAAATAATGATGCTGCATAAATACAGTTTGTTGGTGTTTTAGTTTTAGATATATCCTTCCACCAAGTTCTAAGAGGTTGTTCAATACTCATGTAACAGACTCTCTAAGTTGTTTCAGAATGCTACCTTCTAGTTCCTGATTGCAATCAAAAAGCTGATAATGTGCATTTGCCATTTTTTGCAAAATACCTCAAACCAAAATTATTGAAGGTACACATCTGGAGGGCATCGGGCTGGGGAAGGCTGTCACAGGGTCCTTTGCTGGTTTCACATGTACTTCAACTAACCATTTGCAGTGCAATGGTAGGCAGATCTACTCAGAAGTAAGCCCCAGTGAGTTCAATAGAACTTGCTCCCATGTAAGTGGGAATAGGGTTGAAGCCTTAGAGTTTCTAAACTATATTTGTAAAATATTTAAGCATGTTCTAACAAAGAAGGAAACAAATGAATCCGAACTCCCAATAATTTCACTGGAAGAGGTAAACTCATGCTGTGGATTCTCTCTATTAAACTAAGGTGAAATCTACACACATATAAAAAACGCTGTGAAAATGCTTTATTAAAAAAATAATAATAATAAATACATTCAATTATGCATAGCTCACTCTCGCCATCTAGTGTCACATTTGTATATTGCACTTTACAACATATTTAAAACGTTTTATTTGCAACTGTATAGCTGAGTCCCAAGGCTAATAGTAAGCAATGAAAGCCATGTAAACCATTGGTGCTTATCTAAGGGCTTATTTTTGAATAGCACATGCAAGAAAACCAGTTAGCAGGAGATGTTATCTTCATGCCATACTGAGACATCTGACCAAGATGGACCCTTGGTCTGATCTGGTAGAGCAGTTTGCCTGTTTTTAATAGTGCCTGGATCTTTGAATAGGGCCTGGATCAAGCCATAGAATGCTTTCCTTGCAAATGTTCCCTTTTCAATAATCTCCTCATCTTCTGCTTTTGTCAGCAAAGTGCCATTTCTAGCTGTACTCCTGGTTCTGATTACGACAGGAACTTTGTTTGATTCATGATAAATGTTAATTGCCTTTCCGCCGTTTCCAACCTGTCCAAGGAAGAGATCTAGAATTGTAAATGTTGTGCTTGCTCAAGCATGCTATGTTGTGAATATTATCTATTAAATCCATTGTGGGCTAAACGAAGCAGATTACATTAAACGGAATGTTTCTTCATTTGTTTGGCACCTGGTCAAGTACATATGCCTACAGGTCTGAGGGAGGGTATATGTACATGAACAAACACAAACGTTACATGCATTTTTGGGTGCTTTGCCCTAATGGTTGTTGTTAAAGTGCACATATAATAACCCAGGTTTTTTTGTAGGTGCTTGGAAAAAAATGTAACACGATCTGACTGCTTCTGAGTAGACCTGCAAAGAGTCCACTGTAAATCTGGTTAAAAGCAGTGGAATAAGACATAGTACAGATCCTACCAATTTCAGTGGGACTTGAGCTGTAATTTTATGCACACATACTTGAGAGTACATTCCATCGTATTCAATTAGATTTACATCTGAGTAAACCTGCATAGAATCAGAATGCAAATAGCAATTGCTTTTTGCCTGTGTATTCTGTGAATCTAGGGCAACATTTGAGCGTTAAAGATCCTTTAATGAAGGAGTGTCCACCACCTTCTGAGGTAGTTAGTTCCACTGTCAAACAGTTCTTACTGTCAGAAAGTTCTTCCTGATGTTTATTCAGAATCTCATTTCTTGTAATTTGGTTTGGGTTTTAACCTCCAGAGCAGGAAAAACAAACTTGCTCCATCCTCCATGTGACAGTCCTTTAGATATTTGAAGATGGCTATCATAACCTCTCTCAGTCTCCTCTTTACTGCGCTAAATATACCCAATTTCCTCAACAGTTCCTCATAGGATATGATTCCGAGGCCCTTTATCATCTTGGGCTCCCTTCTCTGCACTTGTTCCAGCTTTGTCAGTATCCTTCTTAAACTGTGGTACCCAGAACTGGACACAGTATTCCAGGTGTGGTCTGACCAAGGCAGAACAGAGTGGTACTATTACTTCCCTTGATCGGGACACTATACTTCTGATGATGCAGTCTAGAATAGCATTAGATTTTTTTACTGCTTAATCACACTGTTGGGCGACGGGAGGGGGGAACCAGACTCCCTAAAAACAAACACACAATTGAGGAAATTCAGTAAAATCGCCATTCTATTTACCCAGCGGAAGAAAAAGTAAAAGGACATTCTCAAAGATTGTCACAGATCTCTTCCAATAAATTTCAGCAGACTTTCCAGTTTCATGCTGTTGGTTTCTGCGCTTCCACGCTTCCTCGCTGGCTTGCTGATGGGCATGTGG
This sequence comes from Podarcis pityusensis, assembly GCF_964106645.2. NCBI lineage: Eukaryota > Metazoa > Chordata > Lepidosauria > Squamata > Lacertidae > Podarcis > Podarcis pityusensis. Next base: position 24,680,908 of record NC_138042.1, read on the forward strand.
AAAAAATGGCATGCAGTGCATAGGTAAATCTGCCAAAATGTCATGTAGAAGTGGGAGAGGCAAACACTCAGCCCGGGTTTTCCTTCTGAGCAGCCACCCCATGTTAAGCATCAGACAAGGTAGACATGATCAATGCCTTCAGATATCTCAGGGGCTGTCACACAGGAGAAGATGAAGCAGAGGCTAGGACTAGAAATCTCAGGGAATGACTAGAAGTTGATTTTGGCTAAACATTAGGAGAACCTTCCTAATCTTAAGGGTTGCTCAACAAGAGCCATTTTGGGAGGGATCAGTGGAGATATTTAATAAGCGGCAATGCATCAATCTATGAGGAATGCTGAAATTGCATCCTGCATGGCAGATTGTGCATTTAGGAGGGGGGTCAGAATAGATGAAATGATTCCTACTGTCTGGTTTGTAGCACACTAGATTTCATCACTATGACAGGCTAGTGATTAGATGTCTATCTAGGGCAGCCCTCCAGAGTGAGCATGGGGGAGACAGACAGACAGACAGACACAGAAAGAGAGAAAGATAGTCTCATTAATATGATCCAGTGCACAGAAAGAACAATGGATCCTCTGTTTTGTTTGACTAAATTCACCTAATGCCCTTTTCCCCTCTGTGTGGTAGACATTGGTGCATAACTCATAATGCACTCCTTGCCTAGCTTCTCTTTATAGACATTTTGCCTCGAGGGACTGTTCCCGAGTAAATCCATCACAGGCAAGTATCAGCAGTGACACATCATCTATTGCACTGTATGATGAAGGATTGCCGACTGCGATCATAGCAACTTCCTCATGGTGTCATTACTGACTCCCCGCCACCTAAAGGGAAGCTTTGAATCATGGCTTAAGTGCCTACTAAGCACAACTAATAGCATTTCCGTAGAAGGCTCAGAAGATGATGGCAAATAAGAACCATGTTTTGGTGCTCGCAATGTGTCTCTAGTCCAGCCACAGTGTTAACCAAAAAGCCATCCTTGATGCTCAACCCTAATCTGGTGAGGATTTCCACAGGTGTAGTCTATTGAAACCAAAGAGCATGGTGTCCATGTCTGCCTCTTTTATTTTTATCTCTTAGTTGCTCCCCATGGAATGTTAGCACACCTGCTGAGCCTCTTCTCACACTGTGGGTTGTCTCTGGCATGTTAAACGGGGCACTGGAAGGCTTGATCACCCAGTTTAAATGAGATGCCAGCTGGTAGATGAGACCTAAGAGTTGAGGTTCATGACCAGCTACAGCATGATGGCTGCTGCTCTTACGGTGAGAACCAGAGAGTTAGCTACAATAAACACAGATAGTGGCAGTGTATAAGAATGCTTCATGGATTTGAGCTTCAGCACAACTTGTACATAGTTGGAGATTATCATTAATAGGGGCATATGTCAAGGACTGGGCAGAGGAAGAATGGTGAAGACTGCCTCCCCATCCTGACCCTTCCAGGGAGGAGGAAAAGGAAGACAGTATAGATTTGCAACAAGGGTTTTAGGTAGCAGCTCAGAGGCAGATGAGGGGGAAAGCTGGGGAAACCGTGAGAGAGCCAGAACAGTTGGCTGACATGTTGTCATTAGAAAGCATTCCAGACCCTCCATCTCCCAGAATCCATTGAGCCTTAAAAGTAGTAGAACAAAGAGCTCAAAGACAGTGGGCATGTAGCAGCACCCATAGAAGTGAGGAGGTGGGAGAGAAAGGGGGTGGAGATTCACTCGGGACAACGCCATTACCCAAGAGGCTGGGTTCTATAGCCTCTCTCTGTAAAGAATGAAATAAAAAAAGAACGGTAAGAAACTTTTCCTTGTCTTTATACTTTCCTGGGCAACCAGCCAGGAGCTGCTGATAGCATCCTGACAGCATCACACCCTTCATAGGACTGCTAGGAGCAGGCTGCGATAATAAGGCCTCAGTCACAACATTGCTTTCAAATGAGTTTTTGAGCTTCCATGTTATCATCTGACACCTGTAGGTGTTGTGTATGCAAGTGCCATAAGCTAAGCTAGGAACATAGGAAGGTGTCTTATGCCTAGCCAGACCACTGGTCCATCTAATGGTCCCTATACCGGATGTGGAGAACATGAGCCCTCCAGATGATGTTGGACTCACATCATGATCAAGGATGATGGGGGTTGTAGTCCAACAACATCTGGAACACCTCGGGTTCCTCATCCCTGGTCTATGCAAAGTGGTTGAGGAGCTTCAAATGAGCTCTCAAAATTCTCAGCCCGATTTGTGGCAGAGAAATTGCAAGATGATTTATTTAGACGGCAAATAAATTATCCAATAGTTTATTTCTTGGGGGAGGGTGGTGGCCCACAAACAGCAATGGTATTCTTTCTCCATTTGCAACTTCCTGTCACAGCAGGAACTGCTTGGGCGGTGTGATGACCACATTGTATCACAGGTGTAGCATTGTTCTGGGGCATTGTGGGAGAATTGGAAGCTGCCGCAAAGAAAGAAAACGGAGGAGATCTTGAGAAAAACCTGCAACTGGATTTCTTTTCTCCCCTGGAAGGATAAGAAAAATAAAAATCTCAGGACATTTCTTAGGAAAAGAAATTTCTTAATAATTACGGCCCATTTCTGGTTTCAGACAGGGTTAACTTTTCCTGGGCTACCTGGAGATGTGAGGGATTGAATGTACAATCTTCTACATGCAAAGGGTGTTCTGTTTTTTGTTTTGTTTTGTTTTTTAAATAAATTATTTATTTATTATTATTAATGCACAATGAAAAAAGCCATACATCAAAACTGAACAAAAAACCAGTAGAAATAATAATAAACAAAGTAAAAACAGCAACAAAAAACACAAAGCATTATAACAAAAAGAAAAGAGGTCTTTTGACTACAGACCTGACCTCCCGTCTACTCCTTAATTCAATTACATATGACTTATTGCAGGTAAAAACTATTATCGTGATATGAGATCAAAGAAAAACTAAGAATAAGTTAAACCACGCAAAGGATGTTCTGAGTGGCTCCTGTCACCAGAGGCAGAGCAACCTGCTCCGGTACCCAGAGTGGCGCTTGTCCCAGGGGGTGTGGCATGCGTCTGTGTCACTCCTCCTTTGGAATGGCACCTGGGGCGGTTCGCCCTGCCCCCGCCTCGGAACGCCCCTGCTTGTCACTGCCAATTTCACACACAGAGCACTACACAAATCAGGTTTCTGCACACAACTGCAAACAGGACATCCCAATCCGTTGCTGTGACTAGGAAGATAGATGGAGCCGGCAGTGGGCAGTCACATAATTTCTCCAGCTCATGGTAATGGCTGGCATGCAACCATGCTTGAAAACATTTGTGTGCTAGATTGTTCCCATTACATCTATTATCGACACATATAATAGTGCTTAGCTCGTTTAAAAGAAGAACGAAAGAAAGAAAGCTCCTGTTTGTCTAGGCTATGTTTGCTTTCATTCAATGAAAATCCAAAATCCATGCTGTTGAATAGAAAGCATGGTTAACACTTGCCATTAGGGGAAGCCAGTTGCATAGAGAGACAGGGGGCAGGGGGTGGCAATGCTCTGATGTGGTTTAACGGCAGATGCTTGCGGTACATCACTGCCCTTGAAATTGGTTTTAATGTAGGAGTCCCTGGCAGGCTCTTTGATTGACTTGGCTGCGCTGCGGTTCTGTATTAACCATAATTTTATCTTGTGCCGAAGACAAGATGAACATGCTTTTAAAAATCTGGGGAGTCAATGACTTTGTTGCTATGTGCCCCCCTCCTTTTTATACTAAATAAACATGTGCATTTCCTATACCTCTAACTCCGAGTACATTTCCATCTCCAGCTTCTGTGAGGCAGACTTTTCTCTCTCGTCATAGATCTTTCTCTGCATGACAACCATGTTAAAACATGTGGTTCAGTTGCTGAGAAGTAATTGTCTGACCACAGCCAGAGATCTTTTGCAAATATTTTCCAGCTGCATCAGAGTACAGTCTTTGGGCATCTCTCTCCATCTCTCTTGTTCAATAAATCAAAATCAAGCCAGGCCACTCTCTGCTTTCTAATCTTCTTTTGCAAAACAACATATTATCACGGTCATGCCAGTCTTAGCTTCATGCTGAGGGGGTCACATTTGGGGGCAGCAGCAGCTTACAGTGGTAGCCGGGGTTTTGGTTTTTTTTTTAAAAGCACCTAGGCTAAGCACAACACATCTGATTGCATTCTCTGTTAACAGCATCAGACTTTTGCAATAGAGGACAATTTTTCATCTGGTATGGATGCTTGACCCTCCACTGATTTTGCTTAAGCCTCATTTAATGATATGAGCTAATGACCTGAGATAAGACATAATGTCAAGAACTAGTATCCGGCACAATCTCTCTGCAGATTCAGAATCTCCATTTTCATTACTGCTTTCATGACTGGCATGACAATCAGCTATGCAACTTCCATGAGACTAGCATATGAAGCATAAAAAAAGGTAAAGGACCCCTGACAGTTAAGTCCAGTCCCGAACGACTGTGGGGTTGCGGCACTCATCTCACTTTACTGGCTGAGGGAGCCAACGTTTGTCCGCAGACAGTTTTTCAGGGTCATGTGGCCAGCATGACTAAGCCGCTTCTGGTAAAACCAGAGCAGTGCACGGAAATGCCGTTTACCTTCCCGCCGGAGTGGTACCTGCTTATCTACTTGCACTTTGACGTGCTTTAGAACTGCTAGGTTGGTAGGAGCTTGGACAGAGCAATGGGAGCTCACCCCGCTGCGGGGATTCAAACTGTCAACCTTCCGATCAGCAAGCCCTAGGCTCAGTGGTTTAGACCACAGCACCACCCGCGTCCCCTATATGAAGCATAGTATTTCCTTAAATCTTATTTTCAGTATGAATGTAGCAGTTTTCAGGGTTTCAGACAATTGCCTTTCCCAGTACTACTGGGTTCAAAGAATCATGGAATCAAAGAGTTGGAAGCAAAGGACCACAAGAGCCATCTAGTCGAACTCCCTGCAATACAGAAGTCATTTGCCTAATGTCGGGCTCAAACCCATGACCCTGAGATAGTGTCTCATTCTCCACCAACTGAACTATCATGCAAAACACGTGCTCTAGCACTGAGTTTTGGCCCTTGACCATCTTATATTTTCCTCTGGTGTCGAAGGCTTCCTCTGCAGCTAGAAGACCTGCTGCATGTAAAACCCGAGGGCCTCTTTGGTCACATCCAGTGTGACCCAAGAGCCAGTGTGGTGTAGTGGTTAAGAGCAGTAGTCTCGTAATCTGGGGAACTGGGTTCGCGTCTCCGCTCCTCCACATGCAGCTGCTGGGTGACCTTGGGCCAGTCACACTTCTCTGAAGTCTCTCAGCCCCACTCACCTCATAGAGTGTTTGTTGTGGGGGAGGAAGGGAAAGGAGAATGTTAGCCACTTTGAGACTCCTTAAAGGGAGTAAAAGGCGGGATATCAAATCCAAACTCTTCTCTTCTTCTTCTCTTTGGTCACATCCAAACTTACCATTTTAAACAAACAAAAACAAAAAAATCATGCACACACTGCAGGGAATTGATCCATTCACTGCCACTAACAATAGGGAAATGGCCCCCTCTGCCTCACTTCTTATTTGTACCTCTCTGATGTTTATATATCAGGGTCTATAGAATTCCCCACCACAATAACTCAGAGTTCCTCAATGTGACCCTATTGCACCAGGTACCTTGAAGAATGTAAGAGCCTACTGGATCAGGCCAATGGTCCATCTAGTCCAGCACTCTGTGGGAAACTCACAAGCAGAACCAAAGCACAAGAGCAGTCTCCTCTCTTGTGATTTCCAGCATGTGGTATTCTGAAGCATACATGGCATGTAGCCATTGATAATGCTCTCCTCCATGAATTTGCCCACTCCTTTCAAAAAGCCCTCTAAGTTGGTGCCTCCTGGGAGTGAAAGTTCCATAGTTTAACTATGTGCTGTCCTTTTTGGTCTGATTCAGCGGTAAACCAAAACAGTGTGGTGGATAAGCTCTGCATGTCAATAAGGATTAATCAAGCCTGCAACTGCAAGCTCCCCTTCTAGCAACCCCTGCCATTGACTCTTGATAAAAAGCACCAGGTACCATCATAATATGGGACACAGGTGACGCTGTGGTCTAAACCACTGAGCCTAGGGTTTGCTGATTGGAAGCTCGGTGGTTCGAATCCCTGCGACAAGGTGAACTCCTGTTGCTTGGTCCCAGCTCCTGCCCACCTTGCAGTTCGAAAGCACATCAAAGTGCAAGTAGAAAAATAGGTACCACTCTGTCAGGAAGGTAAACAGCGGTTCTGTGTGCTGCTCTGGCTTTGCCAGAAGCGGCTTAGTCATGCTGGCCACATGACCTGGAAAAACTGTCTGTGGAAGCGGACAAATGCTGGCTCCCTCGGTCTGTAAAGCAAGAGGAGCGCCGTAACCCCAGAGTCGTTTGCGACTGGACTTAACTGTCAGGGGTCCCTTTACCTTTACCTTTACCAACATAATACAGGCCAATTTAGCCAGGTTCACAAAGTTTGGACAAGTAGAGGTCAAGCTTACGTTAAGTATGCCAAGGAAATATGAATCAATTAGTAAATCTTGTGGGGTATTTTTTGTGGGGTGGGGGATTAAAGATCCTGTTGTATCTATTCATAGATATCATTATATATATCTATATATCTATATTTCTATCTATCTATATATAACACCCAAACTTGCTATGTATAGTCACAAATGATGTAATCATGGCCAGAGCAAGAAGCAACTCAGAAATCTCATTTTAACAGTAGTTTCTTACTCCCAAATGTTGCTTATTTGTTCTCAGGGCAGGCTGATATGTGGAAGCAGAGCTGCCTGTCTTTTTAGCCAGTGTATGCCTCAGGTGGAATCATTTACATACAGTTAGAGGGGTTAATGAATAGAAAAGTCCTGGCAGTGATGAGCTTTTGATGACTTTTCTGCTGATTTTTCTTTCCTCCCAAGCAAAATCTGCGTGGGAAATGATGTAAATGGACCATAACAATAACACATTAACGGATGGAGCCCTAGGTATCCATTTTTGTATGATATATCTCATTTGAACTTGGCTTTCGAAAGGGCTGTTATGCTGGTGTGCGATGGGTGTTGGAAGATAAGCAAATCTGTAAACATTTGCCTTTGTTTTTTGTACAAGCAAAGGCAAACTTGATGGAGATGCAGGGCGAGCCATTTCCATCCATTAATATCTCCCCACCATTGTGTTGGTGAAGGAAAAAGATGGAAGGAACAAGTAGAACAAGTGTTTCCCTAGTTATGATTCTTCCCATCTCAGGAATTTCATTCAGCTTACATAGGAACATGGGAAGCTGCCTTACACTGGTACATATAGCTTTGTATTGTATACACCGATTGGCTAGTGACTTTATAGAGTTCTAGATTATCTTTGATGTTAGGTTTTTGTTGGTTACTGATACATTTACAGAACCTTGAAAGGAAGATGTTTATGGTGTCATTCATTTTGCTACTTGAAGCCCAGCACTGGTACTTCTGCTCCCCCCTTGTGTTTAGGCTGAGCAGTGGCCAACTTTAGGCTCTCAAATCTCAGTGACGCCCTGTGCAATGCTAAAATTTAGTGCCCTCTTCCTTCTTACTCTGTTCTGAAGCATTGTTGTGGCTCCCCCTTCAGTGCAGCACCCAGTATGGTAGAAACAGAACCCTACGGTACCCTAAAACAGCCTCTGGGCTGAGAGACAGTGACTGGCCCAAGGTCATCCAGTGGGCTTCACAGCTGAATGGAACTAAAACCCTGGTCTTCTAGATCCTTGTCTGACACTCTAGCCACTAACCAGCTCTCTCTTTTAGAGGGATTTATTTGCCCACTTCCTTAGATCTGCTTTACATAACCAGTTACGATTCAGTGCTTAAAGTATTGCCAGCAGTTTTATAGATTTGCTGCTGTTTTCTTTCAAGGAGGTGGCTATCAGATAGGGGAGGACAAGTTCAGTTCCCATCTCTGCCATTGCTCCTGGGTAGGCTATGAATCAGCCAAACTAGAAGGAGATGAACTTTGCTGTGAATATTTGGTTCTGCTCCAGTTTTAATTTGAGCTATGTAGGTTGGGGATTTACCATATTGAGCGGTTTGAAGTTTGTACATAGACGGATGTATTTCTCCCTTTCCCTCAGGGCCATATTAGAATTTTAATCTCCTAAAGCAGAACTTCCAGAGCATGAACTCTCATCATTAGCACAATGGATGTACTTTTGAAGAAGAACCAAGCCACATGTTAATACAAGGTGGGATAGAGAACTGGCAAAAATATGATACCCTATTAGATTTGACTTACATACAGATGATGGTGTATCTAAACTAGTGTTGGGTTGCATTTTCTTGCCCCCTTTCTCTCTCTCTCTCTCTCTCTCTCTCTCTCTCTCTCTCTCTTTCTCTTTGAGGAGCTGGGAGTGAATGGAAGTATCCTGTGAAGCAGTGGCATCTGGTGCCCTTTAGGACTGGAAGGAGAGATGGCAGGAAGACCAACAGTAGGTGGCGCCAGAGGCAATGACCGACCGAATCAACTAATACTCATTTTCTCCCTGTCCTCTTCCCCACTGCATTCTATCAGGGCAACACTAAGACAAACAAGAAGGGAGCCAACAGATGGTGTCACCCCCTGAACTGGTTTTAAGTAGCAAGGTACGCAAATGGGGAAGGTAGGCAGATGGAGGCTGGTTGAGGGGGATACAGAAGCTGGTGGGGCAGTACCCTATTCTCCCTAATGGATCCTCCTCCGCTACAGTCAAGGGACTGGGAGAACTGTGAAAATATAATTGGTGGGTGGGTTGCAGTTACTTTTCTGCCAGCTGGACCTTTCTTTCCCCTTCAAAATTGTAAATGTTGTTTACAAATTGCGAGTCTCTTGGTATAAGGTCTTAGACCTCCTAGAAGGACCATGTGAGCATATGACAGCACATGCTGCTGGGATGCAAGTCTTTGTGCTAAGAGAGGGAGCTTTAAAGAATCAAAGGAGAAGAGAATCCATTCAGTCAGCTGCTGTAAACCTCCTTCTGCCCTTACAAATTATTTTTTGGAAGTTCTTCCTCTCTCAGGAAAAGAGCCATGATTTTCATGGAGAATTAACATCTTTGCAAAAATAGGAGATAGGGTTTGGCTCAGAACTAGTCTAAGCTTCCAATATGGATGTATTCTTATTTATTGTTTATTTGTTGGATCCATACCCCATATTTTTGCCCCAATGAGCTCAAAGGGCTGCACATGGCACCCCCGTCCCTCATTTAATCATCACATCAACACTGTGAGAAAAGGTTGGGCTGAGAGATGGCAGCAGGCCCATGCAGGGGTGCCAACTTGGCCCCCAGATTATGGGTGCCCAATGGCAGCTGCTATGTAACGTGGCGTCATGACATCCCGTTACATCAGCGTGCCGCAGCGGCACTTCTGAGAGTTCGCAGGGCCTTGGAGGTCATGTGCGAGACATCTGACAAAACTTCTGTGTCGGAGCCCTATGGTGTGGGTGCCAAGGACCCACAAAAATTGTTTGTGGGTGTCTGGGCACCCAGGGCTCCCTATAGTTGACGCCACTGAGCCCAAGGTCACACAGTGAGCTTTATAGCCTACTGGGGTTTGAACCCTGGTCTTCCAGGTCCTAGTCTGACACGCTAACCAATAAACTACACTGTCTCCACATCATGTACATATCATCTTTTGAAGGTGGAAAATGCCCACATTTATTAATATTTTTAGTCACATGCCATATATATATAGAGAGAGAGAGAGTGTACACACACACACACACACACACACACACACAAACACACACACACACACACACACACACACACGTGGTACCTTGGTTTATGAACTTAATCTGTTCCACAAGTCAGTTCTTAAATCAAAGCGTTCTTAAACCAAGGTGTGCTTTCCCATAGCAGTGGGGGACTCAATTTACAAATGGAACACACTCAACAGGAAACGAAACATGTTCTTATTCCAAGGCAAAGTTCACAAACCAAAACACTTACTTCTGGATTTGCAGCATTCTTAATCCAAGTTGTTCATAAACTAAGCTGTTCTTAAACCAAGGTACCACTGTATATACACACACACACACACACTCTTTCTATATGTATGTGTATGTGTCTGTTTCTGTGTGTAAGAGAGAGAGACAAAGGGATGTCTACGGTTGGACTACAATATGCAAGCTTTTGAAATTTATTCAGACTTTTCTTATACCATTGGCACCTTGAGGATGGGGAGAAGTACATAGCTGAGTCTTCCTGAAACTGTTATGGTATTTATAGTGTTTTAACTTTATCCAAAATAGATATGCAGCCAAATAGGACACATCTGACAGCCAGTTCTGATGATTTCAATGGGACATTTCCAAGTAAGTGTCCATTATGAAGGCAGATTCTGTATTTGCTGCCAATATCAGGTGGAAGACATTATTCACTATTGCTTAATCTGCCTTTTATATAGTGATTCAAGAGAGAGATTTCTGAAAACCTTTGCTGACATATGAAAGCAGAAACATCTTTGTAGAAACACTACAATTTCTGTTGAATGACACTAACAGCTTTGTGACACACAAAGTGGCTCTTTTTACACTGGCCGCAAAAAAAAACCAAAAAAAAAAAAACCCCCAACCCTTAGAGAGTTAATATTGCTGTAAGTTGTTTTGGAAATTTTGAGTTTAATCTGAAGTTCAGTTAGCTGATGTTACTTCTGATTCTTCTCCTTTTATATTATTGATGTTCTATTTTTACTATGTTTGTATTGAGGTGCATTTTATGGACTAGCACAATAAACTCAGCTATAGCTGAGCTGCTGTTGCATTGCAGGGGGTTGGACTAGATAACCTGTGGGGTTCCCTTCTAACTCTACAATTCTATGATTCTATGAACTAAGGACTCATCCTCACTTTCACTTTTGAGGCACGGGTCTGAGTGGTTTGGGCCTTTGCCCCGCAGCTTTCCTCCAGAAATCCCACTCCTTAGTGCTAATTCAGAGCAAACATCAATCCAAAGAATTAATGTTTTGCTCTGATTCTGCAGTAAAGAGCAGGTTTCCCTGGGGGAAACAGTGGGGCAAGTGGAAGTATGCATGACACCTTAGTGTGCATAAAATGCTGATTGTTCCCACCTTTATTTCCCCCTCTTGCACTGAATGTGTGGTTCCCAATGTAATTTATTGCACGCACTTCTACAGGCCTGGGGAACCTGTGGCCCTCTAGATCAGGCTTCCTCAACCTCGGCCCTCCAGATGTTTTTGGCCTACAACCCCCATGATCCCTAGCCAGCAGGACCAGTGGTCAGGGATGATGGGAATTGTAGTCTCAAAACATCTGGAGGGCCAAGATTGGGGAAGCCTCCTCTAGATGTTGCATACCCTCCAACATTGATCCAATGGAAATTGTAATGTCCTACCGTGCCCTCCAGCATTTCTCTGATGAAAATGGGGACATCCTAAAGAAAAGTGGGACATTCCAGGATCGAACCAGAAACCAGAACGACTCCTGTAAATCTTGGAATATCCCTGGAAAATAGGGACACTTGGAGGACCTGCTGTTGTTACACTTAAGCTCCTGTCATCTCCGATTCTTGGCCAGTCCAACAACACCTGGAGTTCACCACATTGTCTATCCCTGCATTCAGTCAGGCAGAAGGCCTTCTCAATAGTCACACCTGCCCTGTGGAACACCCTCCCATCAGAGGTCAAGGAAATAAACAACTATCTGACTTTCAGAGCATATCTTCAGGGAAGTTTTTTTAATGTTTGATGTTGTTTGTGTTTTAATTTGTTGGAAGCCACCCAGAGTGGCTGGGGGAACCCAGTCAGATGGGCGGTATATAAATAATATGGGCATGAGTGGCGCTGTGGTCTAAAACACTTAGCCTCTTGGGCTTGCTGATCAAAAGGTCGGCAGTTTGAATCCCCACGACAGGGTGAGCTGCTGTTGCTGTCCCAACTCCTGCCAACCTAGCAGTTCGAAAGCATGCCAGTGCAAGTAGATAAATAGGTACCACTGCAGCAGGAAGGTAAATGGTGTTTCAATGTGCTCTGGTTTCCGTCGCGGTGTTCCGTTGCGCTAGAAGCGGATTAGTCATGCTGGCCACATGACCCAGAAAGTTGTCTGTGGACAAACGCCGGCTCCCTCAGCCTGTAAGCAAGATGAGTGCTGCAACCCCATAGTCGCCTATGACTACTGGACTTAACCATCCAGGGGTCCTTTACCTTTTACCTTTTTTATAGAGATGATGATGGTGGTGGTGGTGGTGGTGGTGATGATGATGATATTGGTTGACAGTTCTCTGGTAAAACTGAGTCAGCTCAAAGGTGGGGGTTAGGGGTAAAATGTTTTACATAGCCACCCTCACTCACCATTTTGACCACTGCCACAACTGAGTCAATCCTTCCTATTGATACTGACTGCATTTTTAAGGCATCACATTTTCTATCCTTGGTAAGATACATACGTCAGGGCGGGGGAAGGAAATAAAGAAAAAATGGAGGTGGGGAGGGTCATAGATGCCTTGTGGAAGAACTGACCTTGCAGTATATCAGGGAGAACATTACAAATGAAAACATGCAAAAATATCTTTCTTTTCCTCTCTACTTTATGGTCCAGATCTTTCAGCTAATGCATCCTAATGCAATGCATGGTGATGTATTGGACCATGCCTTGTACGCATTTGCTAGAGTGCCCTGGATATCCTATTTAGTGGAATGGTTTTTGATTGCTGCTTCAGTGCCATTCTCTTTAATAGGTTGGGAACTTTGATTCCATTAGCATGTTTAGCACACTGCTCCTGCTGATGTGTTTTCAGGGTCACTTCCAGGATATAAGGAGATGAAAATTAGCAAAAGCAGGTCCTGGGTGACCTAGTTTCAACCTGGGAGATGGCTGTGGTGCAAAAGGGAAAAAAGAAAAGAAAAGAAAAAGCAGCTGTAGATTTGATTGACTCATTGTGTCAGGGAGGCAGAGTATTATAAATGAAGGAATTATTAACAGAGTGAGCCTCCTGGGATCGATTCACCTTCAGCGCTAAGCAATGGCAGGAGTAGTGAGGCATTTGCATTTGAAACAGTGTTGATTCTTTTTTCTATCTCCTGTCAAAATCACTATCTCATTTCCATGGAACTTTTACGGAGAGTGAAAATGGAATGTGGGCTCCCAAGTCTGGCGTGTCAGTAAAAGAGGTTATTTAAGATCCTGATAATTTTTACCATTGTTGTTGCTGTTATCGTTGTTACTACAACTGCTGCTGCTGAAAGGGTCCCAAATGAATAAACGGATGGATGATAAAATTAAGCATCTAATGCTCAGAAATGATTTATTAACTATTGTTATTAATGTTATTGTTATTAACGGCTTAATGCCAAAATAGGCTTCTAAGCAGTTTACAGGTACAAAAGCCAATGACACAATCATTAAAAGATGAACATCCATAATTAAAATACACAATAAAGCAATCCCATTAAAACACCAAAATATAAACATCCATAATTAAGATGTGTAATAAAACAATTCCATTAAAATGGTGTAGCAATGAAATCAAGAGACTCAGATCAAGGGACCAAGGGAACCTCTGTGTAAATGGATGTGTCTTCAAAAGCTAGCAGAATGCCAGTATGGCATCTGGCACAGCGCTTTCCATTTGCTATAAGAGGCAGAGAAACTATTAAGAGGTCCTCCAAGACCCTCAGCAATTTTCAAGTGGTATGTGATGGTGGGGAGTTTGGGAACCACTCATCTAAGATGCTGTCTCCATTATCGTCTCTCTGTCACATAGGTTAGGCTTGGAGATTGTGACTTGCCCTGGACAATACAAAATTCCCTGGACAATTCCCAAAATGCACCGTCAAAAGCACAATAAGAAAGACAAAGCCTACCCCACCCCGGGAAAAGATGAGCAGAACAGTAGAGGTCAACTTAACTACCAACTATTCAACTACTTAACTACATTCCAACTCTACAGCAGTTCTATGATTCTGTGCCAAAGGTTTAGGTAAACAGAAATGTCTTAACTTGGTGTCTGAAAAAACGATGATGAAGTATTGAATTTTTATTTTTATTTTGTGTTCTTACACATTTTGAAAGTTGCTTTGATGCATCCTTGGTTGTGGGAAGGGATGAGTAAATTAAGTGAAGAAGAAGAAGAATACATGACACCAACTTTACTAATTCATTATCGATCAGTTTGCAATAATGTCCTGAATTCAAATGAATTCATGAAGCTTTGGTTTGGCAAAATTCCCTCCTACCTCCAAACTACTTTATGAAGATGAGCTAGGTCTCCAAGAAAGCAGAAGTGGTCTATTCTTTCCCAGTTTCATCCAATGCTGACATTCTACTCATTGGTCATATGCCCCTCAGGTTGTCTAAAAGGCTTCTGAGGTCACTAACCTGCAAATCAAAGGCAATACACTGATGAACAGCAAGAGCTTGTCTGTGACATCCTGATCGAAAACATGAAAGGTGTGTTTTTTTTATATATATATTTTCTTGACAAATGCAATTGGGCAAGAGGATTGTGGTAGGAATAATGGAACTGGTGGAGTGGACCTGCAGCTAAAGTCTCCCCCAAAACTGGAGAGGTTAAGGGATGAGGTGGCAGAAAGGATAGGGCTGTGCAAGTGGAGCAACAGCAATGCCAGATTGGCTCCACTGGGGCACCTGTGCGTCCCTGGCCTTGCCACTGTTTTCTCCTTCTCCTCCTCCTGGCATTGCATGGAGACTGTTGCCAAAGCTCTGAGTGAGCCACTCCTGGATTATAGCAACAGCACCAGTAAATGGCTGCCAGAAAATAATTGCCATAGGCAGAAAAAAATTGTCCTTAAACCTTTACATATTGTAAATAGCTCCGAGATGTCTCATAGGCATACAAGGGGATGCGGGTGGCCCTGAGCCTCTTGGGCTTGCCGATCAGAAGGTTAGGAGTTTGAATCCCCACAATGGTGTAAGCTCCCGTTGCTCTGTCCCAGCCCCTGCCAACCTAGCACTTTGAAAGCATGCCAGTGCAAGTAGATAAATAGGTACCACTGTGGTGGGAAGGTAAACAGTGTTTCTGTGCACTCTGGTTTCTTTCACAGTGTCCAATTGTACCAGAAGCAGTTTAGTCATGCTGGCCACATGACCCAGAAAGCTGTCTGTGGACAAATGCCAGCTCCCTCGGCCTGAAAGCGAGATGAGCACCTCAACCCATAGTCACCTTTGACTGGACTTAACCATCCAGGGGTCCTTTAGCTTTTAGGCATACAAGGTACCATTGAACCATCTTAGGGATTCCACTCTGGATTTGTGTAGAGCTTACTTCTTAACCTTTTCTTCTTCAAAAGATATCCCTCAAGGCAGCAGCAATTTAGGATCAGAGTTTTCCTTCTCCTAGATGGGCTGCTTTCCCATGTGGACAAGCCCCACCTGACCCTCGCTTCCATGTACAGAAAACACCTTCCTGGATCCACTATTCCATTGGTCTTGTCTATTCAATCCTCCAGAGCCTGTCTTCACATGTAGAGGAAGTCCCTAATTCACTGAGGAGTTGAGACCCATCGGCTACCCCAGTGCTTTTCTTCTAGGGGGAAAAAAAGGTGCTAGTACTAACCATGAAGTTGTAACAGTAAGCCCCACACTTTTAACCAGTGATTTTCTTCTTGGGGAAAAATGGTGCTGGTACTGCATACCATTCAGTACCCCCAGAAGAAAGCACTAGGCTACCTTCACCTGGTTTAGGCAGCCACTCAAAGCCATTCCTGGGGTTTGGCCACTGTCGCATGCTTACATCCAGAGGTGTAGGAAGGTCAGGTGGTACTTGATACGGAAAATTTCTTGTCACCCCCCCAAACATTAATTATTATTTTTTTGCCTGCAAAAATGGTTTTACGTTATTTCATATTTTCTTACGAAGGAGTAATAATAAGTTCAGTCATACCTCTTGTTACGTTTGCTTCATGATACGTTTATTCAGGTTGTGTCCTGCGGTGACCCGGAAGTACCGGAAAGGGTTACTTCTGGGTTTCGCCACTCGTGCTTGTGAAGACGCGCAAAATGACGTCACACACATGCGCAGAAGCGGCGAATCACGACCCGCGGGCTGCGTTCCTTTCAGGTTGCGAACAGGGCTCAGGAACGGATCCCGTTCGCAACCAGAGGTACCACTGTAATTATAATAATAAACTTTTATTTATATCCCACCCTCCACAGCCAAAGTCGGGCTCAGGGCGGCTAACACCAGACACATAACATTGGTATAAAATCAAACAATAATTAAATTACCTCCTAAAAACATGTCAAAATAGAATTAAAGTCTAATTAGATGGCTTTCCGCAGGGTTAGGGTTGGGAACAGTAAGTGCTCCACTGAATTGAAATTTCAGCCTTCACGACATAGGAAAATGGCCAAGTAAACAACTATTTTCATGGAGGAGGGTCAAGATATTAACTGATATGCATGAAGTTTCATATATAGCTATATAATCCCTCATGTAGTAAGATAAGACCTTTGGAGCGGGAATTTTTTTTTTTAAAGTTTTTTATGAACTGTCCTAGTAGGGCAGTAATTGTTCCTTGATAATTTGTCACCCCTCTCCATGATAGAACCTGGTGCGTCCCTCCCTCCCCGCCCCCCCTTCCTACGCCCCTGCTGACATCTTCTAGAACCCACAGGTGAGAGCTGAGTGCTGGGTGGGAACCAAAGGTGGAAAAACTACCCCAGAAAAAGCACAACATGTCCCCCACCAGAGGTACTACCCCTCCTCTAGCCCCCCAATTGATCAGTGAAAACAATAATGATGATATATCTTCCTAACTGACTGTATATTTTACTTTTTCCAGGGCAAATAGGAATTCTGGTGAAAGACACGTGGAAGCCAAAATCAATGCCTTTCTTCTGGGAAACACAACAACATTGCGTTTTCTCTGCCCACACTCCCTTGGCCTGGCCTTGTATTCAGGGGAGAAAAAGCTGTATCATTTCCTGAGCATGCTGCCGGCACACCCATTGTCCTACTCACGTCAAAAGTCTGAAATGTACACCTGCTTCATGTCTCCATTCTGGTTTGCCACACATGCGTAATGGGCTTTTGGGGAGGAAGCAGTTCATTATGTCAAGGACAGCATGAGTCAATGATTTTAGGGAATTCAATAACAAGCTTGAGAAATCTGTTCTGGGAGATTTGCTCTGACACATCCCTCAGAAGTGTCATACAGGCCTTGCAGAATTGTATTGCTGAAGAAGGTACTCCAGGAGAGCGAGGAGAAAGTGCTCTAAATGTGGGTCATCATGTTGTTCTTGTGTAATCATGGTGAAGTAGCAACTAGGCCTTTATTATGCTGGGAACTTGAAAAATAAAGGCGTGAAATGCTGCTGCCACAATCGCCCAGAATACACCAGCCACTTAATAAGCTGTTCCATTTTCTAGACGTCAGTCTAGTGATTGGCAAAAATTGAAAGGTCCAGAGGTCCAGATAAGCAGAGCCTTAACATTTTGCTACATGTCCCAAGCTCTTTGGTTTGGCTTGTGAAACAAAATAAGCAGGCCAGCAATCTGATATGGTCATGGCTTGCTTTTTCAATTTGGATGCGATATGCATACAAGGACACTCTTACATGGCAACATTTTCAAAGTGATCATCGCCAAAGGTGCATTCTGACATGTATATTCCACAAAAGAGCTGTATTATGTGCCCTTCTGCATTTTTTAGTTAGCTCTGAATAAAAGCAGATTGGCTTGCATCTATTTTATCAACCAATATATACAGTATTATTTTTGTAGGACCTGTTGGTACAGCTTTATCCATGTAATTGTTGTCCCAAGCAGTAATTTTCTCTGTCCCTAAATTCTCCGAAGCACAGATTGACTGTTACAACTTGAACTTTGACAGATGTTGAGGGAGACAGCTGAAGCCCTGTCAATTTAAAATTCATTCAGAGAGACCCACCAAATTCAGGTGGTATTTTCTGACAGGAAGGGAAGTCAAGCCGCACTGTTTTCTGGCAATACTCTGTCACTTCCTATCAGTTCATTTTGTGCTGTTTCTGTCTATAAGCATTGACACAATTCTCTGAGATGTGTGTAAACAAACTACAGAATTCTGGTTGAAGCTAAGTACCTCAAAATAGCATGGGTGGAGGAGAAGTTTGGGGAAGCTTTTCTCCGAAGCTCAAACTGCAGGTTACAAGGAAAGTGTGGCCATATCAAACCAACATCTCTTCTCCACTAAGCAGCTTTAACTAAACCAGGGGTTACAAACATGGCAGACTTGGTTGGCAGTATGCTTGCCACTACATCCTATGGTGGCCATGGAAGGACTCTGTAAATATTTGATTTGTGTTATGCCATGCCTCTATAGCATCCATTTTATGATGGTCACCAATTGCACTTTCTCAAAATTCTTAATGTGCCCACTGACTCTCAAAGGCTGGCAAAGCCTGAAATGAACATTACCGGGAAGAGATGGAAAAGATCTGTTGCACTGTGGGTAAGAGCCACATTTTATTTGTCAAATTTACTTTGGGCTGAAGCACCGTTATTTAGAGATGCAAGAACATTGTAAGCTCAACTTAAGCTTTTCTAAGGGTCTGTTTTCAACACCCAGGAGTGAACACAAATGCACAGTGCTATTCTCAAACAGCTTCATTAGAGGAAAATATGGTACTGCAAGGCTGGTCATTGGTCCATCTCCACCAGGCTCTTCCCTTCTCCATTTGTCACCTTATGGTAGCCTTTACATCAGGCTGCAGCGGAGATAAAAATAGGCTATTCCATCAGCTCTGCTGAGTGAACAGTTCCACCATGAAAACATAAGAAGAGCCATGCTGAAGCAGACAAAAGGCCCATTGAGTCCACCATCCTGTTGTCACAGTGGCCAGCCGGATGCCTCTGGGAAGCCTCATCCCATCCATTGTCACACCATGAGGGCAATGTTCTGAAAGAGTGCTGGGGAAGTCTGCCTTGGTGTCAATCCATTTCCCAACGTTCAAAGCCACACTCCCATCAGAGAAAGTGATTGTGTGGAGCGGTCAGAGTGTTCAGGAAGCAGTCTCAACCCATCATCTTATCTTTAGTTGCAGCTGCAATGATGAGGGAGAATTTCAGGAATCTCTATTTGGGATATTGTGACTTTGGCAGCAGACTTCCACATCTCTCTTTTATGCCTCAAGAGTTGCTCATGTTGCTATTTTTCTTCTGTCATCTCCTTTGCTGGGATACAACTTATTACTTTCTGTCTCAATCCCGGCCATTGCTTGGAGGAAACCATTTTCACTAAGGCTGAACATACCAAGTCGTTTATCAGCAAAGGGGGTGACAGACTGTTTAGTACGGTACCTTTTGCAGGAGGTGACCAGGTTTCCACCAATAGTGAGGGTAAACAGCATAGTTGAGGATTGTACTCTGCCACAAACCTCTGCCAGTTGTGGGGTGGGGGAAGGTGTGGTGGCAAGGAAGGCATTTTTTTGTGGGGGGGGGGTAACCATCTCCCTGCCCCTTGGATGCCCCTCTCCCTGAATGGTACAATCTATTCCCATGAAAATGATGGCATTTCTCCCATCAATACTGTTTGTCTACAAGAATTCTATGCATTGCTATACTTGGAATCAAGCTCTATGGAATCCATTGGGGCTTACTGCCAAATTAGCATGCACAGGATAGCAGTCTAAATAATGTTATCTGTTCCAAACATTTAAGCTAAGCTAATGGAAATAATAATATAAATATTATACATTATTTAAAACTCATTAAATTATGCTTTGCTTTTTAAAAAAGAAACGTCAACATGACATTATGCAGAAATGATTTCTCATTCTGAGTAATTGCAATTAATTACATAGTGTTTGTGTGTTTGTGTGTCAATGGCTAAGCAAAATAAATATTTTTTTCATAAATTGATGCATCATCCAATATGTAAATAATGATTTTGCTATACTGTACTAGCATCCAAAGAACATGAGAAGCATATTTGTCGAATGGGAGGGGGAGAAGAAGAAGTTAAGATTTGTTTTGAATCAAACAAAATCATGTATTGGCATTGGGACAATGAGCAGCATTCAGCTTTGCTGCTTTAAATTCTAGTTCCTGCCTAGAATTCAATTTTAATTCCCATTGAAGTATGTTTTCCGATCTCATTGAAGCACCTCCAGTTCAAAAGCAGATGACTTTGGTCAGATTGCATTAGCTTGGGAGGGACCTGAGGTTATTGTCACTCGATGAGACATCTTTATGTAAAAGCTGCTTTGGGCATGATGCGCCGAAACTGACTCCTGCTGTATTATAGTTTATCATTTGTTTAATGGAAGCATGTGTTCTGATTACTGCCGGATGACCACAGCAGCGCTGCATATTACAGATAACAAGACAATTATCAAATCCACTTGGCATTGTTGAAAATGGTAAACATCCTTATATTTACAACTCAACAGATGCTATACGGCTTTCATGTTTTGCTTCTTTTTTGCGTGCTAGTACATTGGTGCGGAATGGATATACCCTCCTCCCCCCCACCCAAAGATGCTAATGCAAATATGAAGTGCTAGGGATAAGAGCATGGTTGAAGGAGACTAAGTGAAACAAAAGTAATTAGAAAGACAGAATTAAGAGACTCAATGAACAATTAGTGTCTCGTCAGCAGTTCTTTTCAGTATTGCCCTGGTCCTGTTCTTAACTCAGGGTGTGCAGAATGCTGAAGGCGTAGAGCCTAGCAGGGGTGGTTCATAGGTCTAGTGAGCCAGGGATTGAGCTGAAAAGACTGATCAAACAATAGAGATAAGGGAGAAATTTAGTTTGGGTTCTCTAATTCACAGTTCCCTAAACAATACACTGTGATGGACTGGCTGGATAGAGAGGAGGTGTGTGGCAGGCACCAACTAAGGAACCCTCAAAGGAAGAAGGCTCAGTGTCCAGGGAGTAGTGATGGGATGACAATGAGTGGAGAAGAGGGAGCAGACTGGGAGGAAGAGGCGTCAGAAACTGAAAAGGTGACAGGGTTTGGTGAGCAGGAAGAATCTGAGGCAGAGAGCAGTCCACAATCAGAGGCAGAAGTGGAGACTGGAGAGGAGGGGAGCCAAGAGGCAGCCAGGGTATTTACTTCACCTGCGCTGATCAGCTCCCCTCCCCCTGGTCTTCCAGAACCCGAAGAAGTATGAAGAGGGTGGTGCAAAGAAGGGGAAGATGAAGGAGCCTCAGATTGCTTGGTAAGGAACCTGGGGAGGAGGCTTAGAGGTGGGGACTTTCAGTCTTCACACCTGCCTCATTGGGGCAAGATCTACCAGGAAGAGTTGCTGTGCAAGAGGCCTGAGCTGTTTGTTTATCTGAATAAAGAGTTAACTTTACTGATACCATATGAGTTATTACTGACTTAATCCTGGCACCTGTCCCTGACATACACCAAGGGTGGGCCTGATCTTTATTTCCTCTCACCTGCCAAGAGCCAGGTTTGACAGGTGGGCAGCTTCACCCACCTATCAATCATCTGACATCATGATGTTTTTTGCCCGGTGCTGTTCATGGTGCTTTGTAAGCCCCAATAAGAAATATTGCTCATAGTCTTGTTCCTTTTGAAATTTGTCAGATATTTCTCCCAAGTGGGAATGAGGCTTGACATTCTATTTCAGTTCTGTGGAAACACAGCGGAAACTCTCTAATCAACCCTAAATATCAAATGTCATTAATACAAACATGCAAGAAGGAATATTATCGGCACCTTGCATTTGTATTAACTTCCCAAGTAAAACTTTGCCTATTTGGCAGTCTTATCGTCTGAGATACAGAGAACAAAGCAGTGGAAAAATCTGCCATTTCTTCGGAAAATGCAGTCCTTACCGAGAGCAGCTGGCAATTTGGACAGCTACGTTGTTTCATGTGTTCAGTTACTAAAGCGTAAGATGACAGGGAGAGTTGCTATTTGTGGCTCCAAATCAAAATTGGCTTTGGCTTCTCCATGTGGTTGGATGTCCCCAGGGGGCTGCCATTGTACTCCCCTGAGAGGCTCCTGAAGCAAAATCTGAGCTTTACTTTCTTTTCAAGTGCACAGTGGCCACAATACAACCCACCTATCTATCACCTGTGTCCTTGGAGCCTCAAGGGAATCCGTAGCATCTCACAAAATAATCTCTATTTGAGTATTTGTTTCCCTCACACAATTAAAGCCACATGAAGGAGAACAGAGGCATGCAGGCAAAGCGCTGTCCCGTGTTGCACATGGCCTTCCCCTTGTTTACTACTAAGGATGTAAAAAACTGTCAATTTCTAGCCCAGTATGTATGCATTAAAGAAATATATTTCTTCCATTTCACCGTTCCTGCATTCTGCTAAACACAACTCAATCATAATCTATTCTATTTTATTCTACTATCTCAGGGCTCCATATATACAGCAATGCAGGCACAGGCGTCAGATTAAATCTGCCCAGAAAGACTGCTTACCACAACTCAGACGGTGGTGGCAATTGCGGCCTGGCATGGTTGCTGGGGAATGAGAGAGGAGAGGCAGTCAGCCCCTGGCTGCAGTCAAAATTGCCCTCGGCCTGCCATAGGGGCTGGCACTATGGCCCACCAAAATTTAAAATTTAATTGGGTTAATTAAGGCCTAGGGGGTGGGGGATGCTATGTTGGGGGATCTAGCAGGCCTTCTGAGGGGTCCACCAACCAGGCATAAAAGCTGGCTGTGCGTCCAGTGGCAGAGCTTCATGCTCCGGTACCATGGTGAAGAGAGCAGGCGGGGGCGTGTCTGGCACACCTCTCCGGGGGCATGGCGTGCATCCCGGGGGTGTAGCACGCCGCCTGTGGGGGCATGGTGCCCAGCGCGGGCAGAGGGGCAGCTGTGATGGCACCCCACCAGGATCACGCTGCTCGGGTTGGTGCACTCCCCCACCCCCCTCTTCCTCTGCCAGTGTGTGCGTCCAGCAGGCAGCACCGTTGGAAAGCGGTCATGAGGAAAAGTCAGGTTGAATAGACCTAAGGCAGGTCCAGGGCCGGATTTAGGTTTGATGAGGCCCTAAGCTACTGAATGTAATGGGCCCCTTTAATGAGCCAGTGTGGTGTAGTGGTTAAGAGCGGTAGACTTGTAATCTGGTGAACCGGGTTCGCTTCCCTGCTCCTCCACATGCAGCTGCTGGGTGACCTTGGGCTAGTCACATTTCTTTGAAGTTTCTCAGCCCCACTCACCTCACAGAGTGTTTGTTGTGGGGGAGGAAGGGAAAGGAGATTGTTAGCTGCTTTGAGACTCCTTCGAGTAGTGATAAAGCGGGATATCAAATCCAAACTCTTCTCTATATGTCCAGCTGTCCTTTGTCAACAACAAATTGTTGCTTTTTTGTGTGTTGAATATATGCTATATGGTAATTTATGGACCTAATAGATATCTAAAGCCATTTGCACATGTAGAATGTAGGCAGGGCCCATTACTTACATCATAGGCGCCTACACAACACAAAACACTATGGCTGTATGTAGGTTTTATTTTATTTGTTTTTTATCTTATATTTTGGAAATGTACATCCAGTTGTTTTTCCCTTTAAAAAAAATTTTGGGCCCCCAAGAGATTGGGGCCCTAAGCTATAGCTTGTTTAGCTTCTAAGGTCCAAGCACTGCTGACATTGCTGGGCTGCCTCTGCTTATGTGTCTCCTGAAGGCCAGTTGCCTATGGGTGCAGGGAATGTCAAGAATTGGTGGGTAGGGGCAGCAAGGCAAAAGAAGGGGGCAAAGCTGCATTATCCATCTTCTTGATTTCAACTAGGAAGTCAACTATTTGGTAGCATGTTGAAGTTCACTATATTATTCCCTCCCTGTGGAGCGCCTTCCCATCAGATGTCAAGGAGATAAGGAACTACATAACTTTTAGAAGACATCTGAAGGCAGCCCTGTATCAGGAAGTTTTTAATGATTGATGTTTTATTATTAGTATTTGTTTTGTTTTTTTGCTGGAAAGCCACCCAGAGTGGCTGGGGAAACCCAGCCAGTTGGGCAGGGTATAAATGATAACATAATACCCCCAGCCTCATTGCATCTCATGTAAAAGAGTAAAAGAGTATTGGGAATTAATTCATAATGAATTTTTTAAAAAAGTTTAAAAGTACTTTCCCCCAAAAAACCTAGTCCTTTTTGTTGGGGATAATTCAGGCAGAGATTCCCAGGTGTCAAAAAAAGATTATTTATGCATGCCACTACTGCAGCCCTTGTTTTGTTAGCCCCAAAATGGAAAATGAGCGAGGTCCCAACTAAAGAAGAATGGCAATTTAAACTGATGGAATATGTGCTGCTTGCGGACCTAACATATAGAATAAGAGAACAAGAAGAACATATGTTTAAAGAAGATTGGGAAATGTTTATTGAATATATGGGGGGGAATTGTGTACACTTGAAAACGTTGGCAGCATTAAGATAAATTCAACAGTGCAAATAAGTTTTGATGGATGTCATAATGGAATACTGATTAGCAGTGAGGGACTCAATTTACAAACACACTCAACAGGAAGCGAAACATGTTCTTATTCCAAGGCAAAGTTCACAAACCAAAACACCTACTTCTTAAACCTTCTTAGTCCAAGTTCTTCATAAACTAAGCTGTTCTTAAACCAAGGTACCACTGTAGTTTAAATTAACTGAATAGTTTCCTGGATGAAGGCCGGGTGAATGCTGTGCTGTCACCTGCTTCTCTTTCACTCGCACCTCAAAAGCAGCCAGAAGTCACTTTTAAAATGAAAATAGTAAATTTGCTCCTTACTTGAAAGCATGAAGTGAAGTAAGATCAAGATAACATGCTGCAAGGCCCAACATCACTTTCATGTTAAGCTTCCTTGCACTCCAATTACACTTTGGGCTGGTTCCTAGTTTATTGCATGTTCCATACAGCTGAGGTCTTTTCACAGGCTTGAACTGCTTCTTTAAGTATATTTGAAATTAAAATGAACAGATCGAGGTTAATGTAATTCTTAGTTCCCGAGGTAACCTTTCCCCTCTGCACTTTCATTTTTTCATGTTTTCATTTGATTACGGGAAATTAAGCAGAATATATTTTAAATAGTCACGAACTTCCCTCCTGCTTTACTTTATCCATTTTGGCAAAGCCCTTACAAAACAGGCTTTTTAAAGTTCTACCATTATCTAGACATATACTGTATTGATGTTTCTTAATTTGAACATCACCTTCAATAGCATAATTTTCAAAGCATCTCCTAGAAACTGGGATGTGAATCTGTGGCTCTCCAGATAGAGGGAACAGAAGCAGTGATCTGTTGGCCTGACAAGATGTCTCAGGAAGTGTGCTGTCTCCCCAGGGCTAAGATCCAAGATGTAACTGAACGACTGCAAGGAATCATAAAACCCACTGACAAATACCCCTTCCTCTTGGTTCATGTGGGAACCAATGACACTGCAAGCAATAGCCTCCAGAAGATCATAAGAGACTACGAGGCTCTGGGCAGAAAATTGAAGCAATTAAATGCACAAATTGTCATCTCATCTGTCCTCCCAGTTGAACGACGTGGCCCAGGGAGAGAGGGGAAAATAGTGGAAGTGAACAGCTGGCTTCGCAAATGGTGTAAACAGGAACGGTTTGGATTCTTAGATCACGGACTGCAGTTTCTTGAAGATGGACTTCTGGCAAGCGATGGGCTGCACCTCACAACGGTTGGGAGGAATGTTTTTGCCAAAAATCTCAGAAACCTCATCAGGAGGGTGTAATAATTATAGGAGTTGCTCGTGCGTAAGTTGCCGCCACTCCTGGCTAGGTTGCCTGGTTAAACCTTTTCTGTCTGGACAGCCCTTCACTTCGTGGCTGTTTCAGTTGCTAGCAGAATCCGTCAGTGGGCGTTTCTTAAACCTTTTCCAGCATAAAAGCTGTTTGACGCCAAGTCTCCTCCTACTCTCCCTGCACGGAAGTCTTCTGCGCAGGGAGGGTGTGGGTAGCGGAGGACCCGTGCTCTCCCCGCTGGTCTCCGTCAAGGAGTCCTGGAGCCCCCTTGCCGATTCCCCCATCTGCCCCCCTTTATCCCTGGTGTTATGCTGATTTCCCTCCCCAGCTGATGAGCTGCCTCTCTCCCTGCTGGGCCCTTCTCCAGCATCACTTGGGAGCCTTGCCTCCGCCTCTGGCTCCGATGTCAGTTCCCTGACAGAGGGCTTTATTTTATTTTTTTTAAAAAAATAATATTTATTACTTTTATAGATTACAAAAAGGGACGAGAAAAACAGAAAAAAAGACAAAGGAGGAAAGCAAAAAGGAGAAAAAAAATACAATACAATACAGTATATAGACAATGCAAAACACAACCTAAACTCAAAACTAAACACATTAAACTAAACTAAACAAACCCCACTCCCTAACCTTAACCCTAAATAAAACAAAACAAAAACAATTTAAAAACATACATCATCCCTTTTCTGTACTCTATCTTTCATTCCCTTGTTTCCTTGACCTCCTCTCACCTCCCTTTTCGTATTCCACTTCTATTAATTGTTTCAGCAAATCCTTTCCATCTTTCTCCATTTTCTATCATATTGTAAATAACGTATTTTTTAACCTTATTTTCCATTAAAACTAAAATACTTATATATGCTTAACTCCTTATAACATTTCTGCTAAGCCCATAAAAAACCATTCCACCATTTTTCTATCACTCATTAGTTTTACCATATGTCTATATATAAACTTTAAATTTTCCAATCTTCTTCCACCATCTCCTCTCCCTGGTTTCGGATTCTGCCAGTCCTTTCCGTCAACTCCATAAAGTCCATCAACCTGGTGATCTTATGTCCGAGGCTCTTAACTCTTTTCCAAGTCCCTTCTGCAGGTCTTCTTCATTTTCCTTAATGCTAAAGAGCAAATCTCGGGGAAACTCCAACCTGTCAATCCTTTTCTTCCTTCTGAACAGATAAGCCAAATTTCCATAGTTGAAGCTACAGTCCATAAAGTATTTCAGGACATATTTCAAGATTCCAAATCCAAAGGCCCCCAAAACTTCAATCTCCTCCAGGCCCGAGTCCATGTCCCAAAAGTCAGTTAATCCCTGCATAGAGGGATCTTTCCAACTTTCCTTCTTTAATCCAAGCCGGGATCCATTCCTCAAAGTCTGACTTTCCCTAGATTCAATCATAAAAGGCCTCAATTGATAATCCTCAATTTGCTTCTGTAAAGCCACGGATCCCGCTTGTATTACTTTATGTTCAACAACAGCAGCTTTCTCCTTCTTCTCCTCCTTCTCCTCCACCATTTGTCCTGCCAAAATGGATTCCTGTACCAAGTCCTGAATTATTTCTGTGTTGGTGTTCGCTTTTTGACTCAAATTAGTCACTTTCTGTTCCAAATTATCAACTTTAAAAGTCATGTCATCCATCTTCTTGTGAAGCTGTCCCAGTGAACAGCTTATCTTACATAAAACAGTAACAATGGCCTCTCCTGTCAACATTTTTAAATGGTCCAAGGTCAATCTCTGGTTCTCAGAATCCTTATCTGCAGCTGGAAATCCCCCAGTTACACTCCTGTAACAGTTTCAAAAGCTCCCTCTAGAGGGAAACAGTCTCCACTTGTATCAGTTCTTTCAGGCACAACTCAAGCATTAAAGATAGTTTCAATTTTCAGTTACTTTTCCTCTTTTTTAAACACAGAGGAGGACAATGGAAACAGTATCTTACTCTTATTTAGCTAACTGTCA
The DNA here is from genome assembly GCF_964106645.2 of Podarcis pityusensis. Lineage (NCBI taxonomy): Eukaryota > Metazoa > Chordata > Lepidosauria > Squamata > Lacertidae > Podarcis > Podarcis pityusensis. The sequence continues at coordinate 24,708,490 of NC_138042.1, forward strand.
AATCCGTTCTGTCAATGCACTCTCTCCAAACGTCATCTGGCAGCCCGTTCCCAGGTTCAGAGCAGTGCTAATTTTGATTTTTCACTCTCTCCTGCAGGCTCACCAGGTCCAAAATTTCCCCCTCTTCTCCTGCTTCCAAGGGGGGGGGGGTTGTATTTTAAACCGATGGAAATTTAATCCTTTGCCAAAAGCTTTCAAAGACTTTAACTTGTAATGTCTTTGCTTCAGTCTATTTACAAAAACGGAAGGCGGACTTCCTGTTTATGACCTTCCCGCTTCAGTGCCAAATTAAGGTATTTAAAAGTCCAATTTTCCGTTCTACTCACGGGTAGTTGTTTAAAATCCAATTGTCCACAGGAAAAAGTCAGTGCTCTCCGGTAACAGCAATGCAGCTTCACTCCGTGAAAGAAGCAGTCGATTCAAAGCACCGCGCCACTAACCCCACGTCGCTCCGGATCCCCAGAACAGGGTTTCCCGGCGAGTAGGGGAGGCACAAAAGGTGCCAGCCGAATCCCAGGTTCACAAGCTTCTCCCGCTTGTGATTTCATATTTTTTAAAAAAATAATATTTATTAAAGTTTCAAAAAAATACAAGAAATACAAAATACAGAAAAAAGAGTAAAGGTTTTTTTTAAGTATAACAAAAAAGTAAAGGATAAAAAAGAAACATACAAAATAAAACAGTTAAAAAGACATTAATTTTCCAAACCTATCTTCCCTAGACTTATTTCCCCGGACCTCCTCATACCTCCCTTTTTTGTATTCCAGTTCAGTTTGTTGGTTCAGCAAATCCTTACCATTAAACTTTTGCCCAATTGTAAACCTTTTTTCATATCTCTTAAAGCATTACAGCTAAAAACCTCTTAGTTTCTATCCAACATCCTTCTAAAGTTCCTTAATTTTACAATATTTCTGTAAATAGTCTTTAAATTTCTTCCAGTCGTGATTTCAATGGGTCTCCACCTTCGCCGTGGTGGTCAGACCCTGTTTTTCACGGAGAAAGTTCCTCCCGAAAGGAGGAGCTCCGCCATTGCAGAGGCGCCAACCCGGAAGTCCCCATCAGGAGGGCTTAAAACTGACTAATGTGGGGGAGGGAGACAGTGCTCCTGAAGGTAGGAGTCTATCAATTGATGAAGATGATCATCCAAATGTCATAGACCAAATGGAGCAAACAGCACGCAGACCTAGTGGTGGGAGGAAAAAATCCTTAAATAAGAGACACGGGGGAATGATTAATGGACTTCAATGTCTGTACACTAATGCGCAAAGCATGGGAAATAAACAAGATGAGCTTGAGCTCTTGGTACAGCAAACTAAATATGACATAATAGGCATCACTGAAACCTGGTGGGATAAGTCCCACGATTAGAATGTAATAATGGGGGGATACAATCTATTTCAGAGAAACAGACCAGACAAGAAAGGAGGAGGAGTGGCGTTATATGTCAGGGATGTGTATACCTGTGAAGAGATCCAAGATTTAGAACCTCAAAGCCAAAGTGAGAGCATTTGGGTCAAAATTAAGGGAGAGAAGAATAACAGTGACCTCACTGTGGGAGTTTACTATAGATCCCCAAGCCAAACGGAGGACATAGATGATGCCTTCCTGGATCAGATGGCCAAGCATGCAAAAGGAAGGGAGATAGTAGTAATGGGGGACTTCAATTACCCGGATATTTGTTGGATGTCAAACTCAGCCAAGAGCATAAGGTCAAACAGATTCCTCACTGGCCTTGCAGACAACTTCATTGTCCAGAAAGTGGGAGAAGCAAAAAGAGGAACAGCCATTTTAGATCTGGTCCTAACCAATGTTGATGACCTGGTTAGTGGGGTAGAAGTGGAAGGACCATTAGGCGCAAGTGATCATGCTCTTCTGAAGTTTACTATACAGCGGAAAGGAGCAGCCAAGCATACTACGACTCAATTTCTTGACTTTAAGAAAGCCGACTTCATAAAACTTAGGGAAGTGCTGGGTGAGATCCCATGGACAGTAATACTAAAAGGAAAGGGAGTTCATGATGGCTGGGAGTTTGTTAAGAGGGAGATAGTAAAAGCACAACTTCAGGCAATACCAATGAGACGGAAACATGGAAGGTGCCTAAAGAAGCCAGGGTGGCTATCTAAAGAACTTTTAACTGAGTTAAGATTAAAAAAGGATGTGTACAAAAAATGGAAAAGGGGGGAAATCACCAAAGAGGAATTCAAACAAATAGCCAGCACGTGTAGACACAAAGTCAGAAAAGCTAAAGCACAGAATGAACTCAGGCTTGCTAGAGAGGTTAAAAGCAACAAAAAAGGCTTTTATGGGTATGTTCGTAGCAAAAGGAAGAACCAAGAAACAGTGGGGTCACTCAGAGGAGAAGATGGTGAAATGCAAACAGGGGACACAGAAATGGCTGAACTCCTCAATGCCTTCTTTGCCTCCGTCTTCTCCAGTAAAGAAAACAATGTCCGACCTGAAGAATTTGGAGCAAATGATTCAGCAGAGGAAACACAGCCCAGAATAACTAAGGAGATAGTACAAGAATACTTGGCTAGTTTAGATGTATTCAAGTCTCCAGGGCCAGATGAACTGCATCCAAGAGTATTAAAAGAACTGGCAGATGTGATCTCAGAACCACTGGCAGTCATCTTTGAGAATTCCTGGAGAACAGGCGAAGTCCCGGCAGACTGGAGGAGGGCAAATGTTGTCCCTATTTTCAAAAAGGGGAAAAGAGAGGACCCAAATAATTACCGCCCAGTCAGTCTGACATTAATACCAGGGAAGATTCTGGAGCAGATCATTAAGCAAACAGTCTGTGAGCACCTAGAAAGGAATGCTGTGATCACCAATAGTCAGCATGGATTTCTGAAAAATAAGTCATGTCAGACTAACCTGATCTCATTTTTTGACAGAATTACAAGCCTGGTAGATGAAGGGAACGCAGTGGATGTAGCCTACCTTGATTTCAGCAAGGCATTTGACAAGGTGCCCCATGATAATCTTGTAAAGAAGCTGGTAAAATGCGGTCTTGACTATGCTACCACTCAGTGGATTTGTAACTGGCTGACTGACCGAACCCAAAGGGTGCTCATCAATGGTTCCTCTTCATCCTGGAGAAGAGTGACTAGTGGGGTGCCACAGGGTTCTGTCTTGGGCCCGGTCTTATTCAACATCTTTATCAACGACTTGGATGATGGACTCAAGGGCATCCTGATCAAATTTGCAGATGACACCAAACTGGGAGGGGTGGCTAACACCCCAGAGGACAGGATCACACTTCAAAACGACCTTGACAGATTAGAGAACTGGGCAAAAACAAACAAGATGAATTTTAACAGGGAGAAATGTAAAGTATTGCACTTGGGCAAAAAAAATGAGAGGCACAAATACAAGATGGGTGACACCTGGCTTGAGAGCAGTACATGTGAAAAGGATCTAGGAGTCTTGGTTGACCACAAACTTGACATGAGCCAACAGCTAAAAAAGCCAATGCAATTCTGGGCTGCATCAATAGGAGTATAGCATCTAGATCAAGGGAAGTAATAGTGCCACTGTATTCTGCTCTGGTCAGACCTCACCTGGAGTACTGTGTCCAGTTCTGGGCACCACAGTTCAAGAAGGAGACTGACAAACTGGAACGTGTCCAGAGGAGGGCAACCAAAATGGTCAAAGGCCTGGAAATGATGCCTTATGAGGAACGGCTAAGGGAGCTGGGCATGTTTAGCCTGGAGAAGAGGAGGTTAAGGGGTTATATGATAGCCATGTTCAAATATATAAAAGGATGTCACATAGAGGAGGGAGAAAGGTTGTTCTCTGCTGCTCCAGAGAAGCAGACACGGAGCAATGGATCCAAACTACAAGAAAGAAGATTCCACCTAAACATTAGGAAGAACTTCCTGACAGTAAGAGCTGTTCGACAGTGGAATTTGTTGCCAAGGAGTGTGGTGGAGTCTCCTTCTTTGGAGGTCTTTAAGCAGAGGCTTGACAACCATATGTCAGGAGTGCTCTGATGGTGTTTTCCACTTGGGAGGGGGTTGGACTCGATGGCCCTTGTGGTCTCTTCCAACTCTATGATTCTATGATTCTATGATTCTAAAACTCCCATCATCGTTCGTGTAATGTATTGTTTTCCTACAAAGAATGCAAGTAATTGAATGTGATCCTTCAAGCTTCCTAAATATTTTTCAGGGGAGGGGAGGGGAGAACTCTACCCTATCCGAAACTTATTTCCTCCCAAACTGATTTTTTTCAAAAATAATAATAATATATTTTATTAGTTTTGTAAAACAAAATTTAACATTGTTCAATCTGAAAAGAACTTCTACTCTTTGATGAAGTTGTCATCTTTTTGATTTCTTATTTTTGCTGTTAGCTTTGCCATCTTGGCATAGTCCAATAACTATAAAGTCCATTCTCCTTTTGTTTTGTTTTTTTTATAAGATATTTATCGCAAATTTTTTTAAAAAACACCAAACATATAAGTTACCATCACCATATAACATACAAGAATATAAAATAAAGTTAGAGTAAAGAAAAGATAGAAAAGAAAAAAAGATACAGATTAAAGTAAATGTTGTTCACAAATCATAGTTTCATAATCTTCAGACTTCCTCACATCTCCCTTCCCTGCGTTCTCAATCTTATCGTTACATGCAGCAATTTATTACCTTACTTCCATTCTAGTTATATAAATCTCCAATAGTGTTACTTCAAATTACGTCCTTTTCACTTATTTTCATATGTCTTACAATAAGATTACTTCTGCCATGTTTCTTTCAATCGTGCATTCTCCTAGCATTCATACAACTTATAATGTTTTTGTAGATAGTCCTTAAATTTTTTCCAGTCCTCTTCCACCATCTCTTCTCCCAGGTCTCGAATACTGCCGGTCATTTCAGCCAACTCCATGTATTCTATCAGTTGCATCTGCCATTCTTCCAGTGTGGGTAAATCTTGGGTCTTCCAATACTTTGCGATGAGTATTCTTGCTGCTGTTGTTGCATACATAAAAAAAGTTTTATCTTTCTTTAACACCCCTTGGCCTACAATGCCCAGAAGGAAGGCCTCTGGTTTCTTAAGGAAGGTATACTTAAATACCTTTTTTAACTCATTGTAAATCATTTCCCAGAAGGCCTTGATCCTTGGGCACGTCCACCAGAGGTGAAAGAATGTTCCTTCAGTTTCCTTACATTTCCAACATTTATTGTCAGGCAAATGATATATTTTTGCCAGCTTGACTGGGGTCATGTACCACCTGTATATCATTTTCATAATATTTTCTTTCAAGGCATTACATGCCGTGAACCTCACACCGGTGGTCCATAACTTTTCCCAGTCAGCAAACATAATGTTATACCCAATATCCTGTGCCCATTTTATCATAGCTGATTTGACAGTTTCATCCTGCGTATTCCATTTCAACAGCAAGTTATACATTTTTGAGAGTACCTTAGTTTTTGGTTCTAACAGTTCAGTTTCTAATTTCGATTTTTCCACCTGGAAACCTATTTTCTTGTCTAACTTAAAGACCTCTCTAATCTGAGCGTAGTGTAACCAATTTTGCACTTTCTCCTTTAATTTCTCAAAACTCTGCAATCTCCAAGTGACTCCTTCCTTCTCTAGTATTTCCCAATATTTCGGCCAATTGGCCTCCATGTTGAGTCCTTTCGGGGCCTTGGCTTCCATAGGTGACAGCCACCTTGGGGTCTAGATAGATAGATAGATAGATAATACTTTATTCGGCTATAAGCCCACAAGGTAAAACAAATCAATAGATAAAAATCAATAGATAAAATCAATAGCATTTTACAATCTAAAATATCAACTAAAATATTTCAACGCATAATCTCTAAATGTACCGTGTTATGGCCTTGAAGATAAAATGGTGCATAGAGTTTACTGAATTTTTAATAGTCATGCAGCATTCCATGAAGTCTTTTATATGACAGAACTGAGATCAGGAATCTAGCAACCTGTAAAGTTCTATAAGAGTCAATGTCCTGGAGTAGATAAGCTAGATGCAATTCAGGTGGTTTAGCAGCAATTTCCAGAATGATTGAACTCAGGATCCTTGATCGGGGAACATTGTATAAGGGGCAATTAAACAAGATATGATAAAGGGATTCTATCGATTTGTTGTCACATGCGCACAAAACAGAGATTTTACCGTTAGAAAATCTATTGCTCAGCACATTTGAGGGGAACACATTAAATCTGGCTCTAACAAATGCGAATCTATGTGACGCAGCCGATAAAGTAGACAGATATCGAGGTATCTGGGACATAGATGTAATGCCCTGATATATCGGGGAACATGTACCTCCACCTGTGGTAAGATTTTGTTGTAAATCTACCTCCTCCAGTCTTTGTTTGATGACCTTTTTTGCTGTATTTAGATCTAAATTAAGTATATCGGAAGGAGAGATTCCATAAGACAACAGTTTGGAATGGATTTTTGTTGCCCATGGGCTGGTGAATTCATCTCTCCAAAGGCACTGAATAAGATGGTAGTTTGGCAATTTATGCCAAAGGGACAGCCAATAATTAAAGGCATGTCTCCACATCAGAATCTCAAGGGAGGGGGTCTTAAGTTCTAAGCGAATGGCAGAGTTGCTTACACAGGAGGGTAGTTTCAAAAGGCGTCTTAGAAAAAGATTTTGCAATGTCACCAGAGGCAAGAGGTTTACAAAGGCGCCCCATAAAGGGACCGCATAGGCCATAGTTGCAACCACTTTTGCACTATAAACTTTTAAGGCGGATGGAACATGCATAGCCCCCTCAGTAAAGAAGAAGCGTAGTAGAGCGTAGATAAGGGCTTTCACCTTGTTTTGTAAATATGTGATATGCGCTTTCCATCCCATATTATACTGGAAGTAAATTCCTAGATATTGAAATTTGTAAACTTGTTCAATTGGCTTCCCCTCAAGTTCCCATCTATACAGTTTACGACTCCTGGAAAAAATTAGGACTTTAGATTTGGAATGGTTAATAGTAAGTAAATTTGTTTGGCAATATGATGCAAAAATCTTAAGGGCCCTCCTCAAACCGATTCGAGAATAAGAGAGGATCACCGCATCGTCAGCGTACAATAATAAGGGGCAGCGATAGTCTGCAAGCCTGGGTGCATGAATGGAGGTTTGGGCCTCAGCTAGGGGCGTCCTCATGTCACTAATATAAAGGTTAAAAAGATAGGGGGCAAGGATACACCCTTGTCGTACCCCCTTGTTTATTGGAACTGAGTTTGTGAGATCGCCCTCAGGTGTTAACCTCACCCTAGCGGCCGTCCCTTCATGTAATTTAATCAATAGCCACAACAGCCTTTTTTCTATGCCCCACTTTGCCAGTTTTTCCCATAACAGCTCTCTAGAGATACTGTCAAAAGCCGCCTTCAGGTCTATAAAAGCAGCACATAGAAGACCATGAGTAGGGGAAGAATACTTCCGCGCCAAATGATATAGAATTATAGCATGGTCAATAGAAGCGCGATTTGGTCTAAACCCGACCTGTTCATGGCCTATCAGATTGGAATCTTCGGCCCATTGGGTTAGTCTGGTTAGCAAGAAGCGAGTGTAGATTTTTCCGATGATTGATAATAAACTGATATTACGATAGTTTCCTGGGTCCTCTGGTGGTCCTTTTTTATATATAGGAATTATGATGGACTCCTTCCATGATGTAGGTATCTGGCCCGTGGCATTGATTGCATCAAAGATTTTTGCAAGAATTTTAGCCCACCATATTGGGTGTTGTTTAATAGCTTCCGCCGGGATCAGATCGGGCCCTGGGGCTTTATCAGTTTTCAGTTTAGCAATTAAATCTACTATTTCCTCCGGGTCAGTATCTGGCCATATGGGCAAGTGACTTGAGAGAGTATCAGATTGGATGTTAGAGATGTCTGTCTGGGAAAAATATTTTCTTAGAAATTGTTCCCATGTCGGGGCTGGGATAACCGTCAATGGGTATTTCCTCGATCTTTTGTTGATTAAATTCCAAAAACCGCGAGAGCTGCGAAGCTTAGAGGCAGCAATCAGCGCTTGCCAACGTCTTAGCTGCCACTCGTGCTTGGCTGACTTCTGTGCCTGTTTGTAAGCAATTTTGGCCTGCAAGTACTCTGGGGGGAGAGTTTCAGCTCCAGAGGCTTTATATCTGTTGTAGATACAACAGAGAGAGAGTCTAGCTTGCTTGCATTTGGCATCAAACCAAGGTGCACCGAACCTGGGTTGATCTCGGTTAGCCAGGTGAGCCGGCATCGTAAAGAAGCTAGTTAAATCTGCAGAGAAGTGGAAGAACCACTCCAGTATCCTATTTGGTTCAGACAGCTCCGCCAATGACACAATAAGGGATTCGGAGCTATTCCTCTGGAAGAATTCTGCATATTTTTGGGCCTGTTTCATGGACCATTTAATGCCTCTTACTTGAGCTGTGGCATTTAAACCTACATGAATTGGGTGTGTTCCGCTAACCGGGTGCCAGTCAAGCGTTAGCTTGGCCGCTAGAGGTAGGTGATCACTGGATTGTACATTATCTACTTTGAGATAAAAGAAGTTTGAAAATAGGTCTTCTGAGACTAGAAGATAATCTAGGACACTATTTGATGTTGTGCCCAAATGAGTGAATTCACCTGGCACGTCCGGAGGGCAGTTGCCATTTAGAATGTTCAAATTCATACGAATGGCCAATTGATAAAGAAGGACTCCCGCCTCATTCACTCTGTTGTCCTTAGATCTTCTTGATGTGAAAGAGATTAAATCAGATTTTGGGTAGGGGGGAGATACCCACCACTTGGCCTTAATTATCCCATTCCAGTTGGCAGCTGTACGTGCATTGAAGTCACCACCCATTATCGATGGAATATTAGGGTACTTAACATAACATGCCAATAAATGATCTTCCAGAGAATCCCATCTATAATGAAGGTCTGATATCAGACCACCTGGAGGAAGATAAACATTGGTGATTAATAGTGAGAATTTTTCACTTGAAATCAGACCAGTAAAAGCAAAAGGAGGAAAGGTATGAACTAGCGAGAGTTTAGCTCTCATTTTAAGCGATATGGCGATTGCAAGACCGCCTCTGGACCGGCCACCTTTCTGGGAGGGGATAGCTGGAAGTGATATCAGTTCAAAGCCATTTATATCTATTTTATCTTCTTCCCATGTTTCTTGCAAAAGGATTATCTGGAAAGAGTTTATATAGGACAGAAATTCGGGATCTAATCTTTTCCTTTTCCAGCCAGCAATGTTCCAACTTAGGACTGCTAGCTGGGGACTTCTTTGTTGTTCTTTTAACAGTCAAAACGGAGGGGGGGCAGACTCTCTGTTAAAGACAGAAGATGTAACAAAAAAGTCAGTTATTTTACTTTGGGAAGATGGTAACTGTGAGGCGCCCTGCAAATTAAAGTTTTTAACAATTTGGTTCGACTGTTGGCACACCGTGGATGATCCACTGAAAGTAGATCTCTGAACAGGAAGTCTCTTCATTTCGAAATTCTTGGTACAACTTGACAGAGAAATACCCAGGTAGGGGGAAATTGAGTCCGTCGGGGTAAACCCTCTCGCAGATTTATCATCCGACATTCGGATTATTTTATTGATGCGTCCCATCGGGTCTTCAATCGTTTCTGACGGCGGGTCCCGAGGTGTAACATTCGCAGTTTCCTTTGAAGGAGGTAATTGAGGGGGCATCACGGGGGTGGAAATTGCGGAAGACTCTCTCAGGGGCATCACTTGTGGACTACTTCTATATCTGGACGAAACTGGAGAAGATTCTAGCTCTGGCATAGATGAGTGAGTTAAAGAGGGATTTGAGTCAAGCAGGGAAATCAGAATTTCGTCCTTAGGTATGTTGGTTGATGAATATAGATGAAGGTTCAGTGAGGATGGCAGAGCCTGGTCGTCTCGTGATGTAGCGCACGCTGCAGAAGCAACTTGAAGATTTGAGTCTTGTCGGATGGTTTTTGAATTCAGAGTGGGGCTGAGCTGAAGAAGGTCAACCACTTCTGTCCGGTGAGCCCAAGTGGGATTATTTGAGACATCGTTAGTATCTTCCCCTCTATGTTGGACTTGCAAAAGCTGAGATTTAAGCGTGTCAAATCTTTGCATCATCACCGACTGTTCTTTCGGAGGGAGGGCTCTGAATGAATCAATAAGTTCCCTTTCGTCGGGGGCAGTCTGCAGATTATCATCCTCATATAAAGCAGTTTGAGAGGGTATCGAGTTTGGTCGCAGATGGCACGCTGCAGAGTCATCGCGGTTGGGCCTGACAGTATTTTGAAGTAAGGCAGAGTCTCTTGTCCTAATATCCTCACCGCCAGGGCACCTATATAGAAGGGGTTTGATCTTGCTGTCTGTAAAAACCCTCGTTGCTACAATGTCGGCCATGGACAAAAGCGTTTTCCTCCTAACAATAATAGATGGTATTTTTTCAGAGTGGAACGCAAGTATCACCTTCAAGAAGTTGGTCTGCCGGGGAAGGGGCATCACAGCATATAGGTCAATCTGATGTTTCTTAATTTTTAAAAGTTTGCTTAAGCAGTCTTTAGCTCCTTCTAGCGTTGACCATCTTCCTATTTCCGACCTGACAGAAAGGCAACTTTTCTTGGGTTGCAAAGTTAATATCTGATTGTTCAATTGGGAATTTAAGACATATTTAGTTTTAGTCTCCAGTATTTTATCTGAATGGGGGTGAGGCAATAAGTTTTTGACCTCACAAACTGAAGATTGTGTTGTTGATTCAAGTTTTCCGATTTTCATCAGGATATTGGATAATTGTGAAGATACCTCGTCCAGCCTTTTAAAAATACAGTGAAGGGTCTTAATTACTAAGTGTAACTGCTCACAACTGGGGAACTCCCCCATAACAGATGCCAAACCATCTTCCTGCGATGAGAGTTTTTCTTTCGTATTCTCCTTTACAGGCTTTACATTTGAAACATTTTGAGTCATCGGAATCGGAGTAGCTTCTAAATCAATTAGAGGTTGGAAGCGATTTTGGGTTTCCACTGCAAAGCATTGCTCGGCATGGTCACTCCCTCCTCCATTCCGGTGTGGCACCAACCTTGATAGTTTTGGTTTAGGGGATGATAGGGGCTCGTCAAAGTCTCTCAAGCGTTTTTTCTGACCCATGCTTTCCTCAGGCCAGAGATTATACGATTCTTAAAATAACATAACACTTGACACGCAATTAAGATAATGGCGTTCTCAACTCCTTTAGCAGCTAAAACCAGCCCGCTGATACGAGAGAAACAAAGAGCAGCTTGCAGCAGTCTGGAGCAGGGCCAAATCTCTCAAAGAGTTTCCATAGTATGCGGCTGCAGCAATTATAAAATACTTCAAAAACTGACCGAGTCAGTTGAGATAAAAGTATAAAAGATTAAAAGAAGATTAAAAGAAGTCCGAAGAGCACCGGTAAGCGCGTCTTACCTCGGCGCCATGTTGGCTCCTCCCTCCCCTTGGGGTCTTATTTTCTAATAAATCTTTGTATTTTACCCAGACATTAAACACGGCCTTCCTGACAATATGGCTCTTGAAAGCCTTATGAATTTTTACCTTGTCGTACCACAAGTATGCATGCCATCCAAAGGCATTATTAAACCCTTCCAGATCCAGGACGTCAGTGTTCTCTAGAAGTAACCAATCTTTCATCCAGCAGAAAGCCGCAGCTTCGTAGTATAACCTTAAGTCCGGCAGGGCAAACCCCCCTCTTTCCTTTGCATCCGTTAAGATTTTAAATTTTATTCGGGGCTTTTTGCCCTGCCAGACAAATTTGGAAATATCTCTCTGCCACTTTGTAAAACATTCCACTCTGTCCACAATCTGTAGGGTCTGAAACAAAAACAACATTCTTGGCAATACATTCATCTTTATCGCAGCAATTCGGCCCAACAAGGAAAGTTTTAATCTTGACCAACTTTCTAAGTCCTTTTTAATTTCTGTCCAACACTTTTCATAGTTGTCCTTAAATAAATTCAAATTTTTAGCAGTCATATTAACCCCTAGGTATTTTACCTTCTTAACAACTGTTAAGTCTGTCTCTTTCTGAAATCTTTCTGCTTCCTCAGTTGTCAAATTTTTTTCCAGAACCTTTGTCTTTTGCTTGTTTAATTTAAAACCTGCCATCCGACCAAACTCATGAATCAATTCTAAAGCTCTTTTCGTACTAGATTCTGGCTCCTGCAATGTCAAAACCAGATCATCTGCAAAAGCCTTCAATTTGTACTGTTTGTCTCCGACCTGAATCCCTTCAACCAACCGGTCCCCTCTGATCATGTTTAGGAGCACCTCCAGGACCGAAATAAATAACAAAGGGGATATGGGGCAACCTTGTCGTGTTCCTTTCTCTATCTTGAACTCTTCTGTCACCACATTGTTAACTATCAATTTAGCTTTTTGTTCTGAATAGATTGCCTCTATACCATTTTCAAACCCCCGTCCCACTCCCATCCCTTCAAGATTTTTCTTCATAAACTTCCAAGAAATGTTATCGAAGGCCTTCTCCGCATCTATAAAGATCAACACAGCTTTTGTATTAATATTTGTTTGTAAAAGTTCCAAAATATCAATAATATTTCTAGTGTTGTCAAACAAATGTCTACCTGGGAGAAAACCAGCCTGGTCCTTGTGAATTACTTCCTTTAAAACTTTTTTAAGTCTACCTGCCAAAATATCAGCAAAAATTTTGTAATCCACATTCAGGAGAGAGATGGGATGGTAGTTCTTAAGTTGTGTCTTTTCAGTTTCTGATTTAGGTATCAATGTGATGAAAGCTTCTTTCCACGATTCAGGTGCCCTCTTCCCCTCCATAATCTCATTGCAAACCTCCATTAACGGCTGCATCAAATAATCTTTCAGTATCTTATAATATTTGGAGGTAAGCCCATCTGGCCCTGGAGATTTGCCCAATTGCATATTCTGAATGGCACCTTCAATCTCTTGTTGTGTTATTTTGTAGTTCAAGATTGTCCTGTTCTCTTGAGACAATTTTGGTAGTCCATTCCTTCCCAAAAATTGGTCTATCTCTGTCTCATCTTGCGGCCCTTGAGTGTAAAGTTGCTTAAAGTATCTCTGGAAACACTTTCTGATCTCCACAGGATTCTGGATATTTCTCCCTTCCATCTCTAGATTAGTCACTGTATTTAGTTTTTGTCTCTTTTTCAACTGCCATGCTAGCAGTTTCCCACATTTATTTGCCGATTCAAATGATCTTTGTTTCATTAACTTGATTTTCCACTCCACTTCCTGATTTAACAATTTTGGAATATTGTGCTTGAAAAAGTTTAATTTCTCTCAGAGTCTCCTGTGACTTCGGTTTCGATCTTAACTTTTTCTCACAATCCTTAATTTTCTCCAAGATCTTATCCTTTTTTCTCATTCTGTGCTCTTTTCTTTATGGTATTCTGTTGTATCAGAAACCCCCTCATAACAGCTTTGCTTGCGTCCCAGATTACTCTTTTTTCCACAGTGGTGTTCAAGTTTATTTCAAAATAGTCCTTTAAGGTTTTCTGGGCCTTTTTGATGATCTCTTGATCTCTGAACAGGTTGTCATTCATCCTCCATCTAAAGGAGCCGGCTGTAGTTAGTCTCATATCCATCTTTACTGCATTGTGGTCGGAGCAAGTCTTTGGGCAGATTTCCACTTTTCTAATCTTAGGTGCCAGACCTCTAGTTATCCAGATTTGGTCGATTCTTGTCCACGACAGTTGGGCTTCAGAAAAAGAAAGTTCCTTCTCTACCTAGTGGGTTTTTTGTTCTCCAAATGTCAATCAAGTCCATATTGTCAGTCAATTCAAAGAAAGTTTTAGGTAGTCTGCCATCTTTTGAAATGTTTTGACTTTGTGATTTATCCATATTTGTAGACACCACCCCATTCATATCTCCCATCATAATGATGTTGCTATAGTCCAGATAATCCAGCATCATCTCATGCAGCTTCTTAAAAAATTCCGATTGCCCTTCGTTAGGTGCGTAGATTCCCAGTATCAAAAACTTTTCACCTTGAGTTTGTATTTCAATTGCCAAAATTCTTCCTTGCTCATCTTTAAAAAGGAATTTTGGTGATAGGCTCTCCTTTGCGTAAATCACCACTCCTCTTTTTTTAACTCTGTCCGATGAAATAAATTCTTGGCCTAATCTTTTGTTAATTAACACCTTTCTATGGAGCCTAGTCACATGTGTTTCTTGCAAAG